>NC_091140.1:2674682-3347837 GCF_041381155.1 Argopecten irradians | reverse complement strand
TTTGTGTGTCTTTAAAATAGCTTACAATTTAAAGGCTGTATATTTGTTCTGTTTACGTGATAATTTCCACAGATAGCCCACATCAGCAGATAACCAGAGAACTACCAGCTATATATATATATTGGCACCTAAGAACCCTTCCCTTAAAATCCCATCATTTATTTCTTAAGTAGGTGGCCTTCATATCACCAGCAAATTACGGTATAGTAGCTCTCAAAAATGTAATTCTTTCTTAATTCTGTTATAAAAAGTGCAATACTCAAGACTTCCACCTCTTTGTCCCGATTTTGAGTCAGTTTTTAGGTACTTTTTAGGAGATTTTCCCTCGGGGAACTTTAGCTTTATTGTAAATCACAACTAGGTATATGAGTATTGGTTGCTTGAAATTAGTTCCCTAACAAAAACATAGCATGTTGGTCTGAATCACATTTCAGACTTCTAAATGTCTTCTTGTTATTTCAGCTTTGATACCAACACTATCAGGAGTTGGGTTTGTGCTGTTGATGGCACCACTGGCCTGGATATGCTACAGAAAATGCAAAAAGAAATATCAGAGCTGGCTTCTAAGGAAATCAACAGAATTAGCTGGTAAACATCTCATGAATGGTTACTTATTAAATAATTTTCTACTAAAGTTGTACTCAGTGAAACTACTTAATAAATCCTGTTTCATTTGCTCATGAACTTTGAGTAGATAGATTATAATTGTCTTTGCACAAGAAAATATTCTAGACCTACTTTATGTAGACGTAGCATTCTAGGAAAAATAAACCTTGTATTGTAAGGTGTTAACCATGTATTGTCTACATATTAACAGAAATACTTGAGAATAACATATTTAACTTTATTCTATTTAAAAAAGTTCAAATGCCATCAATTGGATCAGGTTCTGAGGCAATACCTTTTCCTCCTGAATCTGATGAACCTGTAGAGGATGACGAGCAATCCAATGCACGTACAATATTGTCTGTCCATACCTCTAGTCAGAGCAATGGTGACAGCTCTGATGCAGAAGAAATTACTCCTTTCACAGCAGGTAAACACTCATCAACCCTTGGTGTCTGCTAACATATATGTGCTGCTAAAAGTTCAACATTTTGAAGATGACTAAAATTTAATCAGCCCACCATTATCAGATGGTTTGGCTCCTCAAATAGCCTTTCGTCTGTGGTCCGTGGTCCATCCACCCTTCTGTCCATTAACAATTCTTGTTACCACTATTTCTCAGAACACATGCAGGTTACCCTGTGGTCCCAGTTGCGCATATTGCATTTTGGGACCAATCAGTGAACAAGATGGCCGAGAGGACGCCATCTTGGATTTTGACAATTGAAGTTTGTTACGCCAATTTCTCAGAAAGTGCTAAAGGGATCTGTCTCAAATTTCATGTGCAGGTTCCCTTAGGTCCCTATTTATTCATATTGCGTTTTTGGACTGATCGGTCTACAAGATGGCCGACAGTCCGCAATCTTGGAATTTGATAGTTGAAGTTCGTTACCACTATTTCGCAGAAATTATTGTAGCAATCTGTCTCAAATTCCATGTGCAGGTTCCCCTAGGGATCTAGTGGTGCATATTGCATTTCAGACTGATCGGTGAACAAGATGGCTGACATGCCGCCATCTTGGATTTTGACAATTGAAGTTTGTTACGGCAATTTCTCAGGAAGTGCTGAAGGGATCTGTCTCAAATTTCATGTGCAGGTTCCCCTAGGTTCCTAGTTATGCATATTGCGTTTTTGGACTGATCAATCAACAAGATGACCGACAGTCCGCCATCTTGGATTTTGATAGTTGAAGTTTGTTACCGCTATTTCTCAGAAAGTAATAAAAAGATCTTTCTCAAATTTCATATGTAGTATATAGTAAAAGTTTGAAAAGCAGAGAAAAGATCCATCTTTCCATTGTCAGACGTAGATCATTTTTTGGTGAGCATCAAGATCCTTCTGGGATCTCTTGTTGATATTTACCTTAAATTTCATTAATGAAAAATTTAATTATATGGATGGAGAAATGTGTATTTAGTGGTTTTGTGTTCTGATTTATAGTCATCCAGTTATCTTACCTATCTATATTGGTAACAGGGAAATGTATCAAATGTCTGTTTTAAAGCTGCAGCAAAGTTAGAAAAAGAAGAAGAGAAACAGGGTCTGCTGGATAATGTGGACTTGCAGGGTGGTGAGAGTACCCCAGCATCCCTCTCCTTCTCTCTAATGGGCAGTGGCCCCATCTCTATTCCCAGCACCCAGACTGGGCCATCCCAGACAGGTAGGGTGTCATAAGTGTTCTAGAAAATATCCTATTACGCTGATGTAGCAGGGTGTAAAAGGTATTCTAGAAAATCCGCAATCTATTATTAAACTACAATTGTTGGCCCACACATTCATAATTTGAAATTTGAAAATGGAATTTTGAAATTACCTGGGGATGTCAGATTCTTTTCATATGTTTACCCAAAGACAACTCAAGGCATACTAATCGTCGCCAATACTGGCAGATTCCATTGTTTATTTGTGTGTGATCGTGAGTTCTATTCTATCGTAGTGTACGTGTTTGTATAAGGATTAACGCTTACGAATGAGATACCTACTAATTACAAACGTAGGTAAACGGCTATAATCTGTTTCACAAAAATAGATCTGTAATACCTTACATTCTGAGTATATGAATCAACCAACTGTCCAAAACAAACATTTACCTATGAAAACACTATGAAAACACTATGAATATCTAATGTGTTGTTTCTTGACATAGAATCAACTAAGGTTTTCTGTAATAAGTCAATCAAATCTTATTTTAACTATATTTCTTGTTTATCGTTTGTCAGGTAGGGCGTTAGAATTGTACCTGCTGCCCCTATTGCATGATCGTAAAAGGCGACTAAATTTAGGATCTTATCTTTTCTCTTCTTCCTAACTGACTTTATCTTTCCTAATGCCTCCCTTGGCACCGCCTCACTTTTGGCCTTGAGTTGAGCGTTCGCCCCTGTGAGGAAGGCTCTGGGTTCTGTCCCCTAGCCGAGACACACCAAAGTCTATAAAAGTGGTAGTTTCTGCTCCTGCTTAGCGCTCAGCATACAGGGAGTGGGACGACTGGTTCGCCCGTTGTCAGTATAATGTGACCGGGTGGGGTGTGTTGCTTGGTGTCTTCGGCGGCATGCTTCAGTGATATAGCACTATAAAAAGGGCAACAGTTCCACTATACAAGAAGACACAACATGAATATACCGCAGTCTCCCAAAACACTCACCTCGCACAACATACACGCAACACACAGCATACATGGGAGGCCGTCCTTACATGACCCTGGCTGTTAATAGGACGTTAATTAATCAAACAAACAAACATTTGCAAAAAAAGATCGACCGGAAGGCTGAAGCTTGAAAACGCGACGTTTTGGAACGACTTCGTCATCCAGCTGTTCCATTAATCTCGTTTCTCGTCGTATATGGGTGTCATAATTTTAAATATAATATTAAAACCTTTAAAAAAATTTTACTTTCATAAATCATTCTAATGTAAATATATGGATAGAATGTATTTTCATACATGCCATACCTCCCGGCGTGAGACAAAACCTCCCGTATTTTAAAGCCTTTTATTGTCTCCCGGCAGGAGAGTCTAAATTCCCGATTTCTATAAACCCCTCCGTTTTATTTTCGTTGCCACATTTGTGTACATGCTAGGTTAATTTTAGCACGAGAGTAACCACTCCCTGACCCCCTGACCAACACCCAAGTGGCCCTAATTAGCAGCCTTGGGCTATTTCCACCTTGGCTTGTGGTGTCACTTTCACTCACGTCTGTGTATTAGGTAAACTGAAGTCAAGCAGCGGATCGGCTGCCTAGAAGACAATCAGCTGGCCTTTCAATAAATTTTATGACTACAGCTAGTGAGCATTACAACAAAACAAATACTGCTTACAACTGTGAATGATTTACTCACGTTTTTAATGTTAAATAGGCCTATCTGTATTTGATGGATGTCACAAACTTTGCAATCGTAATGGCCGCCATTTTGGGTAATTGTAATAGATGTTCCGGATTTAATAGAATTTCCGGATTTCCTAATAACCACGTTTTTAAAAATGGAAAAAGTATTATTTTTTTTAGAATTTCTGTGTGAATTTATTTTTAGAAAAAAAAATATTAATAATAAAAAATTATCAGTAGTAACTGAATTTAAATAAATAAAATTAAAAAGAAATTTACTTTTTTTCTCTCTCAGATTAAATTACATTTTGAATACTACTGTAACGATTCTGTGTTTTTTTTTAATTTAGTGCTTGTAAATTTAGAACTTTATTTAAGTTAATTATCCGTTATTGTGAAAGATTATTAAAAAGCCCAGTCTAATATTTCGAACAATAAAACTGCTCCAGAACTGGGATGTGACTACTTTTGCAAAACCACACATTCCTTTATTTCAGTAAAATTCAATATGAATGCAGAATTTCATCATAAAAAAGCAGATATTTAATTTATTCATATATGTCGCGCGTATACCTCCCTCTTTTGAGACCAAAATCCCTTTAAATGGTTATCAATCTCCCTCTCCACCCCTAGAAAAATATGGCATGTATGTATTTTTCTTATTTTCATAGTGGCTATGAATAGCAGAAGCTATCTACATATCTTCGGAGGAGCGCTAACACGCTCCACGGGGTATGTAGACAGCGTTCTATTCATGGGCGCTATGAAAATTAGAAAAATACATTCAATCCCTATATAAATACTTTATGTCAGGAAAAGAAATGAAAGTAGAATGATTGTCTGATCTGCGAAAGTAAATCTCCGCGAACCTGGTTTGAAATGGAATTCGCGAAATTAAATAGCTGCGAATAAAATTTGGTTAACTGTACTCCTTATTCCGAATAAAACGACAAACTCAAGACATAATAAAATAATATGGAGGAGTACCCCAAAAACATGTGTTATTGTTTGATGTTAAATTACAGACAGTGACCTGAGCACTTCTAACACAACTCAACATGAGTCTGGATCCCAACAACCACTACCAACACAGAGTGATCAGAACTTAGGAAGGAATCTGCCTTTATCCGGAGGTGATGGTGATAATGATGAGCCCTTATCTGATGTCGATTTATGTCTGCCGAGTACTGAAACGTTAAAACTGCCATCTGCTGAACTGTTAACACCCTCAGATTTTGATGAGGATTTGTTGGGTAGGTATATATCAAGGTGTATGTATTAAAATCCTTATAAGCTTATAATAACGTAATGTGTTGTGTTTCCTGTCCATTCATAGCCCCACTGAAACCCATGTACCCAGGGAAATGTCATCTGTTGGATCATTCATTTCACATGTGATATCACTTATCACATTTTGATGCATTTGAATTGTAACCAAATTTTACCCAATATATCCTTATGGGAATGGGAATATGGTTTGTAAGAATTGTGCTAGTTTTGCAGAAATTTTGATTGTCATGGTAACCAGGTCTACGTCACTACACACAGGTTTTGTAAAATGGCCAATAACTTGTTAACTTTTCGACCAATTTTGTTCAAAATTGTAACATATGGATGTCTATAATTTGACACATGGCATGCTTCAATAACAGTTACCATTGGAACATAGTCTGAATGGTCAGAAATAAGAGGTAACAGGGGGTGTTAGTTCAGTTGTTCATCTCAACCTACTAAACTGATCATGTTAATTAGTCTGAGGTTTCTTTTTGCTGATCTCGTTATTATGTTTCATTTAGAAATTCTGTGGTCAATTTTACGATTACGTTCATTATTTTTAGGATCCAGACATGAGCCTGAAGGAGCTGATTCTCGTTTGGTGGATTTACCTGTTCAACAAAATGTGCCACCTGAAAGACACATAGAACTGGAGACTCACGAAGTCATGCCTTTTATAGAATGTGAGCAAGGGTTGGCAGCATTGAAGCACTTTGAGGACCCAGAATCTGAGGCTGTTAAAATAAGTGACTTGGAATTTACATCACCTTCGTCTGGTTTTCTGGCAATGAACCAAGCAGCACCTGATCCAATTCAGAGACAGGCTTGGGGTCACCAAGCTGAGGCCGGTCATCTCCAAGATGGGGCTGGACATAACCAAAGACAGGCTTGGGGGCATCAAACTGGGGCCGGTCATCTCCAAGATGGGGCTGGACATAACCAAAGACAGGCTTGGGGTCATCAAACTGGGGCTGGTCAACTCCAAGATGGGACTGGAAATAACCAAAGACAGGCTTGGAGTCAACAACCTGGGGCCGGTCAACTCCAAGATGGGGCTGGACATAACCAAAGACAGGCTCGGGGTCAACAACCTGGGGCCGGTCATCTCCAAGATGGGGCTGGACATAACCAAAGACAGGCTTGGGGTCAACAACCTGGGGCCGGTCAACTCCAAGATGGGGCTGGAAATAACCAAAGACAGGCTTGGGGTCATCAAACTGGGGCCGGTCAACTCCAAGATGGGGCTGGAAATAATCAAAGACAGGCTTGGGGTCATCAAACTGGGGCCGGTCAACTCCAAGATGGGGCTGGAAATAATCAAAGACAGGCTTGGGGTCATCAAACTGGGGCCGGTCAACTCCAAGATGGGGCTGGAAATAATCAAAGACAGGCTTGGGGTCATCAAACTGAGGCCGGTCAACTCCAAGATGGGGCTGGAAATAACCAAAGACAGACTCGGGGTCAACAAACTGGGGCCGGTCAACTCCAAGATGGGGCTATTCATCCTAAACAGGCTCCATATCAACAAGTCATATCAGAAGAAATTGGTAACTACTTGTAGATAATATACATACTGATACTCTTATTTGGGATATACATGATATGCATTTATGGCCTCAGTGGATGTGTTATATTCAGGTTTATTTATCCAAAGGTGTAATATTTCCGGAGGGCTTGTCTGAGGGAAATATTACATCTGAGGGTAAATATACCTTCATATCACACTCACTGGTGGACATAAATTGTTTATTACACCAAAAATTCGTAATTAGCAACACTGGGGGTAAATATTACTAAAATTTGTGATGAGTAAAAATTGTGGGCTATTCAAATCGCCTTTCGTCCATGGTCCATCGACCGTTCGTCCTTCTGTCAATATGTTAACATTTCTTGTTATCGCTATTTCTCAGACAGTACTAAAGGGTTCGTTCTCAAATTTTATTGGCAGGTTTCCCTATGGCCGTAGTTGTGCATATTGTATTTTGAGGCCGATCGGTCAACAAGACGGCCGATAAGCCGCCATCCTTTCTGAAAGGATTGTTACCAGATTTGGCCAGAAACATTCTTTGGTGAAGGTGAACAGATCTAGTGTTTAAATTTTGACTCTGTTCCCCTTGAGGCTAGGCCCAATAGGGGAAAAGTAGCGGTAATGCTTTAAAATCCTTGAAGATTTATTCACTAAATTATAACCTTACTTATAACATTACTTGGCTTAACATACCAGAATAGGGCTACAGGCCCTTTTGGCATCTTGTTGGAATGATCGGCTGACAGCTGGTGATCATGGGTTTGACAATCTTTGCTTGTTGTACATTCCCAGAAAGTCCTGAAGGGATCTTTCTCTAATTTTGTATTTAACTTCTTCTCAATCCATAGTGGTGTAGCTATCAATTTTAGACTGCCGGAAAAAATCATTTACAGATATATACAACCACCACATCCTGAATTTTACCAAAATTGATTAGCAATCATTTCTCGGTAGTTTCTATGTTATCAAGTGTAAAACCGGAAAAAGCAAAGAACAGATAAGCAAAGAAAATATTCCTCTTTGATATGACTGATAGTGTTCATTCAATGGTGAGTGCCAAGATCTCTCCGATTTATTTAGTTTTAAAGTCACCTGAGATGAAGTTTCCAGTGACCAATTCTAGTCATGGCCAATGTTAATCAAAATTGTGAATGATAATATCTCCAAAGTTAACCCCAGAGACTAATTGCTTGGTAAGAATCAAAAGCCATCAAAGTGACAATTATGTCAAAAAACTTCGTTTTTGACTCCATAATGTGGTAGAAGTATGGTACTCTTTATAGATCTAAGGGTTTTAAGGTCCTTGACAAAAAATGTGAATTTCATTTTACTTGAGTATCAGGTTTTCGTCTGAGGAAGGAGGTCAATTTTACTATATATATACATTTGCATACACATAGTTTCAATATAAATTTGGTGCTGACATTATTTTAGTTGTTACATTCCAAAAAAGACCATAAAAAGTCAACACTCATGTGGCTATTAAGACCCGAGGTTCTTCCTCTTTGGATTTAGAAACTAATTTTCATTTGTTTATACTTGATGTGTCATTATTTTACAGATGCTGATGAATGTGTAACATTCAGTCACTATCAAGAAAAAAGGGATGCATTTGCTTTCTTCTCAGAATTAGACATGCTTTTAAGTGGTGACAACCGTGAAGAGCAGAATTGGTTTGGTGTATGCAAATGGATCTTAACTCCATACAAACCTCCATACAAGACTGGAACTTGGGTTGATTATCTCAAATCAGTAAGGTAGGTTAAGAACAATAGATTTTCAACTCACTGTTTCATTTGTGCATTACAGTTACAGTTTTCTGTGAATGATAGTACTGTCAACCAGATTTCTTTACTGTGCAATTTACTTTCACGATTTTTATCTAGATGAAATAACATCTACACCATATATATTAGAAAGAAATTTCCATTTAATTTGTAAAGCTGTTGGTTAACAATATTGTTAAAAATCTTAGAGAGTTTATACTGTAAATGGCATGTGAGTATCGACAGTCAGTGAATTTTAGAGAGTTTATACTTTAGAGGGCATGTGAGTATCAATAGTCGGTGAATTTTAGAGGGTTTATACTTTAGAGGGCATGTGAGTATCAACAGTCGGTGAATTTTAGAGGGTTTATACTTTAGAGGGCATGTGAGTATCAATAGTCGGTGAATTTTAGAGGGTTTACACTTTAGAGGGCATGTGAGTATCAACAGTCAATGAATTTTAGAGAGTTTACACTGTAGAGGGCATTGAGTATCAATAGTCGGTGAATTTTAGAGGGTTTATACTGTAGAGGGCATGTGAGTATCGACAGTCAGTGAATTTTAGAGAGTTTATACTTTAGAGGGCATGTGAGTATCAACAGTCGGTGAATTTTAGAGGGTTTATACTTTAGAGGGCATGTGAGTATCAACAGTCAGTGAATTTTAGAGGGTTTATACTGTAGAGGGCATGTGAGTATCGACAGTCAGTGAATTTTAGAGAGTTTATACTTTAGAGGGCATGTGAGTATCAACAGTCGGTGAATTTTAGAGGGTTTATACTTTAGAGGGCATGTGAGTATCAATAGTCGGTGAATTTTAGAGGGTTTATACTTTAGAGGGCATGTGAGTATCAACAGTCAATGAATTTTAGAGAGTTTACACTGTAGAGGGCATTGAGTATCAATAGTCGGTGAATTTTAGAGGGTTTATACTGTAGAGGGCATGTGAGTATCGACAGTCAGTGAATTTTAGAGAGTTTATACTTTAGAGGGCATGTGAGTATCAACAGTCGGTGAATTTTAGAGGGTTTATACTTTAGAGGGCATGTGAGTATCAACAGTCAGTGAATTTTAGAGGGTTTATACTGTAGAGGGCATGTGAGTATCGACAGTCAGTGAATTTTAGAGAGTTTATACTTTAGAGGGCATGTGAGTATATATAATCAACAGTCCGTGAATTTTAGAGGGTTTATACTTTAGAGGGCATGTGAGTATATATAATCAACAGTCAGTGAATTTTAGAGGGTTTATACTTTAGAGGGCATGTGAGTATCAATAGTCGGTGAATTTTAGAGGGTTTATACTTTAGAGGGCATGTGAGTATCAACAGTCAATGAATTTTAGAGAGTTTACACTGTAGAGGGCATTGAGTATCAATAGTCGGTGAATTTTAGAGAGTTTATACTTTAGAGGGCATGTGAGTATCAACAGTCAGTGAATTTTAGAGGGTTTATACTTTAGAGGGCATGTGAGTATCAACAGTCAGTGAATTTTAGAGGGTTTATACTTTAGAGGGCATGTGAGTATCAACAGCCGGTGAATTTTAGAGGGTTTATACTTTAGAGGGCATGTGAGTATCAATAGTCGGTGAATTTTAGAGGGTTTATACTTTAGAGGGCATGTGAGCATCAACAGTCGGTGAATTTTAGAGAGTTTATACTGTAGAGGGCATTGAGTATCGACAGTCAGTGAATTTTAGAGAGTTTATACTGTAGAGGGCATGTGAGTAACGACACTCGGGCAATTTTAGAGGGTTTATACTGTAGATGGCATTGAGTATCGACAGTCAGTGAATTTTAGAGAGTTTATACTGTAGAGGGCATGTGAGTATCGACAGTCAGTGAATTTTAGAGAGTTTATACTGTAGATGGCATGTGAGTATCGACAGTCAGTGAATTTTAGAGAGTTTATACTGTAGATGGCATGTGAGTATCGACAGTCAGTGAATTTTAGAGAGTTTATACTGTAGATGGCATGTGAGTATCGACAGTCAGTGAATTTTAGAGGGTTTATACTGTAGATGGCATGTGAGTATCGACAGTCAGTGAATTTTAGAGAGTTTATACTGTAGATGGCATGTGAGTATCGACAGTCAGTGAATTTTAGAGAGTTTATACTGTAGAGGGCATGTGAGTATCGACAGTCGGTGAATTTTGGCCATAATGAGTGTCTTGTTATTATCATAGTTATGACATCATTGAGAATTAAAATACTTGGTTTTTTTAATTAATTAATTTTTGTTTTGTTTCTTAGGACAAATAACAAGAACCCAACAGGAAGCTCCTACTTCCACCAAGTATTAAACGAGCAATTGATCCAAAAGGATGTAAAACTGGGACATGTGTTATATTTCTATTCCGAGAAATATCCTCATCTCAAAATCCAGCAGCTCTTCCAGCAGTTCCACCCTGCATGTCAATATTGCCAACAGTTTTATCAACAGTTATGATATTAGGGTGATATTAGATAAACAGAGGTGCCCATTTTGTCTCGTCTTACTTCAATCCCTGGTGTCACATCTTAAATTTTTTCTCAATGTCACTTCATTGCTTCTGTCATGACGTCACATTGGATTTCCAGCCAGGCATACCCAATAGAAATTGCTCAGGTTTTCTTTCATACCTACGGGTGTAATACTGGCTGGTTTAGGGCAATACACTCATGCTGCCTGAGGCTGTGTGTATTGCATGGGTACCCATGCAATAAAGCCTCGTGACGTCACGGCGTCAACAAAATTTCTATTTCCTCGTTAAAATTTGAACATTTTTTTCACAAACTTGACTGGTTTTACTGTAAAAGATGCATACAACGGAATTTTTGTTGAAAATATCACAGTATGAAAAATTGACTTTCAGTTGTTGATTTCTACGAATTAATTTCAAAATGGCGGGATATTATAGTTGTAAAATTGCAATAAAACGTCGAGGTATGAAAAAAAAAAGCTCTTTCATAAGTGGATATGAAGGATAGGGATATTCTACCCTCGGGATCACAAAATGTTGCAAAACCTTCTGCAAGCCTCGGGTTTTACTACATTTTGTGACCCTCGGGTAGAATATCCCTATCCTTCATATCAACATATGAAAGAGTCTTATAATATTACACTACTGACATACCTTCTGTAAAATATGGAAATCTATGTAAGGGGAAATATGCTAATTACATGAAGGACGTTTTAGCGCGAAAATTTCCTCTGCACGTAATATTTAAGGATTAAATTCTCTTTCTGGTGGTTCTATCGAAGGATAAAGTTGAGTAGGGTATCGATATTTGGAATGGACCGCGAAGCGGTCCATGAAACAAATATTGATACCCTACTCAACTTTATCCTTCGATAGAACCACCAGAGAGAGACTTTAATCCTTATATTTACAGTCTGAACTATTATTTTCATAGCTCAAAATTTACACTTTATAGTGTTTATGACATTTATAAGACTTAAATTGGATTATATCGTTTGGTTCCGACGGGCATTTGGAACAGCCACTCGAAGTGGCGGAAATTCCCGCCAATTTATCAATGAACATACAAATAAAATGAGTTCCGTCTGATGAAGCATATATCTGGTGTTTTCCCGGTATGAAACTATAAATCGTTATATTTATCTGTTGTAAAAAACACCATGGTGCAAAGCAGTTTGGTTTTAATCTTTTGCTTCGTATTATTACACACGCTTACACAATTCATAACGTGGCAGGATATTTAACGTAGTTGTGACGCGGCGTCCGCATTCAAACCGCCTGTGTCAAGGAGGTGTGACAAACAGACAGTTTCTTCGATTTTGTGATCACTTGAGTTCTACTTAATCAGTTCACGTTTGAAATTACTTGAATACATGGATGTTTACATAGTATCATGACATTATTTCCGGATTTTGGTGATTTTCAAATGTATCGGAACGTCGTTTCGAGGAACATGTACAGACACAGGTAGGCCCACTACTATAAACGTTTACCGCTCTCTAAATGTTAGCTTATATTTATATGGTTGTTTCAAACACTTCAATAAATATTAGAGATATCTATTACAAGTATTGTAAAGCTACAATTCTAGGATTCCGTTTCATTGATATTTTGAAACAAGTAAGGAGGGCCTACTATCGCCGATTCACAGTAGATAACGTACAGGACTTGTCTGTCCCGCGAGGTGAACAAAAATGCATTGTCGTGCTTGGTCGTTTTGGTTAAACTTATCCATCTAAAGACTGATGTTGTCCTGATATATCTTATCCATTTGCGTACAACCAAAGATGTTAAAAATACAAATACATGTATGATGTAGATCTACATGTTGTAGGGAACAGCACAGACTCACCGACACACACTCACCGACACACAACATGTAAACATTGCGACGTCATCAGAATGCAGAATGTGCAAAACTGTACATTGTACAACATTGTTTATTTATCATACCCACGGAAGCATTGCTAAAAGAGGTACGGTAGTAACATAAACAATGTAACTTTTCTACATTTGTATTTACACACGTACATGTATATGTGTTGAAACCTATTTTGATACCTGCATGTTCATCGAACGTACGTTCGGTACTGAAAACACCAAAAGTTTCTGATTTTGATCATCATAAATTCATCCGCGCGGCTCCAAATTGCGCGTGACATACTCAATCTATCGAGAAATAAAGTTGAGTAGCCTTTGGTAGAAATCAACGGGGTTTATACTATCAATTCACCACTGACTGTAAATATTTGGTGTATGTATGAAACAATGTGTTATGTTGCATGTTAAACTTAACATGAGTGTTTATCCCGAAACTAATAACATAGCAAGCTGTTTAACTGTGCTAACTGCAAAATGAAACCCTCGCAAAAATATCAACATTCACAATATACAAAAATATTACATGGGCAAAGCGTGGGAGAGCTACTGTACCATCAACAACTTTCTGTATAGAGGAAGGAATCTCAACTCAATATATTCTGGAGGTGTTTGGTGTACTGTATTTGTTGTAAGGAGTAGTATTTTTAGCCCACCATCTGATGCCCTAAAAACCAGGGCCTGCCCTACAAACAAGGGCCTGCCTTACAAACCAGGCCTGCCTTACAAACCTAGGGTCTGCCCTACAAACCTAGGGCCTGCCCTACAAACCTAGGGCTTGCCCTACAAACCTAATGCCTACCCTACAAACCTAGGGCTTGCCCTACAAACCAGGGCCTGCCCTACAAACCTAGGACCTTCCCTACAAACCTAGGGCCTGCACTACAAACCTAGGGCCTGCCCTACAAACCAGGGCCTGCCCTACAAACCTAGGACCTTCCCTACAAACCTAGGGCCTGCACTACAAACCTAGGGCCTGCCCTACAAACCAGGGCCTGCCCTACAAACCTAAAGCCTGCACTACAAACCTAGGGCCTTCTCTACAAACCTAGGGCCTGCACTACAAACCTAGGGCCTGCCCTACAAACCAGGGCCTGCCCTACAAACCTAAGGCCATCTCTACAAACCTAGGGCCTGCCCTACAAACCTAGGGCCTGCCCTACAAACCTAGGGCCTGCACTACAAACCTAGGGCCTGCTCTACAAACCAGGGCCTGCCCTACAAACCTAGGGCCTGCCCTACAAACCTAGGGCCTGCCCTACAAACCTAGGGCCTGCTCTACAAAGCTAGGGCCTTCTCTACAAACCTAGGGCCTGGCCTACAAACCTAGGGCCTGCCCTACAAACCTAGGGCCTGGCCTACAAACCTAGGGCCTGCCCTACAAACCTAGGGCCTGCTCTACAAAGCTAGGGCCTTCTCTACAAACCTAGGGCCTGGCCTACAAACCTAGGGCCTGCCCTACAAACCAGGGCCTGTCTTACAAACCTAAGGCCTGCTCTACAAACCTAGGGCCTGCCCTACAAACCTAGGGCCTGGCCTACAAACCTAGGGCCTGCCCTACAAACCTAGGGCCTGCCCTACAAACCTAGGGCCTGCCCTACAAACCTAGGGCCTGCCCTACAAAGCTAGGGCCTTCTCTACAAACCTAGGGCCTGCCCTACAAACCTAGGGCCTGCCTTACAAACCAGGGCCTGCCTTACAAACCTAGGGCCTGCCCTACAAAGCTAGGGCCTTCTCTACAAACCTAGGGCCTGCCCTACAAACTAGGGCCTGCCCTACAAACCTTGGGCCTGCATTACAAACCTAGGGCCTGCACTACAAACCTAGGGCCTGCTCTACAAACCAGGGCCTGCCCTACAAACCTAGGGCCTGCCCTACAAACCAGGGCCTGCCCTACAAACCTAGGGCCTGCTCTACAAAGCTAGGGCCTTCTCTACAAACCTAGGGCCTGCCCTACAAACCTAGGGCCTGCCCTACAAACCTAGGGCCTGACCTACAAACCTAGGGCCTGACCTACAAACCTAGGGCCTGCCCTACAAAACTAGGGCCTGGCCTACAAACCTAGGGCCTGCCCTACAAACCTAGGGCCTGCTCTACAAAGCTAGGGCCTTCTCTACAAACCTAGGGCCTGGCCTACAAACCTAGGGCCTGCCCTACAAACCAGGGCCTGTCTTACAAACCTAAGGCCTGCTCTACAAACCTAGGGCCTGCCCTACAAACCTAGGGCCTGCCCTACAAACCTAGGGCCTGCCCTACAAACCTAGGGCCTGCCTTACAAACCAGGGCCTGCCTTACAAACCTAGGGCCTGCCCTACAAAGCTAGGGCCTTCTCTACAAACCTAGGGCCTGCCCTACAAACCTAGGGCCTGCCCTACAAACCTAGGGCCTGCCCTACAAACCAGGGCCTGCCTTACAAACCTAGGGCCTGCCTTACAAACCTAGGGCCTGCTCTACAAACCTAGGGCCTGCCCTACAAACCAGGGCCTGCCCTACAAACCTAAGGCCTGCTCTACAAACCAGGGCCTGCAGTATCTAGTAAGTGATAAAGGTGTCTCTACATATCACCACTGACACTCTACCTTCAAAACCCCTATGGTAGTTACCAGGTAATTACAGTAGGTCAGTGATTTTTCTCTGAGTATTCTGGTTTTTCTCCACCGCCTTAAACCTTGTATTTCAGTTAACGGCCCATGCTGTTAATAGGATGTAAAGAAAGAGTCACCACAAACCTACAGTCATAAGAAACTATCTTTACATGACAACATATCTTAATTCTTCTTACTTGATCATATCAAACTATGAAATTTGCTGTTTTGTTTTAATAAACTTAATATCATTTGGGATATAAAGATGGCCAGGTTATTGTACTCATTGTTAACAGTTGTGAAAAATAAATTAAGTTTAAGTTTAATCCTGCATGTCCATAGGCTTCATTACCATATAGCAGTAGATAGACTGTTCACAAAGCTGTAAAATAATCATGTTTGTTACAAAACGCTGTCTTAATATGAACACGACAAGATTCTCAATCTGTGATTTCTCAGATTTTTTTATCTGTGATATGTTGGATTTTGTTCCTATTACAGACTCACAGTTGGAGTAAAATGTGATTGGCTGCTCTAGAGTACACACAACAATGTTATGTATTAAGGCTTTACTGAAATGTCGTGCAGATTTGTGTACCTGTGAATGCCTGTACATATGATTAGTCCTCTCTTCTGCTTTTGTTATTTTCTAAATAGATGTATATATATATTTTTATATTCTTATGAGATTTGATCTGAAGTTTACATATATGTGTATACATTTGATAAACACCAGATGATCATGAATAAATGTGTTTGGAGAACAACTGCATACTTGATCAATACTTTTAATTGGTTTTATCTGTTCAGCTTTATATGGTAGTAATTAATTGTGAAAGTTTATACATTTGTATTATAGCGCTTATAGAATCAACAAACTTTTATTATTGACAGTGTTTGCCAGTTAAAGTTTTAAAGTGTCAAAATGTCATTCTTTTGAAATATATATTCACATTGTCCAGTACAGATGCACTGGTCATTAGACTGTGAGTTTGTAGTGGAATGTAATGATATTTCTAAACTTCATGATAATGTTACCTGTTGTAACACACACCCTTCGGATATAATCAAGAAATGTTTTAAGTTTTTATCTGATAGAAATTAATTGAATTTCGTACCTTTTTGTAATATGATTGGCAGGTCTATTTTGAACATGTTATTTTAATTGATTAATTAATTAATAAAAACTGTATTTTTGGTGTATTAAATAAACTTTTTAGGATTAATTTTTAGGTCATCTGACCCAAAGGGTCAGGATGACCTATTGTCATCATGCACCGTCCGTCGTCGTGCGCCGTCCGCCGTCCGTCGTCCGCCGTCCGCCGTCCGTAAACTTTTCATTCAAACGACTTCTTCTCAATAACCGGAAGGCCCAGGGTACTCATATTTGGCCTGTAGGTTGCTGGGATGAAGGGCTACCAAGTTTGTTCAAATGAATGACCTTGACCTTCATTCAAGGTCACAGGGGTCAAATAGGCTAAAATCTTTAAACAACTTCTTCTCAAAAACCAGAAGGCCCAGGGTTCTGATATTCAGCCTGTAGGATGCTGGGATGAAGGGCTACCAAGTTTGTTCAAATAAATGACCTTGACCTTCATTCAAGGTCACAGGGGTCAAATAGGCTAAAATCCTTTAAACAACTTCTTGTGAATAACTAAGAGGTCTAGAGACCTGATATTAGGCCTGTGGCATGCTGGGATGAAGGGCTACCAAGTTTGTTCAAATGAATGACCTTGACCTTCATTCAAGGTCAAAGGGGTCAAATAGGCTAAAATCTTTAAACGACTTCTTCTCGAGAACCAGAAGGCCCAGGGTACTGATATTGGGCCTGTGACATGCTGGGATGAAGGGCTACGAAGTATGTTCAAATAAATGACCTTGACCTTCATTCAAGGTCAAAGGGGTCAAATAGGCTAAAATCTTTAAACGACTTCTTCTCAAGAACCAGAAGGCCCAGGGTACTGATATTGGGCCTGTGACTTGCTGGGATGAAGGGCTGCCAAGTTTGTTCAAATAAATGACCTTGACCTTCATTCAAGGTCAAAGGGGTCAAATAGGCTAAAATCCTTTAAACAACTTCTTGTGAATAACTAAGAGGCCTAGAGACCTGATATTAGGCCTGTAGAATGCTGGGATGAAGGGCTACCAAGTTTGTTCAAATGAATGACCTTGACCTTCATTCAAGGTCAAAGGGGTCAAAAAGGCTAAAATCTGTAAACGACTTCTTCTCAAGAACCAGAAGGCCCAGGGTACTGATATTGGGCCTGTAGGATGCTGGGATGAAGGGCTACCAAGTTTGTTCAAATAAATGACCTTGACCTTCATTCAAGGTCACAGGGGTCAAATAGGCTAAAATCCTTTAAACAACTTCTTGTGAATAACTAAGAGGCCTAGAGACCTGATATTAGGCCTGTGGCATGCTGGGATGAAGGGCTACCAAGTTTGTTCAAATGAATGACCTTGACCTTCATTCAAGGTCAAAGGGGTCAAATAGGCTAAAATCTTTAAACGACTTCTTCTCGAGAACCAGAAGGCCCAGGGTACTGATATTGGGCTTGTGACATGCTAGGATGAAGGGCTACCAAGTTTGTTCAAATGAATGACCTTGACCTTCATTCAAGGTCAAAGGGGTCAAATAGGCTAAAATCCTTTAAACAACTTCTTCTCAAGAACCAGAAGGCCTAGGGTACTGATTTTGGGCCTGTAGGATGCTGGGATGAAGGGCTACCAAGTTTGTTCAAATAAATGACCTTGACCTTCATTCAAGGTCACAGGGGTCAAATAGGCTAAAATCCTTTAAACAACTTCTTGTGAATAACTAAGAGGCCTAGTTACCTGATATTAGGCCCGTGGCATGATGGGATGAATGGCTACCAAGTTTGTTCAAATGAATGACCTTGACCTTCATTCAAGGTCAAAGGGGTCAAATAGGCTAAAATCTTTAAACGACTTCTTCTTGAGAACCAGAAGGCCCAGGGTACTGATATTGGGCCTGTGACATGCTGGGATGAAGGGCTACCAAGTTTGTTCAAATAAATGACCTTGACCTTCATTCAGGGTCAAAGGGGTCAAAAAGGCTAAAATCTTTAAACGACTTCTTCTCAAGAACCAGAAGGCCCAGGGTACTGATATTGGGCCTGTGACTTGCTGGGATGAAGGGCTACCAAGTTTGTTCAAATGAATGACCTTGACCTTCATTCAAGGTCAAAGGGGTCAAATAGGCTAAAATCCTTTAAACAACTTCTTGTGAATAACTAAGAGGCCTAGAGACCTGATATTAGGCCTGTAGAATGCTGGGATGAAGGGCTACCAAGTTTGTTCAAATAAATGACCTTGACCTTCTTTCAAGGTCATAGGGGTCAAATAGGCTAAAATCTTTAAACAACTTCTTCTCAAGAACCAGAAGGCCTAGGGTACTGATATTGGGCCTGCAGGATGCATGGATGAAGGGCTACCAAGTCTGTTCAAATAAATGACCTATGACCTTCATTCAAGGTCACAGGGGTCAAATAGGCTAAAATCCTTTAAACAAGTTCTTGTGAATAACTAAGAGGCCTAGAGACCTGATATTAGGCCTGTCGCATGCTGGGATGAAGGGCTACCAATTTTGTTCAAATGAATGACCTTGATCTTCATTCAAGGTCATAGGGGTCAAATAGGCTAAAATCTTTAAACGACTATGTTGTATTGTACTATTAGTCAGATGACCGTTAAGGCCCATGGGCCTCTTGTTTACTTTGTAGAGAATTAACACTTTAGGTTTATCCAATATACTGGTAAATTTTATGTATGTATGGTTGTACCAGACACATCAAGCATTATATAAACTGATTGTAATAGTTACATTTGTATATATAAATTCATCACAGTGCAATAAACTTGTTTCATTAACCGTCACATATGTTGTATTATTTTTTGGGAGATTCTTACAAGAGGCCCAGAGGGCCTGTATCGCTCACCTGGTTTGTAATGCCAAGTTATGTTTTGATTACAGGACTGGTTCTTTGTTTCTTTTCTAAAGGAATTTTAATATTAACCTCTATTTCCCCTATTGGGCCCCGCCCCTCCTGCCCCCCGGGGGGTCAAAGCCAAAATTTATGCAGACTCTGTTCCCCTTTCCCCAAGGATGTTTCTGGCCAAATTTTGTTAGAATCCATGAAGAACTCTATGACTAGTATCGATTTAAAGGATTTTCCTCTATTTCACCTATTGGGCCCCACCAATCCTGCCCACGGGGGTCAGAGCCAACAAAATTTATACAAACTCTGTTCCCCTTCCCCCAAGGATGTTTCTGGCCAAATTTGGTTACATTCCATGTAGAACTCTATGACAAGTAGCGATTTAAAGGATTAACCTCTATTTCCCCTATTGGGCCCTGCCCCTCCTGCCCCCGGGGGGTCAAAGCCAAAACTTGTACAGAATCTGTTCCCCTTTCCCCAAGGTTGTTTCTGGCCAAATTTAGTTAGAATCCATGAAGAACTCTATGACAAGTAGCGATTTAAAGGATTTACCTCTATATCCCCTATTGGGCCCTGCGCCTCCTGCCCCCTGGGGGTCAGAGCCAAAATGTATACAGACTCTGTTCCCCTTTCCCCAAGGTTGTTTCTGGCCAAATTTGGTTTCATTCCATGCAGAACTCTATGACAAGTATTGTTTTAAAAAATTAACCTCTATTTCCCCTATTGAGCCCCGCCCCTCCTGCCCCCAGGGGGTCAAATCCAAAATTTATACAACATCTGTTCTTCTCCCCAAGGATGTTTCTGGCCAAATTTGATTAGAATCCATGAAGAACTCTATGACAAGTAGCGATTGAAAGGATTTACCTCTATTTCCCCTATTGGGCCCTGCCCCTGGGGGGTCAGAGCCCAAAATTTATACAAAATCTGTTACCCTTCCCCAAAGCATGTTTCTGGCCAAATTTGGTTACATTCCATGCAGAACTCTATGACAAGTAGCGTTTTAAAGGATTTACCTCTATTTCTCCTATTGGGCCCCACTCCTCCTGCCCCTGGGGGGTCAGTGCCAAAATTTTTACAGCATCTTTTTGTCTCCCCAGAAGAAATCCAAGCACAAAATGGCAGAGAGCGACCAATATAAGAGTTGACAACTGATGTGTTTTTTGGTAAACAGAATGAATGTGTAGTTTCTCTGTGTGTACATGGTATTCAATATTTCAGAGGAAGAGGAAAACAAGAAACAAGATCCCTATTTCTATTGTCTGACATAGATTGTTCTTTGGTGGCCGCAAAGATCCCTCTAAGAATTCGTGTCTTACCTTAAAATTGCCATGTATATAGTACCATTTGGTCAAGTTACTTCCCCACACTGAAACTGCTCTTCTACGGAAACTTTTAAAGTGTTCTCTTGACAAAGTGACTCACAGATGGTATTCAGAGTTTTATTATAGTTACACAGCACGAAAACAAAAATTAAACCTGAAGTAAAAATCTTTATTTTTCAGTATATTTTAATCTCACATTTATTGTTCTTCTTACAACAGCTGTTCTCATTCATAGTTCTGACACAAACATTTCTACTACATTTGACCAACATGAAATACAAAATTTGACAGTGAAACAGGTTGTTGGATATTTCTGAGGTATCCTATTGTACAAAACAGTCTTTATCATCCATTCTTATTTAGCATTCTTTCATTAAATAAACAAATCATTCTCAAATTTTCATGAAGAGTCATAAACACACAACTTAAAGCATAAATGTTAATATATATGTTTGACGTATAGGTAATGAGACTGATAATGTAGTGACTGTTCGCTGATATGTACAGTGTATAATGATAGAGTCATCAGGAGACATCAGAGGTCATCACATGCTGAAGTTATAATCAGTGGAAAGGATAAAGTGCAAACAACACTAAAGCATCAACAATAACATTCACATTTTAAATATGTTGATGAAAAAAACCCTTAAAGGCCCATTACCTTCCTGAAACAAAAATTAAAAGTAAACAAAAATAACATGAAAATTTATATAAACAGCTTAATATGATGTTACAACACCACACAAATCCTACATAATCTATTACCAGTCAAAATTCAATTAACTGTTTTGCCGTCTGGCGTTGTTATCATCAATTAACATACGGTAATTAAGGCAACGCCAGGAAACATAAGACAACCCATGAAATGTAACATTAAATTTATTTTATTGTTCAGAAGGTGATGAAAAGTGTAGTATTAACAGTATGGTAATAATTTTTTTGCGACTGTACAAAAATGTGAAATTGGGTATCAATCTCGTTTTACATTTCCATTTAAAAAGCTGTTTCGGAAAGATAGTGGGCCTTTGAAAGCGTCACAATTTTTTTTTTAATTAGAAAAAAAAAAAGATAAACATGAATTAAGCAGGATGTCTCACAGTTGAAAAAATCTGAGGTCAGTGTGACTAAATTTTATTGTAATACTAAAACACAAAATGAACAATAAAAAACGATAATCTTACAAATACATATAAAGTGGTATTTTTGATCAAAACACTATACATATGATTTGGCAAAATGAAGCTGGTATGATTTTTTTTAGATATGTTATTCTGTTTGGTCTTTTTAAAAGAAGGTCAAAGGGTAATGAGGTTAATTATAGATTAAATTGTATCAACCATGTGACATCACAGCTCTAGATGACAGATTAAGCTGCGATGAAGTAGCTCTGGAGGTCAGACAGAAAATTTCTGACAAAATGGTTGTCAACCAAGAATGGAGTAAAGATAGGATGTGATTATCCTTCTAGGTGACTGAAGACACATTCTAATCCATCAGAATTACTTCCCTTTGTTTCACTCAGTACTCATGGAGTAAAATGAAGGGAAGTAACTCTGATGGATCAGGCTAAGCATGATCACTGTAGTTGTGTTACAAGTAAATATTTCAGACAAATCATGATTTTCCAGAAACAAAAGTCTCTATATTACTCCTTTTCATTCCTCATCGGAAACTTACCAATATTAAAAGGGGCATATTCCTTTGTTTAAAACATTGTGTTGGAATGGAACTAGATGATAAAGATGACTACTGTAAACATACATACTTATTTTAGCTCAAAAACAATCTTGATATGGTTATCATAATGATGGATTCACTCCATTACCATATAATAACTATTAAACATTATATAGAGAATACAATTCACACTATGTATCATATTTCATTGCAGCATTTCTCATATGAAGAATACTAAAATAAAAATTAATTACCGCTAAAATATATATTTTTACAGTAGGTTTCTGATATGTGGCATTTGATACTTATATTAGTGGAATCGTTTTGTGAAATGTATAATTTGGTCCCATTTAAGTGCCCCGTTTAATTTTTGAATTGTCCTTTGTGATTAAGGCGTCAGATACGATTTTTATAACTTCCTTAAGTTATAATCAACCAATCAGAATTATAACGTATAATTTTGCTGTAAAGACTTTATGTACGAACAGTGTGGATAATTCACAAGTTCAACATTGAATTTATCAAATAATTGATAGTTATCATACATTTAGTGGCTGTGGTGGCTCAGTAATTAAGACATAATACCATGTCAGGGTCGCAATTAAGTTCTAATCCCATGTCGGGCAGTAGCCCGGTACTTAACTACTAATTTTAATTAGATTGCCACTGGTCAGTAGATTTTCTCTAGGTACTTTGGCAACAATAAAACCTAACACGTCCTTGAATGACCCTTGTTTTTAATGGGACGTTAAACCAATGAAACCCAATTACATACATGAATGAACAGACAGATAGGATTTACCGATCAGAGATTAAAACATTAGTTAAAACAAATTAAGTAGTTATTAATAGAATCTTTAACAATGATATGTAAAGCTAACTAAAAGTAAAATGTTTCAAATTCAACAAATAAAATATAATCTTACAAACAAATACCTGGTATCAGATTTGATAATCATAGTTCCGCACATTGATTGATACACATCGGTGGGTTGGACAAGGTATTTCCCTCGTAGGAATTATTCTTCAATACCTTTGATCCTGCTAAATAATGATCTAGAAATAACATTTGTAAACCAGTTGCATTTGAATACCTGTGTAGATAATGTAGATAACAGAACATCAGGTACCCCAGTACAATGTCATCATCATCAACTTTGGTATCATTGAGTGTAAAAAACAGAATGTTATCTCAACAATCAGACTAAACCACACAAAAATACACTAATGTATTGTACGCTCTGGAAATGACTGAAGCAATTCAACTTCATAATTAAATGGTGTTGATCTTTGTCAAACAAAAATCAATGCAAGAAAAATAATTTAACAAATAAGGAATCATTGTAAATTACACATATCACATTTACGGTAGATGTAAAGCAGTTTTTTAAAAGAAGGTCAAAGGGTAATGAGGTTAATTATAGATTAAATTGTATCAACCATGTGACATCACAGCTCTAGATGACAGATTAAGCTGCGATGAAGTAGCTCTGGAGGTCAGACAGAAAATTTCTGACAAAATGGTTGTCAACCAAGAATGGAGTAAAGATAGGATGTGATTATCCTTCTAGGTGACTGAAGACACATTCTAATCCATCAGAATTACTTCCCTTTGTTTCACTCAGTACTCATGGAGTAAAATGAAGGGAAGTAACTCTGATGGATCAGGCTAAGCATGATCACTGTAGTTGTGTTACAAGTAAATATTTCAGATCATATCATGATTTTCCAGAAACAAAAGTCTCTATATTACTCCTTTTCATTCCTCATCGGAAACTTACCAATATTAAAAGGGGCATATTCCTTTGTTTAAAACATTGTGTTGGAATGGAACTAGATGATAAAGATGACTACTGTAAACATACATACTTATTTTAGCTCAAAAACAATCTTGATATGGTTATCATAATGATGGATTCACTCCATTACCATATAATAACTATTAAACATTATATAGAGAATACAATTCACACTATGTATCATATTTCATTGCAGCATTTCTCATATGAAGAATACTAAAATAAAAATTAATTACCGCTAAAATATATATTTTTACAGTAGGTTTCTGATATGTGGCATTTGATACTTATATTAGTGGAATCGTTTTGTGAAATGTATAATTTGGTCCCATTTAAGTGCCCCGTTTAATTTTTGAATTGTCCTTTGTGATTAAGGCGTCAGATACGATTTTTATAACTTCCTTAAGTTATAATCAACCAATCAGAATTATAACGTATAATTTTGCTGTAAAGACTTTATGTACGAACAGTGTGGATAATTCACAAGTTCAACATTGAATTTATCAAATAATTGATAGTTATCATACATTTAGTGGCTGTGGTGGCTCAGTAATTAAGACATAATACCATGTCAGGGTCGCAATTAAGTTCTAATCCCATGTCGGGCAGTAGCCCGGTACTTAACTACTAATTTTAATTAGATTGCCACTGGTCAGTAGATTTTCTCTAGGTACTTTGGCTTTCCTCAAACAATAAAACCTAACACAACCTTGAATGACCCTTGTTTTTAATGGGACGTTAAACCAATGAAACCCAATTACATACATGAATGAACAGACAGATAGGATTTACCGATCAGAGATTAAAACATTAGTTAAAACAAATTAAGTAGTTTTAATAGAATCTTTAACAATGATATGTAAAGCTAACTAAAAGTAAAATGTTTCAAATTCAACAAATAAAATATAATCTTACAAACAAATACCTGGTATCAGATTTGATAATCATAGTTCCGCACATTGATTGATACACATCGGTGGGTTGGACAAGGTATTTCCCTCGTAGGAATTATTCTTCAATACCTTTGATCCCGCTAAATAATGATCTAGAAATAACATTTGTAAACCAGTTGCATTTGAATACCTGTGTAGATAATGTAGATAACAGAACATCAGGTACCCCAGTACAATGTCATCATCATCAACTTTGGTATCATTGAGTGTAAAAACAGAATGTTATCTCAACAATCAGACTAAACCACACAAAAATACACTAATGTATTGTACGCTCTGGAAATGACTGAAGCAATTCAACTTCATAATTAAATGGTGTTGATCTTTGTCAAACAAAAATCAATGCAAGAAAAATAATTTAACAAATAAGGAATCATTGTAAATTACACATATCACATTTACGGTAGATGTAAAGCAGTATCAAAATCATCAAATTTTAAGCAGATATTGTATACATACTCTTGATGATAAAAATTCAACATATGAACAAATACTCAATCTGAATTCTTAATATGGCTTATACTATTATGCATTAACAATAAGAGAGCTGTTGCCTAAATCGTCTTGTTTCTCAGCCTGTGAAACTTCATTTCCTGATTGGTTGTTTGACACCTCTGTCTGTGATTGGTCAGTTAATATGTCTGTTTGCTTGTCTTCTGATTGGTCAGTTGATGCTTCTGTCTGTGTGTCGTGTGATTGATCACTCAAATTGTATGTTATTTTGTCCGTAGATTGAGTAATGTTGTCATCAGTTTTTTGACTATCATCATTCACAGACAAAGTATCACTGCCATCATTGGTATCATTAGGTGACCTATAAACTTCAACATTATGACCTTTTATTGTTTCCTGATTGGTCTGTTCAGGTTTGGGTGGCGCCTCCTGGTGATCAGAGCTAGAACCAAACACAATATAGTTGTTCATACTATCTGTTGGGTTGAAGTTTTGTTGTACACTAGAAGCTGTCTCCAATGAGGCTGTGTCCCAGTCCGACGGTTCATTTGTCATCGACGAGGTACTTCCTTGTGTGTAGCTATCTTTGGACTCTGTGAGTAGTGGTGTCCGCTCACTTTTACCTCTCAGTAAAGGTTTACTTACTGTCTTTTTAACGGTGTGACCTAAGGAGAGGAGTTTTAAAATCATTATTTCTGTTATAGGATCTCAGTAATGTTTATCTGATATCAGGAAATTATAAATTTATTTTAATATGTGTTACTATAAAAAAAAGATTCTTAGATTTTATACCAAATCTGGCTTTCTGATTGGCCAATACTTTTTTTGCATACCACTATGAAAAAAAAAATCTGAAAATGGCCCAAAACCCTGATGTTATCATGTCATCCTCACAGTCTGCAAACAAATTTATTATACCCCAACAAAAAAAAAAGAAAAATAGTGACATCAATGCTCAAACACGATCTTATTGTGACGGGTGACATCATATAAAGTTCCCCCAATCTCCACAGAGCCTAATTTGACAATAGTGACTTCCCCTGAAGATGATGTGACATTGTTTTACCGGTAAATAAATTTTATTTCGCAGAAAAAAATGCTGTTTAAAAAGTCACATCATTTAAAGTCAATATATAAGGAACACAATGCCTATAATTTTATTAGATTTGTGTTCTCAACCATGTTCCTTTTTGTTCAGTTTTGATAAATTGCATGCCGTGGCAGCCATCTTGGTTCCTGGTCTGCAAAAGTTGCCCAAAACATGACCTCAAAATAGTTTTATGTCACTAGTAACAATATGATCTATAACTTGAAAATAAAACAAAACTGAACTTGGACCTAAGTTGGATTCCTGCTGACTCTTACTAGTTTAATATGGTTCTGATATATTTGATGAATTAGACCATGAATGAAGTTCCCTTGATCCCCACCATGCTACAAATCCAATATTCAGTCTCTAGGCCTCTTAGTTATTCACAAGAAGTCGTTTAAAGATTTAACCCTATTTGTTCCCTGTGACCTTGAATGAAGCCATTCATCCCAGCATGCTACAGGTCAAATATCAGTACCCTGGGCCTTTCGGTTATTGAGAAGAAGTCGTTTGAAAAGTTTACGCACGGCGCATGACAACGGATGGTGCATGATGACAATAGGTCATCCTGACCCTTTTTGTCATATGACCTAAAAATTTATATTGCAGTTTATCTCCACAGATAAAAAGCATAATGCATTAAAGGTGATAAAAACAGATTTTAAATATGCTATTTTTGTGTAGATATTTGTTTATTGTGGTGCACTTTATGATTTCCAACAAAAAATACAGGTTGTATTTGACGTAATTTCAATGAAATGTGCTTGAAACGAAGTCCATAAACACCCTTGTCTAGAACGATCGCATCGCTTATTGCCCCTGATATCACCAGGTGGCCGTAGATTCGTGACGTCATCTGAGACCAACAGCTGTGACAAGAGCCGGGAAACTCAATGGGGCAGAGTTGCGGTATTGGCGATTATAGATATTTAAAACAGTCGCGCTACGTGTAGTTGCTATATTGAATAGTGGAAATGAATCCGTATACAATATATAATCTATAACATACAATGATATAATAAAAACGATAGCTTACTCATTCTTATCGTCATATTCTGGGCTATAAAATTGTTATGTTCAGTATGTTAAAGATGCTCCACCGCTGACAAATGGTAAATTTTAACTATCAAAAACAGGAGCAGACGATTTAGTATTTTTCTTCAGTTACAAAAGTTACTTACTATACACCATTACCACCATTGAATAGTTTGTGAGCTTCTAATTTTACTTCAAGTTAAAAACATGAAATATAATTAATTGCATCCCGAAAAAAATCCGTGTTACTTTATCCTATATGGAATGAAGTACTGATTGCGCATGCACCAAAGGCGAAATAAATTATTCTATACTATTGTTTGTGTTAATTAGACATATATATACACGATTAAACACCAATTATTGTTCAAATGATGAATATCATTTATGCTCTGTCGGCGGTGGAGCATCTTTAAAAGCCATTTGACACCGTGTACGTGTGTGTCACTGACTCAGTTTCAAGGGGGTTGCGCTTGACTTTTGTCTGTAACTTAAAACTCAAAACATAGACTTTAAAGTTAAACCAACAAGAAGAAATATGACTTTACAAGAAAATGGACCCAAATTACAATGAGACTACATGCTACATGCACATACATGTACATATAATGCATATTTATAAAAAAAAAACGCCACCCTTCATACCCTATCCAAAACCCTATCATACCGCGATAAACGTGCCCCTATCCCGCCTTATGTACGTACCGCACACCTCTTCTATTTTTCCTATTTGAAGCTTAATCCTTCAGAACACCGCACAGAAAGGGCTAGACTTATTTATTTTCTTAAAGTTCTTTAATGAGTTTTACGGATGTGTACGAAATAAAATAATATGTACAGTAGAAACAATACACGCACGGCCGATAAAAAAGACGGGACACAAAACACAGATACTAGATACAATGACCTAATATGGATGACATGTACTCGTGGACAAGATACACATGTAATAGTTCAACTAACACAGGACCATGAAACAACATATATTTCTTATAAAACACATCTTTACAAGACCGCTTCATTATATTTTCTAACCGTGCGTAGTTTTGGAAATAAGAAACCTGTCGACCTTAGTAAATTTAAAAGTATAAGCACAGACCACAGCACACTAGATAGCCTATTGACCATTATGAGACGATCTAGGGGTCTAAATAAAAAAAAAACGGTAAAATTCGCATTCTACATATATATACGCAAGTGTACTATGTAGAATATAACAGGAAATTAATGAGTACTAAAATTGGCCAAATTTGCAAGCAGTTTTTGTTTTTGTTTTGAGGGTTCGGGGGAGACTGATGATGATTTTGCAAGGGCTTAAGGCGAGAGATTTTGTTTTTTGGGGGTCCTAAGGTCTCCCCCGAGAAGGAAAAATATTACTAAATGTATTTACGATTGCTGAGATGAGTTTTACGATGTATTTTGATGACTTTAGAGCGTTCTTAACATGGTAATTTTTCGAATTTAAATTCCTGCAATTAAATAATGATAACTGTGAATGTCGTCATATCATTATGCAACCCTGCTCGATTTGAACTAGTCCGCTAAACCTGCCTATATTATTAGTTGTTGTTTTTCCCTATATATTAGGCAAAAAATAAATAAATTAAAAAAGCCTAATAATATAGGCAGGTTTAGCGGACTAGATCTGAACATACCGGTTTCATACCACCGGCACATTGTTGTGTAACCCAAAATAAATATGAAAATCCCTAAAATGAAGTATGAAAAATGTGCAGAAGGACCTCTTTTATTTTTAATGCGCATTTTGAGAACAGTCGACGAAAATGGGGGGCAAAAAGACACAACTTATAAATTATTGATTTTTTTTCTTTTAATCTGCATGTATTTTTCATGTCTCCGTATGTTTGTAACAGATGATTTTTCTATTAAAACGTAGGTCTAAAGAGGTGGGCCCCAATTTTCGCTACGATCTTATTTCGCACATAAAATTACCAGTAGATTATATGTATATCAAAACTCCTCGGTTAATTTTATGTGTAAACTATAAATTACATACATGCACAGTCGTATAACTCCAGGGTGGACTGAATAGGAAAGAACTACTTATTCATTCGTGGTTTAACCCCTGGCACACCATACGCCACATGACATATGTACCCGCGACATTAATGACATCATTATTTACATGTAGTGACGTCATTTCATAGGTGATGACGTCAATAATGTGTCATTATGTATGGGATAAATCACACTACCCAATAAGTCAAATTATAACATATTTTTCTCCGTGTGTATTTCAGTAAGTGCTAAGACATGTGACTAAAATGTTGACAGTTCCGCGATCGGCACATCGGCTTCCGGTAGTTGATTGTCTCAGATGACGTCACAACTCATCGGAACTCAAGGGAGGTAAGTCATAGAAAAGATTGCTTTCATTAATTTTACTATTTAGAGACAAAATATAAGCAAATATCAAACTGGTATATGTTTAGATAGGAATTACAAATGTTTCTAGCGTATTATCTCATTTTCCATGTCCGTTCTGTTTTTATCACCTTTAATGCCTGAAAGAGATCATTTGTCTGTTATATAATTTAATCAATTGTCTACCCATCAATCCGATTCAGATCCCAATATTGAACTTTGACCTCAATAATAACTGACCTATGACCCGGACATGCTCCACGACATCGTCCCTCATGTCTGAGACATCCCACATAGACCTGAAGGACTGCCACCAGCCCTGTCCCTCAAAGTTCGGGTCTACAAACGGCTTATGTGAGAAAGAGTAGTAATGAGCGACGGCTGCCAGGAACATCTCCACACATATACAGAAATCCTGAAATATAAAGTTATGCTGAAATCAGGAACATCTCCACACATATACAGAAATCCTGAAATATAAAGTTATGCTGAAATCAGGAACATCTCCACACATATACAGAAATCCTGAAATATAAAGTTATGCTGAAATCAGGAACATCTCCACACATACCGTATACAGAAATCCTGAAATATAAAGTTATGCTGAAATCAGGAACATCTCCACAAATATACAGAAATCCTGAAATATAAAGTTAAGCTGAAATCACGAACATCTCAACACATATACAGAAATCCTGAAATATAAAGTTATGCTGAAATCAGGAACATCTCCACACATATACAGAAATCCTGAAATATAATTTCATGCTGAAATCAGGAACATCTCAACACATATACAGAAATCCTGAAATATAAAGTTATGCTGAAATCAGGAACATCTCCACACATATACAGAAATCCTGAAATATAAAGTTATGCTGAAATCAGGAACATCTCCACACATACCGTATACAGAAATCCTGAAATATAAAGTTATGCTGAAATCAGGAACATCTCCACACATATACAGAAATCCTGAAATATAAAGTTATGCTGAAATCAGGAACATCTCCACACATACCGTATACAGAAATCCTGAAATATAAAGTTATGCTGAAATCAGGAACATCTCCACACATATACAGAAATCCTGAAATATAAAGTTATGCTGAAATCAGGAACATCTCCACACATACCGTATACAGAAATCCTGAAATATAAAGTTATGCTGAAATCAGGAACATCTCCACACATATACAGAAATCCTGAAATATAAAGTTATGCTGAAATCAGGAACATCTCCACACATACCGTATACAGAAATCCTGAAATATAAAGTTATGCTGAAATCAGGAACATCTCCACACATATACAGAAATCCTGAAATATAAAGTTATGCTGAAATCAGGAACATCTCCACACATACCGTATACAGAAATCCTGAAATATAAAGTTATGCTGAAATCAGGAACATCTCCACACATATACAGAAATCCTGAAATATAAAGTTATGCTGAAATCAGGAACATCTCCACACATATACAGAAATCCTGAAATATGAAGTTATGATGAAATCAGGAACATCTCCACACATATACAGAAATCCTGAAATATGAAGTTATGCTGAAATCAGGAACATCTCCACACATACCGTATACAGAAATCCTGATATATATAACAGCACAGATCAGACTTACTGATATAAATGATTTACAGTAATTATAAGTAATACTAATAATTCTCCTACAATCACAGGTATAATGTAGTAAGAAGTTCTGATGGTTTAACTGTTAAATATAGATAAAAAACGGTATAATTATAAAATACAATATAATATATTATATACCATACATACACACATTGCATTATCACAAACATTCTCTTTTAGAAAGAAAGATTAACAATGGAAATCAACTATTAATTTCGATAAGTTTGGACCTTTTCCTGAACTTTGACCATTGACCTACCTGTAACCCTGCAGCGATTTGATTCATATCATTATAGAAGACCATATTTCCACCAGACGGGATGAGGTTCAGTGCTACAAGTGCGGCTATAATCACAGACTGCCTGTAATATAAAAAAAGCATTTACAGGTACATATTCTCCTTCAAACATAAATCAGGACAACAGTTACCTTGCCATACATTCCTTTTGCAGATTCGTACCAGTTTTACTGAATTGATATGGCACCATCTAAAGGAACACATTTGGATTTTTCCATGATGACTACACCTATATAAAACTTATTATTTGAATATAAAAGCCAAGACTTTTCTGTGTTAACAATAAAATGAAAATAAATGTAGTTTTTTTTACTGAAATAATTTTGGAACATATCAAAATAAATAATCCATGTAATTTCATCAGATATAAATATTCTCTGATTTGTTTTTAACAAAGAAAAAGTTCAGTAGAGACGTCTATCATCACAGATGGAAGCTAACATGGGGAAAGACAAAATTACTCTTTTGGGGCTTGAATTATTAATAAATCTGGATGAAATGGTTGATATAAATTACAACAAGGACATAGTCATTCAGATCCCCCACCAATGGAGATATCAAAGCTGAAGTAAGTTTGATTGTGGAGACTTGTGTGTATGAAAAAAAAAACAGGAAAAAGGAAGTTGAGCTAAAGAAAGATGGAGTATAATTCAAGTAGAGCTGGGCTGCAATTGTTGAATCAGGTATACAGCCTTGACATTTATATTAGACTATATACACAAAGATGGGTGGAGTTTTGCAAAGTAACATTTACCATTTACCATGATATTTTCAACAATGTTTCCATGGTAACAGAAAAAGTGCAAAAAATGAAAACCTAAAAATAGCAAAAGGTACTACTAGACCATAAAAAGAATGTGTCTATGAAGTTTCGTGGAAATATCTCTGCTGGTTTTAGAGTTATGCTCCGGAAATGAACCTGCTACAAAAATATGATATTTTCAGCAATGTTTCTATGGTTACAGAAAAAAGCAAAAAAGTGAAAACCTAAAAATAGCAAAAGGCACTACTAGACCATAAGAACAATGTGTCTATGAAGTTTCATGGATATATCTCTGCTGGTTTTAGAGTTGTGCTCCGGAAACGATTCTTACACAAAAATCTGCCATTTTCAGCAATGTTTCCATGGTTACAGAAAAAAGTACAAAAAGTGAAAACCTTAAAATAGCAAAAGGCACTACTAGACCATAAGACTAATGTGCCTATGGAGTTCCGTGCATATATCTCAACCGGTTTTCCAGTTATGCTGCGGAAACAAACCTGGTACAAAAATATGATATTTTCAGCAATGTTTCCATGGTTACGGAAAAAGTGCAAAAAATGAAAACCTAAAAATAGCAAAACGCACTACTAGACCATAAGAACAATGTGTCTATGAAGTTTCATGGAAATATCTCTGCTGGTTTTAGAGTTGTGCTCCGGAAACGATTCTTACACAAAAATCTGCCATTTTCAACAATGTTTCCATGGTTACAGAAAAAAGTACAAAAAGTGAAAACCTTAAAATAGCAAATGGCACTACTAGACCATAAGACCAATGTGTCTATGAATTTTCGTGGAAACATCTCTTCTGGTTTTAGAGTTATGCTCCGGAAACGAACCTGGTACAAAAAATATGATAATTTCAGCAGTGTTTCCATGGTTACGGAAAAAATGCAAAAAATGAAAACCTAACAAGAGATCCCAGAGGGATCTTGGCGCCCACCAAAGAATATTCTATGTCTGACAATGGAAAGAGGGATCTTTTCCCTGCTTTTCAAACTTTTTGAAACACACTACATGTACATATAAAATTTATAAAAGAGATAGATCGCTATAGTACTTTCTAAGAAATAGTGGTAACAAACTTCAACGATAAAATCCAAGATGGCGGCTGTGCAGCCATCTTGTTGACCTATTAGTTACAAAATGCAATATGCACAACTAGGGCCCTAGGGGAACCTGCATATAAAATTTGAGAGAGATCCCTTCAGTACTTTTTTAGAAATAGCAATAACAAACTTTAACTATCACAAGAGATCCCAGAGGGATCTTGGCGCCCACCAAAGAATGATCTATGTCTGACAATGGAAAGAGGGATCTTTTCTCTGCTTTTCAAACTTTTGCAAACATACTATATATAAAATTTGAGACAGATCGCTTCAGTACTTCCTGAGAAACAGCAGTAACAAACTTCAACTATCAAAATCCAAGATGGCTCCTTGGCGGCCATCTTGATGATTGATCGGTCCCAAATCGAAATATGCACAACTAGGGCCCTAGGGGAACCTATATATGAAATTTGAGACAGATTCATTCAATACTTTCTGAGAAATAGCGATAACAATCTTAACTATCAAAATCCAAGATGGCAGCCTGGCGGCCATTTTGTTGACCGATCGATCCAAAAACGCATTATGTACAACTAGAGCCCTAGGGGCACCTACATATGAAATTTGAGAAAGATCCCTTCAGTACTTTGTGAGATATAGCGATAACAATCTTTAACTATCAAAATCCAAGATGGCTGCCTGGCGGCCATCTTGTTGACCGATCGGTCCCAAAACGCAACATGCACAACTAGGACCCTAGGGGAACCTATATATGAAATTTGAGACAGATCCCTTCAGTACTTTCTGAGAAATAGCGATAACAAACTTTAACTATCAAAATCCAAGATGGCTGCCTGGCGGCCATCTTGTTGACCGATTGGTCCCAAAATGCAATATGCACAACTAGGGCCCTAGGGGAACCTACATATGAAATTTGAGACAGATCCCTTCAGTACTTTCTGAGAAATAGCGATAACAAACTTTAAGTATCAAAATCCAAGATGGCTACCTGGCAGCCATCTTGTTGACCGATTGGTCCCAAAATTCAATATGCACAACTAGGGCCCTAGGGGAACCTACATATGAAATACGAGACAGATCCCTTCAGTACTTTCTGAGAAATAGCGATAACAAGAATTGTTAACGGACGGACGGACGGACGGACGGACGGAAGGACGGACGACAGACCACGGACAAAAAGCGATTTGAATAGCCCACCATCTGATGATGGTGGGCTAAAAATAGCAAAAGGCACTACTAGACCATAAGACCAATGTGTGTACAAAGTTTCGTGGAAATATATCTACTGGTTTTAGAGTTGTGCTCCGGAAACCATTTGTACGGACAGACAGACGGACGGACGGAACCCATTTGTATATCCACCCCCAACTTTGTTGGGCGGGGGATAATAAAGCAATAAATACAATAGATAAAAGTATGGCTCAGTGGTCAAAAAGGATTCTTACACCATTAGGAAGAAAAGTTGTACTAAAAGTTATGTTGATGTCCCATGTATTTGTAAATGTGTTATATGCAAAAAATGGAGAAAAAAAAATTATAAGAAAAAAAAGAAGAAAACATTTCAATGACAAATTAAAAATCTTGGGACTGCCATAATGGATACAAGTGGTATGCTTTTGGAAACAAACCATCTGTAGTTATACTAGCTGGTTCATTTCTGCTGGTATCGCGGGTTCCATTTATTTATTTAGATACAGCAAATTCGTATCAATATAACTGGTACGAATCCGCAAATGGAACACACAGATACTACAGTTATTCATTAAATCCCCAGTAACATATCATACATAAATGCCTGACTAGAATTCCGCTAGAATATAAACCCTGCATGTGACGCTCTATCATCGAAACCCACCAGACCGTGCTTCATCACCAGACAATAGAGCTTGGCGATCCCTGATAATGGTCACAATAGGTAAGTAATTACCAGAATGATAAACAAGATAAACAATACAATAATGGTCACAATAGGTAAGTAATTACCAGAATGATAAACAAGATAAACAATACAATAATGGTCACAATAGGTAAGTAATTACCAGAATGATAAACAAGATAAACAATACAATAATGGTCACAATAGGTAAGTAATTACCAGAATGATAAACAAGATAAACAATACAATAATGGTCACAATAGGTAAGTAATTACCAGAATGATAAACAAGATAAACAATACAATAATGGTCACAATAGGTAAGTAATTACCAGAATGATAAACAAGATAAACAATACAATAATGGTCACAATAGGTAAGTAATTACCAGAATGATAAACAAGATAAACAATACAATAATGGTCACAATAGGTAAGTAATTACCAGAATGATAAACAAGATAAACAATACAATAATGGTCACAATAGGAGATTTCAGAAAAGATGGCGTGACGTCACAGAAAGTTTACATCCGGGTCCTCAAAGGTACAAACACAGTATGGCGACTAATAAAAACAATAACAGATACGTACATCCCTGCTACACAATCGATACGTTGACAAAAGTATACACTTTCATACTTGCAAATTCTGATTTTAGAATGTTTTCTGATTGTTTCAGAGGTTGACAGACATTTATATTTTTATATTTACAATTGTTTATTGCTAAATATATCTGTAGATTTAGTGTTGAAGCCAGCTTGCGAAGCGGTGCCGGGCCGTCACAAGTACCCGTTTTTTGTTCACACGTAGAAATCCATGTAGTGAAAAAAGTTATGAATGGATAACTGATTTCAATGTATTTTGTTTCTGTTATACATAGAAAAAGCTGTTCACAATACTATTTAATATAAATATAACGAATGTGAACCACCTGGCCAGACCACGGCCGCTCGTGCATGGCTTCGCTGGTAGATCACCTCGGGCCACAGCCCATAGTTGGGAAATTAATAATATTAATACGTAATTACCAACACATATCTCAATAAGTACTTGTAAAATATATATATTTCGTTATTTTCCATGTATATCTTGTTTTAAAGGAATGGTATAAGCCACTGTGTTACACGTAAATGCAGATCTATATGTACATGTACGTGCACGTACATGTACAGTATGGCTGCCGATATCTCGAAAAAATAAAATGGTGAAATCGTTCAATTTCATGCTGTAGAGAGTTTTTTTTTTTTTTAAATTTTTGGTCACTTTTATTCCATGGGCTGCTATGTGAAGTCCCACATTGAAGTGATGTTACTTTTAAATAATTTGAATACATGTTAGATAGACTACAATATAGCTAGATCGTAGTACTGTAAATGCCGACCAGGACACATTGCGCACGGCTTCGAGAATCCTAAATTACTCGGAAGTTTTGTTTTAAAATATTATAAAAAGTAACTATAAACTGACTCATTTGTATGTCATTAACTAAATTCCAAAATTTCTGACGAAAAAGTTATCCAAAATACGTAATTTTGTGACTCTGAAAAATGACGAAATTCGGGATCTCGGCAGTACTGTACGTAATGGCTGCCGTGCGCTTGGGGTAAATTTTAGTTTGGTCATAATCACACATCGTAAGGTGTTTACCAAGTAAGACTTAGACAACAGTAATCGCTTATTAAAATGTCAGTATGATATTTCGGGAAACTTGGAATTAAATTTATAATTTCAAGCTGATATTTTTAATATTCTGTCAATGTTTATACGTAGGTCTAATGGCGACCTTGTTTTTTTCTCGTGGCGGTCGAAAATGGAGTATAAACAGAGTAAAATATATGAATGCCAGATGTTTATATTTATATAATATTGTTAAATATTATTATTTACACTTTTAAAAATTAAAATAACGCAATGGTTCTCGGATTGCCGTACTATTTATTACAATAAAATGTAAACAAACATCTCAAGCGGCTGTGTTCCCACATGTTTATGTGTACAGATATACGGAGTTGTACCTTTGAGCGCCCGGATGTACCTTTGTGTGACGTCATCGCCATCTTTTCTGAAATCTCCTATAGGTAAGTAATTACCAGAATGATAAACAAGATAAACAATACAATAATGGTCACAATAGGTAAGTAATTACCAGAATGATAAACAAGATAAACAATACAATAATGGTCACAATAGGTAAGTAATTACCAGAATGATAAACAATACAATAATGGTCACAATAGGTAAGTAATTACCAGAATGATAAACAATACAATAATGGTCACAATAGGTAAGTAATTACCAGAATGAAAACAAGATAAACAATACAATAATGTCACAATAATAATTACAGGATAAACAATACAATAATGGTCACAATAGGAGATTTCAGAAAAGATGGCGTGACGTCACAGAAAGTTTACATCCGGGTCCTCAAAGGTACAAACACAGTATGGCGACTAATAAAAACAATAACAGATACGTACATCCCTGCTACACAATCGATACGTTGACAAAAGTATACACTTTCATACTTGCAAATTCTGATTTTAGAATGTTTTCTGATTGTTTCAGAGGTTGACAGACATTTATATTTTTATATTTACAATTGTTTATTGCTAAATATATCTGTAGATTTAGTGTTGAAGCCAGCTTGCGAAGCGGTGCCGGGCCGTCACAAGTACCCGTTTTTTGTTCACACGTAGAAATCCATGTAGTGAAAAAAGTTATGAATGGATAACTGATTTCAATGTATTTTGTTTCTGTTATACATAAAAAAGCTGTTCACAATACTATTTAATATAAATATAACGAATGTGAACCACCTGGCCAGACCACGGCCGCTCGTGCATGGCTTCGCTGGTAGATCACCTCGGGCCACAGCCCATAGTTGGGAAATTAATAATATTAATACGTAATTACCAACACATATCTCAATAAGTACTTGTAAAATATATATATTTTTCGTTATTTTCCATGTATATCTTGTTTTAAAGGAATGGTATAAGCCACTGTGTTACACGTAAATGCAGATCTATATGTACATGTACGTGCACGTACATGTACAGTATGGCTGCCGATATCTCGAAAAAATGAAATGGTGAAATCGTTCAATTTCATGCTGTAGAGAGTTTTTTTTTTTTTTTTAATTTTTGGTCACTTTTATTCCATGGGCTGCTATGTGAAGTCCCACATTGAAGTGATGTTACTTTTAAATAATTTGAATACATGTTAGATAGACTACAATATAGCTAGATCGTAGTACTGTAAATGCCGCCAGGACACATTGCGCACGGCTTCGAGAATCCTAAATTACTCGGAAGTTTTGTTTTAAAATATTATAAAAAGTAACTATAAACTGACTCATTTGTATGTCATTAACTAAATTCCAAAATTTCTGACGAAAAAGTTATCCAAAATACGTAATTTTGTGACTCTGAAAAATGACGAAATTCGGGATCTCGGCAGTACTGTACGTAATGGCTGCCGTGCGCTTGGGGTAAATTTTAGTTTGGTCATAATCACACATCGTAAGGTGTTTACCAAGTAAGACTTAGACAACAGTAATCGCTTATTAAAATGTCAGTATGATATTTCGGGAAACTTGGAATTAAATTTATAATTTCAAGCTGATATGTTTAATATTCTGTCAATGTTTATACGTAGTAGTCTAATGGCGACCTTGTTTTTTTCTCGTGGCGGTCGAAAATGGAGTATAAACAGAGTAAAATATATGAATGCCAGATGTTTATATTTATATAATATTGTTAAATATTATTATTTACACTTTTAAAAATTAAAATAACGCAATGGTTCTCGGATTGCCGTACTATTTATTACAATAAAATGTAAACAAACATCTCAAGCGGCTGTGTTCCCACATGTTTATGTGTACAGATATACGGAGTTGTACCTTTGAGCGCCCGGATGTACCTTTGTGTGACGTCATCGCCATCTTTTCTGAAATCTCCTATAGGTAAGTAATTACCAGAATGATAAACAAGATAAACAATACAATAATGGTCACAATAGGTAAGTAATTACCAGAATGATAAACAAGATAAACAATACAATAATGGTCACAATAGGTAAGTAATTACCAGAATGATAAACAATACAATAATAATGGTCACAATAGGTAAGTAATTACCAGAATGATAAACAATACAATAATGGTCACAATAGGTAAGTAATTACCAGAATGATAAACAAGATAAACAATACAATCTGTGTTTATACTTACCAGAAAGAGAAGAAGACGACAAATTTAACACAGAGAAACTTGGGTACAGGTTTTATGGGAGCTAACTCTTCCTTCATTGCCTTATAGAACAGGACTAGACAGTACATCGCCCACTGTAGGAGAGAAACCGTGTCATTTATGTTTATAAACATTATTTTTAAACAATGTATCTTACAAACTGAATTTTTGTTACATTATCAAATTACATGTATTTATACATTATCAACACCACACTGGCTAGTGTCTCCCAAGTAGATGCACTATCCTGTTACATTTTTGTAAATGATTGATTAATTATTGTTATGTGTATGTGCAAGGAATATTCTGAGTTAAAATAAGTTTATTTGTTTTAAAGAATTTCTGTGTTTGAATGAATGCATTTTTCAGTGAAAAATTGAAAGACTACAATATTTAATGTTTATTTCTGTGAATGAATGGACTATATAGCTATCGTTATTTATTTTCTTCATATTGTTTTGAGGGCCATATGTAACCCTCGTGAAATAAAGTTTTTCTATTATTATAATTACTCAAATATTCCATTGTTAGAAATTCTTCTAGACAAAACAAAAGTGGATAAGGGGAGGTAATGATCACATGCTAAATAGGGTTATTCATGGAGTGAGATTTGTAGACTATAAAATCTGTCAACAAATAACAAAGATTTCACTTAAAGAGTAAGTTCAGAGATTACAATATGAACACTAGACAGAATATATTCGGTAAGGTTAGAAAATAAAGTGTATCAAAAGCTTGATCAAGGCTTTAATTTTGAGGTTTGATGTACATGTTGATGCTCACGATTTGAGATATGTTGTTGATGACGACTAGGTAAGACCAGGCTGACGTGAAGTTAAACTCTCCTTCGTCATACTTCCCAAAACTCTCACATATCCTGTTAAAGAGAAGTAAAAAATAATGTCTAAATGTAACTAGAACATTACATTGGTGTGAAAGGAGTATGGATACTAGAACTGTAATGACTGATGGCTACCATGATTAAGTACCCACCCTATTTATGGACAAATATTTGTATAGACAAAGATATGTGACACTTGAATTGTCCCAATTATTATTTATCTTTCATATTTTGTAAGATTTACATTTTGCCTGTCTGAATAAGAAGAGCATGCATGCAGTTGAAAATTTGACTTTACAAATTTTTAATCCCCATTACAGATTTATTAATGTTAAATATGTATTCCACAGCGATATCATGAATTGTTCATGTGGTCACCACACTTTCATTTTACATGTAGAATGTACAGTAGAAGCGAGCAGAGATATATGGTCAATATAATGAGACTCACGATCGGCATACATTAGGTACATTATAGTGTTACCAATATAAACAGAGAGTTTGTAATGGTAGCATACATGTCTAACACTTACAATGCTATAATCGTAGTGAAGGGTCGAACCACTGTATACTGTAAGGCTCCATGTTTACAACGATCAATAAATTTTCTGAAAAAAAAAAAAAATCAAAAATGCAAATGAAAAAGATTTACATGGTTTTGTAGTTAAATACTTTAAATACCAATATCATCATTGATTCTGCTTTCCCAGCCTCAAATTGACAGCTGTTGATAAATAAGATTTCAAAATATAGCTCCTAAAATCTATGATGGCGTGTGAAAATGATCTTCAGCTCTATAATTGTCTACAGCCAGACTAGAATCTGTCAATAATGATTACATAGTATACGTAGTACAACAACAAGATCTCAGAGAATGTACAAACAGTACTATTAGGACAAAACTTTGCAAGCTTGAAATGCATCCATGTATGAACACAGAGTTGAAATACAATGATCGAAGGAAAAAATCTGGAGCACAGAATATTATGCAAAAAAACATTATTTGAATAAACGTTATGCGAATAGCTGGATTCCTCTTTGTACCCTTGCCTCTGTGTATTTCAAAGTGGCAGTAGTGGGATGCAATAGTGATAGGGTTTTAAATACCAAATTAATTCATTTTGTAAATACCAAATCAATTTAATTTGTGAGTGTTTAAATTGTAATTTAATCCATTTTTCACAAGAGAATAGCATAAAAGTCTTAATATCATACCAAACTTATATACGTACTTACCCTGTCATTGGCCACGGGCGCAGCCAACATATAGGAAACAGGTGTCGTACTTGTTCCTTGTTCCTGAGGACAAGGTCCAGCTGGGGGTGTTTATCCCACAGGTAATTCAGTAGGTAGGCCATGAAATTATAGATAACATAGGCTTCATAGCACTCCCTCACTGTATCTAGGTAAATGGCTGCACTGGGAAACCGCAGTGCGAACCACTGAAAACAGAAAGACAAATGTGTTATGAAGTAAAGTGTATGATGAGTAATTGAGTTTCTGTTGTACGAGCCACATTCTTTATCAATTCATAAATACATTGTTTTTTAAAGTGTGATTTTATAATCAATTAATCATTGCATCATCAAGATGTTAAAGTAAAATAATGTACAAATTAAAAAAGTACAATGTATATACCGAATGACAGGTTTGGACTACAGCTCTTTGTTACTGGGTACCGGTATAATCTGCGAGTTTCTGGACATAATACTTTCAAATTTTATCATTAAACTATATATGTTTATATATAAAGACTTTAAGAGTCGTTAACAGATGTCCAACTGAAAATTGTTCCCATCCATAGTAAAATAAAACAAGATCTACTCGAGATTGTACGTATTTCATGCGAACAGTCGGTTAAGGTACAGTTACACATGATATTAATTGTAAAAGCTATAACTATAATTAAACCTATGGATAATTTTACCAATATACTTACAGCATTTACAGCATAAATTGGTACCATCCAAAGAATTCTAAAATTGGAAAGAAAAGGAGCTATACCACATATATAAATAAACAGAATTGTCAAACACATCACATTTTATAAAGTCATTAGAATATAAGTTACCATTTTGATTACATTTTTACCAGTCGCTGGGACTCCAGAGATTTACTTTCCGCAGCATTTGTTTTATGTCAGAGACACGGAAAACCTGCATCAGGGAAAATCCTGATTTAGACACTTAAGCTTGCATTTTACAAATTAATCATGATAAAATATCTTACCTATAGCTAGTGATAACCTTTGTATAACACCATCCTGATTAATAAGACCATTTTCTTGGGGTTCCAATTTCTAACAGTATTTGACGGATGTATAAAGACTAATTATAATATACAGGGGTCGACATTAACCATACATTGCCTAATTGCTTCAAGCCTCCTGTGTGGCATGCATATGATAGAGGTGTAACGATTCACTGTTGCAATGATGTTTCTGTCAATCAAATCTATAGTAACAAAACATTGGAAATGAATAAAACTTGAGTCTTTTGTAATGAGTGTAAGGAAAAGGTAAAATATTCCGGAAATACAACCAACCTAAAAACATATTTACAATGACACCACAACATTTAAAGTGTCAATCAAAATATTGCGATACTCGTTAATCAAAGGTTGATGTAAAGTTGGTTATAACGAACCACTGGAACCAACAAAACATATTTTATTATATATAGTTTTTATACACATATTACAGACACAGATAACTTATCAGAACCTTGATGGGGAATGAGGTAATTACTACCTTATAACAATGCATTTATTGTAAGTGTGTTCATTATAAACATGTTCTAATGTATGTATTATTATAGACCATGCTTTCTTTGTCCCTAAGATGGTCTTTTTAGACAGGTTTAATTTGTATGTAAATTTTTATGATGCATATCTACAACAGAACCAGAAAACCATAAATAACATGATCATGAGGAACTATAGCTATAGCTACCAGACTTAGTAGATGTTCATCCAATTTTATAGTTGATAAATCTAAACATCTGGGTTGTGGGTTTTTTTGTTTGCTATATATCATCATTATTATAAGTTATACATGTACCTAGCTACCTAATCCTACTTTTATATTAGAGTGTGTGACATCTCTCATTTAAAAGTCAAATTAAGAGACTAGAGGAGAATTTACATTGCCAGTATATAAGGATTAGAGAAGCAAAGCACTTTTAAGGTAACACGTACATGAAAATATAAGAAAAAAACCCAATCTTCAAAATTCAATCCTACACACTGACAGCTTCAGTTTGCGGCCACCATTTTTTATACCTATGGGGAGGGGAATCATGGGCAATCACTTTGAAGCTCATATGATCAGACAAACGAAATCTTCAATAATACTTCATCTGGCAGAAGCTCAGTGCTGTTGCTCTTTATTTGCAAGCTTTCAAGTAATTTAGACCAACTTCCAATATAATCAACTGACCAAAAACGGAATATCTGTTACGGAAATAAAATTTCTTCATTCTCCAATGGGTGTTTCTTTTTCAAATGAGGGTTTTTGGACAAGGACAGAATGTGAATATATGAACAAAAAAATAAACAGAAAATTCGGCTCTGTTATTTCCATAAATTGCACTTTTAAACATTGTACTGTGTAATCAATGGGTACTGAAACATGTGGCTGCGCCCTTTAAGGCTGGCCTTGCCTTCAGTCATATTATATATTAACATGCATATATGTACCTCAATGAATATTGTATGAAAATTATAATGTACCATAACAAGAGGCCCAGAGGGCCTGCATCGCTCACCTGGTTTGTAATGCCAAGTAATGTTCTGAATACAGGTTCATTGTTTCTTTTCTGACGGAATTTTAATATTAACCTCTAAATCCCCTATTGGGCCCCACCCCTCCTGCCCCCAGGGGGTCAGAGCCAAAATTTATACAAGTTCTGTTCCCCTTCCCCCAAGGATGTTTGTGGCCAAATTTGGTTACAATCCATGCAGAACTCTATGACTAGTAGCGATTTAAAGGATTTACCTCTATTTCCCCTATTGGGCCCCGCCCCTCCTACCCCCGGGGGGTAGAGCCAAAATTTATACAAGTTCTGTTCCCCTTCCCCAAAGGATGCTTGTCGCCAAATTTGGTTACATTCCATTCAGAACTCTATGACTAGTAGCGATTTAAAGGATTTACCTCTATTTCCCCTATTGGGCCCCGCCCCTCCTGCCCCTGGGGGATCAGAGCCAAAATTTATACAAGTTCTGTTCCCCTTCCCCCAAGGATGTTTGTGGCCAAATTTGGTTACAATTCATGTAGAGCTCTAGGACAAGTAGAGATTTAAAGGATTTACCTCTATTTCCCCTATTGGGCCCCGCCCCTCCTGCCCCCGGGGGGTCAGAGCCAAAATTTATACAAGGTCTGTTCCCCCTCCCCCAAGGATGTTTGTGGCCAAATTTGGTTACAATTCATGTAGAACTCTATGACTAGTAGCGATTTAAAGGATTTACCTCTATTTCCCCTATTGGGCCCCGCCCCTCCTGCCCCCGGGGGACCAGAGCCAAAATGTATACAAGTTCTGTTCCCCTTCCCCAAAGGATGTATATGGCCAAATTTAGTTACATTCCATTCAGAGCTCTATGACAAGTAGCGATTTAAAGGATTTACCTCTATTACCCCTATTGGGCCCCGCCCCTCCTGCCCCCGGGGGATCAGAGCCAAAATTTATACAAGTTCTGTTTCCCCTCCCCCAAGGATGTTTGTGGTCAAATTTGGTTACAATCCATGCAGAACTCTAGGATAAGTAGCGATTTATAGGATTTACCTCTATTTCCCCTATTGGGCCCCGCCCCTCCTGCCCCGGGGGGGACAGAGCCAAAATTTATACAAGTTCTGTTCCCCCTCCCCCAAGGATGTTTGTGGCCAAATTTGGTTACAATCCATGCAGAACTCTATGACTAGTAGCGATTTAAAGGAAATGTTGACGGACGGACGGACGGACGGACGGACGGACGCCGCGCCATGACATAAGCTCACCGGCCCTTCGGGCCAGGTGAGCTAACAAGAGGCCCAAAGGGCCTTAACGGTCATCTGACTACCTTGACAATAGTAAAATTAATTATATATGGTGTCACTTTGTCAGGATCATGTCAGGATCATTTTCAATTTCTTTCAACAAATTTTATTTCAAACAAGAGGCCCAAGGGCCTTTAAATATAGGAAATTAATTAGACATAGTGTCATGGTAGTCATCTTCGATTTGGGATCAACCAGAGATGTAACAATACTTTGTCTGGACCATGTCAGGATCATTTCATGCAAGTTTCAGCCAAATCGCACCGGTAGAACTTGAGAAGAAGTTCAAAATGTGTTTTCAAGATGGCGGCTGTGGCAGCCATCTTGGATTTCGGATCGACCCGAAAAATAACAACACTTTGTCGGGACCATGTCAGGATCATTTCATGCAAGTTTCAGCCAAATCGCACCGGTAGAACTTGAGAAGAAGTTCAAAATGTGTTTTCAAGATGGCGGCTGTGGCGGCCATCTTGGATTTCGGATCGACCCGAATAATAACAACACTTTGTCGGGACCATGTCAGGATCATTTCATGCAAGTTTCAGCCAAATCGCACTGGTAGAACTTGAGAAGAAGTTTAATATGTGTTTTCAAGATGGCGGCTGTGGCGGCCATCTTGGATTTCGGATCGACCCGAAAAATAACAAAACTTTGTCTGGACCATGTCAGGATCATTTCATGCAAGTTTCAGCCAAATCGCACCGGTAGAACTTGAGAAGAAGTTCAAAATGTGTTTTCAAGATGGCGGCTGTGGCGGCCATCTTGGATTTCGGATCGACCCGAAAAATAACAACACTTTGTCGGGACCATGTCAGGATCATTTCATGCAAGTTTCAGCCAAATCGCACCGGTAGAACTTGAGAAGAAGTTCAAAATGTGTTTTCAAGATGGCGGCTGTGGCGGCCATCTTGGATTTCGGATCGACCCGAAAAATAACAACACTTTGTCGGGACCATCTCAGGATCATTTCAGGTAAGTTTCAGCTCAATCCCACTGGTCAAACTTGAGAAGAAGTTCAAAATGTGAAAAGTTAACGCACGGCGGACGGCGGACGGCGCACGGCGCACGACGACGGACGAAACATGATGACTATAGGTCATCCTGACCCTTCGGGTCAGATGACCTAAAAATTGAAGAAATATGTGCATCCACATCAGTATTGAGTAAAGACCCATCCATTCCTCGAGCATGCATGCATGCATGGAGATTCTAGCATGCATGCTGGCCTGTTTATTCTGGCTTTCAGTTTCAGTCTAATGCGTAGACATCATATCTATCTGAGAAAAGGCCTACATAAAGTCTAAGTAATAAATTAGAGTGCAAGAAAATCCTTCTCCAGCTAACATTGCCTGTTAGACCATTCATGTTTACCTTATTATGTGACGTTGAAGATGTGGTTGTGTGTAGTTGACTAGGTGATGTAGAATACCCCATAGCGAGATGGGTACAGCACACATCACAAATATCCCTCCTGCAAACCATGCCTGGACGTGGGTTGGTGCACCTTTGCTGTCCAACTCAATAACACATAGCGGCAAGGCAACTATAGCTAAAATGAAATAAAGAGCTATGAAACCAGGTCGGATCCATCGCTTCCATTGTCCCATACAATCCATGGTCTTGACATAACCTAACTAAGGGACTGAATCCCAGTTTCCAACAACAAATATATGTATCTACATATTTCGAAAGATATTTGTGACATCCGCCATTTTGATGTCATGTGATCACATGTGACTTTCGGGAGTTGTAAAATCGGGAATACATCATACCCACTCAGTTTGTACGGACCGGATTACTAAAAATAGTATTAGCATTAATAGGTAAAAATACGCAATATCTTATATAAATCGATACTGTTGTATATGATATTGTCAATAAAAGCTTTAATAAACAGGATTAATTGAAAAAGAGTTTAATTTTAAACGATGCATGAGATTCGTGAGGCCGTCCGGTCAATTTCCTCACTACTCAGATCATTAGTCTGTTCCACAGTTGTAGTTAACGAACATCAACTTCCGGATGACTCATTTTCACGTATTTGGCCATCATCATCATAACAAACTTAATTGTAGGTCTAACTAACATATGCTGTTCGTGGCAAAATACTAGACTTGACAATAAGTGTTTTATTAGAAGTCGCACCATTCCATTTTTTCGTCGAGGACACATTTAATAGGTAAGAAGTTAACTTTATACTCATAATGACAATACTGGAGACATAACGTGACATATGACAGACGTTATATTCAATGTCATGGGATGATAACACTGACATAGGGCCTACCCATAGGATGATAACACTGACATACCTATAGGATGATGATAACACTGACACACCTATAGGATGATGATAACACTGACACACCTATAGGATGATGATAACACTGACATACCTATAGGATGATGATAACACTGACACACCTATAGGATGATGATAACACTGACATACCTATAGGATGATGATAACACTGACACACCTATAGGATGATACAAGATACAAGATACAAGATACAAGATACAAGAAACTTTATTTAGTGTCGAATATATAAAACATGGTAACATAAGCTCGTTCGAGCTTGTATTTCGACAAAACAAAGTATATTGTATATATAACAGAAATTAAAACTAAAGCATCACAGTTGTCAGTAATTATAAGTACAGGCACTACATAAGCTATCACAGAATTTTTTACAAATTTATATTAAAAGGGGTGACAAAACAAGCAACAAAGCAAACCAAAATAAAAATAAAATAAAGACATAAAGACAGTGTTTACACCACAGGATGCAGGGAGACATTAAGAACAAAGTTTACACTTACAGTCCGGGCCGTCCCACTTACGTAGCAGCCTCCGAAACTCTGCATAGTTTTCAACCTTACGCAGGTCATTTGGGAGGCTGTTTCCATATGCGGGACGCCTCGTACCTGAATGATTTCTTACCATACCTGGTGGTGTTAACTCTGGGTAGGTTTGCTTTGTTTTCAGATCTGAAATTATAAGTGTTTTCTTGTTTTTTAATAAGGTGACGTATGTAGTCAGGAGCAATATTGTTAAAAATTTTAAAAACCTCACAGGCCATCATTTTCATCCTGTGGACATGTAAAAAAGACAAATTTGATCCGGCTAGCAGTTCTTTAAGGTTAGAGGTGTGGTCATTATGAATGAATCGCAAGCCCCTCTCTTGCACTCGTTCGATTTTTCTAGTTGCAGAAATACTGCAGAAATGCCAAATAAGGGGACAATAGTCAAAGTTTGATAAAACAAAACATTTGTAAATTAAAATTTTTGTTGCTTTAGGTAAAAATGATGATTTAGATGATAACACTGACACACCTATAGGATGATGATAACACTGACATACCTATAGGATGATGATAACACTGACATACCTATAGGATGATGATAACACTGACATACCTATAGGATGATGATAACACTGACACACCTATAGGATGATAACACTGACATACCTATAGGATGATGATAACACTGACATACCTATAGGATGATGATAACACTGACACACCTATAGGATGATGATAACACTGACACACCTATAGGATGATAACACTGACATACCCATAGGATGATGATAACACTGACATACCTATAGGATGATGATAACACTGACATACCTATAGGATGATGATAACACTGACATACCTATAGGATGATGATAACACTGACATACCTATAGGATGATGATAACACTGACATACCTATAGGATGATGATAACACTGACATACCTATAGGATGATGATAACACTGACACACCTATAGGATGATGATAACACTGACAACCTATAGGATGATGAAACACTGACATACCTATAGGATGATGATAACACTGACATACCATAGGATGATGATAACACTGACATACCTATAGGATGATGATAACACTGACATACCTATAGGATGATGATAACACTGACATACCTATAGGATGATGATAACACTGACATACCTATAGGATGATGATAACACTGACATACCTATAGGATGATGATAACACTGACATACCTATAGGATGATGATAACACTGACATACCTATAGGATGATGATAACACTGACATACCTATAGGATGATGATAACACTGACATACCTATAGGATGATGATAACACTGACATACCTATAGGATGATGATAACACTGACATACCTATAGGATGATGATAACACTGACATACCTATAGGATGATGATAACACTGACATACCTATAGGATGATGATAACACTGACATACCTATAGGATGATGATAACACTGACATACCTATAGGATGATGATAACACTGACATACCTATAGGATGATGATAACACTGACATACCTATAGGATGATGATAACACTGACATACCTATAGGATGATGATAACACTGACATACCTATAGGATGATGATAACACTGACATACCTATAGGATGATGATAACACTGACATACCTATAGGATGATGATAACACTGACATACCTATAGGATGATGATAACACTGACATACCTATAGGATGATGATAACACTGACATACCTATAGGATGATGATAACACTGACATACCTATAGGATGATGATAACACTAACAACTGATGATATAACACGCATACTAGGATGATGATAACACTGACATACCTATAGGATGATGATAACACTGACATACCTATAGGATGATGATAACACTGACATACATAGGATGATGATAACACTGACATACCTATAGGATGATGATAACACTGACATACCTATAGGATGATGATAACACTGACATACCTATAGGATGATGATAACACGACATACCTATAGGATGATGATAACACTGACATACCTATAGGATGATGATAAACACTGACATACCACTGACATACTATAGGATGATGATAACACTGACATACCTATAGGATGATGATAACACTGACATACCTATAGGATGATGATAACACTGACATACCTATAGGATGATGATAACACTGACATACCTATAGGATGATGATAACACTGACATACCTATAGGATGATGATAACACTGACATACCTATAGGATGATGATAACACTGGCATACCATAGGATGATGATAACACTGACATACCTATAGGATGATGATAACACTGACATACCTATAGGATGATGATAACACTGACATACCTATAGGATGATGATAACACTGACATACCTATAGGATGATGATAACACTGACATACCTATAGGATGATAACACTGACATACTATAGATGATAACACTGACATACCTATAGGATGATGATAACACTGACATACCTATAGGATGATGATAACACTGACATACCTATAGGATGATGATAACACTGACATACCTATAGGATGATGATAACACTGACATACCTATAGGATGATGATAACACTGACATACCCATAGGATGATGATAACACTGACACACCTATAGGATGATGATAACACTGACATACCTATAGGATGATGATAACACTGACATACCTATAGGATGATGATAACACTGACATACCTATAGGATGATGATAACACTGACATACCTATAGGATGATGATAACACTGACATACCTATAGGATGATGATAACACTGACATACCTATAGGATGATGATAACACTGACACACCTATAGGATGATGATAACACTGACACACCTATAGGATGATGATAACACTGACATACCTATAGGATGATGATAACACTGACATACCTATAGGATGATGATAACACTGATATACCTATAGGATGATGATAACACTGACATACGTTAGGATGATGATAACAATGACATACCCATAGGATGATGATAACACTGACATACCCATATAGGATGAATATGACAGAGAAAATAAGGAAGTACGTACATATAATTGATACAGTATCTGTAATTGTACAATACACAGTATTAAATGGCTATACACACAAACCTATAGAGTGTCTACTAGGTGTAGAATATTCCACTGTCAATGGATGACTTCCTGTACTAGATATATCATATTTCATAGTAAACATATACAGGAAGATATATAGGAAGGTAATTGACAAGCTGTTTAAAGAGTGATGATATTTTGATACTGTATTACGATTATTTTCACACAGTTGTTTACTTGTTTTGTGGGAATTTCCTATATATTTTTTTTCAAATTTAATACAAGATTGGGAAATTAATTGATTAATCACAACCACAACATATATAAGATATTACCCAGACTAAAACTAATATTTTATCTAGTGGGTAAAAGTTTAAACCAAAATAAGTTGATATCTTAATCAACATACTTGCATGTGACAGTTGGACTAACAGAGGAAAACAGCTGCCAATTAAAGACCCTCTTTGATTTTTAAAATTTATTAACTCTCCATTAAAGATGCTCCATCGCTGACGGAGCATAAACGACTTTCAGCATTTGAACAATAATTAGTGTTTAATCGTGTATATATATGCCTAATTAACACAAAAAATAACATAAAATAAATTTGCCTTTGGTGCATGCGCAATCATTACTTCATTCCATATAGGATATAGTGCAATGAAATTTTTTCGGGATACAACTAATTATTTTTCGTATTTTTAACTTGAAGTAAAATTTGAAGCTCAAAATTTTCAATGTTGATAATGGTGTAAAGTAAGTTACTTTTGTAACTGAAAAAAAATACTAAAAGGAATAAAATGATAATTTTCATAACACAGGTTGTCTTATGTTTTCCGCCACCATCCAAAATACCACGTGGTAGTTGAATTGACTAACACTGTGCCAGCTGACAAAACAGCGAAGTAACTTTCCAATGTTTTCATATATTATGCAGGTAATCTTGCATATGTTTGGTCTTGTAACCTCATCTTAGACCATCTGTATATATTTTCTGATGTTATTAATGTTTTTTAAGAAACCTTTATGTTTTGCTCCGGAAAGATAGGGGGCCTTTAAATATTTAGGTCCTGCTAACCGTTTGACACATTATACTTAATGGAACTGACCAAGACTATAAACAAAATCTAGGTACAATCAAATTATATGTGTATACATTTGTGCAAAACTGCATAGTAATTTTGTCACCTGAACAGAGTCCTTATAGATATTGTTCCTGTGAAATGAGGAATTCATCAATTATTTCCTAGAATTTTGTCTGAACTAAGTGTTGGATTTGTATGATAAAAGATTAGCTCCCAGATTCAGGGATTACAATATCCTACCAAAGTCAGGTATAAGTTATAGAGTAAGAGGTTGGAGGTCTAAAGGTTAGGGGTACAAAGCAAGTTTAAGTTTGTTATAATTCATAGTTTGATTTGATTATGTGTCACCAGTATTTTTAGCCCACCATCATCAGATGGTGGGCTATTCAAATCGCCCTGCGTCCGTGGTCCGTCGTCCTTCATCCGGCGTCTGGGGTCCGTCGTCCTTCCGTAAACAATGCTTGTTATCACTATTTCTTAAAAACTGCTACAGGGATTTTGTTCAAACTTCACATGGAGGGTCCCCTTGGTCCATATTTGTGCCATACAGATTTTGAGGCTGATCGGAAAAACAAGATGGCCGCCAGGCAGCCATCTTTGATTTTGGCAGTTGAAGTTTGTTATCGATATTTCTTGAGAACTACTAAAGGGATTTTGTTCAAACTTCACATGGAGGTTACCCTTGGTCCCTAGTTGTGCCATACAGATTTTGAGGCTGATTGGAAAAACAAGATGGCCGCCAGGCAGCCATCTTTGATTTTGGCAGTTGAAGTTTGTTATCACTATTTCTTAAAAACCTACAGAAGGGATTTTGTTCAAACTTCACATGGCGATTACCCTTGGTCTCTAGTTGTGCCATACAGATTTTGAGGCTGATTGGAAAAACAAGATGGCCGCCAGGCCGCCATCTTTGATTTTGGCAGTTGAAGTTTGTTATCGATATTTCTTGAGAACTACTAAAGGGATTTTGTTCAAACTTCACATGGAGGGTCCCCTTGGTCCATATTTGTGCCATACAGATTTTGAGGCTGATCGGAAAAACAAGATGGCCGCCAGGCAGCCATCTTTGATTTTGGCAGTTGAAGTTTGTTATCGATATTTCTTGAGAACTACTAAAGGGATTTTGTTCAAACTTCACATGGAGGTTACCCTTGGTCCCTAGTTGTGCCATACAGATTTTGAGGCTGATTGGAAAAACAAGATGGCCGCCAGGCAGCCATCTTTGATTTTGGCAGTTGAAGTTTGTTATCACTATTTCTTAAAAACTACTGAAGGGATTTTGTTCAACCTTCACATGGCAATTACCCTTGGTCCCTAGTTGTGCTATACAGATTTTGAGGCTGATTGGAAAAACAAGATGGCCGCCAGGCAGCCATCTTTGATTTTGGCAGTTGAAGTTTGTTATCGATATTTCTTGAGAACTACTGAAGGGATTTTGTTCAAACTTGACATGGAGGGTACCCTTGGTCCCTAGTTGTGCCATACAGATTTTGAGGCTGATTGGAAAAACAAGATGGCCGCCAGGCAGCCATCTTTGATTTTGGCAGTTGAAGTTTGTTATCGATATTTCTTGAGAACTACTGAAGGGATTTTGTTCAAACTTCACATGGAGGTTACCCTTGGTCCCTAGTTGTGCCATACAGATTTTGAGGCTGATTGGAAAAACAAGATGGCCGCCAGGCAGCCATCTTTGATTTTGGCAGTTGAATTTTGTTATCGATATTTCTTGAGAACTACTGAAGGGATTTTGTTCAAACTTGACATGGAGGTTACCCTTGGTCCCTAGTTGTGCCATACAGATTTTGAGGCTGATTGGAAAAACAAGATGGCCGCCAGGCAGCCATCTTTGATTTTGGCAGTTGAAGTTTGTTATCGATATTTCTTGAGAACTACTGAAGGAATTTTGTTCAAACTTCACATGGAGGTTACCCTTGGTCCCTATTTGTGCCATACAGATTTTGAGTCTGATAGGAAAAACAAGATGGCCGCCAGGCAGCAATCTTGGATTTTGATAGTTAAAGTTTGATATCCCCATTTCTCAAAAAGTGCTGAAGGGATCTTTCTCAAATTTAATATGTAGGTTCCCCTAGGGCCCTTGTTGTGCATATTGCATTTTGGGACCAATCGGTCAACAAGATGGCCGCCAGGCCGCCATCTTGGATTTCGATAGTTAAAGTTTGTTATGGCTATTTCTCAAATAGTACTGAAGGGATCTGTCTCAAATTTCATATGTAGGTTCCCCTAGGGACCTAGTTGTGCATATTGCATTTTGGGACTGATCGGTTAACAAGATGGCCGCCAGGCAGCCATCTTGGATTTTGTTATTCAAAGTTTGTTATCGCTATTTCTCAGAAAGTACTGAAGGGATCTGTCTCAAAATTCATATGTAGGTTCCCCTAGGGCCCTAGTTGTGCATATTGTGATTTGGGACCGATCGGTCAACAAAATTGCTGCCAGGCAGCCATCTTGAATTTTTATATTCAAAGTTTGTTATCGCTATTTCTCAGAAAGTATTGAATGGATCTTTCTCAAATTTCACATGTAGGTTCCCCTAGGGCCCTAGTTGTGCATATTGTGATTTGGGACCGATTGATTAACAAGATGGCCGCTAAGGAGTCATCTTGGATTTTGATAGTTGAAGTTTGTTACCTCTATTTCTCAAAAGGTACTGAAAAGATCTGTCTCAAATTTTATATGTAGTATGTTTGAAAAAGTTTAAAAAGTAGAGAAAAGATCCATCTTTCCTTTGTCAGATATAGATCATTCTTTGGTGGGCGCCAAGATCCCTCTGGGATCTCTTGTTCATTAACTCAATGACACAGATTGGAATCTATATGAAGATTATGCTTGAAAATTGATCATTGAAACTTAAAATTTTGTCTCTTGATTGTAGTATAGTATGGCCGAGTGCCAAATGCCCGCCCGACCCCAGGGCCGAGAACGACCTGCCCGTCCACCCCCACCGGTCAGCATGCTTAGCCAGCAAACATTCCGAACTTTTCAGAAGTGTCATGACAAGGCCTACCAGAACATTGAGCAGGGTTTGTCTTTAGATGAGCAGGGACAGATGGATGCTGCCATGAAGGCATATGAGGATGGACTTAAAAACTTAACACAAGCTCTAGAAATGGATGCCGAGAAAATCTGTGATAAAGAGGAGGACAGAGACACAGCAAAACAAATGCAGCAAAAAATGACAAAGACAAAGTTACAGATAACATACAGATTACAAACACTTCAGACACAGGTGATTACTCACACGAATGGTCACACATCCTCGGAGACGACCATGGACCTTGACTCTCCTCCGTCGTATGACCAGGCCATGTCCAGTACAGGAATCAGTGAGGAGGCGTTTCTATCAATCGGCGACAGTATCATGAGTGATTCTCAAAGTGGATTGGACTCATTGGAAGCAAATGCAACCGAAATATTATCGATAGCTAATGATGTGCAGATATTTTATATTTCCCCTGAAGGATATGTCAGTGCTCCATCTTACCCTTCTGCTCTAAGGATTGCTAGGTTCAATGATAACTCACCAGGCGAGGCGAGTAATTCACAGCAACCTCCGGCCTTCCTCCAGGTACATGACTGGTACTACCCCTTGGTTCCTGGGACGTCGCCAGCCCTGAGGGCCACAAATGGGGCATACATCTTCCCTGATCTGGCATCACAACAGCAAGGTAAACAAAAAGTTTTGATATTGATATTGGTTTTCAGGATATTGTCAGGAATCAACATGCAGGTGTTGAAGTACATGGTGTTATTTTCCTTCAATGATAGGCTATAGGAACACAAGACTAAGATCAGCACAATATTATGTGCTTCATTTCCATTATTACTAGTGTTAGGAAAAGGTTGAAATTTTATGATCGATCTTCAGTTTTGTGGAACCACGTTTTCCAGGAAAATTGTACAAACTTTCTTCTACAGGCTCAAGTGTTGCCATGTTCCAAGGTTGCTTATGTTTTCGAATACTCCTGTAAACATTTGCATTTTTACATAGTGCTTCATTTCGCTTAGACGCTTGGTATTTGAAATGATATGAGCAACAACAAACATATTCGATTGATTGCGACAAGTTTTCTATGACATTTCTTGCATGTTTTACTGACTGGCTAAATTTTTGTTTATCATGATATCGGGCCCATGAAACTCGATTACATATTTCTTAATCAGTTAATTGGTCAAACACCCCAAACCATGCTCGATGAACTTGATTAATCGTCAAACACCACTAATTATTACATTCATTTAAATTGAAACTTGGTCAAGTTACTCTTTGCTTTAATCAAATCACATGGACAAAAAAGGTTACTCATATTAATAGGGACTATTTTTTAGGAGCTTAACCTTTTCGCGGAGTTTGAAAATTTGTGCCCACATTCGAATAAATGATGCTCAGTAATTCCATGTCATTACAAATTGAATTTTTGAATTAAAATTGAATTTTTTATTTAAAAAGTATTTTTTCGGGATTGTTTTTGATAGGTGGTGCTGTGGGGCTTATGCTGCCCCAGAATATCTCTGGTGAGGAGAGACAGAACTTTGAGAGAACACTGGGATCACTTACTGCTCTACAGGAGCAACAACCGTCCCCTGTTAACCCCTCTGCCCCTCCACTTGCCGCTTCAGGATGGTCACCCGAGGCTACTGCGGCAGAGCGAGAGCAAACCAAGGGGCCTCATGAAAAGGCTCCTGGGGAGAGAGAACAGACCAAGGGGCCACAGGCTGTAGGGGGCCTCACTGACCAGGCCTCGACAGCCTCCGGACAAACAGGGGAGACAACTACAACTGAGAAAATTACTAAAGGGATAACTGTTGGTAAGTAAAGCTGTAAATGATATAAGATTTTATTCATTCACGTAGTTTGTTTAATTAATTTTCATTTGTGTGTTATATAAAAATATAAAATATCGCTTTTAAAACCAGAATTTTGATAAAGAATTCGCTTTGTCATTGTCTTAACCAGAAAGTTGATAAGAATTGCTTTGTTGTTGTCTTAAAACCAAAATGTTGATACAGAATTACTTTGTCGTTGACAGCGGCTGATTGGATATCATGGGGAGTAGGAAAAGGTGCAGAGAAGACAGGTAACTTGATCAGGTTTGGATCTGAGAAAGTGAGAGAAAAGCTGAAGCCAGAGGAAAAGGCAAAAGAGATTGATCCTAGAATACAGCAGGGGGCACGTTACGCCAGGTCTGGGGCTAATGTGGCTATCAAAGTCAGCTCATTTATAGGTAAGTGGAAGTCTGTTAGATACAGACTTGAGGAAACTTGTTTTTCATCTGTTGTTGCAACTTGGTGCTTGTATAAATTTCAAGATAAAAGTGTTTGTTTTTGTATTCCATACATATCTGGCTTGTTCATCCAAAGCACTGTTGTAATGATTTCAAATGATCAAATTGGTCATTCCATCCCATTACAAACTTTTATTTCTTTATCTCTATAGTAACCAAGCTGGGAGAGGCCACAGTTGCTGTTGCTAGGGAAGTGGCACCACACATCCGGAAACAAGGCCAGAAAGTTCTACCTAAATCAGTTACAGAAAAGTCGTCGGACGGGAAGTCAAAAGTGGATGATGTCATAGAGGTCGCTGCCACTGGAGTCAAAGGTACAATACTACATTGAGTTTGTCTTTAGGGGGTATCTAGCTGGTATCTGATTGGAAATGTACTGACTCTAGTTTATATGTTCGTATGGTAGGATATTCAAAAGGTTAGAGGGCCGCTCCTTGGTGGCCGAGTGGTTCTGCTGTCCCGACAGGTCTTACGCCTCTGGGTCATGAGTTAGAATCCCATGTGGGGCAATTGGCAGGTACTGACTGCTAGTCTGTGTTTTTTCTCCAGGTACTCCGGCTTTCCTCCATCATCTAAACCTGGCACTTCCTTAAATGACCCTGGTTGTTATAAGGATGTTAAACTAATCAAACCAGACAAAAGATACATGTATGTGCTTACTTTTATTTAATGACAACACCTACCTGGTACAATGTTCACCTACCATAAATTGTAAAGAAAAACCAGCTTATATAAAAAAAATGTGTACATATCTGTGATTGTGCATGTTAATTTGTTGAAGGTTTCGGTACAGTATATATGTCTCTGGAAGCTGCTGCAAAGGTTTTGGCCAAAAACATTGCCCAGGAAACTGTCCGTACCGTCGACCACAAGTAAGTAACATATAACACTGAACCCTTCAATAGTTTGTCAAGGTCTTTAGCTTTAGATGATGTAAACTTTCCAAATAAAGGTAATAAAAAATCACCCTGTATGCAAAATGATATGTCATCATTATGACGATATAAATTTAATCATTGATTGTTTTTATGTCCTGAAATTAAAAAACCCATCAGAATTTTACTTTACTTATAATACTGGGGTTGTATATTTAATTGTGTAAACATACCGCATACTAAATATACACTTGTTGCCATTTGTATGTGACATATAAAGCTTTATTTTAGATAAGTGAAAAATAAAAGAGATTGGAAAAAGAAACATATAAAAAGATTCGATAGTGAGTTGGAGATGAAATATTTATTGTCCAGGTATGGACCAAGTGCTGGTCAGTTGACGGAGAACACACTGTACACAGTAGGAAATGTAGCTATGACGGCCTATAATGTTGACCAGCTGGGGATCAAGGCCCTGGCTAAACGGGCTGCCAAGACGACGGGGAAGGAAGTGGTCAAGGACTTCTGTGCGGCCAGAAGTAACAATGGCCAGCCTCAGTAAATCACCTCATTAGATCATTTACTGTGTAATGTCTGATCTGTGATAGGGATTTTAGACACATGTATATCAGGTGACAAAAAAGTCACAACAATGGCCCAGACATATCAGTTAAAGTTATCTGCTATAGCAGGACTTTTAAAGGACTCATCACCGTCTAAAGTTAGAGTCTTATCCATAGTACATGTACGATGATGGTCACTCATCACCGTCTAATGTTAGAGTCTTATCCATAGTACATGTACGATGATGGTCACTCATCTCCGTCTAATGTTAGAGTCTTATCCATAGTACATGTACAATGATGGTCAATATCCATAGTACCTACATGTACGATGATGGTCACTCATCACCGTCTAATGTTAGAGTCTTATCCATAGTACATGTACGATGATGGTCACTCATCACCGTCTAATGTTAGAGTCTTATCCATAGTACCTACATGTACGATGATGGTCACTCATCACCGTCTAATGTTAGAGTCTTATCCATAGTACATGTACGATGATGGTCACTCATCACCGTCTAATGTTAGAGTCTTATCCATAGTACCTACATGTACGATGATGGTCACTCATCACCGTCTAATGTTAGAGTCTTATCCATAGTACATGTACAATGATGGTCACTCATCACCGTCTAATGTTAGAGTCTTATCCATAGTACATGTACAATGATGGTCACTCATCACCGTCTAATGTTAGAGTCTTATCCATAGTACATGTACGATGATGGTCATATGCTCTCTCTCTGTCTATCTTAACATTAATATTTGTTTAAATAGTATTACACTATTACATATATTTAATACTCTTGATATCAATCATGAACACAGTATTTCTGGGTTTGTAACAAGATGTCTGTCTGGACAAGGCAGCAGAGTATTTGTTTGGCTGACATGATATGTATCTAATAACATGTTCTTACAACTAACTTAGTAGGAGAAATTGTTCATTATCGTGAGTCTCCCACCGAGGACGTGAGAGGTGGCAACCCTGTAACTATGTAAAGTATGTTGTCATAATACATAGAATACCACAAGTCGGTGCCATTGATTTCCCAATGCAATAGTGTTATTCCCCCGTTTTGGACTGCAATATGTGTAGAAATCTGGACTAGATGAGACCCACTGAATAACTTTGATATTGTGAAATATTGTGTATGTGCAATCAGACTGTTATTTTCAATAGACACGTAATTGTTTTATCCATGAAAAATCATTCTATGTAATCTTAATCAGCAAATTGTATGGAACATGTAATATAGAGAACAGATCAATTCATAGCTTGTTTGTTTGTCTGTAGTTTATATTACATCGCGACATGTTTTCACAGATATGATGAAATATTTACGCATGTTGTTAACACTTAGTCTATGTGATATTACATGCTGTTACCTACCAGGTAAATCACTAACAGACAGAGTTACTTCCCTTCGTCTAGATCCAACAAAATTTGCTTCTGTTATAGCCTTAACACATTCTTTATAGAAAATGGTAATTGGTGATGTTGACAAAAAATATCAAATAACTGTAAAGAGTATGGTATGGTTATAGTGTGGAGAAATGATTATATAAATTGAAAAGATTTTAGTTGGTTGTTAGAGGTTGGATACATTGTACCGGTATATCATCCTGAACTCATCGGGTATTATCGCGAGAATATGTAATGTCTATTCCCCGAGGAGTTCTGGATGACCTGTATATAGGATATCATTGATAGTGCTGTGTATGACCTGTTTGGTTGTTCTTTTCTGAGGAGCTATGTCAACCTATTCATTATACATAATGCTTGAAAGTAAATAACTCGTATATCATACACAAATTGACTAATTCCTAATATAAATATGGACTGGTCTTTACTATTTATTTATGTTCAACATGACAAGTGATAAATTATTTAACTACCTGTATTAATGCTTAAAATTTATGGAATATATTATTTGAAACTGTATGAAATGGTTGAAATGAAAAAAAATATCCATAATATCGTAGTATTTTGAATACTTTTAAGGTGTTTAGACAATATTTTTCACCCGGCCAAAACTTGTGATTTGCACCACCACAAATAGTGATGGTTCGTCCGAGTCACACACTGTAACCATGATTGTATATAGGTAAGGTTGTATTATAGAAAGCCACAGAACATTGTTAGCTGTGAGATGTGACTTAAACTGTTGTTGATACAATAATACCTGTGATAATAAAAGTGTTTTTTCTTAAATAGAATTTTTATGGCTTATTTCTGTAAAACTATTAGTAAATTGTATTACACTTGAATTTTTAATAGGTGTGACCTATTGTGATAGTCTTTTGTCGTCATCATCAGTCGTCTATTAATATTTTGAACACTATAACATGAGTAAATATGAACCAATCTTAATAATATGAGATTTCATAAAAGATGGCGATGACGTCACACAAAGGTACATCCGGGCGCTCAAAGGTACAACTCAGTATATCTGTACACATTGGGGTACTGACAAAAGCCCCCCCCGGACAAAAGCCCCTTAGGACATAAGCCCCTAGGACAAAAGCTATGGAAAAGAGGACAAAATCCCCTTCATTTTTCAAAAAAATTAAATTCAAAAATATAGTAAAAAAAAACATAAAATATTTTCTTATATCAGTTTTTTTTTCTTCAAATTTACATGTAGTTCAAAATAAGACACAATGTAATAATTTACTGGATTATTGGGATTTACTAAAAATTTGATAAATTGATTTCATGATTTATAGAAAAAAAATGTAAAAAATTATATTGATGTTAATCTAATTATGACACTATATGATAGAAATATTTTGTAATTAAACATACTTTCCTAATTATCTATATATAATCAATGCAAACATCAAGCTGTTAGCCTGGTAGGTGTGTTATGATAAAGTAAACATTAATGGTTTCTTGTATATATAACATTCTAATGTCTATGTATACATGTTTTTTTATTCTTTCTTTGGTATCAATAACTCAAAAATTAAAAGAATTCAAATGATCACATCATATTTATGCTTTTTTATTATGTTTGACACTCTTCACTGATAATACCCAAATGTATCAAATAGCAATAAATACATATGGATGGTATATAGTTAAAAACTAACATAGCGGTAAGTTTGTTTTTTACCAAACTTTAATTCCTATGAAGCTTAAATGTTGACATTGCAGTGGTTTTTGAGCTACCCATTAGAGCACTGGCGTGTTTATCGGAGGACTCCACAGTGTCCGACCAGTTGAAATCTGGCTGTTTTCCAATGTTTCTGGATACCTAGTGACATTTATACGGCATGATATATATTGTATCATATACCAAATTAAAGATAAATTATCTGGCTGTCGATTGAGAGTATTCCTATTATCATATCCTATACGGTTGGTTAATAATCATACTTTTTCTGAAATTGGGTAGTGTTATATGGCCGGCCGAGTTATAGACCTTGACCCAGTATTATACTTATACCTATATTAGAAACGAACACCTGTGCTTCAACACTCTATCTACACAAACATATTCAGCAATAAACAATTGTAAATACAAAAATATAAATGTCTGTAACCTCTTAAACAATAAGAAACAATTTTAAAATCGGAATTTGCAAGTATGAATGTGTATACTTTTGTCAAAGTATCGATTGTGTAGCAGCGATGTACGTATCTGTTATTGTTTTTATTAGTCGCCATACTGTGTTTGTACCTTTGAGGACCCGGATGTAAATTTTCCGTGACGTCACGCCATCTTTTCTGAAATCTCCTATAATGAAACTTTGTATGTAGACTAACATAGGAATGATCTGACGAGTTAAAATATTGGCTTAATTAGACAGTAATTTTTTTGCAATAATAATTATTATCAGACCTTGTGAACACAATAACTTGAGTAAATATGCACCGAGCTTTGACACTTTATATGTAGACTAAAATTGGAAACAACTCCGACGAGTTCTAAAATCAGCTTGATTTGACTGTAACTTACAGAGTTATTGCCCTTTGCAATAATAGATAATTATCGGACCTTGTAAACACGATAACTTGAGTAAATATGCTCCAAGATTTGATACTGTAGACTAACATTGGAAAGATCTCTGACGAGTTCTAAAATCAGCTTGATTCGACTGTAACTTACAGAGTTATTGTCCTTTGCACTAATTATTAGTATAGAATCTTTTGTTTTGAACATGAAACTGGTGTAAATGTCCAACAAAATTAGCAAAAACATTGTATATAGACTAACATTAGATAAAGTATGGTCTCTGTAAATACCATCTTTCTAATAGTCCATCCTGTATTTGTGGATACTCTACTGAAGATGTTGATCACTTCTTTCTCTTCTGTCCTAGATATGCAGTCCAACGTCAGAGCTTGTTAACTTCTCTGTCTCATTTACAACTTGACATCCAATTAAACCTTCACCTGAATCTAGACCTGAATCTTTCTCAACATTTACATATGAATGTTGACATTCTAACAAAGGGAAGTAATCACCTTAGCCATGAGATAAATTCAAACCTGTGTGCCTGTGTCCAAACCTTTATTAAATCATCTGGCAGACTTTGAGCCCACCATAATTATTATATTAACATAATAACATTTATACCTCTCTTATACAAGTATATATTAAAATTTAGCAAAATAATCCATACTGTACTATCCAATATTATATGAATATTAACATGTTTATGACTTCTTATACAAACATAATCTAACTGTTTCATGAAATATGAAGAATGAATAGTATTGGAGGATTTGGATATATATATTCAACTATTTTGTCTGCAGGTATGCATTGGTTGCTATATTCTCAAATATATCCATACCATAACTCAACCATTTGTCTCTCAAATTTGTATTAAACTATTGATATTACATTTTATTATAATGAATTACCTAGATATAATATTACAAGTTTAATCCTTTCTCTGTACCAAGTTCTTTGACAGGAGTAGATCATAGGTAAACCCTTATAACACTCATATTTTTATATTACATTATGTATAAACCCATTTTCTCCAATGTTATAATTAATTTATATGCATATGTTTTAATATACTCCCTCAGTATAGCTCTTTCTCTGGACAATCCTGACTAGGATCAGTACTCAGTGGTAACACTATGGACTTTATAGTACTGCCCGGTCACTAGGAATGGCTTGTGTGGGAGTGATATTGAGGGATCCAAATTCAAATTAAATTCAAATCAATATCAACTGATTTAAATCAAGGAACTGTATATATTGAACTGATATGAATCCATTATAAATTTCAACTTATCATTATCTGGCTATACAGTATCCACATTTTAACTATAAACAAAAACATAGGTATGCATATATACATGTATATATAAGTAAAAAAGAACCATATATATACTTAACATGCTTTTTATACCTGCTCATTATTGGAGTGTTACCATAGTATTACTTACAAGTGTATCCTAAATATATATTTAATTTCAATATTGTCTGTAAAATTACATATATTATATATATGATTTTGAGATGTACATGTATGTATCCACAGGGAGAGGGCTTATATAGGCATAGCCTGCTGCCCAATCCCTATTAAATCTAATGATTTAATAAAAATATTTCGAAATGAAAAACATTAGAAAAAACAAGTATGAAAAATGTTCTTACTCCATTGTAACTGATGGAGTTATTGCCCTTTACAATAATAATCATTATTGGAACTTAAAAATTACATCCATGATATCAGTTGGCTAGTAAATGACATCTTTTTCAGTTGGGCCTCTTGTTTATTTACCTGGTATTCTCCTCATTTCTCATTAATATAGGTCTTTTTTCTCTCTCGACAGTTCTCATAAATATTTCATTATAAAATATTTGGGAAAAAGAAGTATTGTTTTAAACAAATGTTCATTCATTAAACCCCATTAGGCCATGGGCTAGGAGGGTCCCACATGCAACCCCCCCCAAACCTCCGAACCAATGTTTTCCTGAACCCTTATGACCCACTGATCACAAATCCAAATGTTAACATTGCATAAGTTGGGATGAACTTCCGGTTATGACGTCATCAAGATGGCCGCCATCTCGAATTTCACTAAAAATTGAGAAAAAAAAATCATAACATTAACATTTTCTAACCGAAGTAGACAAATGAGGTATCAAAATGACCACAATAGAACAACAAATACATATCAGGACCAAAAAATCCAATATATGTAGTGATTTCTACGCAGGAAATGAAAAAATCAGATTTAAAGCTAAAAAATGGTGATTTTTCAGCAAATTTTTCATATTTTGTTTGACGCAGCAAAAATGTTTCCCAACAACAATCTATTATTTCTAATAAGATTTTTGACCACTTATCAATCAGTTTAAACAACAACAACAATAAAAACCAATGTTAACATTGTATAGGTTGCGGTTATGACGTCATCAAGATGGCCACCATCTCGAATTTCACTGAAAAATGAAGAATAGTCATAACACTGATATTTTTCAACTAAAGTAGACAAATGAGGTATCAAAATGACCACAACAGAACAACAAATTCATGTCAGGACCAAATAATCCAATATATGTAGTGATTTGAACGCAGGAAATGAAAAAATAATATTTTAAGCTCAAAAATGGTAATTTTTCAGCATTTTTTCATATTTGGCTTGACGCAGCAATATTGTTTCCCAACAACAAATTATTATTCACAATCAGTTATTTGACCTCTTATGAATCGGTTAAAAAAACAACAACAAAAATATATAGAAATGCAAAAGAGAATTGTTATACCATCATTTGGTTTACAAAACATCACCGGATGCGGCATATGATTGTTATTTTTTCCAAACCGCTAACACTACAGTTTCCTGGTGTCTTGGAATTTCCTGAATATAACATTGGCTATTGAAGATTTATATCTTAACAAATTTGAATTTAAAGTTGGCTGAATATCTAAGTGGGACTTCAAAATAATCCATTTTCATGTTCGAAATTTTGTAGACTAGTAGCCTCTCAAACTGAATTATTACAGCAAAACGCTAACTAATAGCTATAGGGTATCAAATTAAAGTTCCGTAAATACCATGACACTTTTCGAAATATATTGTGGCTTTTAGAATGAGCACATCCATTGTTTATTTCCTGTGTATAACGCAAGGAAATATAAGATGGTTACTACAGTGTCACATATTTCTTTCACTAGCTAGTTCTTAATGCTAATCATTTTCGTTGTGCGTGCTTTCTCACCAGAGTGTTGTCTTCGACCTCGGTGACCTGATGTGACATTACATTACCGGGTTACCATCGTGGTTCTAACTTGTCAACTGTCCATGGTCAGAGTTAAGATCAGAAACATCGGCTTCAGGGATGTGGGAGCTCTTCCTGTTTCCAACCTAGTTTCACCTAGATTCACATATCGTATATGATGTTCCAGACTTCCCCGGCATGATGGAAAAGACACCAGATCAACATTCTGCGGAGGGTTGAGTTGGTTCTCCTTAATTCGTATGAAGCACAATTCCTCATTCTTGTGAACCTCAGTGACCATAGGTGGCACAGGTGGATTCTTTGAGGTCATGAATGAGGTCTGCAGTGAAGTTTCACTCTTTGCCAAGTCTGCATGGAAAGCTCTTTAGAGAACTTTTTACTGGAGAGTCTTAAATGGTCTCTTTGCACATACACCAGATGTGACACAACCAGCACTTTCAAGGGAGTGGGAAAAGTCAGACCAATGAAAAACATTTAACATTTATGCCCTCATTAATGACCTCGATGATATCACCTGTGCCATTTATGGTTGCACGAGGGTCCACAAGATTGATGAATAGTACTTCATACGAATTATGGAGTTATGTGCTAAGGAGAACCAATTCCACCATTGGAAGAATGTGCATCTGGTGTAATTTCCATTATGCTGGAGAAGTCTGAAACAGCATATACGTACGATATGTTAGAATCTGAAATAGATTCCACAACCCCGAACCCGTTGTTTCTGATATGAACTCTGGCCATGGATGGGTCATAAAAGGCTAGAACAACACTGGTAATGCAGTGTCACAAGAGCTCATCGACATTGAAGACGTCGATCTGGCTTTCGACGAATTGGATACTGGTATCTCGAGTACTCTGATTCGGACTGCAATGACCAGCTACCAGATATGCCGAGTCTCTTCAGTGAACAGGTCAGTGAGGCAAGCACGCACAATGATAATGGTTATCATTGAGAACCAGTGAAAGACATATTAGTGACATTGTAGTAACCATCTGACATTTTGCTTATGCTATGCATAGGAAATAAACAATGAATGTGCTCATTTTCAAAGACACAAACGCTTTGGGAACTGTTAATGATATTAACGGAAACACAGGCTTAGCTTAGGTTACATTTGTTTATTTTGTTATGCTATCAGTAGGTGTTGTGTTATTTTTGAGACGCTGCTAATCTACAAAATTGAGGGTATAACAATAATTCTTTTTTTGCATTTCTATATATTTTTGTTGTTGTTTTTGTTTTTACTGATTGATAGGAGTTTAAATAACTGATTACGAGCGATAATTTGTTGTTTGGAAACATTTCTGCTGCGTCTAGCCAAGTATGAAAAATTTGCTGAAAAATCACCATTTTTGAGCTTAAAAGCTTATTTTTTTTATTTCTTCCGTACAAATCACTACACATATTGGATTATTTGGTCCTGATATGTATTTATCATTCTATTGTGGTCATTTTGATACAACATTTGTCTACTTTAGTTGAAAAATATCAGTGTTATGACTATTCTTCATTTTTTTAGTGAAATTCGAGATGGTGGCCATCTTGATGACGTCATAACCGGAACCTATACAATGTTAACATTGTTTTTTGTTGTTGTTGTTGTTTAAACTGATTGATAAGTGGTCAAAAAACTTATTAGAAATAATAGATTGTTGTTGTGAAACATTTTTGCTGCGTCAAACAAAATATGAAAAATTTGCTGAAAAATCACCATTTTTAGCTCACCTGGCCCAAAGGGCCGGTGAGCTTATGTCATGGCGCGGCGTCCGTCGTCCGTCCGTCCGTCCGTCAACATTTCCTTTAAATCGCTACTAGTCATAGAGTTCTGCATGGATTGTAACCAAATTTGGCCACAATCATCCTTGGGGGAGGGCAAACAGAACTTGTATAAATTTTGGCTCTGACCCCCCTGGGGCAGGAGGGGCGGGGCCCAATAGGGGAAATAGAGGTAAATCCTATAAATCGCTACTTGTCCTAGAGTTCTGCATGGATTGTAACCAAATTTGGCCACAAACATCCTTGGGGGAGGGCGAACAGAACTTGTATAAATTTTGGCTCTGACCCCCCTGGGGCAGGAGGGGCGGGGCCCAATAGGGGAAATAGAGGTAAATCCTTTAAACCGCTACTAGTCATAGAGTTCTGCATGGATTGTAACCAAATTTGGCCACAAAGATCAATTTTGGAAGGGGAACAGAACTTGTATAAATTTTGGCTCTGACCCCTTGGGAGCAAGAGGGGCGGGGCCCAATAGGGGAAATAGAGGTAAATCCTTTATATTGCTACTAGTCATAGAGTTCTACATGGATTGTAACCAAATTTGGCCACAAACATCCTTGGGGGAAGGGGAACAGAACTTGAATAAATTTTGGCTCTGATCCCCTGGGGGCAGGAGGGGCGGGGCCCAATAGGGGAAATAGAGGTAAATCCTATAAATCACTACTTGTCCTAGAGTTTTACTTGGATTGTGACCAAATTTGGCCATAAACATCCTTGGGGGAAGGGGAACAGAACTTGTATAAATTTTGGCTCTGACCCCCCTGGGGGCAGGAGGGGTGGGGCCCAATAGGGGATTTAGAGGTTAATATTAAAATTCCTTCAGAAAAGAAACAATGAACCTGTATTCAGAACATAACTTGGCATTACAAACCAGGTGAGCGATACAGGCCCTCTCGGCCTCTTGTTTAGCTTTAAATCCGATTTTTTCATTTCCTGCGTAGAAATCACTACATATATTGGATTTTTTGGTCCTGATATGTATTTGTTGTTCTATTGTGGTCATTTTGATACCTCATTTGTCTACTTCGGTTGAAAAATGTTAATGTTATGCTTTTTTTTTCAATTTTTAGTGAAATTCGAGATGGCGGACATCTTGATGACGTCATAATCGGAAGTTCATCCCAACTTATGCAATGTTAACATTTGGATTTGTGATCAGTGGGTCATAAGGGTTCAGAAAAATATTGGTTCGGAGGTTTTTTTTGGGGGGGGGGGGTGCATGTGGGACCCTCCTAGCCTATGGCCTACATTGTTTGAGTTGTTAAAGATTGCACATCAAGGGAGATAAATTCTGTATCCTTACAAACATTCAGTTCTATTAGAGTTACTTCCCTTTGTTTGCAACCTAACATTATCCAAAACTTTACAACTAAACCTTATCTTAGTCAATATTTATATCTACATATTACTACATGTTAGCTGGTAAGTGTAAAGTTTCTGTTTGTATTTTCTAAATACAAGCTTTCTGATTGCATCTCTGTATCTCAATCAGCCGATACTTCAGCTCTATAATTCTCTACACCGCACAAACTTGTCTCTACATGTAGTATTGATCTAGTAACGTTTAAAGAATAAATAACTCATTAAGTCATCTGTTAAAACTTCCAAGTAGTCCTATAATCCTTAGGAGACTAAATATCATTAGTGTTTTCAAGAAATATATTTTAATATAAATGTGTATGTAACCGAGTGTCCTTCCAAGAAACTGGCATGATTTCTTCAAGTTGAGTTTGGATACATATTTCCTAAAACTTTTCAGGACTTTGTGTGAATTCAAAACACATATTCCAAATAACGCTGACAAATTAAGGAAATACATATTACATAGTCTGTATGTGAACAATGGGTTGTAAATTCATTCCAAGTCCCGAAACGTTTCACTGTTGTACCAACGTAACAAATTACAAAACAATGTTTTCATATTCATATTCATTTTTTTATTTTTCTTATAAAATCTTGACATGTCGATGACTCTGATATGTGACATATATATTGCTAGAGCGCGAGTATAAGGAACAACACCAGATAAATAGTGTCTAATACAGGGGCACCTGTTCTCACAGATCAATCATCTTAGGTAAAATGCTTTTATTGTCAAAGACTCAAAGTACTAAAGCAAGTTGATTTTTGAAAAGAAAATACTGGTATATTACTAATGAAATAGTAAAGACAAATAAATGTCATTGATAAGAACTGAAATTAACAATTTCATCATATTTTTAAGGAGCAAAGATATAAATAAAAACTTTGGACAAAGGCAACCTTTGGGGAGTAGGAATATAAACAAAATATATTTTAAAGATTAATGCTGTTGAGCATTCACAATGTGAAAGAATGTGAAGATATGAGAACTTATAAAACAAAATTGATTTTGATTTTGGTGAACAATATCACATTGTTTAGTTCTGCTCCTGATCAGCAGTGAGATGAACTACATGTACAGCATAATCCAATCAGCTAGATTTACAAACCCCTAAATAGAGACGTTTTATTAAAATAAACTATATTCCTGAGAAAGAAATGAAAGTTAGGTAAATTTGTTCTATTAGAAGGCAAGAAATAATTTGAGTTAAACTGATGACAGGAATCTTTTTATAGAAAACATGATTAGAAGAAATTTCAGCTTAGTTTTGCTCTATTTCTGAGTTCTAAGTGACTTTTGATAGTGGTATAATGTCGGGATGGAATGTTCGCTATGGCTCCTTGAAAGACTTTGACCTATTATAGTACAACCTTTCAATATAATTGCTGTAAAATTCAATATACACAAACAGCATGGCAAACATACTTTTGAATCACAGATGCGACACAAACATTCAGCTGATACAGCACTCCCACAAAAATCTAAATCTCAAAAACACTTGTAGCCATTTTATGACCAATACATATACATGTATTTTTCAAATTACATTCTACCTAACCACTCTCATTTACAGATTTTGATAACGAATTTCAGTCAACTGGTAAAAACAAAAGACAATTACAACTACACTAGGCAGAAATAATTTGGAAAACATCTTTTAAAGAAATTGAAGAATGTAAACAGTTTGGTTTCATTGTAATTTCCTTATAAGGTAACATGATTAAAAATCACATGAATCAGAGGGACTAAAGAAGGAATCCTGATTCCTTATAAGGAGCTATATATATAATATTTGGTTGTCGTGGTTATATTCCACAATAAATTTGAATAACTTACATTCTGATTAGAAAAGATCACACTCGGAAAAATACTGCTTCACACAACATTCAAATTGTATAAATTCTATACACAAATTCATTTGCACCAAGTCAAAGTCATTCTGATAACATTTTCTCACTCTCAATAAAAATCCTTTGTTCAAATATTAATTTATTACACACTTTACAAATCTATGTACAATTTTTGTTTCCATCTCATCGTAAAAAATGACTGAGGAAACAATGAATTTATTAATTTACAAATCTATAAAATATTTCATGCAAATTTTTAGTTGCTTTTGCATAATTGATTTGTAATCATGTCAATCATTATTACTGAATGCTTGACAAGGGAGATAATTCCTCTCCCAATACTAACAGAGTATAAATAAGGGAGATAATTCCTCTCCCCAATACTAACAGGGTATAAATAATACAAACACACAGAGACCTGAGGTTACACGTATTCCTCCTCTTCTTGGGTAACCTCCACTGCTGGCGACCCGTCCAGATTGTCCCCGTCTGGGAGGGACGCTATATCACGAAATACTCCTACTAATTTCTCAAAACTTGGGCCCCAGTTCAGGAATTCGTCCCAGTTAAATGAACCGTTAATTGTTTTAGCACCATTTGTGTGACCGTCCTCAGAAGAGCCGAAGGAATCACCATTTGAAGTCCGTCCATCTGACATGAACTTTCTATGATTATTATTGTTGTGTAGGTTATAATCCTGATTCTCATTCTCCACCTCTGCAAGTTTGGATAAAATAATGTTGGAGGAGTCAAAGTCATTTCGAGGTCTTTCACTTTCATACTCGAACTCGGAGCAAGTGAATGAATCATTTGCACTTTCCTCAGAACTTGAGTCTGGTGGTTCTAACACTGAACTGTTGTGTATATATGGTGGATGATGTCCATGACTCGCACTTGACGAGGAAACCATTTCCACCAAGCTCTCCGGACTAGGTGGCTGGGGACGTGTATTGAGTTTTTGAATTTCCCCGATAGTAAGGCCCTTAACCTGGCGTGGCTGAGGGGGCTGAACTTTGACATGATTTCCTCGTGAGGGGTGGCCTTTCGGGAGAGAAGGTGGCCGGGCCACAGAGGAACTTGAGCTATGACTGTGATGACTGGCAAGACTGTGCTCAGAGTCAGTCCGACTGTGATGTACATGGTCGGACAGTGGAGTACCACGTACATTAGGGTTAGTCATAGGACTGTACCTCATGTGTGGTGACTGTCTAGATAGGTGGTTCATAGGGCTGTTCCTGGCCCCGAGCACCGCAGGACTATTGCGTGCAGAGTTGTGTAGTTGAGAGGGGTCCAGCAGAGCGGGACTATGGGCCATCCCCTGACGACCATAAGGTGATGGACTCTCCCTGATTGGCACAGAGTTACGACCAGACACGGTCTGGGGACTCTGACTGTGCCTGGAGGAATGTTTATGAGGTTTGTTGTGTAAGTTGTTGAGGTGGGAGTGATGGTGGTATGGATGTTTGTTAACTCCACGGAAATCACGATAGTGAGCCACCACATCAATGTCTGACGGAGCAATACTACTCGCATTGTCTATATCATAATGCTCTGGAATGTCATCGTTTATATGCATGTTAATCGCATCACCATTGTCTATAATCACTGTTCCGTCTTCAAACTCGAGCGGTAACTGTCGTCGATGCTGCCTATCAGTGCTGATGATATCCGGCTTATTGAACTGGTTACGCCGACCAGTGAGTCCTTGGTCAATATGTGAACTGATGAATTCCTCCTCAGTTGGGTGGTCTCCGTACCCAGAGTCCTGATGGCTGGTGGCACTAGTGTTGGTGAAATTCTTGTTTACGTGAGCATTGCCATTCATTTTGACTTCTCCAGATTTTGATTTATGCATTTTCTTTCGTTTGAAGCGACAGAAGATAAACACAGCAATTATCACAATGATTAGAACTCCAAAGAATGCAATCACCACAATGACTCCGATTCCAATCCCTGAATCTGACTCTGCATCAGTAACTGGGCCACACTTCACTTCCTCCCCCACCGCCGTACACGTTCGATCACCACATGGGGAGTTGGTACAAAGATCAGAACAGCCATTTTCTACACCGCCAGATGGTTCCACGATAAATCGGTCTGTTGTACCGTTAAGTGTGATTGGTTGGTTGTCCAAACGGAAGACAGAGATGCATCCGCCAAAACCTGATGATGAAACAAAGCCTTGATTAGAGTCAAACATTGACACATCACATTGATGTAACAAGTATATCAATTAAAAGTAGTTAATTAGGGCCCCGCATCGAGATGCGGGTGCCCTATAGTAATCAGGTTGTCCGTCTGTCCGTCCGTCTGTCCGTTTTTTTTCTTTTGCACATTAATGATGGAAGGGAGTGGAGTATTTTCCCCATATTTTACATGATGATTCCCCATCCATCCTAGATCTGCTTGGTAATTTTTCAGGCTGAAATTAAATTAAAAAATCGGCCATCTTGGATTTTAACATTTAAAAAAATCACAATGTTGTTGCTCTTAACTGATAAACATTTTGTTATAACATTATGATGCAAAGTTGTTCAGAATTAAACAAGGAGTTGACTGTCCAAAGGTAAGGTCATGGGCCAAGGTTACTAAGTCAAAGGTCAAGGTCAAATTTATTTGAGTTAATTGTATGCTCTTAATGTAATGTTAGCTTGGAATCAGGATTCAAGTTAAATACTTGGAAGACTTTTTCCAAAGAATTATAATAATGTACCATCATCGGTTTCCCAATTAATGTTGACATTAATTATTTATTAGCAACATATAGCTAACACGGAAGAATTCGTTGTCAAAATACTACTTTTCCACTTAAGCACGTCAGACACATAGCGGGGCCCTTTCTGACGTGTCAGTATTCTAGTTACTATCTGTCATTTGTAACATAGAATGGAAATATCATAGAAAGACTTTTAAAGTTCCCAATGACAAATGCAACTGTCAAAACATTTTGAAACTCTTCGCCAAAAAGGTTTACATTTTATTTATATCGCGCCATTTTAGGTATAATCAGAGCTGCGTACCTTGTCGACTGACATCCTCTCCAGAGGAGGGAGAGGGGTCGCCTCCTAAAGCGAGAGTTGTCACCTCGGGGTCGGAGAAGAGGAAGGCTGACGATAGATCATTGGCAGTCTCTGGAGATCCCTGTACAGCCAGACTCACACGGGTACCTATAGAATGTATAAAACCATCATTCTGTGTATAACATACCTTCACCTTCATACATACAACAAAAATTACATTTTTATGAACATTATAACCGGTAATTAGTGCTGTTAATTATTTTTAGAACTGACCTGTAACAGTGACGGTGACGTTGTACCAGGTTCCGTCGGATACCTCGACAGATGACAAGGTAATGGTCTGAATGCCCTGCTGTAGTATACTGTACTGAAGTCTCCCGTCAATCACCTGTGGGTTAGAAATAATCACATAGGTAACATGGCAAGATGAAGATTCCAAAAATTATCAAGGAATGTATCAACTAATTCAATAAACATACAGGCAGGTTATCAATATAGTTGTTATTTAAAACTATTTTTTGGACTAATATTCAATACCCTATTGATTTCTATATTACACAACTACAACATTTATCTTTACATAACGCCAACTCTAACTTGTTGAATATACTCACGGATAGAAGAGCACTGTAGTCGGAGTTCTGGGCAGCGTAAAACAGGAGACCATTTTGAGAGGTTGTACGGAATCTGATAAACACACTGGACGTGCCCGTAGCTCTCCTCTTCCTGCTGGTGCTCTCACCAACAACACTGTCTCGATAGTAACTGTCCCTCTGTGTGAACTTGACAAAAGTATTGGCACCGAATCCGAACGGCTTCACTTCTGGAACAAAAGAAATAGACATCATAAGTTTAGTTATTTACAATACAACTATCGACATCAAACCAGACATTATATTGACATCTCAAGTACATTTCTACATCTCAAATACACTTAAAATATTTTACCAGACAGATTTTATTATTATTTTTGTTAAGTTTGGATGTAATGTGGTAGAGACTAACTTGACTTATCTGCTTTGTGCTCTATCTAAACTACTAGGATGACAGTATACCTTGAACTTTGACCTATATTAACCATTTACCGGACGCTAACTTACCCGTCTGACATGTGGCACCAATGTACTTCTCAGGACAGCGACAATGAGCCTTGCTCCACTCGTCCACACAGACTCCGCCATTGCTGCAGACGACACCTGTACAGGCACTCCTCCCTCCTGACCTTGGACAAGTGTTTGTAACCTTGACCTTGGCCACATGATCTGATCTTGTTATCAGGTTGCTGTCATTGCAGTAGAAGTTCCTAATGCAGCCAATGAAATCGTGTGTAACAATTTGGTTTCTGCTGGTGATTTCCGTGATGTCTTCAATTCCACCGATTCTCAGCTCACCTTCTAGGTACAGAGTCCTGTAAACAACAGACAAGTATTTCCAAATAAAGACATCATTGTCTGAATACTAGTAAATATTGGACTGTTAAAATGTTTTAGAATTTGCAATTCTTTAAAACCTTTCTTCTGTGTTAATCCTTGTCATAGAAACAGATGAAGTTTAGAATGTATCTAGGTCTTTAATTAACCTACATAACCATGGGATAGTTTAATGATGGGTGAATTTTTTTCCCCCTTAAAAATTGTCAATTGTATAAGTTTTATTTTTTTATTAATCTTAAGTGACCTTCTCCAAAATAATCTCGTAACAATCTTATTACTTGTTATTCAAGTCTTCTGTACTTTACGAAAAACTTAATTTTCAATTTGCCATGCACAACAAAATTACATACATATTAAACAGAACGTACAGAGGTCAAAGCTAATAATTTACATTCTTCAATAACCTCTCGGTGGAGGCCACTGTATACTCTGTTAGAAATAACACCCTTAACTCAGCCCAGTGTACCTCTATTACATCTACACCGGAAACCCTACACCTTAATCCAGTCCTACATCAAATTACATGCCAACAGAAGAAACCTCCGGAGTTCACGTGGCTATGACACTTCAATCGTACCCACATACATTACCGCCGGATTTTTTATACAGAGGAAATACAGTTTAATGACGAATCATGTGGACTACGTAACTAGATCGTAACTAGATCACGTAAATATGGTACCAGACAATATGTATAAGTGCTACAATCACCGCAAGGTGCGTGCATTCCAACATTAATCTGAATGACAGTCATACAGAATCGCTGAGGCGTGTCTACAGCTTCCATTCACAGACAGATACAATGTAACAGTATTCAGACCCTATAAATCCTATAGGAAGTTTTTAGTTACATGTTACTGGTGAGATTAAAGGGCAATCAAATGGCTCCACGATAGGACTACAGGTACATATGTATTGTCCTCTGTGTTTTGTCCTGTTTGTTCCTTCTGTTGTTACCGTAAATATCTACAGAATTTTAATAGTCTTATCTACTGTTACAACATAACTTAGCTTTATTCATTCTTTATTGTTTATCTCCAAATTATAGGCATGTGGGACCCTCCTATTGAACCTATTTATCTGTTAAATTACAAAAGCTTTAAGATCTACAATACAAGTACTAAATTTGGGCTAGTATGTCTGTAAAATATAATGGCCTCCATAAGAAATAGACACAGGACAGGACATACTAACTGACAGTGTAGATTGAGAACTTACCCTGCGTTCTGTGAGTTGTAGCCGTGGCAATAGGAGTTACCATCATCACAAGGCAGACATTCTTCTCCTGTCGCAGGACAGTCATGGACATGGACATCCACTCGCTGTTAAAATATCAAACAAAATGTGAATGAAAAATAAGTTTAAAAGAAATTAATTAAAAATGTCATTCATGAAATAAATTCATGAATTATAGACTGGTTAAAACACTAACATAGTCATTTAATTTGGCTAGAAAAATATTGCGTTTCAGTATAAAATAATGGGTTTTACTTTAACTGTCTCAGTATAACAGAAATTCTACTGACCTGTCCAGCTCTAGTGACCTTGACCCTGAACCACTGGCCAGTTGACACATCTTTGTTGACCTTGACCTTTGTGATTTGAGATGTGCCAGTGTTGAAGGAGAACTGTATCTGGCCTCCAATGATTTCCAGGGCGACGAACCTGTTGACTGTGAGGGCTGGGTTGTAGAGAAGAAGGGCATTTGACCTTACAGTGGAGAACGTCACATCAATCAGATTGTTATACTGTACAGTTGGAAAGGAGAACTTGATGTAGGAACCCTCCTCAAACCCTGCGCTGGTGAACTGGCAGTTGTCTCCCCAATAGGTGAAGGGACACAGACACTCATGGCCTTCCTGTTGGTTTCTACAGGTACCTCCATTCTGACATGGACCATTCCTACAATGGTCCTGGCCGATCTCGCAGTGGTCACCATAGAAACCGTCTGGACACTGACAGGAGTAGGAGCCAGGGCTCTCTATACACTGGCCACCATTCTGGCAGGGTTTACTGTCACACTCGGCGATGTCTGAAGCGCAGTATGTCCCGGTCCAGCCCGGAGTACAGGCACACACTGGGTTACCAAGGTTATCCTTGACACAGGTACCCGAGTTCTGGCAGTAGTCGCCGCCGCACATCTCCACCGTCTGGGTACATCTGTCCCCAGACATGTTAGGTGGACAGATACAGTAGTACCCGAGGGTCAGGCTAGGGGAGGTAATTACCTGGTAGCTGGAGTCAGCGACTGACACACCATTACCGGCGCTGATCTCATTGATACACTGACCACCCTGGTCACTAGCACAAGTTGTTGGTCCACACACAGAGTAGCCAACGGTCACTATGGTGATTCCAGCATCAGTCTGTAGCTTAGCCTGGTTGTTAACTATCTTGTCATTGAGTATGTTACCAAGGACATAGCCTCCATCTGACTTCTGTATGGCCACAAATACCAGCATGTCATCGCCGAGCTCCGTCAAGTGATAGACCAGGACCGAGTCTCCAACTGACAGCTGGGACATAGAACTGAAGAACAAGGTGTAGGAATTCTCCAGGAATGAACGAGGTGTCATATCCTCTACCCTTACTATAACTGTATTCTGGAGGGTGTTGTTGTCAATAGTGACCATGTTGACATCTACTGTATAGTTAGCATTTGGAAAGTTAACTCCGTCTGATCCCATCACATCCAAGGTATACTGTAATGCTGTTGGTCTGTTTCGGATTCTCAGGTCACATGATCCTGACGGAATTTCAAAGCTATTGTCACCATCACTATGTAACCAACATTGGTACTGTCCAAGGGTGTCGCGGTCCAGTGGTCTTACGTCTGCCACAGGCATCACAGGAAAGGCAGCATCCATCACCGCAATCTGTACGTCCATGTTCCTTGGCAACGGTGGCTCGTCATTCACATCCTCCACAATAACATGGAAGGTCAGTGTGGAAGTTAACGGCGATGGTAAACCAGAATCTGACACGATCACTGAAACACTGAAATCCAGATTCTGTTCACGGTCGATAGCTGCTTTAGTTTGTACGAGACCTGTGGTTGGTGAGATGGAAAAAGTGTAATCGTCCCCATTCCCTGCTGTGTAAGTATATGTACCAGAGTTAGGAGGCAGGTCCTTGTCAAATGTGTGACTAAGTAACGTCATCACCGGGGAGCCTATCGGGGAGTTCTCCTGAATGTAACCAACGGGCATGGCAGGGTCGAAGTAGGGAGAATTGTCATTGACATCCTCTAAGGTCACCTGTACTGTAGCTGAACCTGTAACGCATCCAGACACAAATATCAAAATATGTGTTTGCTCCAAAATATTAATGAATGATCATGATCATACAACAGATCTGTAAGAAAAGAAATAATAGTTTTGAATCAGGAAATGATTCCTATTGACATCTTACAAGACAAACATTTATTTCATTCAATTCAATGAAATTTAAAGGGATTAACATTACATCTCCTACACAAGTTACTGAAGAGAAAGAGAAGGATAGTAATACTGACCTGTTTGTGGTGGTACTCCAGAGTCCACAGCTCCCACTGTGATATTGTACATGGCATCAATCTCACGGTCTAGATTTCCTGAGCCTGATGTAGTCACGATTCCAGATGAAGCGTCAATCGTAAACGCATTGTTAAGGTTTCCTCCTAGGATAGTGTAATAGAACTGTGGATCAGATTGTTTGTTGTCGTTGTCGACCGCGAACACTTGGGTTACACTGATACCCCCTCCGGAGCCTTCCTTCACAGTGGCCATGTAAACACTTTCGTTAAACACAGGAGCGTCATTGGCATCGGTCACTTTGATGGATACAGTGCATTGGTCGGTATCGTTACCCTGGACACTGCCCCAGTTCTTAGCGAGGACGTTAAGGTCAATCTGAGGAGAACTCTCGTAGTCTGGGCGTCCATTAACAGTGATCAGACCGGAGCTGTAGTTTATTTTGAATCCCTTTGTGTTACTGGAACCAATCAGATAGTAGTACACGATACCATCCTCGCCTTTATCGTTGTCGTTAGCGTGCACGCTGCCCACCGGAGAGCCATCAGCCACAGACTCTGTGATGGTGAAGGAGTAAGCATTCTGCATGAACTGCGGAAAGTACTCATTGACCCCGGTTAGATGGATGTGGACATTGGTGGAGCCTTTCATCGTGGTGCCAGGGTTGATAGCCATGACTGTAACTGTGTACGTTGACTGACTCTCATAGTCTAGTTGTCCCTGTGACCGGATGATTCCCGTCGTCGACTCAATGCTGAATCTACTCGTGTCGTCAAGGTGATACTCAATAGCAGCATGAACACCAGTATCAGCGTCTGTGGCAGTGACTTTAATCACTCTCTCCCCACTTGGAGAATTCTCGGCGATGTAAGCGTCGTACTGTGTCTGGTTAAACTCTGGAACCTGATCGTTTACATCTTGTACATGTACAGTAAATATCCTGGATATCTCCTTATACAGTAAGCCCTGGTCCCTAACACTGATGTTTAGGTGGTGTGTTGTTGTTGTTTCATAGTCCAAGGCTTTCTCTATTGTCAGGGCACCGTTCACACTGTTTAGGGCAAACAAGTTGTCAGGGTTACCACTTGCGATGCTGTACTGCACACGCCCATTAGGTCCCATCATATCCGCGTCAGTGGCAGTGATGTTGGCAATCTCTCGACCTATAGCCACATCTTCATCAATGTACACCTCAAATACTTTGGTGACGAAAACAGGTGTGTGCTGGTTGACGCCTGTGATACGAAGTCTCACTGTGGTAACAGACGACATAACAGGTGTACCTTTGTCACGTGCTTCCACCATAAGTATAAAATCTGTGTCCTGTTTATCTTGATCTAAGATGGCTGCCACGGTGATAAAACCTGGAAAAACAACAGATTCATTTTACATGTTGCAACTCATCGATTCATTAAGATATATAAGAAGAAAAAATAAGTTTTGTTTTCTGATTTAATCTTTTAAAAGTTCTTTACTGGACCATTTAAACCGGGTATTTATCAAAGGTATCAATTTTAAACACTTGAAACTTCCTAGTATATGTTAGTCTTACCTGTGGTTTTTTCCACTGTGAAGTAACCAGAGCCATTGCCAGACACCATGTAGTACTCCACTTCTGCGTTGACACCAACATCAAGGTTATCGTAGGCTTGTACTTGTAGGATACTTGCCCCGTGTCCCACCGTCACTGGTACAGCGGAGAAGTAACTACTTTTCTCAAACTCTGGGGCATGGTCATTTGCATCCAATATATTGATCTTAACCATGGTTTCTGACGAAAGAGGAGGGATTCCAAGGTCAGTTGCTATAACAACTACTTCTAAGACATTAGCATGGGTAGCAGTGATGTTCTGTTCATACACAAGTTCCCGTTTTGATGTGAGGGCGCCGTTAGGGGGGTTGATGACAACATCCTCAGACGGGTACTTCAGTGTATAGTAGACCTCATTGTTAGGAGACGTACGATCCTCATCTAAAGCCGTAACTGTTCCAATCGGAGAACCAGATGACTGACGCTCCGGGAAAGTGAACACGGGATTTTCTGGCTGGAAGACAGGTTCTTCATCATTTACATCCTTGAGATATATAATGACCTTACTCACAACATCGTTGTAGCCATCAGTGGCCTTCACATCTAGCATGTAAAATGTGGAGGATATACTTTCAAGGTCAAGGTCACTCTTTGAGGAAATGTTACCACTCAGAGGGTCGATTGCGAATTTGTCATGTGTCATGGAGTACGAGACATTGGCGTTAATGCCAATATCAGCGTCCACTGTGGTCACCTGCAGTATGAAAATGCCCACACCTATATCCTCGTTAATCGTAGCACTGAACTGACGTTTAAACACCGGTGGGTTGTCGTTCTGGTCCAGGATGGTGATCCTTACAGTTGTAGAGCCAGTATTGGGAAAGGCACCCTGGGAAGGAAAGGTAGAGGTTTTCAACACGGGAATAATACCATCAACAGAAGAAAAGTATTCAATACCAGAATAATAAAATCAACACAAGAAAAGTATATCAACACTTTTATGATTCCGGGTAAATTTCAAAAAGGTTTCTATCAATCTACGCAATTGTAATTAACTTGATACTTACATGGTCGACAGCATAGATGATAAGGTTGACAGTGTCTCTAACCTCCCGATCCAGCGTTGTCCTTGTACGAATGAGACCAGTCACAGGATCAATGGTGAAGTTGTTGTTGGGGTCGCCACCCTCAATAGAGTAAGTGATTCTTCCATTTTCGTCACTATCAGCATCCGATGCCGAGACCTTGATCACTGATGTCACCGTGGGCTGGTTCTCTGAGATCGTATGAGAGTATACCATGAACGTGAATCGCGGCGTGTTATCATTAAGGTCCGTTACATCCACATTGATGCTAGCAAAAGATGACAGGGCGGGGTTTCCTGTGTCACGTGCCTCCACCCACAACTCGTAGTCAGCTGCCATTTCGTAGTCGACCTGGTTACCGACCGTGATTTCGCCCGTCTGCTCGTTGATGGTGAACGTGTTAGCGATGTTGCCCCCTGCTATGAGGTAGATGATATTCCTGCCAAGGGGAGAGACGGCCGAGACAGATGTAAGAGGGGAACCACTGATGATGTTCTCGTTAATCTGGAGATTGTTTGGTACATTGTTAAACGTCGGTTTGTTGGTATGAGCTGGGGCTACTGTCACCACAAGGTTCACCTCCGACTGTCGACTGCTGCTACCCTTATCTGATGCCTGGACAGTGCACACGTACCGGGCTCCAGTGATAGTGATGCTCTGAGCAGCAGTGATGATACCACGGTCAGGGTCAATATCGAAACGGTCAGCGTTAGTACCGGTCAGTCTGTAGGTGACCTGTCCATTAGAACCTGTGTCCTGATCTACGGCTGTTACTCCCAACACAAAGCCACCTGTAAATATACATTATTAAGTTTACTTCTGACCTACAATTTGTCTTGCCATCTCATTCATTTTGGACAAGTTTCATATAAGTATTATCAAAATTTGATTTTTCTCTCATTTCATATTTTGAGACACAACCTTTTTCATATTTCCCGCTGATTTTCAGTCTGAGGTGTACCACACTGACCATCACTAAAGCTGTATATTTCCTGCTGATTTTCAGTATGAGGTGTACCACACTGACCATCACTAAAGCTGTATCCTGTAACCTTACCTGTTGGGGTAGGATTGTTGACCAGTTGAGTGTAGCTAGGACGGAGGAACAATGGATCGTTATCATTGACATCATCAACATAAATCACAATATTTGTGGTGGTAAACCGAGGCTGAGACCCGCCATCTGAGGCGATGACCTTGAGGTTGTACTGGTCAAGGACATGTCCAGTAGTGGGATCGACTTCCTCTCTGTCCAAGGCCTGAGTAGTGGACACCACACCAGTGACCGGATTCACCATAAATTTGTTCCCAGCAGTGTTCTCCAAACGGTACCTATAACCAATAGTAATATAATTCCATTGTTCTCATATCTTATCTCTCCTTTCTTTCTGTTTCATCTCAAATTAATGCCCATTTTCCACAATTTTTATTTATCTTCTATTTATTCAAGTTTTATTTTCATTTTTGTGTCAACAAGCTGAACTATTCACTAAATATTTCATTTCTAACTTCTTTTGGACAAATAGTGTTCAAAGTTAAATGAGAACCTAGACATATTGCATTTCCATATTCATGAAAAAAGGGGCAATTTTATAATAAGGTAAATGTGAAAGTGTGTACAGAAATATAATGGTGCATCATTAACCAAGCAGAAAATTCTTTAACATGGATATATCAATGACTTAATGTGATAATGGATTATGAATATAGACAGTAAATGTGTGCCAGTATATGCACCGAGAACACTTGAGAACAAAACTGCACTGTCACAATGCAAACGATCACGGAGAAAATCACTAAAGGAAGGTCGACACACAATGCATATACATGACCTGAGTGTAAACAGTCTACATGGTGACCAATCATAAACTGCAGATGGAGCAAACATTTGGACAACTTTGAGTAGATCTCTGTCAGTGAGAAACTTGACACTAGAACAGAATCCGAATCAGTACACTTGTGGACAGGTAAATGAGGGATTATTAGGGGCTGATCCAGGTTATAGTACAGACCCTTTTTGAACAATCCCCTAAACATGACATCCTTATTTAGTCACCTCATTTATAGAAATTGTGAATGGACAATTTATATGAAGTAAGTGGTGTAGAGGTACACTAATATGTTTACCTAGAGGGGCGGGCTAACCTTCTCTCGATTGTGTTGATATACAAACTCCTACAACTCATCCCACAGTCACTAAATACTCTTTTATAAACCCACGAAACAGTTCTATGGCCTACTCTATCTTCTAACAACAAATATACAAAACTTTTTATTATTTGGTATTAATGACTGTCAAAGATATCTATTACATACTTATTATATTTATATTTCAGCAAGGGTTACCGAACTTTTTTCCACTTCATCATGAATACAATTATAACATGCTTGGATAAGATTTTCAAGATTGGGCTGCTACACATTATGAAGATCACTAGTGACACTTACGTGACTTGACCATTAGGTCCAGCATCCGCATCATTTGCTTGGACTTTCAGAATGGACATCATTGGATTCTCATTCTCGAGTATATGTCCAACATATGTTCCAGAGTGCTCGAAAACTGGAGAGTTGTCGTTGACATCAGCCACGGTGACAATCACAGTCCCTGTACCGGTCAAAAGTGGACCTGGATGATCTGGAACATTAAATCATCAAATTTCATTCATATTTTTAAATTTGTGAAGAATTTCTTAAACTCATCAATTAGAATGACAAGTTAAATTAAAGAGATAAATTAGGTTCTGATGAAATAAAATTTCACCTGTGATCAAAAGACAATAGGTTATGGATGATCGCACATCACCTGCAGCATAATTTTACACTAATAGATCTGCTCCTAACAACAGCTTTCTGTTTTACAGACACTTTTTTTGCATCTCGTTTGTGAATTACGTGTCAGGTTAATTAATTCTGGATACCTGAACAAGCATCATAATATCTACAATTATGTTACTGTGATGTTCACATACATCATTTAACTATATTTAAGGATATAAATGTCTTAAACACCTAGATTTTACATTGATCAAACTGTGATGACAGGAAATTATGTTACATCACACACTGCATGATCAATGTCTGACTGGAAATAAATGGTGATATATTTCACTCTTTCTACCACAAATAGTGCTTCCTGCCTAAGGAAAACATCCATCGTCAATTTTATTATGTGTGCATGATGTTCAACTATGGGGAATATTCATTTATGGTTTTTTAGTAAATCTAATTAGGATTGGGAGACTTGATGGGACATGCTTACATCTCTTTTACTCCCACACTCACTACAAGTAGTTCTCACTTCACAACCAATCTCTACTGTGTACATACAACAAACAAGTGTACCATCCCATTACCCTATCTCCTACATGTACCACCTTATTACATCAGCACTACCCTCCCCCCCACCCTTCCAAAACCATGTCCCATCCTTTGTTATATCAATTTTGTATATGCATCCCTCCTAAACCTAATCAAAGAAAATATAAGTTAGAAAGTTATTACACAGGCTTAGTAAAACACTAATTCAGAGCTTTCTTAATTTCAATTTCGAAAAAGTTTCACTTTTAGCATTTTTATGTCTTAAAAATTTACAAAAGTGTTATTTTAAAGTGCCTATTATAATTATTATTAATGACTTTAGACCTAGTACGGAGTAATCAAAATGAAAAAGTAATCAAAATGAAAAATGTCCCTGAACCCTGTAACCTTTTTTTTCGGTATATGAGATATATATATATAATATTATTACGAGGTTAAGTTGAGATATATCCCAACCTTTAGTTCACACTCTGCACGAGGTCATTAATTCTAGTTTTCTTTTTTTGTTCCTTGTGTTTAGATATGAATCACTTTCTCGACATTTTGTTTAGAAGCCTTCATGGTGTTCCATTTCCCCACTCTATTTTCCTGACCTTTTTTACACCAGTTACATGTGACTCCATTAGCCAACCTAGATGCTGTTATCTTATCTTATGCAATAAAATCTTTTTTCAGACTCATATCATTAACTTTTATAATGAGTTAGATTCTGGGACTATTTTGTATAATGTTTTCCATTTTTTCTAGCTCCAAACATTCCATGGCGTTATGATACATACAATCAAACTTTGGCCTTCGACACACCTCATTTGGTACATCTTAATGGCCGTGCATTTTTCCAAACTTTCAACGTAATCTCTAAGATCTTATAAATATTGTTAACACATGATTTCTCCTTGGGTTTAAAAACAGACATTATGTAAGTCTTCATTAGGCATTAGCTATGCATAATATTCATTAACTATTCACTGATGCACACTCAAATTCCAATAGCACATTTTTGTATATTATTACAATATTCAAATCATTACAACATCAAGAAGAAATGACTTAGAATTTTAAACATAATGTTTTAACCAACTAAAGTTAAATTACGCATATATGTACTTTTGTATAATATTGCATATTATCACTTCTGCTTTGAGACTCAACAAAATAAAATTCAAAGAATTCAATAACATTTTTAAGTATGTAGATAATGGATTGTTTACAATTTTTAATTTAATTATTATTGATTATTTATTTTGTATTTCAATTTAATTATTATTGATTATTTATTTTGTATTTCAATTTAATTATTATTGATTATTTATTTTGTATTTCAATCTAATTATTATTGATTATTTATTTTGTGTAAGAATTTACGATTAAATAATTTTTATTTTGAATGCTCAAGATATTACTCCAGCTCTAATCTTCTGCCAATAAAATCTTCTAATTCTAACTGAAAATACTGTACTTTTAACTTGAAAGAATATGGAATTGTTGTGTATCTGAAAAGTGTTATCTTTGATATTTGACTAAACGATGTTATGTTCCAATATCAATTAGGACACCTCCATCCTGATCACCTTAAGACCGTGTAAAATTTAATGCCAACTATGTACACTCTTGTATTCAATACTATCTTTAATTTCATTATGTAATTTTTCATTACATATATTTTCAAAAAAAAAAACAACACTTCCACTCTCACACTGGGAATTTTAGTGCCCAATTTCAGTTGGCATTTTTTTGGTTTTAATTGACTACATGGAAAATTTCATTTAATTTTTGGTTTTATTTTTCAAACAAATATCAAGAAAAAGATATAAAGGTACATATACCTTAGTAGCGTTCATGCAACCATCAACAAAATTTTAAATTCTAGTAACATTGCTATGATTTAAATTTCAATTTTCCCCCTTTTTTAATCTAAAAATATCCAATCATTAAGCTCAATCATGCATTAGTATTTGTATCATTAGAATTACTAGAATAATCAGGTGAATCAAACTGTCTGTACCTGGTCCACCTTTTTATAGATTTATATTAAAATTCACCTTGTAATCGATTGAATTTTAAATCATATTCAAATTGTACAGTAACAGTAAGGAATGCTGTCCTTGGCGGTCGGTGTAGGGACATGTTACATTCTTGGTGTTTTTAGAATCAATATTTCACACACTTGAGAAGGACACTTATCGTCCTGAATGGCCGTCGTGTCGGAGCGCCGAGTGCTTTTTGGGGTGATTTGTTTGGATGTATCTGTAAGGTCTGTCGTACTTGTACTCGTCGAAACTGTCCTAAATCTGTCTGTGATGCCCACGATGAACACTCCAATAATTATAACATTCCACAACTCACAAATACATAACATTCATCATGTAAAACTTTTCTTATTGACAAACACACCACGCTCACGTAAATTTCCATGTCTGACGTTTTCTTTCTGCAAAAGTTTTTATCCTTTTAAAATTATTGTTGAATTAACAGTAAAAGCTAATTATACCTGTATAATATTAGCAGACATTTTAATGTAGACTTGATTAAGGTTCACATAACTAATGGAGTAAACAATTACTGTGAAGTATGGGCTATGACTACAATGTAACAAACTGACAATGTAACTCTGTTGGTTTTGTTTTACTGTCGACAGAAATACATACACACCTAATTACAAACGGCATGCTCTTAACTTAACAATTTATGTTTTTCTACAGTAGGAATCCATTTTGGTGCAATCTGCACACAAGCTACATATATAAACTGTCTAAACAAATTACATAAGGAGAGTGGAGACAGGAAGAGAGAGGGAAACAGAGGGGAGAGTAGGGCGATAGGGAGTGAGGAGAGTGGAGACAGGAAGAGAGAGGGAAACAGAGGGGAGAGTAGGGCGATGGGGAGTGAGGAGAGTGGAGACAGGAAGAGAGAGGGAAACAGAGGGGAGAGTAGGGCGATGGGGAGTGAGGAGAGTGGAGACAGGAAGAGAGAGGGAAACAGAGGGGAGAGTAGGGCGATGGGGAGTGAGGAGAGTGGAGACAGGAAGAGAGAGGGAAACAGAGGGGAGAGTAGGGCGATGGGGAGTGAGAGACAGGAGAGAGAGGACAGAGGGAGAGGAGGAGGAGAGTGGAGACAGGAAGAGAGAGGGAAACAGAGGGGAGAGTAGGGCGATGGGGAGTGAGGAGAGTGGAGACAGGAAGAGAGAGGGAAACAGAGGGGAGAGTAGGGCGATGGGGAGTGAGGAGAGTGGAGACAGGAAGAGAGAGGGAAACAGAGGGGAGAGTAGGGCGATGGGGAGTGAGGAGAGTGGAGACAGGAAGAGAGAGGGAAACAGAGGGGAGAGTAGGGCGATGGGGAGTGAGGAGAGTGGAGACAGGAAGAGAGAGGGAAACAGAGGGGAGAGTAGGGCGATGGGGAGTGAGGAGAGTGGAGACAGGAAGAGAGAGGGAAACAGAGGGGAGAGTAGGGCGATGGGGAGTGAGGAGAGTGGAGACAGGAAGAGAGAGGGAAACAGAGGGGAGAGTAGGGCGATGGGGAGTGAGGAGAGTGGAGACAGGAAGAGAGAGGGAAACAGAGGGGAGAGTAGGGCGATGGGGAGTGAGGAGGGGATAACAGAACATGGAAACAAGCTCCAGATCCCAGTAAAACCCTTGAAATACATCAACTCCTCGGGGGCAGACATATACACATCATGTCAGTGTGGCGATCAGAACTATAACTATTTATACTGGTGTGTTGATGGAACACAAGTGGTTCTGGCTACCCTATTCCCCGCCCCCACCCCCTCCCCTCAGCCTTGTCCTAAAGCCTTCCAATATTCATTACCTACCATTGATTAGTAAGCCAGTGGGCATGCATTGTAATCAACAGTAGCTACAGAGAACCTATAGAGATATGACGTTTATGATCTGTTTTATATCAATGCACTAAGTCTACAGATCCCCCAGCCAGTCTGTATCGGAAACCACCAATTATCTGTGTCAATGCCATCCCTAATATCCCATATCTCACATGCTATTGTTCTTCATACACACTTCACCTTTAACTTTGCTTTTATTAGAAAAGGATGCATGTTTCTTATCTTACTCTGAATACTTCTACAATATGTTTCTTATCTTACTCTGCCATAACAAAATGTAAAGTCACATACATCAAAGTCAGTAATTTCATTTTACAGGTCTTTACCATGTTTTCAAAATAACTTTTTTATAATAATTCTAACTGTTTTTAACTATTGATTACACTCTATATATATATATATATAATAGTACAACTGACTAAGTGTAACAAGATCCATACATTATATACCTGGAGCAGCCTTATTTATAACCATATGGTCAATAAATCTTTCCCTATATAAACCAAAAATGCCACGCTGCTTCATAAAATATGGATGTCCTACAAATCCAGGATAAACAAAATTAAAATCCATCTAGAAATTAAGTAAACAATTTTTCCTGCATTATAAACAAACCAAGCTGCTGAAGCTGACAACCAAGGTCAGCAAAGGTCACGGTGACCTATATTTAGTTACACATCACCATACAAATTTTACTTTATTGAGACTTACGTAAGAAATACTTATATTGAACTATAGATAATTAATTACCTAACGTGTCTATTACCAGCCCCTAATTTTTAAGTTCTCAGTCAAATTTTACAGTAGATTATCTCCCCCTAGTTTATAACTTAGAACCAGACATGTCGTAGAGAGCCAAATTTTGTTTATTGTGATTATTTTACTGTGGTACATCTATTCTGCTGCCAATAGCTATGATTTAGTCATTCCTTCTAGTCAACTACCAATGGTTGTATCTCTGAATCAGCCCCCACCAATCATATCAAGGCTTTGATTATATACAGAGGATTCCGCTTATTTGCATAGGTCATTTTCCAGAAGAAAATATGCAAATAACCGGAGTATTCGAATAGGCGGAGATGACATTTTGCACCTCCGTTTGACCCCACACATATGTGTGAATAGGCAAATAGGTTTCGTTTCGTTTACTTGAAAAATATGTTAATTATTTACACTTAAAACGAACAACAAGTAATTATTTTCGAAGTTGTAAATCGATTTTAATTGTTTAATAACAAAAAAAATTCCAATATTAGATTCTTGTTTACGTTAGATCGACACGTGAATATTTGAGAAACAGCTAAACGATCGATATCAATTGCTATTAGATTCTACAAAACAGGATTGGATTTGTGTCTACAATTCTGAACCTAAATAATAAACAAATTTACGTACATTTTCCTGGCAAAATGAACTTACGATCGTGATTAAACTTCAAAGTGCCGATCAACTAGTAGTGTTGTTTTTACACATATGAATTCGAAAATGGCGGCAGGTGATGAAGCCATGCGTTCACTCGACCTAAATGTGTTTTGAGAATTCTCCCTGTTTGTTGTTGATCTATACGGCGAATAGCTTGATAACATTTCAGAAATTAATGCATATTCAAATAGCAATGAAACAACGTAGCAAGTATCTTTTTTATCCTAAGCTTACATACTGTACGAAACATGCGGTAGGCCTAGTCATTGCACACCGACTTTGCATGCTTTTATATCTCGTTCAACGAGACGCTTGATACGCACATGTCTGTCGTAGTCAACAAGACTCTGGTTGAACGAGACTACTGATCATGCATGGCGATTGTTATAAGGAAGCATGGTTTCTCCAACCGATCGCGAACTAAGGTACGTTACGTTAATAAAATAAACATATTTGAAAGTGCAAATGCTTTAATTAGATGTTTGAGCCAGTGAATATACTAAAGTTATGATCAACCGCTGCTGATGTAAATCGTAACAGCGTCGAATACCTTTGCAGATTCATGCATAAAATAACAAGCCATACTTTAACGTTAATCTGTTACCATGATGATTTCTAGTAAAACTGAAACATATATCGGCGAATTTCGCTAAAAATATATTGCAAAATTGAAAAATATTCGATTATATTTTTAGAATTTCCCAAATATTTTATTCAAATAACCGGAGGTCATGTAAAAGTCTATGCAAATACACGGAGTTGAAAAACAAAGATAAAGAAGGAAAAAATCGGGACCGCAGAATTTTATGCAAATAACCGAAATATTCGAATAACCGTTATTCGATTATGTGGAGTCCTCTGTATACACACATCATGCCCACCAATCATATCAAGGCTTCGATTACAAACACATCGTGCCAACCAATCATATCAAGGCTTCGATTACAATAGGAGATGTTTTAGAAAGGTTGACATCTTTACAATCTCATGATGCAGAAAAAGTATTGAGAAAATCACATAATTGAACGGTTACTGAAAATACTCATATAACAATTTTTTTTAATGAATTTTGAAATTGTGTACCAGACATGAAACGTAACAATATTTCTAACTATTTTGATTTATAATTCTGTCTCTTTAATTTTTCTTTACTGTTTTTATCATTGATAATTTTGATTTGAATTACAAAACAACAACACTAACAACACTTACAAAAACAGAACGCCCCAAACGTCTTATGATCAAATTTAAACCACCCACAGATTAATTTATATTTTCAACTCCCAGAATCCTGTCTGTATTTAAAGGGATGTAATTAAATTTCTATCTCATTTTCTATCATTCAATAATAAAACTTCATGAACACAAAAAACAGCCAGAAACGAGATAATCGTACCACCATAATGCCGGCCTGTATTAATGATTAGTGTGTATTAAAATAGGATCATGTGACAAATTCAATCTAGTCGGGACATTAAAATCATATTAGGGGAAATGTCTGGTGTCAGTCTGCTTTGGAAGGGAATTACCCTAGAAGGACTTCCAAACATCCACAACACAAATAAACTGATGTGTATCATCACATTCATAAGAAAACTGGATGACGGCCATTTTTTATAATTAGGTGATGGCCCTTTTTTATAATGGCTTCAAATTACCTTTCTGAAAGGCGTAACGTTCCCAACAAAAAATAATAGAGATTTTCAATTAAAAAAGTTGTTGCTGATTGTGCCCGATATTTATCTATAATCATGAGACGACTTTACAGATTAAACAATCTCTATATCTCTGTACCTCCTCTATATCTCTGTACCTCGCGGCAAACATTGACACTTACAACATATTACGGACCAGACACAAAACTAACTCTTCAATCTACATGTTGTGAATTTCATTAAGTTGATCTGATAGGTGGAAATAGCCCCTAGCCAACAAAACACTTTGCTACCTGTAGATTTGTTTCTCGATCTGTAAGATAACTGTATAAGACCTACTGATACACACTTATACATGGAGACAATCGGGACATCGGCACATAATCATAATTGGTAAGGGTTAGAATTCGCAGATAACGTAATACACCAGACATAATCCACACATAAGGTTCTGGTGCCATTGGCATTTTTAAAAACTATCAGATAGCGGTTGAAAAGTATACACAAAACCTGTAATTTTTAAGTGTGTGGGCCATTGGAAATTGATTACTAAGACTGTTATCTGATAGTAGACATTCTTTCTGCCTGCGGCTCTCAGATGTCTGTATTATATACTACATTTTTATTTTCCTGGACGGGTTAGGCTGTATGTACATAGCTAGTTTATAACTGATAACATTGTCGTGTTTATTGAAGTCTGGATAAACACAGACTTGACAGACAGACAATATCCCAAATACAGGACTCAATCAATGGTACAGACTAGGAAGATCAAACCAACACAAATATCTACCAATAACTCACTGTAGCTACATGTCAGGTAAAACACAGTATATACTAAAGAAATGATAATAAAAAAATCAAGGTTGTTATTATGTTTTAGCTCAAGGTCAATGAAGGTCAAAGATTTGGTTATATGTAGGTTAAGGCCTCTATATGGTATATACTGCAACATATTAAAATATTTTAAATATTATACTGTGACTATACCTTTCACTATTCTTTCTGTAAACTTACCGTAGTCTTTTCCACGGACAACTAGTTGATATGATGTGACTGTTTCACGGTCAAGTAATTTGTTACAAGTTATCTCCCCTGTGGTTTCGTTGATATGAAATATTTGTTCGTCATTTCCACCTAAAAAGGAATATGCTACTTTGTTGAATGGAGCGGAATCATCATCCCTCGCTGAAACAATGATAACACGCACAGGTGGTGCTGCATTCTCCAACACGATAGGTTTGTACGGTGAATTAACAAAAACTGGAGCATTATCATTGATATCTGTAACGGTGATTTTCACAAAAGCCTGTGCAGACCGTGTATCAGAGCCACTATCCTCAGCCTGAATCGTGATGTTGTAAGACGTTCTCCGTTCAAAATCTAAATTTTTCTTCACACGGAGAACTCCAGTACTCTGGTCTACACTAAAATCAGAGTTATCTTTCCCTGCTATTATAAAGTAGCGAACGAGCCCGTTTGTGCCAGCGTCTCCGTCCTGAGCGTGAACTGTGAGGATGGTTGAACCCACTGTTACGTTTTCCTGAACAGTGGCGGTGTACTCCGTCTGACTGAACACTGGACTATTGTCGTTTACATCCTCCAGATGAATTGTCAAGGTCTGCTCCGTCGACCTCTGGGGAACTCCGTTATCTGTGGCCTTGACATTCATGATATACTGGGGGACAGTCTCTCTGTCAAGAGGCTGTGTGACCCGGAGTTTACCTCGGATATTTTCGATGGTGAAAGGTAGATTCGTACTTGTGGTGCTGTAGTATACAAGTCCATTTCCACCTTCATCCTGGTCCTCTGCTGTAACCATGGCAACAATATCTCCCACCTGGGCATTCTCTTTGATCCAGATTTCAGATGGAGACACAAACTTCGGATAGCTGTCATTGACATCTTCTACAATCACCGTAATCTGGTGAGAAATAAAACAAAGAATATAGTACATTTCCATCACAAATATTACTTCAATAATAAGTTTTCTGATTTTTCTTTCAAGAATATCTCTTTTTTTGTTCAATTATTTTTGTTTATTTTAAATTCCTTTTCTGTTCTTTTTTTATTTTAGAAATGATCATTTGCCTTTTATTAGAGATAATTTGTGTTTTTATTATTCCATCATTACCTTGGTTGTGGCAGTGTTCCTGATACTGTAGGGGACAGCCTGGTCCGTCGCGGTTACCTCCAGACTGTACAGCGCCACCTGTTCTCGGTCCAGGATTTTCACCGTCATTACCTCTCCCTTGATGGGGTTGATAGAGAACTGGTCGTAGATGTCACCTCCAATGATCTCATATCTCACCTCACCATTTACACCTGAAAAAATAAGATAATTAGCACTAATTTGGTCATAACAATTAAAATTGCAAAAAACAAAAATCAGAATCATTAAAGAAAATGCAACAAAAAAATCAATAAACATGTATTTATTTACCTCATTGGTATGGACAAAACATGAATATGTATGGTGGGAACAACCAGCAGATGTTATATGTAGTAACATAGAGATTTCACCCTAACGTGGTGTAGAGTAGGAAACAGCTTGTAGGTCTACCTCAAACTACACGAGTAGTACAATAAATGTACTAGAATGAAACACTTTATAAACTCTGGTATTGGGGAAACCTGACTAACTATAATACACAGACAATTTAGAAAGGACTTAAGTAGATTGAACATGAAAAGTGGAATCAGGAAATAAAATATCTGGAATGAATCATTGTGAGTGAATGCAGCAAAGATGTGAAATGTAATGAGAAACCTGATAGTGGTGTGTGTCCTAATTAACAAATCAATGTTTGGACAGCTAGAGGAATGTGACTGGTGTGTTTATCTATAGCTGATTTGTTTCTACTTCACAGTGATTGACTCTTCTTCAACAACACGACCTCCCAACTCAACAAACGACCTCCAACTTCGCTCTGTTTACAAACGACCGGCCACCATTCTGACTGAGTAACCCTTCGCCTCTGTTTACAAAAGGCCACAAACGGCCACTGCTTTAGTTCTGATTGAGTATCTGCATCATAACTGCCACAAACGGCAACTGATTTAATTCTGAGTATCTGCAACATGTACAGACAGCAAACATGATCTTGGTGCCACCAGTGAGGACACCAAGTAGGCCACAGGATATTGATGGCCACCCGGCTATAATGTATTATATACCAATAACACCACCCGGCTACATTGTATTTATATACCAATAACACCACCCAGCTACATTGTATTTATATACCAATAACACCACCCATCTACATTGTATTTATATACCAATAACACCACCCAGCTACATTGTATTTATATACCAATAACACCACCCAGCTACATTGTATTTATATACCAATAACACCACCCAGCTACATTGTATTTATATACCAATAACACCACCCAGCTACATTGTATTTATATACCAATAACACCACCCAGCTACATTGTATTTATATACCAATAACACCACCCAGCTACATTGTATTTATATACCAATAACACCATCCAGCTTCATTGTATTTATATACCAATAACACCATCCAGCTACATTGTATTTATATACCAATAACACCATCCAGCTTCATTGTATTTATATACCAATAACACCATCCAGCTACATTGTATTTATATACCAATAACACCATCCAGCTACATTGTATTTATATACCAATAACACCATCCAGCTACATTGTATTTATATACCAATAACAGCACCCAGCTACATTGTATTTATATACCAATAACACCACCCAGCTTCATTGTATTTATATACCAATACCACCATATGTTTCTAGTGAAATACTATTTCACAAACCACCATACAACTATAGATTGAGTCATGGTAGGCCTGGCAGTATTGTCAACTTACATTACAGAACCACATACTATTGATAAGTGCATATCAAATCAGCATTGTCAACATTCAAATCTAGACATCAGTTTCATAGATTGTATCACCAGTCCAGTTTATTGTTTCCTTTTCTCTCCAATTTCAAATCCATGTTTTCCTTAGACAACGTAGTCATACTTTTGTTACATTAAGCTGACTAATCGTGTGAGTCCTGACTACGTTGGAGGTGTTAGTTGTCCGGCTGGACCAGGTATATACCCCCACACAATCAGATCAACCAATCAATAGTTCAGTCTTACTGATGGGTGATTAGGTACACACCTTAAATCAATAGTCAGATTCAATGTTTGTTCTTTATTTATCATATCAAACAAAGTTTTTTTCATTAATTTCCACTGTAACTTCTGACTAGGCACAAGGGGAGATAATATGGGCACCACACACTAAATACACCACAAAAACTATATTTTCATCTTCAATTGAAATTATTTAATTAATTCAGACAATTAACAACTTATAACAAAACAAATCATTCCTCTCCCCTGAAGCCTTCAGATTGGACTTGCCCTTTATTGTTATGGGAAAGTCTATTTGTTACATAAGTGAAAAGTACTTCCCACCCCTATCCCACTGATAAACTTATTACTTTATAATGAAATGTTAAATCAGGCAACATGTTGATTTACTGATGAACAACTCCGCAGAGGGTAGGACTAAACATTTAACAGCTTGTCCAAGAATCTATAATGACTGCCACAACAAATTGTAACGAAAATTAGCTGATAATACAAAAGGCTTCCTAAATAATCTCAAGATTTTAGTGTGTTACAGTAGTAGGGGCCGCGGTGGCCGAGTGGTTAAGATGTCCCGACATATTACCACAAGCCCTCCACCTCTGGGATGCGGGTTCGAATCCCATGTGGGGCAGTTGCCAGGTACTGACCGCTGGCCGGTGGTTTTTCTCCGGTACTCCGGCTTTCCTCCACCAACAAACCTGGCACGTCCTTACATGACCCTGGCTGTTAATAGGACGTAAAACTAAACAAACCAAACCAGTGTTACAGTAAGAATAACTACACAACGTTATTTTTCCTGAAGTGGCCTATAAAGAAAACCTATGTAATAATTGTACTTATACATAATGTTTGTAGCCAGGGCAACTGTTTCACCGCAGTCCACCAAACTTTATATCCCACAATCCTTCACGTCCATAACACTCGCAGTAAGCACCCTTGGAAACTTGACACACATTTAACACACTTTTTAAAACTTTATCAAATTTAAATAAATGTTTTTTTCTCTCAAATTATTGATAAGGTCTGTGTGTAATTCTCCACTTGAAGATAATGACTGTCAGAATTGGCGGAGGTTTAGATGGAGGGGAGCTGATAGCTAGTGCAGTTTTGAAGCTCTAATACATCCTGATTGCTCAAGGTTTACAACTGATTAAATGTTGTTTAATAGTGTTAACTTGGGCCAACATCACAATCTCTCACACTTAGTATCTTACTCTGGAACAGTTCGGTGGTATCAGACCTGAAGCTTGTGGGGGAATTCTCCATACATTCTGCCTAACAAGTTCAGCTCATGTGTTTTAATATTTACACTTTACTTCAGAGAAGTAAGAAGAATAAGCTGCCATTAATAACTCCCTCTGTACTTAAAGGAAGCAATCTACATAATGATGTTTCATCCTACCATTTGTCTATAATCGATAATGTTAAGCTCTTTCTTTACTTCCATCAGTAAGTCTTCTCTGGAATTTTGTGGCTAGAGGACGATAAAACATACAAAAGAGTCTAGAATAAAATTTGAATTTTCAGCAAAGAAGCAATTTAGATTAAATACCAAATTACAATGTGAGGCTGATATGTCTTTCTTCAGAATTTCCACGGTAAGTGTGTTTTAAGTTTTGTCTATACATCTGGAGATATGTTGGTTGATAATGTGTGTAACAATGGAGTAAAACACGGCCTTTATATACCAACCTTCACTGTGGTATCACTACACCACCAATAAATAATAGGCACAATGAAACTGAGGCTGTAACCTCCAACCCAAAACAACTTTTTATGTTTTTACAATAGGCTGGGGTCGGGAGGTCAAACTTTCATGTTGCTCTGCCATAAACAGTATAGATTGTAGATCCTGTGTTGTGGTAGTTCTTTGTGTATGATGAAAAATGAGAAAAGTCCACAAAGCCTAAATACTCCAATTGCAGAAATGTGTCATCAAAGTAAACCCAAGACTTTATTTTTGGTTCTTTATAATATTTCTTTAAACTGGTGAAGGCCAGCAAATCATGTCTGTAATTCTAAACTAAGCAAGACATTTTCTCTCCTTTTTAGGCTAACTTTACATTCAAATAGAAATAAAGAGAATTTATCCATTACACTTCTAGTCTAGAAAGAATCAGAACAGACAAATAGTTTGTATTTAAACCGACAGTACGGGTATGTCCAGATCTAGTTAGTTCCCATTTCCTAAATTACAGATTAGCATACCAGCACGAGAAGTTATATCTACAGTAGATAAATGTTTATTTTAATGGAGAACTGGCTGGGACTACTCCCCTCCCTCCCCGTGTACAGTTGCACACATTAGATGTGATCGTGTAATTAATCAGCATGATTCAGGTGTGGGGAATGCATTTACCTTACAGGTAAACCGTGTCACCTACCCAGGCACATAGTGTATTGATCCATCGACAGGTAAACATCAAATGGAATCTATTTCTATTTTAAGTTTTCAATAAGGAAACATTTTGTAATAATTTTATTCATGTCCCTGCTGCAAGATATACCGGATACATGTATTTGGTTACAAGGTACTGTGACGACTATAAGCTACCCAGGAGGTAACAAAGAAATGATCAGAATATCATTTACTCTGTACTTTGTAAGTGAAATACAATTGCAGGCCAGTAATGAGCCAAATTCTTTTTCTTTAGTCATGCCTGGTCAGGTTATTTTAGTAGTCTCAATTTAGAGTGAATGCCACCAAGACAATAATTTGCCAGAAATGCAGAATTGTCACTTTGCATGAGGAACAATCACCATGACGATGATGTGCCATTAGAGGTATTGGTGCTGATGAGTTAGAACCTCATTAAAATACATCACACGCTATCCCTCCCCAGAACTGCCCAATCTTACACCACTAATACAGACATACTGCCCTGCACCAGGGAACATTTTCTCCATCACATTCACAGCTTGGCCAATCTAGTCGGCCACAAATCAATCGTCTTGGTCATTGCTTTCTGTATGTATTATCACATAGAGATAAGGGTGCCTAGCAAGGGCCCTAATTTTACTGTGAGGTCGGCAGGAACGGCTCATCACCACCCCATAATATCTCACACCGGACTAATAACCATGATAACACAAACAATGAACCCACTCACCCCCAAAACTCAATTTCCCCCAATCACACCCAATCCTCGTCAGGACTGGACCAGATTTGGATTAAGCCAATGGACATAGAGATGCTCACTTAATGAATGAAGTTTCCTCTAAATTGAACTAAATGACTATAATGGTCGTCCTGAGATGGTCTATTATAAATACATTTGGTCTCTGATTGATTTTTCCTTCAATTTCCTGGCTGAGTTGTCCCTGACAGATACAACGGTTTGTCTTCCGGTGCATCTGCTGAGTTGTGTGTAAGTCGAGACAGATGTGACCAGCCCAGGGTGACAGACGGGTCACACTATATGTATAAGTCATGTAACCTCTCGCTTTATTAACTCAAATTAGATCTCTAAAGATCCACGATTAATGGTCACTCTTTCAAAACTGTCATTAGAATTTATGTAGTCTGCTATTATCGGGTAATACATTGAGTTGTTAACAGACTGAGGACAGACAAGTGGTTTTTTATAGGCTTTGTCTCCTACCCAACCTTCCCCATTAGTTACCCAGCTTAAAACACAATGGCATTCTTATTTTTAATTGAAATAAAATGTTCACAGCTTCCTAGTTTAAATCTAATTTCTGCCATATAAGGCTGTCAATGACTTAAGTCTGTCTGTTAATTTATTAAGTCTGCACCTTGCTAACATATCTGTCAATTTCCTGATAAATTTGTTCAGATTCATTAATTTCACTGGAAAGTTAATCACAATTCAATCAACACTAAGTCTAATTGATATGTCCAGTGATACAAGCACAGATAGCAAAATATTTTCTAAACATCTGAAACTTCTTGAGAATGCGAGTTTAATTTTCATTCAATAGGTTTAGCAGTTAAAGCTACATGTTCTCACTTTTGGGTAATAACACCATGTTTACGACATTAATCTCTTTACCAGTTAAAGCTACACGTTCTTAGAGACATAATGTTTATTTAGCCTTTTACCGGTAAGAGCTGCAATAAGTTTTCGAAAATTAAGCTATTTTGTGAAATCTGAGAAAGTTTGGTATTTTTGCAGCATGTTTTCCATTAGACTGATTTTCTACTTTAATGCTACAGATTTTGTTTTGCTTTGTCGTCATGCCTAACAGGGCTGGGGACAGGGGCTGATTAGCTTTATCTACAAAGGCAGGAGTTGGAGAAACTAATTGAGATATCCCACACCAAGGACTCTGCAACAACGCTTACAGCTCACAATCAAATTGGCCAGAAAATTATCTAACCATACCCCGCCATCTCTGTTATAACATGATGCATACGGAGCCAAAACAGACAAAAACAAACAAAATATGACACCAAAGGAAAATACTACAGACCTTGCTTCTTGCTTATATCATGAATGTGGAACAAACACATATAAAAAGTTCTGAATTATGTAAGTCTAAGTGGGATATTTTAGCCGGTACCATAAGCAACTCACTTACACTACAATGAAAAGTAGTCAGTGATTTGATTTCCTCGATAAATTTTGACAACTGTTGTAGAGGTCTAAACTACCTCTAGACATAGGAGAGTTCGACTCGGATTTCAGATAAGTGATCCGCATTTTCAATCATATAAGTGTAACATGTCATTTACCCTTTCAACAACTTGTAAGTACATAAGGCCTTTGTGTTGTTTTGTGTGATTCATAGGTTTTCAGTGTATCATACAGAAACTTCAGACAAAATCTACAAACTGATGCCACAAACATTGAAACCGTGGCTTGAAGTTACCTGATGCCACAAACACAGACTGACTGATATGCCACAAACTTTTGCAGCTGAATTATAATTCCTAATCCATTGCCACCTCAATAGTACACACACAATAGCTATATCAGCTATCTACCTTACAGGTAATGCCTTTTCACAAGTAACTTGAGACTATCACTCCATATGTTCACCGCTTATACATACATGCATTACAACTTCATAATTACATCATAACCAAATGAATGTTTACCCTACACCTTTTATATAGGATTATGATAAAAAGGCCATTGAATTTACAAGATTTCACGATTCCATCCGACTCCTAACCTCTAAGAATGGAAGATTCTGCGTTAGTTTTGTGTTGCTTATCGTTGTTTGTTATCTAGAAAGACAAATTTATATAGATCTGCCATAGGACCTACATTACAAAGACTTGTTATTAAAATACCAACAACAAAAACGATAACATCTGCAATATATTGTACAATATACGGTCATCTAGGCTGGGAGTGATAATGTACTCTACGCCAACATTTACATCTCTATAAACACGTTTTACATATCAATACGACACCACAAAAGTTGTCGGCAGAATTTTACGTTCTGATAATAAAAAGTAATGGACTTTAATTGGTTTGGTTTATCAGAGGTAAAATCAGGAATCTTAAATTTTGTAGAGTGATATAACTCCCTCAAATTATATAGCAAAACATTGTCATATGGTAATGTAAAATAATACCGTCCTACACCGACTCTATGGCTGATGCACAGATATCTTGTTTGGTAAGTTCACATCATTCAGAATTACACAATTCTAAACCATCATTAAATATTAAAATTCATGATGACAGGGCTAAAAATTAATCTGAGAAGACGTTTTTTGAGAGTGATGTTTCATTAAATTTGCATGAATTTTCATGAAAATCGCCAAGTTACACTGACAAAAACAAGTTAATTCCAAGCAATCCTCATTTACTAAATGTATAATCCTGATAAGATACTGGGATGATTCGGAGCACGTGTGTTGGTGATGGCTGCAGATCATGTAAATCATTGTAGAGACGTCAAAGGACATGTATTTATCAGAATTTACTACAGAGATAATAACAGACTAGGACACCCACTGCCGATCTCAGACAATACCTAGAAGGTCGGTTCACTCTCCATGTGGTGTGTCCTCTAATGTTACATTAAACATCAGAAAAACTACTCATAAATCACCTACAAACAACCCAACAGGGATATAGCTCGGTACAAAATAAATCTTCATTTCTCTGCTCAGTGGTCAAAGAAACACATGCTCCAAGCCATCAAATTGATCACTGGAAAGGACATTGCTGGCTTACATACCAATGAATCTAAGGGGAAAAAGATTTACAGGAGAAAGCGTTGACAAACTTACCAGAATCACTGTCTGAAGCTGATACAGTGATAATACTGGAATCTACTGTGACATTTTCAAGGATTTTAGTACTAAATGATGCAGGGTCAAAGGTCGGAGAGTTGTCATTGATGTCCTTGACATTCATAAATACAGACACAGTACTGGATAGGGCAGGGTCGCCATGGTCACGAGCTTCTACCGTTAGAACATACAACTGCATCTAAAACATAGAAAAGTTTTTATTTAATGCTGTGGCCATATTGTAATCATTTCAGTTAAAAAGTGAGAACAAAACATAAATAATGTTGTTCTGATGTGTGATGAGTGAATTGACTGTCGTTTTGCATTTTAATTAAACATTTTGATAATGTTGGTAGACCTATATACTGTATTTAACCAAATAAGCACAAAGGATGCTTAAAATATTGATAGACCATTTATACTTTTCCCAAAACTATTGCCCAAAGTAAGCCAGAGATCAACTTTCAAAAGAAAGAAAAGAAAGAAACTTATTTGTCTTTTCAGTCTGCATATTTAAAAAAAAATCAATTCAAGGTATGCGATGTCTGGAACATAGGAGGGGGTTATTATTAGGTCAATACAGTAAGAGAAAGAGAGAAAATGTGTTTAAACTATAATCTTGAATGAAAATTTTTAATAATAGAAAGGTAAAATGACATCTACATCCAGTTCCATGTAGGGATTAAACACCTGGATACCTAATTAACGAGATCATGAGTTGTTGTGTGGTCCGACCATCCCAGGTATAAACATGGTAAAGATAATCAAAATATTTTACACCAAAACCCATTAAAATTTTCTACATTGGACAAAAAAACCCAAGGACTATACCAAGGAACTGGGCCGTACACAGTGAATGGGAATACAATCAGTGTACAATAATGACAGTGTTTCCGGTTCAAACTAAAGCTGTCAAACTTGATATGGCCACAATAATTCTATACCTTACAAGTGACAGGTGATCGCCCCCACTAAAGGTACACAAACTTCCTCCATTCAAACTATAGAATGTATTCAATATACTGGGGCTGTTCTATACATAAATACAATTATGACCTATTACAAATCATTAACACATGTAATGAGTATTTTGAGGTATTATTGAGGAATAAGTTGACTGATTGTGTTTACTCCAATGTCCCTTCTGACCTGCCTAGCCTATACTTTGACCTTTTGCCTAGCTGTTGAGATGTGATCTCCCTAACTGTTGAGTTATCATGACACATGTCCAGTTCCACTTCGACTATTAGCATTATTCACTAAAATCATGAAACATTTGTCTATATTTGATACTGAAAAAGCTTTCTTAAATAATTCAGAACATACAAAGTTTGTTTTTCAAAACTTTTTTGTATTTCATTGCCACAAGACACTTAAGACATTTCACCAAGACGACCTTGTTTTAATGAAGGTTTTACTTGTCTAATATCTGATAGTTTCCTTACTTGTTCAAAGTCAAGCTGGTTTTTGAGAGTAAAAGTTCCCTGCTTCGGATCCAGGTCAAACATATCACCACCAAACTGTGACAGCAAAGTGTAGCTGACCTCTCCGTTGACCCCAAGGTCGCTGTCGGTGGCGTCCACCCTTCCGATGGTTGTATGTGGAGCCATATCCTCTGGAAGGTCAAAAGTATAGAGGGCGCTGTTGAAAGTTGGTGTTTCATCGTTAACATCGGTGATGTAGATAGTGACGGTACTCTGTGAGGTGTTGATGCCATCTGAGGCATTGAGGGTAAGGTCATAGACATCCTGGGCTTCACGGTTCAGTTTACTGGCGACAGTGACAACTCCTAAAATAGTTATAATACACAAAATCATTGTCAATTTTATCTCAGAGATTACAGGTCCTCATGAAACATTGTCACATCAAGATTACAGAACAGACAATGTAAATATCCTCATTGAAGAATCGTCACATCATATCAGAATCCTGTATCTTTTATACCAGGAATTACAGAATAAATCACGGTTGAGGATATAGTCATATTAAAACCCTATTGTCTTATCATAAGAATCATTTTAACACATATAGATACAATAGATCAATAAACAAAACATAACAAGAAATACGTACCGTTCTGGTCGACAGCGAAACTGTTCCCAATGTTGCCGGCGGTGATTCTGAGGGTCACCTGTCCAGTGAGATCCTGGTCTGTTACAATCACCCTGGTTACCTCCCCTCCCACAGATAAACTCTCTAGTACAGACACTGTGTATTCCGACCGGCTGAACTTTGGTGGAGTATCGTTGATGTCTGTAACACTGATCAGCACCTGTAAAACAGTAAGGTTAGCACTTATGATGAAAGCAGACCTTTAACACATATTGTGGTAATTATAATGAACTAGATTAGTGCATTTAGTGATCTTCAGCATCATCACCTACATACAGTAGCTTACAATTATAGGGACTAGTCTAGGTTATGGGAAAGTGTTATGTTAAATCATTCTTACATCACAAATTCCAAATTTCCAAACCTTAGGTTAAACCTTACAGCTACTAATGTTACCTGCATGTCATCCTGGCGGAGGATTGTTACAGGTAAGTATCAGGTTACCTAATTAAAAATCAAATGAGAATTCTGAATTTGCAGGTGTGTTATTGGAGTCTAAAACAAATTGAACAGCCCTGTACCATGTCATTACGTGTCAATCTGTATATGTACATAAGCATACAGTCAACATTTACAAAGACATTGTTACATAATCTATACAATAAGATTGCATAAAATTGATTTTTCCTGTAGTTAACATGTCGGTAACTGATAATAAATCATCGGCATATTCTGACACTGATTCCCCATGTAGACAGGTGTATCTATTAAAGGTGAATTTCCTCATGACGGAGTCCCAGGACCACGGAGTAGTGTCCCCTATCGTAATAGCCGGGGTGTAGGTGTGACTCGAAGACCAATATGAAACCCTAGTATAACACAAACTGTCACCGACATCAGACTGACAAAAAAACAGCTCTACGATTTCCTACCTACGGGTTGTGTTCCTATAAATCACCACCCAATTATTTGACCTCTGTAAAAAACGTGTGATCCTAGAAATTTTAATGAAATATGATATCACTAAAAATCACTTACTGGCGTAACAGCAAGGACACTACCTGTACTTTTGCCAAACTAGGTAAAGCGCTATGTACTGATCAGAGATACTCAATGTGACAATAATATCATGTGTTCCAATAAAAAATCCATTTGTATTCGTTGGAGCAGTGCAACTTTAATGATTTTTTAAAAATTAATCAAACCTATTATGACATAGTTAACATATGAATTCAAGGTCACATGGACATGCAAGTAACGTCTCAGGTAATAAATTCTCACGCAAAATTATCTTCCTAGTGTATTTGGTGATCAAAAGAATTTCTATGTTAGAACCCAGCCGATATAATAAGACTGTTGATAACATTTTAAAGCTGGATTTTGTTTGTTTACAGAAAAAGGACAAACAATAAATATCCCAGATCAGTCAATATATATATAATCCTTGTAAACCTCGCTTTAATGACCTTCACCTCTATAGGATCGTCTCGACACTCGAATCCTTTATTAAGGGAGATAATCACACTATCCCCAGCTCAGACCCGAAATCCATTGTCCTAAGTACACAATGACATATTGTGTGATTAGAATATTAATGTTTAGAAATCGTACAATGGTATACCTGTTTATTAAATTTGATTTCAGTGTGATGAGCTGTGCAGTTTAACAAATAATCCTTCAAAAATACATAAAGTATATAGACTGGATTTCACAATTTAAACTTTAAACTTCCATTGATCTTAAAACAAATCTAAGTTATTTTTAACACCTACGACATTATGCTAATTACAACAAAATTTTATACTGTGCAAATTAAATATTCAATTTGATCACAGATGTGTCTGCACATTTTCCTATTCATACCAGTCTGGGAGATATATGGTACTTTTAAAACTATCAGTGTTTAGATCTAACATTCTCCACCTTCGACTTCCTCAATGAATTTTTTTTTTCTACTATAGGATGTGATATCAGCCGCGTCGTTTAGACCAGTCAAGCGGATCGGTATTTGTGAATTGTCATTACTTAATGGCACGGTAAACATGATCGCTTTCTATCAAACTTTTACACTTCCATCAAATTATGTCTATAAAAACCTATGATGCAAAAAGAAGGTCTGTATAAAAACAGCGGGGATTGTCCGAACGAGAGGTGACACAGCTCAGCAGTTGTTGGTGTGGTGTTCTTAACTTCATCAAAGCAATTTTGTGGTTTGATGTTTGAAAGGTACTGTTCCCCATAGTAATAAACCATCAACATTAACGTCCGTTCACCTGGACCTGACAAACACGTCAGCTTTGACGTTTTCAACCACACAATGACTTAAGAATTACACGCTAAATATTATGAATTGGTTTGAACTCAAGACCTTTCTACCTTTTCATTAATGAGGTATTTTTCACCTTATGAATAAATTATTATAATCAGAAATTAATTGTTCACCTGAGGACAATTGTTATTAAGTATTAATTAAAGCAAATACTGTCATAATAGGCATATAATGAAAATGAGGTCAAGGAAATATTTCAAACTTTTTATCGATATTGACCTCTCATGGAGACCAATAATCTTGATATTACTACAACTGGGTCAATATAATGGTAAAATAAATAAATATTTTGATTGTGGAGGTCTCTGGTCTGGTTTTCAGATTGATCTATATATGGCCAACAATACTGACTGGAATGAAACGTGAGTGACTACGATTAACATAAATGCACCATCCATTATCACTTTAGTAGGACAACAAAAACATTAGATTTGTACTTCTCCAGACATGTACTTTAGGCCTGTTCTGTATGTAGCCGATGTTGTGATTTGAAAAATGAGTTTCTATATTCTCATAGTTGTAACTAGAAACAATTAGTATAAATGTGTTGATACACATGTACCAGTATCTATTACACATTGTTTGCCACCTGTTTATTTGGTCTATATTAGTTAGGTATACACACACCAACACATATATTGACTGACAAATTTTTCTATGTTAGAAACCAGAGCCTAGAGAAAAATCTGCAACCTACAGTGAGTACCTGTCACATATTACACAGAGAGAAATACTAGGGTATATTTGATATATTTGGCTAACCATCACAAATTTGGCTAACCATCACAAATTTGGCTGACCATCACAGATTTGGCTGACCATCACAGATTTGAAGACATGTAAAATATATAGACATTTCGTCATTTTTACTTAAAGACTCAAAGATCTAGACTGCAAATACTGCATAACTTCCATGTAGATATATATATTATGTAATTCCCAAGACAGGTAACTTTAACCATAATATTCAATGCTTCATTTAATATGCAACCAAGGCTTCAAAATGTAAACCCACAATCACAAGTTAAAACTGAAATGTTCCACACACACGACCAATAATAGCAGGCAATGACCAAGGCCCCACAATCACAAGTTAAAACTGAAATGTTCCGCACACACGACCAATAATAGCAGGCAATGACCAAGGCCCCACAATCACAAGTTAAAACTGAAATGTTCCGCACACATGACCAATAATAGCAGGCAATGTGTGTAAGTTTCCCTGTGGGAGTAATGTTTACATTCAGGTTTTTAATCATCCATCACATTAACACATCACAGTATAGTCAGTGTTTTACTTTAATATCCTCAGGGAACAGTAAAGTTAAGCTGTTCATACCAATTAGGATAAATGTACCTTTTATTACTTTGTCTATGCAGTTTACTTTACTTCTTCTAAAACCATCAGAGTCAAATGAATATATTACAATTGGTTAAGTGGCAACTAGAATGGAATAAAATAGGTTCACTAGAAATGTCTCTGATATTCTCATCATCTGTAAGTAAGACTATGAAATCTTGCATTCTTATATCTTTTATTATTTTTAAGAGAAATGTCTGAAAACTTAATAATCAAAAGCAATTAATGAAGCATTCCCCATATTGCTTGACATTTTTTCAAAAAAAATTTGACAGAGCAAATACTGGTCAAGTTTAATTGGATCTAAAGCTACCTTGCAAGACGTTACATTTTCTGTAACAATAGTTTGACAATACTGTATAGGTGTACAGGTTTTCTTTGTTATTCAGTATGTGGACCCATCCTAATAAATACCAATGTTCTCGTTCTAACAATCGACGCTTCGTCTGTGACATGCACACCATACAAAACGTATATTACTTACTAATATTTGTTTACATATTATATCAACAGCAGGTTGGATTTTTTTTCCTGTAGGGTTCTTGACATGTATAAAACACAATACAATCAGACATTACTTTGATAGGTAATTCTTTGTTATTCTCCCAATCATTGAGTATTTAGCTATGTTTCGCCTCGTCACAGTATAAAGGTGTTGGATTAAGGTTCGTTGGGATTATACCTCTCCAGGTAGATCTAATCCCTGACAAGTGGCCAGGAATTAACACAGCTATATAGGTAAGGTGTTAATCAGTAGTCCTGTGCCAGTAGGTTTATATGTTACCGTACCGAGGGTAATAAAACGTTATACCTTACTCTCTAAAATAAACACACAAACAACTACTAGTACCAATACAAACCCCATTCAATACAACAGCAATGCTAACCCTATAGAATGGACACCAGACCTAAAGATATTGATAAAATTTTCTCAGCAGAAGTCTTATACTAAATTATCTCCACCTAGTTTGAAACTTAGAAACAGATATGTCCTAGATACAAAAAATATGAAGCCAAATTTGAGGTGTATTTTTGGCTTAGTGTCCACCTTGAGAGCAAAGGGTCACACGATTTAGTTACTTCTTTCTCCTTTATAATATTACATAGTAGCACAAAAAATATATTCCATGAAAGAAAGAGGGGCTTATTTTCTGCAGATTCCAGTCGTGATATTGACAAACCACTTGTTAAATTGTAAAGTCATGGTGTTCAGGTATAAATTTGTCAATCAGTGCCCACCTGTATATATAATTATAGGAGTTTGTACATCTGTGATATTTACAAAACAGTTATCAATGGCATGTTCATACTAGATCATTTGTTCATAATTGAATACTGAGCAGTTGTCAATGGCATGTTCATGCTGGATAATTTGGACGAGAGTAAATATAAATCTACATGGAATATGTCGTAGGTCAATATAAATATGTTATAAAGCGAATTGACAGTTTACACGTAGTGGTTAGTAATGATGACATCAATATTAAACAATATCCTATTTATTTACTTAGGAAATCTATGTTTTGGAAACCTGATCTATTTATTAACCTGAAGCTTTCTCCAATACAGTCACTAATAGATAAAGATTTGTACCACTCATCAGGAATTTATGGTCAGAACGATTTCACCCAATTTATTGGCCATCAAGCGGCAAGGACAAACAACGCTATAAGGATGTACAAACAATGAGGTAATTGAAAGACAGAATGACAAAAAGACAAATACAGATTGTATAGAAAACCTTGTGTATTTCACACCGCGGACTGTGTACCTACCGGGACAGTATACCTACACACCTAGTGCCACAACTAAAAGTACTTCTGGTATACCCGATACTATTGATCAATCACAAGGTCCCTCGGAAATCAGTTTAATTGTTAAGATAATGTAACACAAGTTCAATTGCACTAAGTGAAACAAAAACATCAAATCAACTTGATATATCAGTAACTTTAAAGGAGAAAGAGCCGACTTTTACCTTCTACACTTAAAGTGTCAAAAGTGAAATATGGAAATCTCTAAATGGGGAGATAAGAAAAGGTGTTGTATCAGTTTCCTGGCAACACTTTGTATCCATGGTATCAGTTGGTATACTATCCAATGATCAGTAAAGATTATCAGAGCCACCATAAAACTTCTACAACATTATATAACTTTATCTCCCTATTTTCTATTCCTCTGTAATTTTATCTAGACTGTTCCATATAAACCATCTCAAAAACCCTCCTAATTGTCCTTTACACATTTTAAGAGCGCAATAAAATACTTTCTTCTATCAGGCAGCAATTTCACAAGAAAGTGTTAAAATCCTCTAAGATGTTGTATATTTTGCAATAATTATGACTGAACAGGGCTCGGGTCATCAGGATGGCAATACAGTGTTGCCAAGTTTTAAATGATCACATGACCAGAGAAAGTCCAAAGTTATATACATATATAGTATATAAACACACGATTTATAGTGGAGATCTTTTTATGGTGAAGACATTTTTACAATACATACATGTAGTCTGACTGTCGACTACCTGTTCTCACTGTGTCAGTGACCTTGACTCAAAGGTCAAATAGCTATGATGATTACTTTCAGCATTAAACCATCTAGTATTGAGATTTACATATCAATAAAACGCCAGTGTTTTACAACCAAACGACTGACAAATGCAAACAATAACCTGCCATTCTAGATAATTACAACTCTCAAACGACCTGTTTTAAGGGGACATAACTCCATAAGCAGAATCAGCTTCATATACAATTATAAATATCAAGAGGATGTATAATAAGATAGGTAATTACCAAGAAAGGATAACACTATTTTATATATTAAATGGACATACTTGAATTCCAAATATTGCAAATATGGAAAGTGTGCATGACTATGTATGTCTTAAAGACAAGAACAAATGTGGTAGGAATGTATTTTTCATCTTAAACAGAAAGTTCTCTGACCTCTCACACAAACAAATCAGCTCCATCACAAGACAGCCAAACTTGTTGACAAGTTTAAATATAGGTAGAAGTCCTTTTCACTGTCGGTATGATAATTTCTCTGTATAGCTGAATTAGTAGGTTTTGTCCACCTTACAATACATTCTATCCAAGTTTTTTACCACACAAAGAAAACATCATGATCACAATCATAGCACTAAACTATACACGAAAAAAAATCTACTCCTCCCCACAGAAATAGTGGTAGAAACGGATGTGTAATGATAAAAAACATTGAATAGGTAATTGGACGTCAGTTTATTTGTACAAGGTTGGGCGGCCATAGCTTTCAGTACATATTATCACTGGTAACAAAAACACAGTTAAACTTCATAGCCCCATAATGCCCCACAAAACAGCCATGAATGTACACAATACTCGCGAGCATACACAAAAACTCAACAACCAGTTCACCTTTCTGAGGCATACAGAAAAGATTAAAAATTTTATAAGAGTATTCTTGTTCTGTCCTGCGGATTTACAGCGTTAGGAATCATACTCCATTAATATCAACAGAATGTTTATCATGCGATATGACATGGTGTTGTCACGTCTGATCCAATGCGACCCCATCACTCGAAACTTATCACGTTATCGTAACATCTCAAGTGGATCGTCTTTAATAAGAATTAATAAGTGTCTTTGTATGATCAAGTCAGAATTCTCCATCGTGATAACAGAATTTAACAGAACCAGAATACACTACAGATGTTCTGATAGTCCCTCAAATCAACACTAGATGTTTTCTTTTAATTTACTACAAAGGCATACCGAGGCTTAGCTTAGAGCTGAAGTGTATATTCTAGACCATATAGAAATAAATCTCATTTCCATGTTTAATTTGAATTAATTCTCAGACACATAAAAACTCATTTTGTACATTAATGAAATAACAATATTATCCATGCTACTTATATATGATAGTGAAACATCAGAAGAAATTAAGCTACAAAAAACGTGTTGATTTTTTTTTTCAACTACCATCTCAAATCCAATACTGAGTTTGAGTATAGAATCATGAGAGATGAATAATAAAAGAAAACAGACCTAATTAGGTTACGAGTCAGCTCTGATCTGGTGAATTATAGATGTTAGCAGTCCCTGGAGGCGTTATTAAGTCACACTGCTGACACATATAAACTGATACCCTGATAAACCTAGAACATAAATCGGACTATAGTGGACATCTGGACAACACTGTTAGAGGTTATACAGGTATTGTTAACCTGTATACCCAATAAACAATAAGACTTAACATATTTCTTTGTTACCTTTCATAGTATAAGAATTTCACACAACAATGAAATAAGATTCTGGAGCAAATCATGAAAAAATCTGTAAAACAGAATTCTGTCTTATCATTGGGACGATTTTGTTGACGGAGATTCTGACATGAGAAACAGTAATTCAATCCAATAGAAATCAGCTATGCTGACTATTTGTTTGGAGAACTAGTTATAATGATGTTTTCTGACTCTAATGAGGAAGTGAACAGTAATCTTAATGTCAAATCAAAGGGTCATCAACGTGGAAAAAATAATGCTGGAGCAAATAGAGTTATCTGCCCTTGCAGTGGGCTGACCCAATTTGTCAAGTTGGCAACATATAACCATAGATTGAGAAATATCCAGATAATTGGACTAAGGAAGTGTGTTCAATCAACTGTTCTGATTAAAGACCAAATGTTCCTTCCACTTGACCAGCTCCAATCCTGTTTGAGTGGTTGTTGGAGCCATTGACCTCTGACCCTGACTGGTAACCACTGGATAGAGATGTTTAAGGACATGTGTCACCCCATCATCCTGTCCGTCCATAGGACACTGAATCAATACATCACAGGCCAAGCCAGTCAGAAATATCAATCTTACCCAGACAAAATGATGACCACTTCAATCATCATTTAGCTACCACATCTAATGTCTTCTGTCGCCACAATATATCATAATACCTCGACCACCGCAGTTCCTTCCGACTCGTCCTGATGTCATCTCAATCCTAATTTGATTCAATCAACTATCTGCATTTCTGATTTTCTTACTCATAATTCCTTACCCCAACTTAATTTGCTATCCTCCCTATTTGTACTATAATCTCAGTGTGTTGTCAATCATTCTGGACATCTAGTTCTTTACCCAGTAAATCTCCCATCTCAAATCTTTTGGTATTTGGATATGACAAAATGCTGAAGTCACAACAGACACATCCTATACTTTGGAATCCAGTCCAAGCTGAAAACCTCATTCCCCGGACATTTAAATTCTAAAAGTGAACAAACACGGTAACATTATTGGTTATTAATTTGACAAAAGATTTCAGTTGTTGTTTTAGACATTACAGCACTGACACAGGTGATTTAAACTTCGCTCATTTTCTACAGCAGATAAGAAATGAAAATTTAAACATTTCATATGAGTGTCTAATGTCATAGCGTATGGTTGGGTAAGCCATCAATCATAGCTGGTCCAATTTTCTATACTGTTGATATAATTTATTGGAGTATATTACATCCGCTATGATCTCACAACGATTGGATTGGAACAGATACGACCCTGAAATTGCATTGTGGGAATTGTGGTACCATGGCGTCCAGGCACCTTTCAATAAGTTCAGGTGACGACTCTAAATGATTCCCTATTAAAAAGTCTTCATTCAAATATTAAAAACATTGTGGCCGACAGCCACTTTAACGCACACAATAATTGACAAGCGGTGTTCCACCAGGTTTTTATCTTCACATTCATCAGATTTGGGAGATGCAATATATGTCTTTTAAACAACCTTCAGAACCTGCAAGTTGTATATATATATCGTGAAATACAAAGAAAGCGCAACTGAGAGAAAAGATCAACAGTTTATACAGTAGTGTATGTTGTTGGTGTGGTGAAAACACACATTAACACGACACAGAAATAAATCTGTCCTTGTCGGCCTCAAACTGCCTCTACCACACAGATGGAGGTATTGTATAGTTACCCATGTAAGTAATACAGTGTCTGCAACTCAAGATCCCAAACACATGCGCTCTTATGTAAAGATAAAAAAAAATCTAATTGAATGAAAATTATTTTAGCCTAAAATGGTCCAATAAAAAGTTGACATTTACACTGAATTATGGTCCAATTGGCTGGAGAATTTAAATCAGATTCTGCTGGGCTATTTTAGTTACAGCTTGGACTAATCAGATGTACATAACGATCAGGTTTGGGTATGTGTGAGAGGGTAGGGCATTGTGCTGATTATGTGTTACATTGTCAGAAAGCATCACCAACAATCGTACACAACAAAATTCCGACAGCCTGCCAAAACACCGGCTTATCCATTGATAATAAAATCAGTGTGTTCCTCACAAATGGGAAATTCTTCTTGTGAAATTTAACACCAGTCTAGAATGCAAACATTTTTGTTTTAAATTGATTCAAGTGCTAAGTAATCTTTATTTTATCCCTAAACTGTTTCCCCCTGGCGACTGTTCCCAACATGTTCCAGTCCTGTGGGAGCTAGCTCAGTGGAGGCCCAGCGTTTCCTCAGTAATGTTACTTTGTCTGCCAGCAGTCCTCTGGGGTAGGATGGTAATAGTGTAAAGCTATAACACAGCTATATAGATATACTGTACACTGTACTTTGTTTGTATATAGGTTTTAAGATATATCCAATGCTGTATTAAGGCAAAATAAGATTAATATATTTTTAGAGTAAGAATGTAAAAACAGAAGAATGTATGTTAGTACATCCATCAGAATCTATAAAGTAACCATGCTGTCTGAAGATTTCCCACAGTCCAACTGTCAAAATCATGATACGGTTGACAAAGCCTGTCTAACCTTCATTTTTCATGGTATTTTATTGAAATGTTTATCATTTAATATAAAGAATACCCTCACACATTTATAACAATAAATTCCCATCCCTTGACATATTTCTAGTAGAATCAGATTTTTGCCTGTAGTACTATTGATGGTAACCATTGATTGGCGTGGAGTTATCTCCCTTATCAGGTGTGATGTGTACTATCTGGGATATATGACCTCCAGATAGACCAGCCCATTGAACAGTTTTTCTCTGTGATAAGTTCTCAGTTGATCAGATTTCTATTGGTCATTTATCATGGCCTCAATTTTCAGTCCCACTACGTTCTTGGTTCACATCACAGTCAGCTTGATGTTTGACACTTATACATTTTATTAGTGATTTCGGGCAGTTTTCATCTGATACAGAGCACATTAAATTCAATATTGCACAAACATGATAAGATTTTATTACCTGGAACCAATTTTTGTAAGGAGGTGATAATTTTCCAGGTGAAAATAATGTTAAGTTTAGTGTAAACGTCGCCATTATTTTTCAGGGCAGAACATAGCACCTACATACAGGTGTGGGCCGATCACCACACTACAGCTACCCAATACTCCAACTATTTAAAGGCTTGTGTCAATATTGAATGGCACAACTCACGATTCAATTCTACAGGAAACCTGTGTGCGTTATATTTGGTGGATCCATTGACGAATTGAAAAGTAGCAATTCACAAGTCAAAAGAGGCTTCGTATGCTCTCATTAATTAAAGTAAAAACTGGTGTAAAAATGCCTCTGTCGGTGGTACTGAGTCAATAGAGTCTAGTGGGTCAAAATCCACAGTACCTGCACATATTTAGTAGTTGTTTTACTCAAATAGTCATAGTAAATTGATTTAATTGATATTTATATCAAAACTTTGTTTGAAATTGATAGATTTTCAGTTCAATATTCATGTACAAATTTAGCTCAGTAAATGTCCTTATAAGGGAGACGCTTTTCCTACTGTCCTGAAATAACTGGAGCCTCCAGCAGACCCATGTACCTATATACACAAAATAATTACAACATTATATATACATACATAGATATCTACATCACTAAAACATTTATAGCAATCAATAGGTTTATGTTTCCCAATAGATACAATGCTGGATCGTTGGATGGTATATGTTTTCAGAATTCTGCCTTGTGTTAGACGATCATCAAAATCATTTGAAGAAATCTAGAGTATAACCCCTACATAAGATTGTGCCCGTTCCCATGTATACTCAGGGACCTATTAAGATGTTCTAGCTGATTAACCAGGACTATCAGGAGAACCCCAGTCCGTCAGGCTATCAGATCTGTTTTATTGTACAGTACCAAAATTGATTCACTATTAATAAGACCAGCTCACATTTTATGTATCGCCCAATTTAACACAATTTTTTACGCTAGTTCTAAGGAAGGCTGGGCCGACATCATTCCTATCCGTGAACAGAAACCACCATTTCTTGTTTTAAATATTTGATGAGAAGGTTTGTAGGCAACAATATCATAGATATAACCTGGGCAGATTCCTGCAATCAACACTCTTGTATTCCTTGATTTGATAGGTCTATCGTAATATCAATTAGCCAATGGCATCACTTGTTACATCTGAACCCGGTTTATTACACCTGTACTATACCTGAAGTCTGAAATCAAAGAAAGTAACGCTATACCCAACAATATTTCGCACATCTGATAGTAAAATAATTTGCATTTCAAGGAGTAACCAATCTAACAATCGGAAGACAGGTGACGATACACTGTATGACCCTGTTGATTCCGATGCGAGGTGGACAGGTAGTAATTTTAGCGTAATGCAATATGAAGCTGACAAAATGGCTGTCTATCTCGTACCATATATATGGTCTGATCAACGTGTCAGATACAATACAAACGGTTAATCTTATATCTTTATGGTAAAATAATTGGACTTTTATATTTACTCTAGTATTCCTATATGGTCTTAATTAGAATATACTTATATAAAACTTAAAACTGAAATTAACTGCAGAATGAATGTAGGAATCGCCAAACATAAAATACCTAATACATATATACCAACAACATTTTATGGTAAAAATATATAAGATTTCAGATATTATATAAAGTAGTTTGAAATCTAATAACTTGATACAGAGTATGCTATAAAGGTGCCATTATGGAGAAGGATGTCATGCTTTACTCAGGTTTTAATAATATTTAAAAAAAAGATGGGATTGTGTTTTCCTAAACAGATACATTGTATTTTGTGTGGCTTTATAATGTAAAATATATTAGGACGAAAAAGTAAAGATTAATAATTCAGTATTTGATCCTTAAACTCCTGATAACACATTTGATCATCCTTAAACTCCTGATAACACATTTGATCATCCTTAAACTCCTGATAACACATTTGATCATCCTTAAACTCCTGATAACACATTTGATCATCCTTAAACTCCTAATAACACATTTGATCATCCTTAAACTCCTGATAACACATTTGATCATCCTTAAACTCCTGATAACACATTTGATCATCCTTAAACTCCTAATAACACATTTGATCATCCTTAAACTCCTGATAACACATTTGATCATCCTTAAACTCCTGATAACACATTTGATCATCCTTAAACTCCTAATAATACATTTGATCATCCTTAAACTCCTGATAACACATTTGATCATCCTTAAACTCCTGATAACACATTTGATCATCCTTAAACTCCTGATAACACATTTTATCATCCTTAAACTCCTAATAACACATTTGATCATCCTTAAACTCCTGATAACACATTTTATCATCCTTAAACTCCTGATAACACATTTGATCATCCTTAAACTCCTGATAACACATTTGATCATCCTTAAACTCCTGATAACACATTTGATCATCCTTAAACTCCTGATAACACATTTGATCATCCTTAAACTCCTAATAACACATTTGATCATCCTTAAACTTCTGATAACACATTTGAACTCCTCTATTTCAAAGGATGGAACAGTCCATTAAGAATTTTAAGGGGTGAATGAGTTTAAGTGTGTAAAAGGAACTGATTAGACCCTAGCTAGCTTGCATTAAAATTTTGCAGAACATACTGATTTTATGAGTGACAATATATTGGAACATTTATAGTATACTTATAAGACATTTTTTAAATGACGAATTACAAAGTGAAATCCAAAGTGAAGCTTGATTTACACGGTCAGTCATAAGTGACTATATACTTGGCAGGTACTGTTGAAGAACTAGAACACTGACACGTCAGAAAGGGCCCCGCTATGTGTCTGACGTGCCAAGATGACTGATTTGCAGCCTTTTTTATTCTAATCATATCATTGGCCATTTTGATTCAAATCATATTGACTTTAATTAATATATTAAGCAATGAATAATTTGTCATAACAAATTGTTAATAAGTCCAAAAATGGAAAATGTGTCCACAACCTTTGATGCAGTGACCCCATGATCTTACCTTTGGTCAGTCAAAACTTTGGTGAGTTGACTTCTTGTTTAATTCTGAACAACTCTGCTTCATTATAAATGTTGTAGCAAAATGTTCATGAGAAAATAATTTTTTTAAATTTGACCTTGACCTTTGACTAAGTAACCTTGGCCCATGACCTTACCTTTGGACAGTCAACTCCTTGTTTAATTCTGAACAACTTTGCATCATAATGTTATAACAAAATGTTTATCAGTTAAGAGCAACAACATTGTGATTTTTTTAAATGTTAAAATCCAAGATGGCCGATTTTTTAATTTAATTTCAGCCTGAAAAATTACCAAGCAGATCTAGGATGGATGGGGAATCATCATGTAAAATATGGGGAAAATACTCCACTCCCTTCCATCATTAATGTGCAAAAGAAAAAAAACGGACAGACGGACGGACGGACAGACAGACGGACGGACGGACGGACGGACGGGACGGACAACCTGATTACTATAGGGCACCCGCATCTCGATGCGGGGCCCTAATTATATAACTTGGTGTGCTATTACAAGGAATTAGTTTAGCCTTCCACCGTTTACTATATTTAGTATACTGCCAGATAAACATCTTAATACACTAACAATTAGGAGCCTTTATTTAGCAGTGAAGATAAAGATATTATAAGAATAGTAATAATCGCTGACCTATATTTAGTATAAGTTTATTAAGATTAATTCCTTCTGTACATAAAACCTACATTCATAAATTAGTCATCTGGATACTAATAAAACTTGAATGCAGAAGTACAGATAGGAGATAATGGAGGTCAGAATAGGATGTTGACTATGTGGTGGGAAGGACGTGGGTGATACCTTAATCTCCTCCACCCCTTATGATTGAAGAAGGGAATTATTAATTTAGACCCAGTTTTAATTCAAATTATTAATCAGATAATAAATCTTTAAAGCATCCACGAGACAATAGCTGTATATGACACAGTGAAAACCAAGGGCAGATAATTTAGGATAATAAAATACAGAGCTTGAGAATTAATAAGATAACTTAAAAGGGCTAACATATATAGATTGAAACCTAACAAAGGAAACAGCATGTATGTGGCAAAACATTGCTGAATATCAAAGTAAAAAGAAAATGGGGTATAATACCAGGGACATATGTCAGTCCGTGTGTTTAATGGTTACAATTACAGGTTTGTGTGTAGGAAAACCTATCATCTCTCATACCAATAATACCAACAGGCTGGAGGGCCGTAATTATAACAATAGCCCGGCACCAATACATTCTCCCCAGGATTACCCAGCGTAACCAAGTAGTACTTGACCACACCGCTCTATACCAGGACATTGTCCAAGCTGAACTAAGGCTTTTTGTCCAGTACTGGTCAGTTTGAAGGACTGTTGTTTTCCTGTAATCCAGGTTGGGTGGAGGACACCCCAGGGTTTCTTGTGATGGTCAATGGACTGTGGTCAGCCTATGTGACTAATATGACAATCATGTACTACTGGACAATCCTTAGATCATACCTGTACTAAAGGTATTCAATTCAAAAATTTTAATTTCTTTTTAAAACAGGAAGCCAGTATATTTCTAGAAATATTCATACATGCATGAACATGGCTATTTATAGCTAAGAAGAATCACCGTAATTCTAAATAAACAACGAAACTCACAAACCAATAGGTAGTGGAATTCGGAGTAGACTTAATTTTCAGGATTATTACAGGTGTGGAATGTCTTAAGTCACAATCTACTGAAAATATTTAGCATTCCCTTATTATACACCCAAGTTTGATGTTTTAACTCAGGGTCCGACCATCTATCGCCAAATGAATGGTATTTCAGCCTGGATTACTAACAGAAGTCTTCTTCCTTTTCGATTTAGTTTGCTTTTCAATATTGAAGTCTACATATATATATCAAATTTAAAATTCAAAAGGTATTTCTCTTAATTGGAATCAACAATTTATGCTTGAAGATCATCATAAATGCTGGCATCCATTACTAAGCTCTGGCTATGATAAATAAAACATACAGAGGCAATGAAATGTGGTGATGAATGTATTCGACAGGTAATCCTACCATTCAACACAGTAATAGTGCCCTCCCCCCCCCCCCCACACACCTGCATGGTGTTAGGTAATCAACAACTCTATATAGCTACTAGATCCTCAGCCTAATCTTCAAGTCACTCTCACACTTGTCTACAACTTGATACACACATTCCTTTCATCAATTCCACATGTTTTCTGTATAGTTTTCTAGCTGTGCATGTAATGTACAAATCTCACTGCCAAGTTCAACATTTGTAGTAAACAAACAAGAATAATGAAGGTCTGTCTCTGGTCCAGATCTATAAACACACACCTTTTCCCACTCAGCGCTGGATATTTCAATGTCAGATTTCTGTATCAGAGAAGACATTTGGGTCGGCTGGGTCTGATATAAGGCAGTGATGAGGAGGTTAAAGATTGAAGTCTTGGTCAGTACACAATGGTTACTGTACAGATGTGACAACTCTATGGACAAGCTGTCAGGTCGATGACGGATGGCTTCATAATCACAACCAACTCATGAATATATACCCTATTTAACTCAATTTGTATTGACAACATCCAGATGGTGGGATCACAATAGTTTGTTAGAGAACATCTGGGAGCTGACCATTGTCTGATCAGCAATTCATACTGTTTCCAGTGTAATACAGGGACACAGTCCAGAAAGTTGGAGTTGCAGAGTTGGAGTCAGAGGTCCAGTCTGGGCTCTACCATAGATGACAGCACAATACTGTTGCCCTGTTACACCATATCATCTTCAGACTGAATATTGAAATATTTGACTGTATTGATATTTCTCATAAAACTGAACACATAATTAATGAATATAATGATGACAGCCTAAGAATGTTCATAATTTGATAATTAGCCTTATGTATCCTATCATAAACTAAGCATGGCACTTTTAAATCATCAGATTGAACCTTTATAGAGCCCAATCAAACTTGACCTTGTGTATATAACTATGATGTGTGTTAGTTTCTGTCTTATATAGATAGATTGTTCTGGTTTTATTGTCTCTGTCAGTGTGACCGATTGACTCCAGGCTTCCTGAGACAATATACACTTCAAACAGGCAGTCCATTAATTTACCATCAGCCTGTGATTAAAGGGTTGGCCGTCATAATGAGGCTATAATCAGTTTTTACCTGGTCAGGTACACCTAGCAACATACGATCAGGTGTGTACAAACGAGTTGGTGGTACAGGTGATCATCACTGGCTACATACAAAGGTGTATTGGCTGGACAAAGGATGACCAATGGTCAGCAGGTCCAGATACTAATAGCATTGTTAGCTTTACGTCTTATCAAACATAAGAGAATGTCCATTTCAACATGTGTTTAACATGTTAGGTCTTTTTTCTTCTTTAATATTGCACTGAATTCAAAATTCATAACACAGAAACTGAATGTAACAGCAGAGAAATGAATGTTACATCACAGAGAGTGTAGCCAAAATCTAAAAGTTTGCCATTAAGCTGACTAGACATGGACAACAAAGCTTATCGTGACCAGTAAATGTATTGTCCATCTTTCCTACACCTGTCAAGTGTGAATTGATGATGACCAACAAGAAAATGGTCAAAACCTGTTAGGGCCGTTCTGATGTATATCTTCCTTCTGTCCATACATCACTATACACTTAGGTCTGTATGCCATACAATAGCTTATATTCCAGAGAGTTTTAAAAACAAAATGTTTATAAATGAGATACCATTTAACATGCCAAACAAATGAAATATAATTGGGAATCAGCTAAAGTAAATGTAGACTATCTATAATCAGCAGTACAGATGTAGGCGCCATGTCACTGAGATGTAGAAATAAAATGCATTCGACATGGCACATGTAAGGTATGTATGAAAAGTCTAATAGGACAGGTCTGGTGCCAAGTGAGCAGATGTTTGGGGCAGACCCAGGGTCCTAGTGTAGGGATGCAGCTCATTAACCTCGTTAAAGGGGGACATGGTACTGGCACGCCTGAAATCTTACACAAGGGAATGTGGCGTCATTTCTGCAGCGAAGTGTACATCTGGAGGTGCGAGCAGTCTATCCCGCCCCCTCTGTCAACGGAACACATGACAGGAAATAATGGTACATAATCTACACCATTGGCCGGTGTACAGAAGGGAGATGACAAGATTACTTAGGTGTAGTGATAATCTAATACATAGTTATGTCCAGGATGATACAAGTTAATCTAATCACTGATGGTGATTATCATGATCCGCTGTGATCAAAAACAAATGTCTAATCTATATAGTAGTGGGTAACAACATCTCAGCTACACCACAACAAAGACATTCAGCCAAAATGCTTTTGTTTTATAGTCTCGTATATTTATAAAATGCCACCATTTTTTATCAATCGAGTTAATTGATATAAGATTTAGGTCAAAGATTAATTTAAGAAAGGTGTTGTTAATTTGCAGTGGTTCTATTTATGTGGCTGTACCTGATCAGCATAAACACATATGGAAAGCATGACGAGGGGTAGACACCGTAATTAAATCAATACAGATGTTAATTATAAATCTCTTAGGTACTGCATCATTGAAAATATCATTTCAAAAGTACTTTTTTTCTGACACATACTTTTAAAAAGAATGACACACAAAGACTGTACAAGATTAAAATGAAAGAAATTCTAAAGCCTTTTTAATTGATCTTGTGTCGCCCAACAATACCTACATAACAAAAGCTGACCCGGAAAACCTATCTCTAAATCTTCACTAATTTCAAACTTCCATAATATGAGAATTCCTTTCTTAGGACCTGTCACATCTATACACCAAAATTAGGACTGAGATCGGAACAAAGCCTGTCGATTATCGGGAGATAGGTATGGAATACGTAAATTTTGTTTTTTTGTGATTTGAAGGTATTGAGTACACCAAGTAACAACGAGTCTCGGTTTGGAACATAACTACTCATTATTACACTGTTATTACATACAACAGCGAAAATACTCCCGCTTTCAGATTGAAATTCCAATCTTTTATCAAAATTCAAATCAATTAAAGATTATCTTACTGTCAAATTACATGAAAAAGAAAATAACTACTACTCCCAATTTCATTGGCTCATCTTAAAGCTTGTTTTAGATTTTTTGCTTTATAAAGAAACGTTGGTTATTGTTGGGTCCAGATTGGGGTCAATAGCTGTAAGTACCTGAGGTTAATTGGGTGCTGTATTACATATACCTGTGTTATAACAAGAGAACTAGTTAGGTACCTTAGGGAAAGTAACGTTAATATGATACCCTCTCTGATCTCAAACCGTCCACAAAACATTTACCAACAATCTACATGGGAGGTACTCAAACAACTAATTTACACTGCATATCCAAATGAACGACTAGTGAATGAAACTAATGTTAAATTTCAAAAAGAGAAAATTAGCTTGTCTTACAATCAAACAACTGAGAATCCTTAATTTTTTATATTAATTTAAGCATTAATCACACCTAAAATACTGATTAAGTGCAATTATAACCTTCAACTCACTTTTGGTCATCAGTTTTTTTAATCTGTGATGAACTTGACAGCCTGAATGTCCTAATACTCAAAGTGTAGTTTTTTTTAACCTTTAAAGGTTGAGATCAAATATGTATCTGTCGCCTTGAAGAAAGGAAGGAAATATCACCGATACAGTAACAACTTTCTTGGATCATCCCTCACGTTAGGAAATCAAAGAACTATAATACTGACTCATCAGTTACACAGGTACTGATTACAGGTGTGCTTCACACAGGTACAAACACTGACATCTCCACAGCTACACATATAATATATATTCAACATCACATTACACTGGTACATCCGACATTTAAAAATCTACGCATAATAAAAAGGGCATAAATTAGCATTTGTAAGGCCTAGATACTGAGCATCTATAGTTATCACTGTATAGTTGTGTTATCATTGATCTGTCGTCGTCTGAGATAAGAATTAGTATGGTTATCACCAAATGATCTAACTCAAAACAGCATAAAATTATCAGACGATAAATCATCTCGTACTAAAATTATGACTTTCTTACAGCAAATAGATAAAATATGACAGACTGTTTCCTTTGATGTTGCTTAATTAGAAGCTTATGATGATTATAAATAATGTGTTTACAGGTAACATTTTCAGGTGAGGAGAGAGATGCTAGAATTCCCAGGTGTCGGTGTACCTTTACCTGAATGGAATGGCAGAGATTCATGGGTTTTAATTAGCTTAAAGTGTTGACCCTCTATAAACCAGGCTATATCTACTTAAATTTCTAGACACAATATATAATTTTAACGACTATAATCTGGACTATAAACTCACTGTATCGTATGTACAGGTAACGAACTTCATGACAGAAAACCTACACGCATTATAAAGGAGTAATTTATAATTTATCCAATGATATTTGCCCTGCAGCATAATTATTACACATTAATACAGGATCAAAGCTATGAAAAAATCTGATTGGAAAATTTATAATCGTATAATATGACCTTAATGTGACTCTGCTTCCTGTACGAGACTAAACACCCGTTATTTCTACCTTCGTCATTATAATCAAGAATGCTCAACAATCTTATATTTGTTGAATAAAGGATCGTTTTTAGATTGGAAATAATCAATTGTGTGAACCTTTCTTTTTCATTGACTATTGGTTTATTTAGCCCTAATTGTATAGTTAGGCTCTGATGTTTTGTACTAGCGTGATGGCGTTCACTGTCACGCCACGTCACGCTAAATCCTCAGTAGTGTAAAACCTTACGAATATCGATCAAATGAATTTCTTTTTCCACCTGCAAAGCAACCAAATGCTAATTTGAAAATATGGAAATATTTGGCTTTCATTTCTTTTGATGTTGAGCCTATTGGTTTCAATCATTTCATACACCAGCACGCAGCTTTCCATGCGTGGCTCCCTCCCTCACAGACGTTATAATACTATCACCAGTCAATCTTTAAGCCATTATCAGCATTTATTTGTGCATTTCTGTTTAAATTCACAAGCGGATTTAATGATCATTTGTGATTCAGGTATTTTTTCCATGTCCACAAAAGGATTGCGGATTCCAACTCCTTTTGGCTGTCAATCAGGTCCTTTGTGGCCGCGTAAAGAACCCCTGGACAGTGGTCATCTAGGTCAAGCCTGACCTCCTCAACTGATCTGGATTATCTCTATATAACAATAGGGGCATCAACGACACTCGTCAGGTGAGCAACAAAGCCACGGCCATCCCCTGAATACCGTCCACTTGGATGGATAAAACCTGCCTGTGCCCTGACACATCTCCAATAGGATTTTATAGGAAGAAAATAAACGTAAATCTTCTTAAATGAAAGACGGGCAATGAAATATTAGACCCATACTGGGAATAAAATATAGTAAAAATATTTGTAACAGTATTAAGCCTTGCTGAACAGAGAAGCAACATAAAGTACTAAACTGAACCAAAAGAAGTTACCACGCTGTACCAAATACCCCCTACAACAATCTGTATACAACAAACAATTGGATTGTGTCCCTCGTCCTGAGCTGCATTATTAAAGAGAATGCTGTTATTCTATTTTTGTCTCAAGCATTATTTGGAGATAAGAAAATGACTGGCACACATCTTGGGTAGATAGCATCGGAATATACCACCGTTTTTCTAAAGGAGCTAAATTGACTGTATAATTCACTTTAAATTCCGCCTCTTTCGTGTCGGGCAAAGTGAGGGAACACATACAGGGTGTCAAAGTTCTAATTTGATAGGGTTATTGGTTTGAAAAAATAGACACAGATCGCGTAAAATGTTTCCTGGGTTAGTCATTGGTTCATGAACGGACTGATCCACCGTCGGAAGGGTGGGAGGGTACAAAATGGCTAACTATCATGGCCGTTACGGATCCGGTGTTGCCCATCTTTCGTGTCACCACCATCAACGTAATTCAAATGATCGTAGGTTTATACAACTGTACGTAATGAAACAGACTTAGTGACTGCCAGGTTTCTTTGTGTCTATGAATAACTGTATTGTCATGAATCACTCTTCGATATCATTTGATATAAACTATACCTGTCCCAGTATTTCAGGAGGTCGGTTTGTTTAAATCAACTTAGCTTTGTCTCGTATGAATTTCAGAAAAGCAGTCGGGTATGAAATTTGTATAAAGGGGTATGTGATAATATTACAAAAGATACATTTTAGACGACAAAAGGTATGGGGGCTCACTGCTACCAAAGTGGCAGATATATAATGGCTACACCGCCATTGTACTGTTGGGTGTCTTTTCATCTGCATTGGAGCCAAGCCAGCCTTATCGTGCGACAAGAATGTTCTTATAAACGTAGAAAAAACAAAATATACTTAAATGAATAACTTGGTATAATGTATCCGGCCTTTCCTTTATCCACACTCCATTCCCGTGATTCCTACCTACATATTCCCCACATAGTCTGCCAGTAATAACAGCTCATCATGAAGCAGAAGAATTGTTTCCATTTCCTTTAATTCGTTTAACTCCCCCCCACCCTGTTTCTCTGTGCTCGCCAATTCTCTAATATTTTCAGTTAGTAGTTGGCTTTCACTCAAATCAAGCTAATTTTCCAGAACATTTAGCAAAGTGTTGCTTTACCCATTTTCAATATACAAATTTGAGATGAAATCACTTTTTATGTTTCTTACTTTTATTGATCTTTGGCAGCTACCAAATTTCAAAAATTCTTCATTAAAAATCTACATGCAGAAGTGACCTTTAAGAAGGCAGATTTATTAGTCTGCTGCAGGGGCCAAATGACTGCGAATTATGATAAGAATCTGAATTTTTGGTGCACATAGTTTTTTGTCTGTAACACATTTCCTGCTAATGTAATTACATGTAACAATGGTATCTTTGTCATCACCAGAATGTCAACCCAAACATCCCCAAGACTCGGACCATATGTTGTGTAACACCAATTTACCATGTCAGTTAGTCCGATTCCAGCAGATGTTTGGAGATTTCTACTTTAGATGTGCCAGCCTCCATTGTCAGACCCGACAATCAAACTAGTTTCTATACATCTCACACCCAGTCAGGACTCGCAATACCAAAATTCCTCAACATCGCAGGCACTCACTCAAACATCTGCAGAATCAACCAACTTCTTTCACCAACATGGAACAATCTTCTGCAATTTGCATTCCCGTCAAGAGTTTTGACAACAGAAAGAGATTTTGTTTGTGCGTGAGTGGAAGGTTAAGGGAAGTGATTGATGTGACGAGTGTACATAGAGATGTTTTATGGTCAGTTGGAACTACAGCCACCATTAAATATAGCCAAACTTTTCCTTACTGAGTGGATACACACACCAACACATCTCCTCTCCATCACAGCTATATTAAAACCTCTTTATTTATACATAAATCACAAACAACTATAATACAACAATACTTTGTAAAGTTGATATAAAGACAAGCCACTTGTTTCTCCTTACCCAGAAATGTCCGTTCATATTAAAATGTGTACTTTGGAAGTTAAAACCGAAACTTTACGGCAGGCAGTGGCTAGATAACATATTTTATAGAGTCTAACTTATAGAAAAGGGATGCTTTCTTCATAAAAAGTACATCATCATGGGTTTTATAATATGATATGCAGCTCGTATGAATGTCCCTTATTAATCTTTAATGACAGTTTTTTTTGTGTAGAAGTGTATTATAATGTACAAGTATATAAAAATTGTACTTTAGGAAGAATTTTCACTGATACAACGAATCAAATTGCATTCGACAGTAAAAAGAATTTTTCTTGTGTTGGGTCGTAAGAGGATTTAATTTTTGTTGGTACCTAATAAGGCAGGTGTTTTACGGGTATATATATACAGGATGTATACCTAGTAGATCCCTTTCACAAAGACCAGATATCTAACAGAGACAGTAAACATGTCCTTTAGCTTATAAGGGTGATCTCTTCTCCACAATGCCAGACAATGTCTGTACATTCCAAATCTCCATCTAGATCCATTTTTATAGAACCTTTGGTTTTCATGGCTCATAAAGTCTGCCAAATGTCCCTCCAAGCACACATTGCACAATAAAGAGTTTACTGGACTGTGACAAACCAAGATGGCTGACATTTAGCTGGTTGTCCGAGTCTCTACTCATAAGACACTTTTCAATGCCTGGAGAAAACTTCACATCCACCCACCATTCACCCCGAGTGGGTATAAAAGGTGACGAGTCATTGATTCAAGGGTCCCTAAAGGGGGCTCCATACCTGTCCTGTTATACCTGAAGAGGAGTCAACCCTAAAATCTAATTTACACCTGAGCGTAACAGGGATCTCGTTAAGGGGGCACACATCAAAAGGTCAACCTGAGCCAGGTGTTAACGTGATATAGAAACGAGTCCCAACATCAAGCTGCTACACAATTGAATTTACAGATTTCACAGCTAGGCCTATAATACTGAATATTGTAGATCTGGTCAGATTTGCACCTCCAACACTTTGATGTAATATGTTACAATATAGTATGCCCCGAGAGCGTTCTGCCACTCGTGAACAGGAGGCTTGTGAAGAACTCTCTATTGGCAAAAACATATGTAAGCAATAGAAGGACTTATATTTGATGGGATTTACATGCAAAACATTCCGTCAGTGTACATTTTTAATATACCTGACATTTCAATTCCACTTTAAAACCTTTGAGTAAATCTGCCTAAATTTGAGCCTGACTTGCTACTAACCTTCCATCTGATTAATCTACAAAGAGGTTTACCCCTGGGGGAACACAGCATAATTTGTTAATTAAAATCATATGTCACAAGAAGTTGGCCTGCCAGACGTAGACTACCACAATATTGGTCACTAGGTACCCTGATGGAGAACAGATAACGGTTCTCTATCTCTCCTGTATCTCAGCCTGTTTACTGTTATCTGGATTGTTGGTCGGCACCACAACAAACCGACCATTAGTTCTGTCAGGGCAAATCAGTCGTAGAATTACATAGAGGTATTAATCTCAGGTATATATATTTCCTGTACAAATATTTAGTCTTTTACCCTTTACTGAAATTATTTGAATTATACTGAATGAAAATATAGCCATTCCTTATGAATAATCAAGGAAATTAAAATCTAAATATAGAATTTATCAAAACATTAATCTTTCATGTTATTCAAATAAAGCTTCAACTAAAAGGCGGTCAGCAACCTGAAAGCTTTTAATTAAATTCCAAGAACTCCATCATGAAGTCCTATATAAATCATATAAAGTAGGTTATCCAATTCATTTGTGTTTTTCCTTATCTTTCCAAATATCAGACCAGAATGAAATCACCATCTATCTATAAACTCCCTCAGCTGATTTTCGAGTGATTTTTCGGATATTAAAACCATCTCATTTACACAAAGCACTTTCTATAATCTCACTACAGATACCATTAAGTGAGGGCTACATTTTCTGAATACCTGTCTATGATAACAATGATAGCCCAGTAGACTTTCCCTAGAACTAGATCAGAATGTGTATCCCTCTATCAATGTTTAATGCTTTGGGAGTTAACTGTTTTCACACCCGATGACAGTGTTAATTGTCCTGTCCCCATTAGACGTGTCCGAAGCTGTTAAGGATCCAAACGGGACTCCAAAACGACTCACAAGAATATCAAGAAACTTTAATGAATTTGTAAGGACACATTACTGCGACTTACACTTCTATAATGGATGACAACTCAACATTGCCATAAGCTGACAGCAGGGAATTCTGCTAGTCGACTTTCAATTAAAAGGCTAAGCGAAAAATCACCCCAAAAATATTAATAGTTTATCTAATGGCCGAACATTGTGGAGGTGGCGGCCCATTATAAGATTTCCATACAAATTCGTAGATGTCAAGCAAACATTGGTATAAAGACAGGATTTCCTTTGATTCATCGAGCACTTTGTATTAGGTGTACCCTGGTCACAGTTATAGGGGGAAAGTGTGCCTACCCCCTGACATCACAGCTATGGTTCTGATAACGACCCCCTGACATCACAGCTATGGTTCTGGTAACAAGCACCCAGGTCGTTGTTTAGTCCGAAGTTTGTACAATGACATTCTAGTGTTTACTAACAATGACACCTTAGTCTAGCAATACCAGGACATCATGGTCTAAAGGGGAGGAAGTGCAAAACTACCTGGAACTTCCAAAAGGACCAACTACCACAAAATTGTAGGCAATCATACATGAACTTCCAAACTACTACAAAGAACCGAACTACCATAACCTTCCATAAAATGCCAAACGTACACAAAGTACAGAATTACAGTCAAGACTTGTACAACATCAGACCTTTCCGATAATCCTAACTCATAAGATTAAAAGTAAAACTATCACGGTTACATTTCTAGATTATTTTCAAATGTAATCATGTGAGGAATGTTGTAGTTAAAGATACAACAATTTGTTTTGGTAGAACCATGATCTGTATGTACATCTTTGTAATATTTACCCAGAAATTTCTACAAGTTCCCTTACCATAATTCATAAACCTGAAGCCTTCCTCCCACAACAACTCTGGGGATTTTATAGCCTTTAAAAATAACATTTTTATGGGGTTTTTATCTTTTGTTATAATTGGTTATCATTAAACAATTGTAATTTATAACAGAGCCTAGGAGAGTAGCCCTGAAGATCCCTACTGGGATTTCATTGGGGGCTGTTCAGTCTCACTTCTGACAGCTAACTCACCAGTTATCTCCCCTTAATTCCCAAACCAACCATAAACTAACCTCCTTAACTGCTTTTGTCAGTTTGACTAACAGGAACATGTGCAACATCAAGTTTCATTAAGTTTAATCTGTCAACTATATGCATCAATATTCGAATCCTAGACAAGTTTCTTCAGAGCTGTATTTCAGAGGGTCATGTTTTTGTTAGCTGTGCATTAAGTGATCTACACAGGATCCTACAGATAGCTATCAACCTCCTAAAATACTGTCATTTTAAAATCACATGATTTTGGCAGTAGTTTATCTCTCTTCACTGGGAATGTGTTAAAAAAGGACAACTGTATATGTATATAGCCACTAGTCTTACCTAATATAATTACTACATTATACAGAGATTGGTCCTTACAAATTCCCAGAGAAAATGTTTAGCTGAAAACGTATCTGTATATTTAGATGCCTGTAATGTCAATATTAGGTTTAGACAAGATAATATCGCAGCTTGATCCTGGCATTTTAACAGTGACACCTTTTTACCAACTATCATAAAAATTTGTGGAGGTATTCCGCGCAAATTTTGTTTCCCATTACAACGCAATGATTGTGACTAAACTAACGTCACTGCACTTAAAACATCATACTTTATATTGCCTGTGTTACCAGGTAAAACTGTACAGGTACAGACATTTCTAGGTCTGACGACAGCACATAGCTGAGTTTCCCTCATACAGAGCTGTGTGTCTCACTACACCTAATTAGTTATTACGATACAGGACACATACTCCCGACCAGGGCCGTATCTTCAAATGGACATTTAAAGGAATGAAAAATTTCAACAGGTTACATAAAATATGGAGAAGATAGTTAAGACTTCCTCTCTCCAGCTGATATTTTGTGGATGAGAAACATGTAAAACGTGTGATCGTGTTTTGTGAGGCCGGAGCCTCAGTAGGACAGTCCTATTGTATAACCTTTAAATATCTCACCAGTTCTGTCACAGGCTGGTTTATTAATAATATCACACTTCTGACCCCCAACCTATCATCTCCAAATACATTAAAATGAAATATATCTTGACTACCGGTATAGAAAGAATTTTTTATACAAAGCGTTTTTAAGTGCATATTTTACTGCAAGGGAATGCTTGTGATATCGGAGAATGATTAAAAGGGACTATTTAAGATATTCAAATTGCCATTTTTTATGTTGGATCAGATGTTTATTTTATATTGATTTCTTCTTAATGACATCATTAGCAAGTACATCTCAATATCATGGCTTGATATCCCCGACATATTATAGATGTATTGGTTTAAACTTACAAATATCAAAAACCTGTTGTTTTGTGAAATAATACTGTATCAGTCAAAAATGTATACTTTATTTCAATAATTTAACAGCGAACTACCAAGAAGAATATTATTAATTACCAATTAGTTGTCAAAGGAAAACAAAACGTGTCTGTGTATACCAACCAGTAATAGAAATCTAATCAGTAGCGTTTCGTAAAAGAAATAAAACTTAACCTTTAGGACAAATGAAAATTAAGCTATAAATAAAATCCTAAAATTCATTGATGTTATCGGCTCAATAGATCAGGACTGACCACATTAATGTCCAGTATTATCAAGTCAATGGAATGTCCACTACATACCTCCTAAAGGGGATAGGTTTAGTGGACTGGTCAAAATTAATGCAAAATGATATGCAATAATAACAATGTTAATTTAAAAATATAATTCTAAAACAATAGAATTATAATTACATGTACTAAACATTTTAGTAAGCTTGAACATGAATGTCTAATGTTATATTTAGTCTGACACATCCTATACCAAAGATTGTTATATATTATGTAGTATTATACAGAATCTTCCTGTTAATCACAAACAACTAATGGATTTTAGTTTGACAACTTCACTGTTTTTTATCAAAAAAACTTTAAAGGAGAAATTGTATTTTTATGCACTTCGCCTGTTAACTTTAATTCTGGGCTCGTAAAATATAATTTAAATCTTATATCAAACTGTAAACAGTTTATTATATATACAGTAAATCACATGTAATTGACAACACCTGTTTATAGTGAAACTTTTCAAGGTTTTTTTCCTCAAGGAATATTTGAACTTTCCCTGCAGATAGTTCTGATGGCTGAATTTGTAATACAAATGTCACACAAATCATAATTAATTTAATAAGAAATGATGACACGGCAGGACTGCCTCTGGCAAACTCTATAATGGATATTAACATGCTTCCCAGCTTGTATATGTGTGCACTCCGTAATATTACCAGGTAAGTAAATTCTATTGTAGCTAATTATCTTTACATTGCATTGAAGAAAACCTGACAGGTGAAATGAATTTGAATTTCCAGGTGTCATATGTTAATTATACATGTCGTCCATATTTAACACTAACTCCTTTAAATGGGCTTGATGTCTTAAACAGGTCAACTGTAATAATGATAATTATACATATTTTACCTCCCAGCCATTTCACTATCTGGACTATACAACATGCTATATGTCCTTACCTAATGATTACATATACCTACAGGCCAACTTAACCAGGACACAACCACCATTTCAAAATTAAATAATAGCTTTATAAAGATGGTCAAGATTTAGTAGAAGTTAGTCTGTCCAGTCTATACATTGCAGGTCTGACAGGTGCTTGTCCAGTTGTTGTGTGAGGTAATGACAATGACAAATGGTTTCCTGGACGTATCCTAAATAATTATAACCTATCACCTGGTTTTTCTTGTCTAAAGTTTTAATCCCTTAGGCAGGTATGCCCAATCTGTAAAATTTATACATGAAGAAAGAGCCAGAAGATAAAAGCTTGTTTTTTTCTATTTTATAAGAGACGCTATTTGTGATAATTTATGGTGAAGAACAGATACTGTCAGGGTCGATATGATCAAGCTCAAAAGAAAACTTCTGATGTGTTAATTCTTTGTGTGTGATGTAAGAATGTGATTTGACTTTCACAAAAAGTGAGGAAAGCCAGGATTACAGATGTATAGACAGACTAACATCTATACAGGGATATCACACCTGTGCTGATTGCATTTAGTCCAGGTATCTCTTACCTGTCTGTATCAGACAAGGTTATCTGTATAATCCCATTGGTGATGATGGTTTGTGTACATTGACTAGTGGGATTAGACCTTAAGTTCTGTCTTTGTAAACCACAGGTCACATGGAGGGGATGAGGTCGTAATGGGGGGAAGGAGCATACAGAGTCACGAGGATGGGTCGAGAGAGGTAGACAAGGACAGAAGGTACTGATAAACCCTATCTCAGTGGCTTAGAGTAGTTTCAAGAGGACTTGTACAAGTTCCTTTAATCCATCCTTTCAAAGCGTATTTAACCAAGAAGTGTATCAGAGTGTTACTAAAGCTAGTGACAAATAAAAAGTTGTGTTATCACTGGAGGCAAGAAATGATGAACATGTCTCTGATATCACCATAATGGTGTGCTGTATACCTGTGTATAGGTGATCAGTGGACAGGTAAAAACAGATCAGGTATCATTACAAACTTATCATCATTAATCAGTTGAGTCAGCCATGAGTTATGACCAAAAACTTCCACAGGAAGTTGTGTAAAGTACAGTCGGTGATAAGTCTAATTCCTATAACATCTCTTTACTACAGAGTTACCTGCTCTTGTGTGTAACTACTGTATTCATCCTCAAATAAGACCTCCATCTACTTTCACTTTCCAGATTTAGGGTATTACATTTTTGTCAATCTAATGTCATTTCTTTAGAGAAAAAAAAACTTTTTTTTTTTACACAAACAGACACTAATGCCTTAAACACAAAATACCTATACACTCAAGGACAGACAACTCTGTTTTACACAATTAGAGATTCTTGATAAATAACTATTAGACATAAGACATGCTAATTGACAACTTATAAGTCTGATTACTTGATCAATTAATTACTCCTGTAACTAAGACTGTTTCCTACAGCTGTTGACTACAGCTGGATGACATTTTGATGCACCAGACCTGTATATATGGTGTCAGCATGTCCATCATACCTGTCGATCTGTGACACAGGTGACCGCTCACCTCTCAAACATTCCTTAATTAGAATTTATCAATATTTAAAGGTAGACAATGAACACATTCCTGTGTACCAGTCTTCGATTGTAATTACTGATAGGTTTTAAGTGCCGGGTAAATATCTCATCTCTTCAAATTACTTCAAGGTATTCAACAAAATAACTAGTTTTAACAGGATCAGCGATGTCTTAACTATAGGAATATTTTATTCCTGTTTTATAGTTAAAATTCTATACTAACTCTTACATTGTCCATGGACCATGGGTATGAATAAAGTCTGTATTATGTATGTGGCATTCCTTTAGAATAAAAATATCCTACAGCAAACATGTGTTAGTCGAGGAATTACCTAATTACAAATCTCTTCTCCAACCAAACCCATTTATACTCTTATAAGTATGACATATTCTAGCTCCTAATGTAAAACTTGAAACATTAAGGATAAGAAATTTGTTTCTTTTTCACTGTATCCAATAGTCCTGCAAGTGCAATACAATTTTATATACATGTACAACACACAACTCTACTTTGCAGTTACAAATGGGTCACTAAAATTGGCTTTTATCGGTATCAACTTCACAAGTTCTTATATATATTTATCGACAGCGTTAGAACGATTTCTCTAGAACACTTGTGAAAATGTAAGATTTATGTAAATACATTACAGAAGAGCCTTCAGTGAAGTTTTCTTGTCCAGGAGAGCCTGAACATTAAAGAACAAATCGTTATATAAAGATTTCATTATAAAACCCAGGTGACCAACTTTCTATGGACCGCGGCTTTAAAAAGGCTAATATTCCTTTTTAATTGAACATTTCTGGTCCATAAGTACATCAGCCAGCTAACCACATGTATTAGGGACAGCAAATAAAAGATTTCAATCGAAGTTTCTTAACTAGCTTTTCTGTGAATATTGAATAACCTAAATATTTTTAACCGTTTTAAAATGAATTTTTATCTTTAAATATGATACGCCTGTAAAATAATTACCAAATATGGTATAAGTATACCTTGTTTTCTTATGACTTCATTGATAACTAAAGCAGGATATTTATAACTCAACTCTTGAGATGAAAAATCTCAATTTAAAATATTTGAAGCGTAAAATTTCTATTTTTAAACACAGAATATACATATCTACATAATTTGGAAACAATTTAATTTTAATTTTAAAGCAATAGACCATATAACACACCTAAAATTTCAAGCTTTATAACAGATACAAGAAAAACTCAATTTACGATTTAAAGACTTTTTTCATTTTGTTCAACCTCATCTTATAGATCAATTTCAACAATATTATTTTTTAAATGTTGCCATGGAATATTTTTAAAGTATGGTAGTTACAGTTTATACTTGATATTTTATTGTAATTTCAAAGATAATTCGGGGAAGGTTTCTGTATATAATGTTGGAATTGACTGTGTCTGTTATTTTCGCAGGTATTAAACATCTAGGTGTGTATACAAGTATGTTGGCCCTGCCTCAGGGGACCGGGTCCCTAGGGGTCGGCCCACAACCTGTCTACACCTGTATGGGAATCTGTTCCACTTCACAACTCACCACCTGTCGCCATGGTGATGACATAACTCTGCACAGGTTTCACCATAAAAATGTCGCTACAAGTCAGCAATAAAAATTGACGGCATATGTTTGTTGGGCTGGTTTAATTACATTGTTGGATTGATTATCTAGACTAAATCTTATACCTGTACAGCAATGCTATCTACAGGAAGTTCCAGTACAGCTGGATCAAAGCTATTCAAACACCTTCATATAATATACCGGTACATACAAATTGTATACATTTTGGATAAACGCAAAATATTCTAAAATTTACTTTTGATGTAATTATTCCAGACCAATAACATCAAAATGACAACGACTGACCTATCTATCACTACTTCTACCTCAGATATTAAACATAAAACCCCGGAATCTAAATCCACCTGACTAACACAATATCTGCATGATTAGTCTGCATGTTTTGATAATAAAACTTGAGTACAATAGTCCTTTCAGTTCCTTCTATATCACCGAAGGCCTAAACGTGAATCTGACTGTGGTAAGGGGACAAAAGGTGTGCGTAGTCCCGATATCCCCACAGCTATACAAAACCATTCTATACTCCGTCAGTCTCGTGGGCCAGGTAAATACCAACCTGGGTGAAAAGAACTGCCCCGAAACCTGAATCAATTCTAAACGAAACCAAATAAAACCATATAATGACAAGTATGTACAACTGATTTCACATTTTCAGTCCAACAATGTAGACTGCCTAAGGTCTTAATAAAAATTTGATTATCGTCGGTTGTGTGAATCCCTGGCATGTTGGAACTCCGTTTTTATTTTATTGCCAATTAAATCAACTGCACTGAAAACTCGAGTCTAATGACAAGTTTGGTGTAACGATGAAAAAGATGTGAATGTGCACGGTTCAGGCTTCAGTTTGTGTAAGGGGTTTCGATCACACATGGCCACTTCAGTGGCGTTCAGGCTCCTCTTATAACGTTTTAACAGAACAACAGTCGCGTATATTATATGATCAATTTACAGTAGACCTAGTCTGCCTATTCATTACAATGACGTATGGTCTCACACTGGGTTTTAGATCACACTTTTTACAATACCGCTCATTTTAAATACAACACAAGAAAGTGGTCTATAATTCTTCAGTATTGTTGTACAATATATATAACAAAACTATATAACTACAGTTCATATCCAAAAGGGGTTTTTTCTGTAACCTGCATGGTTACAAACTTTTTTTAAAGAACTAAGTTAAGTTAATTTTTAAAGAATTAAGTTAAAACAGTCTACAGCTTTAGATGTTAAACTATTACTAAAATTCTCACAGCGTGGTATTTAATTTCATTTGAATGTAAAAGTCAGCCAGGATTATAAAACTATATCCGAGTCACACCCTGTTCTGTTATTACTGGTATACTCTGGTAAATCTACCTATACACAAACAAAAACAGTTCTAATGCACAGAAATATTACCTGTGACTTTGCCTAGAATGGTCAGAAATGGTCAGATTGTTTTGCACCCTACAGTAAAACTTGACCAAATATGCTATAATTCCTTCAGTAATTTATTTGCACTAAACATTTACTGACACTGACCAGAAAGGGCAGCGTGTTTGTTCTAGGTATTTGTCAACTCATTTAAATGTTTGACCAGTCTCAAGCCTCTAGCGATCAGTGTAGCACTGTGGCCCCTTCTCCATTTCTCTACCGCAGTATTCAGGACTCTATATAATACACTAATAATCACTGAAACACTTAAGTTATGTTCAAGTGTACAATAAAAATTGTTATAATGTAAAGCTTGAGCTATGGTATGTATATACTGATTTTGATTTAGAAACCCCCAATACATTATTGTACGGTATATATGAATTTCTGAAATTTAATCACCATCACAACATTTGAAAGAATTATCAAAGACACTTCGGAAAGTTGTGGAAGGCCAAATATGATATCTAGATAGTCTAAAAATTCAAGCTTGACATTATAAACAATATTTTACTGTTTTACACCTTGTAATACAGACAATGAAGGTTACTACTTACCGGAGTCAGTGTCGCCTTCGGACCAGAATTCTGATTCTCCAGGGCGCAAACTTGAACAGTGAAGTTATCTCCATGGGTTTCTCTATCTAACACAACTGACGAAGTAATGGATCCATCTAATTTATTCACTTTGAAATAATTAGCCATAGAATCTTTACTTGAAGTAATTCCTGTGATGTAATATTCCGTCGTAGATACTGTTGGTGAAGTTTCCACTGTGAGGATATCACTTCCTGCCGGCTGGTTTTCCGATATTTGTCCGTTATATGGCAGTCCAATAAATGTCGGCCCACCGGATGTTCCGACCAAGATAACAGTGATGTCAATATATGTTGAGCGTGCGGACGGAATCCCCTGGTCTCTGGCTATCACACGTAGAGAGTACATTACTGGAGTCTGACCAATGTTTTTACGAAGAAAAAGTTCACCTGTAGTTTCAACAAGTCTGAATTTTTCTTGATCTCCTTGGGCCAGTTCATACACGACAGTACCGTTTGAGCCATTGTCGGGGTCTCTTGCCAACACCCTGCCAAATTTACCCTGTACTGAAGGGTACGGGAGAGCTATAGCGTCCATAGACAGGAATTCTGGATCATTATCATTGACATCACTGATAGAGACCATTATTTCCTTCTCTGAAGATTTCCTCAGAGAGGTCACAGCAGAGTCTGTAGCCACTACCTTCAGGGTGAAGGTCGAGGTCGTCTCCCGATCTAAAATAGACGAGATGTAAATATAACCATTGGTAGCATCAATCTTGAAATTGTCTCCAGAAGGGCTCTGTGCCTTGAGGGAATAGACAACTTTTCCATTGTTTCCATCATCAGGATCGGTTGCAGTGACCTTAAGAATGTTGGTATAAAGTGTAGCATCTTCCGAAACGGTCACATAGGATGGGGTTGAGCCAAAGTCTGGTGCATTGTCATTAGCGTCCAGAACTCGCACAGTAAGACGAGCATACTGGGACAGTGGAGTTCGACCTTTGTCTTCAGCCGATATATTCAAATTATACAGTGATTTCTTCTCAAAGTCTAAAGGTTTCTCTAAGTACAACTTTCCTGTATTACGATCGATGTTAAATGTTCCTCCATTGTCACTAACCCTGTAGGTGATCTGCGCATTCTCTCCAAGGTCAGTATCTGTCGCTGTGAAATGAGCTATTTCCTCACCTAGCTGTGTTGTTTCTGAAATGCCAATATCAAAAGCAGTTTGGTCGAAGAGAGGAGCATTGTCGTTAACATCAAGAACAGTAATTGACACAGTTGTTGTTGCAGTGTATTGTACAGTCTTCCCGGAATCACTAGCGATGATAACGAGGGTGTAACTCTCCTGGTTCTCTCTATCCAGACCACCACTTAAGAAGATCTGTCCATTCCCAGCATTAATCTGAAATCTGTTGTCCACATTGCCATCTACAATCAGATACGACAGAGCAGCATTTTCGTTGGTGTCGTTATCCGACGCTCCAACCTTCAGTACACGTGTGTTTTCAGCAGCGTCCTCCTTTAAGGACGCCCGATAGACATTTTCTTTGAACTTTGGAGGGTTATCATTGACATCGCGAACATCAACAACCACCATAACAGAGTCCGTCAGTCTCTGTAGACCATTGTCAGTGACATACACAGAAAACATATATGATGTTCTACCCATAGTTTCATTCAGATATTCTCTGTCAAATGGTCGTAAACTTGAAATTTCTCCGGTTTGCGCGTCAATGGTGAAGTTGTCCTGATTCTGATCGAGGTAATATGATAACTCAGCATTGCGTCCTATATCAAGGTCAGTAGCTTTTACGATTCCTACAGGAGTTCCTACTGGCTGGTTTTCTAGGATACCAAATAAGTAGGAAGCGTTATCAAACAGTGGACGTTTGTCGTTGTCATCTAGAATGTAGATGGAGATATTTGCTGAGGAACTCCTCTGTTCTACACTCATATCCTTGGCAGTGATCGTAAGTTTGTAGTGATCTTTCTTCTCCCTATCTAACATCCTTGCTAAGTAGAGTCTGCCGTCGGGGAAAATACCAAACTTTCCCTCGCTATTCCCAGATGTGATATTGTATGTTACCTCACCATTCAGGCCACTGTCCTCATCTGTAGCAGTCAGCGTGAAGAATTGGGAGTTCACAGCTAGGGACTCGTTCAAGGATACTTCATAGTTACTATGGGAAAACACAGGAGTGTGATCATTGATGTCGATCACTTCGATATCAACCCTAATGGACGCTGAAAGCTGGGGCACTCCACCATCTGACGCTATCACATTAACGACAAAGTTTTGAACACTTGACTTGTCAATCTGTTTGGCTAAATAGATCATCCCTGTAGCTGGGTTTACATTGAATATATCATGAGTCGACTGTAAACGGTAGGAAATCTGAGAATTTGGACCAAAATCAGAGTCTGAAGCTCTGGCTAAATAAACATCATGTCCGACAGGCCAATTCTCAACTACTTTAGCTTCAGCAACAGAACTTGTAAATTTGGGGGTGTTGTCATTGATGTCACCGACAGTAACTTGAACCGTAGCCTCCCCGAATAATCCACCGGCTGTAGCAATGACCTTCAGGGAATATTGGGCCGTGTCTTCTCTGTCCACACGTTTGTTGTTGGTGATTTTCCCGGTGCCACTGTTGATAGTGAAGACACCGTTCGGATCACCAGCCACAATCCTATAGAAGATGGACACACCTGTATTGGATGTGTCTGCTTGAACGGTTCCAACAGTTCGACCCGTCACCACTGGCATATTGGTTGGATCTTCTACAATGCTAAAGTCATATACAGAGCTCCTGAAAGATGGTGGATTCACATTTTGATCAGTAACATAAACCTCTACAGATGCTGTTTGTACGTTGGTCCTTCCTCTAGCATCTGTTGCCTTGACGCTCAAAGTGTATGTAGATCTCGTTGCACGATCCAATATGGCTGCTGTTGTAATTTGACCAGAGTTCTGATCAACCCTAAACTGAGCATAATTTCCGTTAAAGGAATAATAAACCGTTCCGTTGGATCCATTGTCGGGATCAACAGCTGAGACCTTCACAACACTGGTCCCCACAGGTTTGTTTTCCAGAACTTGAGCGTAGTACGCAACAGGGTAAAACGTTGGTATACTATCGTTTATATCGTCCACATGGACACTGACTGTAGCAGTCGACGATCGAGATGGTGTACCACCGTCACGAGCTATGACTCTGATCACATAGTAGGAAATGTCTTCTCTGTCGAGGACCTTCCTGGTTGTAATTACGCCCGAGTTAGGATCAAGTTGAAACGTTCCTGGGTATATCTCGTCCACGTCCTGGTGAAGAGAGTATGTTACTGTTCCATTGGGGGCAGAGTCATCGTCTCGGGCTGTGACGTTAATGACCTTTGACCCTGCTTGCAATCCCTCAGCTATGGAAGCGTTGTAGATCTGGTGATCAAATGCTGGTGTAATATCGTTTTCGTCAGTGATTGTAACTATCAGGGTGGTGAAGTTATACAGAGGGTTCAAACTCCCATCATGCACGGAGACATTCATCACAACCTGTGTCTTTACCTCATACCTCAATGCGGCTTGAGTTGTTACGAGGCCAGAACTTACATCTATTTTGAACCAGCCAAACTCGTTCCCCGATATTATTTCATACGATAGTTTAGCGTAGTCACCCGTGTCGAGGTCGATAGCGGTAAGACTGGTAACATAGCTGGCTACTGGTACGGTTTCACTCAGCGTTACTTTATACTGGGTTTGGGTAAACATTGGATGATGATCGTTGACATCCTTGATATAAACTAGAATACTTTTGAGAGAAGTTTTGGGTGGTGTTCCTCCATCTGCTGCCAGAATAGTAATGTTATATTTCTCAATCCTCTCGCGATCTAATACGCCATTGCCGTTGACTTTCAGAAACTCTAATTGGTTGTTCAGACGATTCTGCAGGTAAAAATGGTTGTAATCATTTCCAGATATGATACGAACATCAGAAATAGATCCGTAACTTCCGGTGTCGCTATCACTAACACTTATAATGGCAACGCTTGTACCATTGGACGCATTTTCATCTATGGTAGAGAATCCGAGGCTGCCACTTGGTACATAAGTGACCTTCATTTCGGGAGCATTATTGTTTTCATCTTTCACGTTGACCGTTACGTACGCACGCCCAGAAAGTGGAGGACGACCAGCATCCCATACCTCGATTGTCAACATACAGCTGGACGGCTCACACGCATCAGTGGTCGACCTGTCACACCGACGCATACATTTCAGCGGTGAGGATGTCGTTAAAATTTCTCCTGTTTTAGGATTAATGGTGAACTGGTTGGTGTCGTCGGTTAGTCTGTAAGTAATATCTCCGTTTATACCTATATCTTTATCAGTGGCCTCGACTTTGATTACCGAGGTGTCTACAGGGACACTCTCGTTTATACTGGCTACGTACTGACTTGGTGAGAACTGAGGTGCATTATCGTTGTAGTCTGCAATGGAAATATTCACCTGCAAATATCCATAGAGGGGAGGCACACCTTGATCTTGGCAAGAAATCCAAAGTTGGTAGAAATTTTTATCCTCTCGATCTAACCCACCAATCGCCCCAATGAGAGGTACATCTCCAAATTGATTAACATCGTAAATTAATCTAAATTTTTCGTTGGCCGATTCCGTCATGTTGATGATGGTGTAATTCGTAACTGTACCGAAGCTGCCTTGATCAATGTCGGTGGCACTGGTCAAAGGTACCTGGTATCCAACTCTGACATTTTCATTAAATGTGATTTGAATGCTTGGTTGTGGAAAAACAGGTGAATTATCGTTTACATCTACAACCGTAATGAAGACTTCTGTAGGACATTGTTGTGTCGTACCTGACAAGGACCGAATCACTAAAATTTGTATGGGGTTTGTTGTCAACGTCTCACGATCTAATTCTGCTTTGGTGGTGATGACCCCGCTTGTGGGGTGCAACTCGAATAAAGACTGTGGTTCCTTAAATGTGTAGGTGTAGGATGGTTGTGTGATGATGGAGCCCACAGTGCTACCCGAGGGCAGACCCTCCTTGATTGAAAATTGTTCACTAGCTACATTACTACAGGTTGACCCTGGCCCCTGGCCTTGGGCAAAGGCAATTAGAAACTGTAGTAAAACTAGTACAGGAAATGTATAACGTAAAGTTCTGGATGGCATGTTGTCATCACAATCTTTCATACTTGCCATTTCTAAAACCTGGAGACTCCCGTAGTCCCGAAATCCTTCCACTGTACTCCGTTAGTGACATAACGCGAGTACCATTGTCGCACCTGTAATCAGCGATTCGACAGGTATGTATCTCAAATCCTCACACTTCCCTCGCAACAGAAGGAACCAGTAGTGTCTTTGCACATAGCTAAGTCCACATTTGCTTTTTTACTTTAGTTCCCAAATGCGATCAGTCCTTGTTGACACAGACTCACTGTTTCGACGCGTTCACCGTCGGTCCGTGGCCATACCCGATTTTATATAGTACGAAACCAAAGAGCACCTGTGTATTCTATCCGATAGTTTTTACACACATTACTAGCACTACACAAACACGAAACCACACTCACTACATCCTGGTAACATTGTCCTTACGTGTTTCATCTAAAATCCATCTTGGTTTCTCTTGTTTATCCAGTTAAAATATTAAAGCTTTTCTCGTGGAGCTGGCCTGTGTTCTGTGTACAGTCACGTCGATAACTATCAAAGCATTCACACAGTCCGTGACGTCACAGGCTTAGATACCGCCCATTCCAATTGATTGACGGGCGTTCCCAGGTAAAAATTTGACATGGCATAGTTCGTTGATTATTCATTGTTGTTTAAAAGAAAGGGGTCATGACGTAACCAAGTCAAGTTTTTACCGGTTATTAATGGAGGTTAATTTAAGTTTTTGTCCGTTTACTTGGTATATAGTTTATAATTACTAAATAGCACGTACAAAATACAAGGCCGTCCCCATAAAACCTTGATAAATAATTTTATATGTACATGTAACTCCACCCGCTAAACTAGAAAATATTAACAGATGGCGATTTTAAAGAATTTGATATCAGATATAGAGCGACTGTTGGTGTTGAGTTAATTCAGAGTAAGATAAAAGAAGAAATTAAAGATAATTTAAGCGTGGGTAGTGCATCAACCGTGGATCTCTAGATCTGACGATGACATATGAAAAAGATACTGATTAATTTTTACTGTGAAGTTTATACAATAGTATTTTTCGTGTTATTGGGACAGTGAATGGATGTTGTATGTATATATGTGCTAAAGGTAGTAATTTAAGGAACCATATTTCAATAGGAACAATTGTTTGTCGAGTCTAAGTATAACGACACAAATCTATATTTTCTTTCATACATTTATGTCTGGACGAATATCAAATAATAATTATTTTTACTTCATATTCTTTTTAAACAATAACAGTTGTACAGCTATTGTAACTGATACAAATCACGTGTATTCTACAAAGAAATGACCATGCAGATATCTCAACTACTGTATAATGTATATGTTTTGAAATGTTTACATATATGATATATAAGCTAAACATGGAGCGTGCAAGGAGGCAACACTCATATATTGGTGACTGTGTGGAGATAGGGATCACAAACTATCGCCGTTTTCAATTTACATCTGACCCCTGACCCCCGAGCCACCACACGAAGGAAACGACACTAGATTCAATTTCCACCCTTTAATTTCCATAAAGAGCTGAGACTGGAAGCCGTTTTTTAAATGCTAGAAATTCAATTAAAATATTGGCATGGCAGTTAACACGCTTAGGCAGATAAACATCATCTCCAGACGGTTTTAAATGTTCTGCATATATATATAAAGCATTCTTTTCTGTTGTATTATATTTACAATTGGACCAATAGTAGAAAGCGGTTACAAGCCTATAATTTTAACAAATATACAGAATTTCAAGACTATTTCATGATAACTGCTATCATTTGAGGCTTTTTTCTCATAAATCTAGTTGTGTCTCATAATTTTCAAATATTACAATACATATTATATTATGTTGACAAGTCGTTAAAGTTTATATTGCTTATCCATCTACTCGGTTTTACACCGCTGTCAACGTACATATTAATAATTTATCCATTCAGAAAGTCACGTCGATCTGTCAATATCGCTGGTCAATGGTGAATGGTCAAAAGTGACACAATGACCAATTGCAATATGTTGTGTGACAAAGGGATTTGACCCCTGTGGGTACATCTACCCGAAATCGCCCGGGTGATTAGCACGTGTATACAGGTGCGGTAACTCCCTGCCAGGTAATTAGGTATACAGGTATAGTGGGTTACTGTTGGCCCCACCACAGGAGGTGGGAAGGTGAAGGTGTGGGCCCTTCATTACCTCCTATTGTCGTGCGTCTAACATAATGGAACGCTCCCTAGTTACAGTTAGGAACAGATTAATATATGCATATAAAGCGACACTTTTATTATGCAAATAAAAATGTCTAGAGTACATATATCATGAAATTTCATAAGAGAATATTCATCATATCTGAGATATATACATCATTGATTTGATCAATGAACATTTCATAATTGTGTTAAAAGGTACTGTACAGAAACGCGTACATAGAAGTTTCTGATTGTATGGTCTATACACACATATTGAAATGGATTTTGAAACATAAATGATCACGAAATGATAATTGCGAATCTGGAAACGACCGATTGTCTTCTCTTCTAACTAACAAATAAATCCTTCGCCTATTACTCATCGAAATCGACCTTATGTGGTAGGGGAGACAACTCTCATTACAAACTTGTACTAACAGTACGCTCTGTAAGCTGATAACGTGTCGATGATTTATCCTGAAGAGGGGGATATTAAAATTAGATAAAAAAAAAAAGCAAAAAATACCAGGTATGATACAGAGGAAATTGTTGAAAAGATGAAAAACCATCGATGATTAGTGTGTTATTTACTATCCTAATCAGTATTCAGTGGCTAGATTCAAATGTAAAACAAAAAAACAAAAAAAAAACAAAAATTCAATCCATATCATCAGAGACTTAGATATAAGATATTATATCTAAGTCTCTGTTATCATAAACTAGATTTTTTTTACAGTATGTCCCAATAAAACCCAGAGGTTTAGATTAAATCTGTGTTTTATGATCAAGAAAGGTTGTTTTTTTCTCAATCAAAATGCACTTACTGTATGAATGTAATAATTGTAAAACAAAAAGTAGTTGGGCTGCACTGGATGGGATTGCAAGATTTGAGCTCAGAATTTTGGTGACGAATTTAGACATGGAGACGTATCATGTCATGGGAGATATTTGTCAAACAATAATGTTTAGAAGAGAAATTAAGTCAGGGGCGTAGCCAGGGTTAAAATTTCCCTGTCTGATCCGGGTAGCCCATCTCAAAGCATCCTCGATAATCTAGGGTTTAGTATCACTGACTTTATATCCATTCCTGGACAATCTCATAGTAAAACTAGACGCAGTTTAGGTAAAATTTGAAAATAACTGACCAATCACAGGTCTGCAGAGACTTCAATTGAAGATTTAATAGAGAAAGCGACACCCAATTTGCAACTTCAAAGCAACACAGTCAAGCACAGTGTACCGGTCATTATAGGATTATTTTGCAGTACATCAAAGGATCGAACTACTATTGTCTTATATGCATGGTGCCTTCAATTTTACTCTGATATAGTCCACTGTGGATGTAACGTCAGTGATAGTAACCCCTAGGGTATCAAGGATGCTCTCAAAGCATTCCAAACAAAGACAACAACATTTCCTGGTAAATTCAATTGAACTCTGGATATAAATTATACATACATGTACCATGGTAAGCACACATTTTTGTAGCAATGAGAAAATAGCCTACGACTTTCAAATTATTTTATATGATCAATGCCGCAAAAATATGTGCCTTTGTTGAGGCCATAGTAACCGAATCAAAGAACTAGTGGTCTGGGTATCATGAGCCCATTTATTGTAAAGGAGGAAAGTTATATGTAAACAAATTTATCCCCATTATGTCATTAACAGATCAAAAGGCATTCTATAACTGAATTATGAAAAAAAAACAGAAAATTCACAGAACCCTCTACAATTGATGCATTTTTAACAGTTAAAGGCTAATGATTTCAACATTTCTAGATTTCACGATAAAATTAGCTAATTCTTTTTTATTGGTGATTATGTGAAATGGAAATAAATTTAATATACACATATCTGACATAGGTGACAAAAGACTGCTTCACTTAGACATTCTTACATTCAACATTTATTTTAGAAACACTAACATCTCTCAGTAGATAACAACACATTCCTCAGGGAAGTAGCCTCCCTTCTCTTTACCACTGAACCGACATTTCTTGTATCCAAACAACATTCCGTCCCTAGGGGCCATAGAACACACCTCCAGTTTCTGACCTGAAAAAAGGACAAATCTCAACATGAAGTAAAATTTGTTTGTATCAGTACTATAATTTTGCTCGTCCCTTACTACAACCCTAACACCACTGTCCTGTAACCCTGTTTCCGCGACCCCTACCTTTTATTGTATTAGTCTTATAACCATGTAGTCATATCTTATAACCCTGTTGTTCTACTGTCCTATAACCCCATGGTCTTTCATGGTATCAGTATAACAACCCTGTTGTTCTACTGTCCTATAACCCCATGGTGTTTCATGGTATCAGTATAACAACCCTGTTGTTCTACTGTCCTATAACCCCATGGTGTTTCATGGTATCAGTATAACAACCCTGTTGCTCCCGTTTTATAACCTGACATGTTACCAGTCAGATTACCCTGTTGTACTCTTGTTTCTGCCATATAATCCTGTCGTTCCTTTTGTGTCCGCCCTATAACCCTGTTGATTCATTGTCTACGCCCTATAACCCTGTTATTCCCTTGTTGTATGCCATATAAATAATTTTGTCGTTCCCTTGTTTACGCCCTATAACCCTGTTGTTTCAATGTTTACGCTCTATAACCCTGTTGTTTCATTGTCTACGCCCTATAACCCTGTTGTTTCAATGTTTACGCCCTATAACCCTGTTGTTTCATTGTCTACGCCCTATAACCCTGTTGTTCCCCTATTTTTCGCCCTATAATCCTGTTGTTCCCCTGTTTTACGCCCTATAACCCTCTTGTTCCCTTGTTTTATACCATATAACCCTGTTGTTCCCTTGTTTTATGCCCATTAATCCTGTTGTTCCCTTGTTTTACAACCTATAACACTGTTGTTACCTTGTTTTATGCCATATAACCCTGTTGTTCCCTTGTTTCATACCATATAACCCTGTTGTTCCCTTGTTTTATACCATATAACCCTGTTGTTCCCTTGTTTTACGCCCTAAAACCCTGTTGTTCCCTTGTTTACAAATACTTTTGAACCTGTTGTTTCATTGTTTATGCCTTATAACCCTGTTGTTCCCTTGTTTTATACCATATAACCCTGTTGTTCCCTTGTTTTATACCATATAACCCTGTTGTTCCCTTGTTTTACGCCCTATAACCCTGTTGTTCCCTTGTTTTACACCCTATAACCCTGTTGTTCCCTTGTTTTACGCTCTATAATCCTGTTGTTCCCTTGTTTTAACCCTATAATCCTGTTGTTCCCTTGTTTTACGCCCTATAACCCTGTTGTTCCCTTGTTTTATACCATATAACCCTGTTGTTCCCTTGTTTTATACCATATAACTCTGTTGTTCCCTTGTTTTACGCCCTATAACCCTGTTATTCCCCTGTTTTACGCCCTATAACCCTGTTGTTCCCTTGTTTTACACCCTATAATCCTGTTGTTCCCTTGTTTTACGCCCTATAACCCTGTTGTTCCCTTGTTTTATGCCCTATAACCCTGTTGTTCACCTGTTTTACGCCCTATAACCCTGTTGTTCCCTTGTTTTATACCATATAACCCTGTTGTTCCCTTGTTTTATACCATATAACTCTGTTGTTCCCTTGTTTTACGCCCTATAACCCTGTTGTTCCCTTGTTTACAAATACTTTTGAACCTGTTGTTTCATTGTTTATGCCTTATAACCCTGTTGTTCCCTTGTTTTATACCATATAACCCTGTTGTTCCCTTGTTTTACGCCCTATAACCCTGTTGTTCCCTTGTTTTACACCCTATAACCCTGTTGTTCCCTTGTTTTACGCTCTATAATCCTGTTGTTCCCTTGGATCAACCCTATAATCCTGTTGTTCCCTTGTTTTACGCCCTATAACCCTGTTGTTCCCTTGTTTTATACCATATAACCCTGTTGTTCCCTTGTTTTATACCATATAACTCTGTTGTTCCCTTGTTTTACGCCCTATAACCCTGTTATTCCCCTGTTTTACGCCCTATAACCCTGTTGTTCCCTTGTTTTACACCCTATAATCCTGTTGTTCCCTTGTTTTACGCCCTATAACCCTGTTGTTCCCTTGTTTTATACCATATAACCCTGTTGTTCCCTTGTTTACAAATACTTTTGAACCTGTTGTTTCATTGTTTATGCCTTATAACCCTGTTGTTCCCTTGTTTTATACCATATAACCCTGTTGTTCCCTTGTTTTATACCATATAACCCTGTTGTTCACTTGTTTTACGCCCTATAACCCTGTTGTTCCCTTGTTTTATGCCCTATAACCCTGTTGTTCCCTTGTTTTACGCCCTATAACCCTGTTGTTCCCTTGTTTTATGCCCTATAACCCTGTTGTTCCCTGTTTTACGCCCTATAACCCTGTTGTTCCCTTGTTTCATACCATATAACCCTCGTTGTTCCCTTGTTTTATGCCCTATAACCCTGTTGTTCCCTTGTTTTACGCCCTATAACCCTGTTGTTCCCTTGTTTTACGCCCTATAACCCTGTTGTTCCCTTGTTTTATACCCTATAACCCTGTTGTTCCCTTGTTTTACGCCCTATAACCCTGTTGTTCCCTTGTTTTATACCATATAACCCTGTTGTTCCCTTGTTTTACGCCCTATAACCCTGTTGTTCCCTTGTTTTACACCCTATAACCCTGTTGTTCCCTTGTTTTACGCTCTATAATCCTGTTGTTCCCTTGTTTTAACCCTATAATCCTGTTGTTCCCTTGTTTTAGCCCTATAACCCTGTTGTTCCCTTGTTTTATACCATATAACCCTGTTGTTCCCTTGTTTTATACCATATAACTCTGTTGTTCCCTTGTTTTACGCCCTATAACCCTGTTTTCCCCTGTTTTACGCCCTATAACCCTGTTGTTCCCTTGTTTTACACCCTATAATCCTGTTGTTCCCTTGTTTTACGCCCTATAACCCTGTTGTTCCCTTGTTTTATGCCCTATAACCCTGTTGTTCACCTGTTTTACGCCCTATAACCCTGTTGTTCCCTTGTTTACAAATACTTTTGAACCTGTTGTTTCATTGTTTATGCCTTATAACCCTGCCCTTGTTTTATACCATATAACCCTGTTGTTCCCTTGTTTTATACCATATAACCCTGTTGTTCCCTTGTTTTACGCCCTATAACCCTGTTGTTCCCTTGTTTTACACCCTATAACCCTGTTGTTCCCTTGTTTTACGCCCTATAACCCTGTTGTTCCCTTGTTTTATGCCCTATAACCCTGTTGTTCCCTTGTTTTACGCCCTATAACCCTGTTGTTCCCTTGTTTTATACCATATAACCCTGTTGTTCCCTTGTTTTATACCATATAACCCTGTTGTTCCCTTGTTTTACGCCCTATAACCCTGTTGTTCCCTTGTTTTACACCCTATAACCCTGTTGTTCCCTTGTTTTACGCCCTATAACCCTGTTGTTCCCTTGTTTTATGCCCTATAACCCTGTTGTTCCCTTGTTTTATGCCCTATAACCCTGTTGTTCACCTGTTTTACGCCCTATAACCCTGTTGTTCCCTTGTTTTATACCATATAACCCTGTTGTTCCCTTGTTTTATACCATATAACTCTGTTGTTCCCTTGTTTTACGCCCTATAACCCTGTTGTTCCCTTGTTTACAAATACTTTTGAACCTGTTGTTTCATTGTTTATGCCTTATAACCCTGTTGTTCCCTTGTTTTATACCATATAACCCTGTTGTTCCCTTGTTTTATACCATATAACCATGTTGTTATCTTGTTTACAAATACTTTTGAACCTGTTGTTTCATTGTTTATGCCCTATAACCCTGTTGATCCTGGGTTTTAGTTCCCACTAATGTTGCTCTGTGTTTCCGTTTCAGAACTCTTACACTGTTAAGCGGTATACGTACCACACCGTATGGATATTTCCCGGGCAGACTTCTTCCTGTAATCCTTAGTAACCACTACGTGATAAGACTTCCCCTCCCCCCGGGACAGAGGGACCGCCTTAGTCTGTATCGCTCCGCTCACTACAACACAAATAACTTTTCTTCTTAACTTCAGATCTAAATAAAAAGTGTACATTTGATACAACAATGATACAATATTATGAGACTTACCACAATCTCCCTCTCCCCTGACAGGGGACATAAACTCATCCCCAGGCAGGAAGGCTTTCATGGACGTCCCACTACACCGAATGACTTTCTTATCGTTTTCACAGTCAATCTTCTCAATGGAGGTGGATTCATATATGAAGTTAGTGACACCTATAAAACCAATGAATTACCTGATAAATTAAGGTCTATTATACGTCTACTATGTATCTTTGTAAGTTTGTGGTCTATTATAGTTGACGTCTACTATGTATCTTTGTAAGTTTGTGGTCTATTATAGTTGACGTCTACTATGTATCTTTGTAAGTTTGTGGTCTATTATAGTTGACGTCTACTATGTATCTTTGTAAGTTTGTGGTCTATTATAGTTGACGTCTACTATGTATCTTTGTAAGTTTGTGGTCTATCATAGTTGACATCTACTATGTATCTTTGTAAGTTTGTGGTCTATTATAGTTGACGTCTACTATGTATCTTTGTAAGTTTGTGGTCTATTATAGTTGACGTCTACTATGTATCTTTGTAAGTTTGTGGTCTATTATAGTTGACATCTACTATGTATCTTTGTAAGTTTGTGGTCTATTATAGTTGACGTCTACTATGTATCTTTGTAAGTTTGTGGTCTATATAGTTGACGTCTACTATGTATCTTTGTAAGTTTGTGGTCTATTATAGTTGACGTCTACTATGTATCTTTGTAAGTTTGTGGTCTATAGTTGATTATAGTTGACGTCTATTAGTTGATTATCTTTGTAAGTTTGTGGTCTATCATAGTTGACGTCTACTATGTATCTTTGTAAGTATGTGGTCTATTATAGTTGACATCTACTATGTATCTTTGTAAGTATGTGGTCTATTATAGTTGACATCTACTATGTATCTTTGTAAGTGTGTGGTCTATTATAGTTGACGTCTACTATGTATCTTTGTAAGTTTGTGGTCTATTATAGTTGACGTCTACTATGTATCTTTGTAAGTTTGTGGTCTATTATAGTTGACGTCTACTATGTATCTTTGTAAGTTTGTGGTCTATTATAGTTGACGTCTACTATGTATCTTTGTAAGTTTGTGGTCTATTATAGTTGACGTCTACTATGTATCTTTGTAAGTTTGTGGTCTATTATAGTTGACGTCTACTATGTATCTTTGTAAGTTTGTGGTCTATTATAGTTGACGTCTACTATGTATCTTTGTAAGTTTGTGGTCTATTATAGTTGACGTCTACTATGTATCTTTGTAAGTTTGTGGTCTATTATAGTTGACGTCTACTATGTATCTTTGTAAGTTTGTGGTCTATTATAGTTGACGTCTACTATGTATCTTTGTAAGTTTGTGGTCTATTATAGTTGACGTCTACTATGTATCTTTGTAAGTGTGTGGTCTATTATAGTTGACGTCTACTATGTATCTTTGTAAGTTTGTGGTCTATTATAGTTGACGTCTACTATGTATCTTTGTAAGTTTGTGGTCTATTATAGTTGACGTCTACTATGTATCTTTGTAAGTTTGTGGTCTATTATAGTTGACATCTACTATGTATCATTGTAAGTTTGTGGTCTATTATAGTTGACGTCTACTATGTATCTTTGTAAGTTTGTGGTCTATTATAGTTGACGTCTACTATGTATCTTTGTAAGTTTGTGGTCTATTATAGTTGACGTCTACTATGTATCTTTGTAAGTTTGTGGTCTATTATAGTTGACGTCTACTATGTATCTTTGTAAGTTTGTGGTCTATTATAGTTGACGTCTACTATGTATCTTTGTAAGTTTGTGGTCTATTATAGTTGACGTCTACTATGTATCTTTGTAAGTTTGTGGTCTATTATAGTTGACGTCTACTATGTATCTTTGTAAGTTTGTGGTCTATTATAGTTGACGTCTACTATGTATCTTTGTAAGTTTGTGGTCTATATAGTTGACGTTACTATATGTATCTTTGTAAGTTTGTGTCTATATGTTACTCTACTATGTATCTTTGTAAGTTTGTGGTCTATTATAGTTGACTCTCTATGTATCTTTGTAAGTTTGTGGTCTATATAGTTGACGTCTACTATGTATCTTTGTAAGTTTGTGGTCTATTATAGTTGACGTCTACTATGTATCTTTGTAAGTTTGTGGTCTATCATAGTTGACGTCTACTATGTAATCTTTGTAAGTTTGTGGTCTATTATAGTTGACGTCTACTATGTATCTTTGTAAGTTTGTGGTCTATTATAGTTGACGTCTACTATGTATCTTTGTAAGTTTGTGGTCTATTATAGTTGACGTCTACTATGTATCTTTGTAAGTTTGTGGTCTATTATAGTTGACGTCTACTATGTATCTTTGTAAGTTTGTGGTCTATTATAGTTGACGTCTACTATGTATCTTTGTAAGTTTGTGGTCTATTATAGTTGACGTCTACTATGTATCATTGTAAGTTTGTGGTCTATCATAGTTGACGTCTACTATGTATCTTTGTAAGTTTGTGGTCTATTATAGTTGACGTCTACTATGTATCTTGTAAGTTTGTGGTCTATTATAGTTGACGTCTACTATGTATCTTTGTAAGTTTGTGGTCTATTATAGTTGACGTCTACTATGTATCTTTGTAAGTTTGTGGTCTATTATAGTTGACGTCTACTATGTATCTTTGTAAGTTTGTGGTCTATTATAGTTGACGTCTACTATGTATCTTTGTAAGTTTGTGGTCTATTATAGTTGACGTCTACTATGTATCTTTGTAAGTTTGTGGTCTATTATAGTTGACGTCTACTATGTATCTTTGTAAGTTTGTGGTCTATTATAGTTGACGTCTACTATGTATCTTTGTAAGTTTGTGGTCTATTATAGTTGACGTCTACTATGTATCTTTGTAAGTTTGTGGTCTATTATAGTTGACGTCTACTATGTATCTTTGTAAGTTTGTGGTCTATTATAGTTGACGTCTACTATGTATCTTTGTAAGTTTGTGGTCTATTATAGTTGACGTCTACTATGTATCTTTGTAAGTTTGTGGTCTATTATAGTTGACGTCTACTATGTATCTTTGTAAGTTTGTGGTCTATTATAGTTGACGTCTACTATGTATCTTTGTAAGTTTGTGGTCTATTATAGTTGACGTCTACTATGTATCTTTGTAAGTTTGTGGTCTATCATAGTTGACGTCTACTATGTATCTTTGTAAGTTTGTGGTCTATCATAGTTGACGTCTACTATGTATCTTTGTAAGTTTGTGGTCTATTATAGTTGACGTCTACTATGTATCTTTGTAAGTTTGTGGTCTATTATAGTTGACGTCTACTATGTATCTTTGTAAGTTTGTGGTCTATTATAGTTGACGTCTACTATGTATCTTTGTAAGTTTGTGGTCTATTATAGTTGACGTCTACTATGTATCTTTGTAAGTTTGTGGTCTATTATAGTTGACGTCTACTATGTATCTTTGTAAGTTTGTGGTCTATTATAGTTGACGTCTACTATGTATCTTTGTAAGTTTGTGGTCTATTATAGTTGACGTCTACTATGTATCTTTGTAAGTTTGTGGTCTATCATAGTTGACGTCTACTATGTATCTTTGTAAGTTTGTGGTCTATTATAGTTGACGTCTACTATGTATCTTTGTAAGTTTGTGGTCTATTATAGTTGACGTCTACTATGTATCTTTGTAAGTTTGTGGTCTATTATAGTTGACGTCTACTATGTATCTTTGTAAGTTTGTGGTCTATTATAGTTGACGTCTACTATGTATCTTTGTAAGTTTGTGGTCTATTATAGTTGACGTCTACTATGTATCTTTGTAAGTTTGTGGTCTATTATAGTTGACGTCTACTATGTATCTTTGTAAGTTTGTGGTCTATTATAGTTGACGTCTACTATGTATCTTTGTAAGTTTGTGGTCTATTATAGTTGACGTCTACTATGTATCTTTGTAAGTTTGTGGTCTATTATAGTTGACGTCTACTATGTATCTTTGTAAGTTTGTGGTCTATTATAGTTGACGTCTACTATGTATCTTTGTAAGTTTGTGGTCTATTATAGTTGACGTCTACTATGTATCTTTGTAAGTTTGTGGTCTATTATAGTTGACGTCTACTATGTATCTTTGTAAGTTTGTGGTCTATTATAGTTGACGTCTACTATGTATCTTTGTAAGTTTGTGGTCTATTATAGTTGACGTCTACTATGTATCTTTGTAAGTTTGTGGTCTATTATAGTTGACGTCTACTATGTATCATTGTAAGTTTGTGGTCTATCATAGTTGACGTCTACTATGTATCTTTGTAAGTTTGTGGTCTATTATAGTTGACGTCTACTATGTATCTTTGTAAGTTTGTGGTCTATTATAGTTGACGTCTACTATGTATCTTTGTAAGTTTGTGGTCTATTATAGTTGACGTCTACTATGTATCTTTGTAAGTTTGTGGTCTATATAGTTGACGTCTACTATGTATCTTTGTAAGTTTGTGGTCTATTATAGTTGACGTCTACTATGTATCTTTGTAAGTTTGTGGTCTATTATAGTTGACGTCTACTATGTATCTTTGTAAGTTTGTGGTCTATTATAGTTGACGTCTACTATGTATCTTTGTAAGTTTGTGGTCTATCATAGTTGACGTCTACTATGTATCATTGTAAGTTTGTGGTCTATATAGTTGACGTCTACTATGTATCTTTGTAAGTTTGTGGTCTATTATAGTTGACGTCTACTATGTATCTTTGTAAGTTTGTGGTCTATTATAGTTGACGTCTACTATGTATCTTTGTAAGTTTGTGGTCTATTATAGTTGACGTCTACTATGTATCTTTGTAAGTTTGTGGTCTATTATAGTTGACGTCTACTATGTATCTTTGTAAGTTTGTGGTCTATCATAGTTGACGTCTACTATGTATCTTTGTAAGTTTGTGGTCTATTATAGTTGACGTCTACTATGTATCTTTGTAAGTTTGTGGTCTATTATAGTTGACGTCTACTATGTATCTTTGTAAGTTTGTGGTCTATCATAGTTGACGTCTACTATGTATCTTTGTAAGTTTGTGGTCTATTATAGTTGACGTCTACTATGTATCTTTGTAAGTTTGTGGTCTATCATAGTTGACGTCTACTATGTATCTTTGTAAGTTTGTGGTCTATTATAGTTGACGTCTACTATGTATCATTGTAAGTTTGTGGTCTATCATAGTTGACGTCTACTATGTATCTTTGTAAGTTTGTGGTCTATTATAGTTGAAGTCTACTATGTATCTTTGTAAGTTTGATGTCTATGATAATTGACGTACCGTCAAAAGTTTTAAGTCTATGGTAGTTAACGTCTACAATGTTCTTTGGTAAGTTTTTAGTCTATGGTAGTTGACGTACCGTCGTAAGTTTTTAGTCTATGGTAGTTAACGTCTAACAATGTTCTTTGGTAAGTTTTTAGTCTATGGTAGTTGACGTACCATCGTAAGTTTTTAGTCTATGATAGTTGACGTCTACAATGTTCTTTGGTAAGTTTTTAGTCTATGGTAGTTGACGTACCATCGTAAGTTTTTAGTCTATGATAGTTGACGTCTACAATGTTCTTTGGTAAGTTTTTAGTCTATGGTAGTTGACGTACCATCGTAAGTTTTTAGTCTATGATAGTTGTCTGCAATGTTCTTTGGTAAGTTTTTAGTCTATGGTAGTTGACGTCTACAATGTTCTTTGGTAAGTTTTTAGTCTATGGTAGTTGACGTACCATCGTAAGTTTTTAGTCTATGATAGTTGATGTCTGCAATGTTCTTTGGTAAGTTTTTAGTCTATGGTAGTTGACGTACCATCGTAAGTTTTTAGTCTATGATAGTTGACGTCTACAATGTTCTTTGGTAAGTTTTTAGTCTATGGTAGTTGACGTCTACTATGTACTTTTGTAAGTTTGCGGTCTATTATAGTTAACGTCTACTATGTACTTTGGTAAGTTTTTAGTCTATGGTAGTTGACGTACCATCGTAAGTTTTTAGTCTATGATAGTTGACGTACCATCTTAAGTTTTTAGTCTATGGTAGTTGACGTACCGTCGTAAGTTTGCGGTCTATGTTAGTTGACGTACCGTTGTAAGTTTGCGGTCTAAGGTAGTTGACGTACCATCGTAAGTTTGCGGTCTATGGTAGTTGACCTCTAGTTCTACTCTTTGGTCATCCTGGTTCTGTGATCTGACTGATAGATCTTCTGGATGGTAGTCCAGTCTCTCTACCTGGTCTGTTTCTTCTCCAGCTAGGACAGGATCTCCCGTGATGGAGAAAACTGGTGATAAAGGTGGAGATAAAGTCATATCGACGTCCACATCCAACTCCTGGAAATGGTAAGTAATCTGGTCAATCATATTGTCACTCCTTATAGTACCGACCAATAATTCCATGCATACAATAACCAGATAAAAGAGAGAAGTATAAAAAGACTACCTTGATGACAAATTCCTTTTTCCTGTGTTCTGCCAACCGCTCCACCATATCTTGTACAGACACGGAATCAGACAACTTCAGTGCTTTACACTCGTACCTACAACATACACCTGACCTAAGGTACTGAAATGTTAGTCTCCTTCCTCAGAGTGTTATTGACCTACAACGGCAGGCCATTTAGTCCAATCCCAGAATATTGTTGGTTTGCCAGAGTTGTGAGAATAAGTTGGTAGGTAGGAGAAATATTTTATTTTATCTTCAAAAAGGAATAAACCCTTTGGGTATTAAAAACTGACTATTTTAATATTGTTCAAAACTGCACATGTAATGGCATGTTGACGGTTGTCATATTAAAACAAGTCATTTCTGTTTATGAATGTAATTTAATGTACACTACAGTACCATAAAACCCTGAACCACCCTTTGCAGTTTAATTGTAATAAATTTGTATTTGTTTTAAAGTTCCATTATGTTTTCACAGCACTTTGTTGAGACCATTATGAAGTTGAACCATCGTTGTTGAACTTTCAATGTCGTCAGATATTCTCAAAATATTGTATTACTGAGATGTACATTTTTCATCTACAGACTTCCTTGTCCACCTACTCTCTATCGTCCGTGTCCAGTGACGTCATTTTTTCCGTGAGACACTGAAGCCATTCCAGGACAAGGAATTCCGATCTTTGGACCTCCTTCTGTATCCAAGAGGCTTTCAGTTTCTGTGATTGCTGAATAAAGAACAGCATTATTATCGTCAAACCAAAAAAAATATTTATTATGCAGTCAACAGGCGCAGGGTATATACATACTTGGTTTAACATTTAAGGAAGTCCTCACCTCTTTGGCCTCCTCTACCACAGCCGTTTGTCTATGCTGAGCCTGTCGACACTTACTGGTGGCCATTTCCACACTGGTACGTATTTCCTTGATGTTACCATGGAGTTCTGGAGTCACGCCCTGCCTGCTCTCATCCATCCGAGATATGGCCATCAGGTGTTCCTTCAGCTTTGCTCGCTTCTTCAACAGTTTCTGTACAGATGCAATGGCGTTATGGGTCAAGATGTAAAAACATGTGCAGTCAAGTTACACGATGTAGAGGTAAAACTTTGGTGTGGACGCAAGATCGGCTCACAAATTAATCTTGACTGGCCACCAGTCTCTAGAATATTAAAAACCTCACTTAATTTTTGGCTTAAATATTTTTGTCTCTATTACATATCTGATTCTAAGTTTCCATTTAGGGGAGATAACCCAGTAAAGAACTGAGAAATCTTATCAACAACTTATGGTGTCCAGCATTAATCCCACTACTATATATAGTGATAGGAAAGTAATAGGGACAGAAAGAAAACTGCATGAGAACTAATTAAAAGATTTTTCATATAGATAGAGGAAGGGCTAGTAATACAAACTTGCTGTAGTTGCTGACATGTGGAAGTCGCCTTGCTTAGTGTCTTCAGCAGGTGTCGGTAGGTCATCATCCGACCAGTGTACTCATCAGATACAACCTCAGCTGATTCTCTGCAAGACCAGATACATGTCTTTAGCTGAACTACCTTCAGTATATTATACACCATTGTCTTTTATATACCAGTTACTCATCAACTTTTACGTTTTGTTTACAGTAACTGTCTTAATGTCAAAGCAATGAGACTTGGTTACAACAAAGACATATACACTGTAATATGCAAAATTTTAAGAGTGCAGACAACAACCGGTACATGAGTTCCCAATAATTAGCGAATTTACTGCAACAACTGCCGAACCTAGGCATCGACTCGCGACTCAGAGCTGAGGTGAAGGACTTATGGCAGAATTCATACACCTAACCATTTTTAGGACATTTCTGCTCCACATAAGTCCAAAAACATGACTTTTAGAGGTACATGTCAACATTTCAACTCAGGGAACACAATTTACAAACATCACAGTGACGTAACGAATGTGCATCACATCTAACCCAACATCCATACAACTCTTTTTTTTTTCTTTTCAAAAGTTTTTATATTCCATAAAAAAAAATTCAAAATTATGCACATGTAAAATATCAAAATATGGTGCGCAGGAATATTTTACCCGGGTACTCACTTACTTAACCTAACTGAAACTATCTGTCTAAATGTAGTTGTAACCAAGGCTTTGCAATTGAACCCATTGCATCATCAACATAACTTTTTTTTATCCTACAAAAATAAATGATGATATATAAATCAGCATTGTTCACAAAGAACACAACTTTCCTTCGCTAGATGTCGCACATTGCCCAATGCATACCTCTCTAAATGGCGTGCTAGTCGTGTGAATGCTATGGAGTTACGTTCAGCCTGGTCCGCCCTTAGGTTGGAGAAAGCCATTTCCATCTCCAGGGACTTGGCCAAGTGTGGATCTACATTGAAGTTATATATTTTTATATAGAGAATTAATATCAAACAATCTTATTATTATAAACTCAGAGATTACTATCAACATAGTTAACCATTATACAATATAATCAGTTTTATCTTGTACTATAAATGGGGAGTTTATACATAAAAATCAACTATCTAACTATCCTTTCAGATTCCATCTAATTGCAACTTTTATCAAATTTTCAGAGCCAAAAATATTATCAAATGTCTTTACCACAATGTAAACAGCACTTAATAACTAGATGGCTGAACCTATAAATCCAGTCAATCTGCAAAACCATTAAAGTGAATTTACTCAGCGTGAAATATAAACATGTCAGTGTTGAGTACCTTTGTAAGTTTTGAGACTTGATAGTTCTTTACGAACAGAAGCTGTCCAGGCAAGCATCTTCCTGGCAAATTGGTCCTCAATGTGTGCTTTATCCTCGGCAATCTTTGTCCAGAATCCATAGTCAGTAAGTCTTCAATAACAGAACAATGACAAAGTTTTATAGGATATGTACACTACCAAGCCATAAGTATTGGTAATTGTTATTTTCCCCCTTTATATTCCATGTATTTTTACATTCTTTCTTTTGAATTTTCCTCATTTCATCTCTTGATGGATTCTAATCAAATTTGGCATACTTGTAGAAATTTATCTACACATTAAGCTCATAATAACATTGGCTGCATAATTTTCTGAATTTCATTTTCAATACAATGTATAATTATTTTATTGCATTGTTTAAACTTACTGATATCATTTCCTTCCTTGTTCTTACCAAAACTAAAACAAATATACATACATATAGCCTATACCTTTCAGGTACACCATTGTCAATAGATGAGATCAGGAAATTTCAAAGAAAGAAAAAAAGAAAAATAACAATTACGAATAGAATATGTACCTTGACAGATATCATATAACAGAATACTTTTTTATGATTACTATTATACACTCGCACAACCTGCGAACATTTGCTTAGCGGTTTTGTCCCATGCCTAAGATTTTACTGTTGCCTGAAATATAATTGGCGGTTAAGAGTTGTGGGGATTTTTTTTTATAAAAATAGTCATTGAAATGAATAAGCTGGGGTCGACACTAGCGGCAGCTTGGGGCTGCCTGAAAAAAAAATTGGCTGTCGGAATATCAAAATACAGTCATGTGCCAAAAGTCTTCTAATTTTTATTTTTTCCTACGGAAGCCGTCTGGCGCCACACCAAAAAATATATTTATTGTGTTCCCTCACAATAATATTGTGATGCCACACAATACTATTGTGAGGGAACACAATCTTATTGTGAGGCCACACAATAATTATTGTGAGGGAACACAATCTTATTGTGAGGCCACACAATACTATTGTGAGGGAACACAATATTATTGTGAGGGAACACAATATTATTGTGAGGCCACACAATACTATTGTGAGGGAACACAATAAGTATTGTGAGGGAACACAATCTTATTGTGAGGCCACACAATCTTATTGTGAGGGAACACAATATTATTGTGAGGGAACACAATAATTATTGTGAGGCCACACAATATTATTGTGAGGGAACACAATCTTATTGTGAGGGAACACAATATGATTGTGAGGCCACACAATGTTATTGTGAGGGAACACAATATTATTGTGAGGGAACAAAATATTATTGTTAGGGAACCTCACAATTATATTGTGTTCCCTCACAATAACTATTGTGTGGCCACACAATAATGATTGTGTTCCCTCACAATAATATTGTGTTCCCTCACAATAACTATTGTGTTCCCTCACAATAATATTGTGTGGCCTCATAATAAGATTGTGTTCCCTCACAATAATCATTGTGTGGCCTCACAATAACATTGTGTTCCCTCACAATAATTATTGTGTGGCCTCACAATAACATTGTGAGGGAACACAATAAATATATATTTTGATGTGGCGCCAGACGGCTTCCGTATTTTCCCTATATATTCTATGTATTTTTACATTTTTCCTTAGATTTTTCCTGATCTCATCTAGGCGCGGATTTTAATCAAATTTGGCATACTTGTAGAAAATTATTTACACTTTCAGCTCATAATATTTACATAGTTTTCCTTTAAAATGCACTTTTTGAGAAAACCGTATTTCATTACCAGGCAAAACTTTTTCGTTGCTATTTTGGTAAGAACAGAACAAAGAAGGAAATGACATCATAAGTTTAAGTGGTGCACAAAAAAATATATATTTTGAAAACAAAATATTGGAAAATTATATACAAATATTTATGAGCTCTACTGTAGTAAAGATAATTTTCTACAACTAAACCAAAATTGATTAAAATCCGCTAATAGAAAAATAGGAAAAATCAAAGAAAAAATGTAAAAATATAAAGAATATATAGGGAAAAATAAAAAATTACGAAGACTTTTGGCACGTTATTGTACAGTAGCCCGGCAGGCTGCCTGGTTTTTTTTTTTTTTTTTTGTTTTTTTTTTAGACAACTGACATGTGCATGTTTTGTTGAGAAAGAAAATTGTATGCTTTGGATCCTCTTGAGATCTGCAAATTCAGTACCAAAATTCACTAGAATGCAGGAAATTGAATACAGAAATCGAAGTTTTGCTCGTATCCGCGGGCCCCTACAACAGAACATGGCTGCCAAGGATAACAACATGGCAGCCCTCTGTCCTTAAATATAAAGCGTTTGCAATTCGCAAGCAATATTTTTAAATGATTTGCAAAATTTGCAATACAAAAATGTATTGAATTGATTGGATATCAATATTACTGTTTGTGGTCATATGCATTATTGCCACTATGGCTTTTTGGATAAAACAGCGCAAAAGATATTTCCTTGTGTTCCTTAGCCGCCATTTTGTTGTTGATGACGTAACACATGACGTAAACACAAAAAGTTTCCCGCGGGAAAATGTTCATTTTGGCCACGTGTTTTCTACACCCGTGTACGAAAAAATAGTTACGGTTTATATAACAGAAGGTAAAATAATACTTCCAAGAGCTAACTAAATCTATCTATAGTATTGGAATCGCGTGAAATCGGAGACATAAGTGTTCTAGTCTCGATATGAAAATCCTCATCCTCAAACTTAAATGTTTTCACATTGATGTGTAGATCTAATAATTTTTCCTGATTCACTAAATATTATGTTTTCGTTTTCTCTATATTGCCAAAACATCTCGTGTGGATATGGATCTTTATTCTCTGAACGCCGATAGGATCAGGATAGTTCATTAATTAAACCGACCGATATTCCCTATATTAGACCACAGAAAGTCAACTGATATATATTAATATAAAGGCAGTTTTAGCATACAAACTGGGCTACGAACGCACGGTAAACGCTTTTTTACATAAAAAAAATGACTTCTGGCGGAGCACACGTGTAGGATGAAAGTAGTCATTTGTCATGGTACACATTTTTCAGGTACACATTTTTCTAATATGCGTGTACGGGGCCATCGTAACATACGGCAGGGGCGTAGGAAGCGGGTGGCATGTCTTTGTGCCCCCCCCCCCCCCCTCCCCGCCACCCTGCCCCCTCATTTTCGCGGACTAAAATGTTCTAAAAAAAATGCACATTTGAAAGAAAAAAGGATCCTCCTGCACTTTCTCCATAGATTCTACTTCATTTTAGAAAATGTACTGCTGCGCGGTGCGTTAAAGCACGAAACTACCATAAAAATTCGACTCAATACTTGGTATTAGAGCACACCACCATATGACATAATAGTCATCATGTTGAAGGAATTAATTATGAAGTTGAAGTAGAAATAATGTTCAAATCTTTAATAATATAAATTCAATAAACGTGAACTAGACTAAAATTTCCATGAAGGGATTAGAACTACTACAAAAAAAAATGTCTCTTAAGAAATTAATTTGTTTATATGCATTAGCCAGACAATCAATTCATTATTATTTTGAGTTACACAACAATGTGCCGATGGTGGGAAGCTGGTATGTTCTTCGACATTCACAAGTATCATTTCTAAATACAGGTAACATTAAACAAATTACGCTTCAAAATCATCAAAACACATCATCGAAAAACTCATCGCAAACATTCTTAATGACTTAATATTTTCCGGCGAAGACCCTCGCACCCACAAATACCAAAATCTCGCGTCTTCGGCGCACGCAAAATCATCAAAATACATCGTAAAACTCATCTCACCCATTCAAAATAGTAATACATGTTTTTTTCCCGATGGAGACTCTCGAACCCCCAAACACCAAATTCTCGCACTTTCGGCGCTCGCAAAATCATCAAACTATATCATGAAACTCATTTCAGCTATTCTAATCGTTATATCGTCCCGGATCCCCCATAAAATGCCCACCAATTTGGCTAATTTGCGTACACATTAATTTCCTGTTAGCGACACCACTGTCTCACTATCTATAGATGTGTACAAGGATTTTATGTAACAATGTACTTGGATATATTAAAAGAATGTAGTATATGTTGTTGTGTCTTGAATCAAGCTCTTCTTAAGTAAGGGCTTTATGTCACATAATATTTATATTTTTCTAATAAAAAAAATTAACTGATTTGAACCTAGAAAAAAAAAACCCACCTAGAAGACAAATCGAATATGTCAAGATTGTGAAGGGGGTTGATTTATAGGAAATCTTGAGAACCTTGCGCCCCCCCCCCTCCCCCCATTACCTTTCATCTTCCTACGCCACTGTACGGTGACTGAATTTTGCCATTTGTGAAAATCAAATTTCTTAATTCTCTTTTCGTCAGACGAATGGACGAGAGGTCATGCAAAGACTAAAGTGATGCACGCGAGGCCTATAATCGCGCTTTATTTTTCGTCTTTTCGTCTTCAAAAATGTATGCATATTTTCGATAAATTACATTATTTTAATTCGCTACTTAGTAATAAATGATACGTGTAGATTTTTACATTACTCACATCACATACATATCAGTGGCATAGGAAGATGAAACGTCATGGGGGGGGGGGGGGGCAAAGGTCCTCAATATTTTGTAACCCCCCCCCCCCCGCCACACCTACAGGAGGAGATTAATTCAACTCCCAAACCATATAATATATGCTTTATGTACATTTTTCATATATCACTAAATTTAATCCTTGTACACATTTATAGACAGTGGGGTCGCTAAAAGGAAATTAACGAATACGCAAATTGGCCAAATTAGCGTGTGAGCGTCGAAGGCGCAAGATTTTGGTGTTTTATTAGGGGTCTGAGGGTGACCCCCGGGATGAGTTTTATGTATTTTGATGATTTTGCGATCGCCCAAAAGCACGAGAAATTTGGTGTTTGGGGGGTCCGGGGGTCTCCCCCGGGAAAAAATTACAATTTAGAATGGCTTAGATGAGTTTTTCGATGCATTTTGATGAATCTGCAAACGCCCAAAGGCGCGAGAATTCGGTGTTAGAGGGGTCCGGGGGGTCTCCCCCGAGAAAAAAAATACGATTTAGAATGGCTGAGATGAGTTTTACGATAAAGTTTAATGATTATAAAGCGTTCTTAACATGGTAATTTTTCGATTTAAAGCTACCTGCATTTAAAAATGATAATTGTGTCGTCATAACATTATGGAACCCTACTCGATCTGAATATACCGGCTTCACACCATCGGTACATTGTTGTGTAACAGAAAAAAATGAATTAATTGTCTCGCTAAGACATATAAACAAATTGATCTTTTAAGAGACATTTTTTAAATAGTACATAGAATCCCTTGATGGACATTTTTAGTCTAGTTTGTGTGTATTGAATTTTTACGATTTAAGGTTTGACATTATGTGCTTGAACCTTTTAGGAAATGCGCCGCGCAGCGGAAAAATTTTCTAGAATGACGTACGAAAAATGTGCAGGAGGACCCTTTTTTCTTTCAAAGAAACTTTTTTAGAAAATTTCAGTCGGCGAAAATGGGGGGGGGGGGGGGGGGGGGCAAAAAGACATGTTTGCCCCCCCGTCCTGGGGAACGGGGGGGCAGTTGCCCCCCCCCCCCTGCCTGCCCCCCCGCTTCCTACGCCCCTGCATGTATATATAGTTGCAATAGAAATTCCCTTTACTGCTTAAAGTTAATATGAGCTCATTTTTATGGATATCCCCTGTACTATAAATAGAATAATATATATATATGTGACTTTGTCTCCGATTAAAACATATACTGTTCGTATATTGGAGAGATTACTACATAAAAATTCGTAAGTACATGTGATAGTCAGAAATATTCAATGAAGCTTATGTACAGTCGATATAATACAAATGCGTTTTAAAGTTATGTTAATTTGTATTTATACTGCACAGTCGATTTTTATACCTGTTCCATAGATACATGTATACCAAAAATGTATATATGCTTTCGAAGACTTTGACGTTTGTTTGAATATATTTAATTATATTTGCAAATTGAGCACCCAGAATGTTTAAATTTAGTACTTTGTCTTCAGTTTTAGGAGACTGTATACCAAGTTGGATAATACAAATAAGAGATGATTTCGTATGTTCAATTGTATCAATCACAAATATAGATTTTATTTCATATTTAATTAGGAGGCCCCTTATTTAGCTATACATTGGAAAGGTTCATGGAACAATTCAGATTGATATCAGTGTATACTTTTAAAAAGATGTTCTATTTCTATATGTAGCTGATATACAATCACTGCCAAACTTACTCTTGTATTTCTTTATATATATGCATATACATATATTGTATATACATCGGAATAATTTTGAAAAAGAAATATCCGAGAGAATTGTGCCCTCTTCTCTATTTCTCTATTATATAATTATAATGCTGTGTTTTTTCTCTCTCTCTCTCTTTCCGAAATTTTGTTTATACTATTTCATGCTATTACCATATATATTATTATTAATACCTTATCTTCATTTTGGAGGAAAATAAAGATAATAACGGAATTAATATAAAGTATACTCTGAAGCAGAAAAACAAAAACAATCAAAGTCTGGTAGGACAGGAATTAACACTTCCGTATAGGATGTTTTAATAATAATTAATTAACTATATATACATTTACACGAAAACGGAAGAAAAGACGGAACACAACATGTGCATTAATTAGAACTGATAGCTTTTGGGTGTGTTTGTGTTCATTGTTCAACGTCCTACTAAACAGCCATTTTCGATGAAATATGGAAACAATAACATAAACATGGTAAGGTGCCAGGTAAGTGTTGTTTTCCTCAATGTAGTTCATCTATGTTTATTATTTAAACATGCTCCACCGCCGACAGAGTATAAACAATAATAATCATTTGGAAAATAATTGATGTTCCACCGCCGACAGAGTATAAACAATAATAAACATGCTCCACCGCCGACAATAATAAACATGCTCCAGCCGACAGAGTATAAACAATAATAAACATGCTCCACCGCCGACAGAGTATAAACAATAATAAACATGCTCCACCGCCGACAGAGTATAAAACAATAATAAACATGCTCCACCGCCGACAGAGTATAAACAATAATAAACATGACCGCCGACAGAGTATAAACAATAATAAACATGCTCCACCGCCGACAGAGTATAAACAATAATAACATGGGGAAAATAATAATAAACATGCTTTAATTGTGTGTGTATAATATATATATATTGAAATAACATGAAATTCTCAGTGTCCGGTAAACATATAGAAAAATTAAAAAATTGAAACACGTTGTTAGTTTAGCGTTAGCGCTTTCATCATGTTACATGATCATATGATGAAAGCGCTAATGCTAAACTAACAACGTGTTTCAATTTTTTATTTTTTCTATATATATATACTTTAGTATGTGTAATTAACACTAAAATACATAAAATAAATTGATTTGCTTTTGTTGGCTGTACAATCAGTATACTACATCTCAGTCTATATAGTATAGTGCCATGAAATTGCTTGGGTGTGCACTAAATTTCTTACATATTTTTATTCTGAAATAGAATAAGAAGGTTTTTTTTCCAATGGTGGTAATATTGTAAAGTAAGTAACTTTTGTTACCGAAGAACAAAACTAATTCGTCTGCTCTTGTTTTAATCTCTCGTCTAATAGGTTCGTATATGACAAAATATAATAAATTGTAATTTTCAAAACAAATACAGTCAACTGTCTCTTTTGTATTAATCAAATAGCAAATGGTTCGACTTTCACACCAAAAAGCGTCAAATATTCTAGAGAGATGTTGTCGCCCGTTATTGAAATTTCTATACCAGTTAGGCAGTATGTATGGACTCTGTTTCTCTACTCTCCCAAAAATAAATCTATAGACCTTTAATTGTCATATTTTAATATAACCAAATTTAATTTAAACATATTTTATTATAAAACACAAAAGGATCAGGCACAAGTTATTCCAACTTAAACAGCCGTCTCCTAACATTATAGCACAAATAACACAATATTCATGATAACTTTCATATCTAATACAGATTAAACTATTCAAATAATATTACTTTAATTAATAATTCTGGAGGAAAAGTTTTTGTATGTTTAAAGCGTATATGTATGTTCAGAATCTTCCACTGGATTTTATATATGATTGCACATGTTAGAAAATTTTACAGTTTACCTCCAAAGCCAAATTTTCATCGCCAAAAAGCAGCAAATTAAGGTGTATTTCTAGATTTCGCTCATTGATGTCGCTAATTAACTTTGTACGGGCAGCTAAATAATTTGGACATTTTAAGAAATAATGATAAGCATTTTCACAATGATTTCCACAGTTTGAGCAACGAGAATTTGAGGCTATGCTATATTTGAACGGAAAAGATCGTCATTTAGAGTACTACATTTGTGCCTCAATCAGGTGTGAAAAATATATATTTTCCTTTCACCATAGCTAAAATAAATTGGTCGATGAGAGACTATTTGTTGGGAAAGAGGAATCTTAAAAGAAGAAATGGGTAATGACTTAATATCATTATCTAAACTATTTCAGTTTCTTAAAGTAGAAAGTAAAAAAGTCTTGAGAGTGGAGGAGGGTCGCAAGTTTGGAGGAGGAGAGTCGATAGTTTGGAGGGGGATAGTCGATAGTTTGGAGGGAGAGAGTCGATAGTTTGGAGGAGGTAGAGTCGATAGTTTGGAGGAGGTAGAGTCGATAGTTTGGAGGGGGAGAATCGATAGCTTGGAGGTGGAGAGTCAATAGTTTGGAGGAGGAGAGTCGATAGTTTGGAGGAGGTAGAGTCGATAACTTTTGGAGGGGGAGAGTCGATAGTTTGGAGGAGGAGAGTCGATAGTTTGGAGGGGGAGAGTCGATAGTTTGGAGGGAGAGAGTCGATAGTTTGGAGGGGGAAAGTCAATAGTTTGAAGGAGTAGAATCAATAGTTTGGAGGAGGTACAGTCGATAGTTTGGAGGGGGAGTCGATAGTTTGGAGGAGGAGAGTAGATAGATTGGAGGAGGTAGAGTCGATAGTTTGGAGGGGGAGAGTCGATAGTTTGAAGGGAGAGAGTCGATAGTTTGGAGGAGGAGAGTCGATAGTTTGGAGGGGGAGTCGATAGTTTGGAGGGAGAGAGTCGATAGTTTGGAGGAGGAGAGTCGATAGTTTGGAGGGGGAGAGTCGATAGTTTGGAGGGGGAGAGTCGATAGTTTGGAGGTAGAGTCGATAGTTTGGAGGAGGAGAGTCGATATTTTGGAGGAGTAGAGTCGATAGTTTGGAGGGGGAGTCGATAGTTTGGAGGGAGAGAGTCGATAGTTTGGAGGAGGAGAGTCGATAGTTTGGAGGGAGAGAGTCGATAGTTTGGAGGGGGAGAGTCGATAGTTTGGAGGGGGAGAGTCGATAGTTTGGAGGTAGAGTCGATAGTTTGGAGGAGGAGAGTCGATATTTGGAGGAGTAGAGTCGATAGTTTGGAGGGGGAGTCGATAGTTTGGAGGAGGAGAGTCGATATTTTGGAGGAGAGTAGAGTCGATAGTTTGGAGGGGGAGTCGATAGTTTGGAGGGAGGGGAGAGTCGATAGTTTGGAGGGAGGAGATAGTCGATAGTTTGGAGGGGGATGAAGTTTGGAGAGTCGATAGTTTGGAGGGGGAGTCGATAGTTTGGAGGAGGAGAGTCGATAGATTGGAGGAGGAGAGTCGATAGTTTGGAGGAGGTAGTCGATAGTTTGGAGGAGAGAGTCGATAGTTTGGAGGAGGAGAGTCGATAGTTTGGAGGAGGAGAGTCGATGTTTGGAGGGAGAGTCGATAGTTTGGAGGGAGAGAGTCGATAGTTTGGAGGGAGAGAGTCGATAGTTTGGAGGGGGAGAGTCGATAGTTTGGAGGGGAGAGTCGATAGTTTGGAGGAGGAGAGTCGATAGTTTGGAGGAGGTAGAGTCGATAGTTTGGAGGGGGAGAGTCGATAGTTTGGAGGGGAGAGTCGATAGATTGGAGGAGAGAGTCGATAGTTTGGAGGGGGAGAGTCGATAGTTTGGAGGAGGAGAGTCGATAGTTTGGAGGGGGGTAGAGTCGATAGTTTGGAGGGGAGAGTCGATAGTTTGGAGGGGGAGAGTCGATAGTTTGGAGGAGGAGAGTCGATAGTTTGGAGGAGGTAGAGTCGATAGTTTGGAGGGAGGAGAGTCGATAGTTTGGAGGGGGAGAGTCGATAGTTTGGAGGAGTAGAGTCGATAGTTTGGAGGGGGAGTCGATAGTTTGGAGGAGGAGAGTCGATAGTTTGGAGGAGGTAGAGTCGATAGTTTGGAGGAGAGAGTCGATAGTTTGGAGGGGGAGAGTCGATAGTTTGGAGGGGGAGAGTCGATAGTTTGGAGGAGGTAGAGTCGATAGTTTGGAGGAGGTAGAGTCGATAGTTTGGAGGGGGAGAGTCGATAGTTTGGAGGAGGAGAGTCAATAGTTTGGAGGAGGAGAGTCGATAGTTTGGAGGAGGTAGAGTCGATAGTTTGGAGGGGGAGAGTCGATAGTTTGGAGGAGGAGAGTCGATAGTTTGGAGGGGAGAGTCGATAGTTTGGAGGGGGAGTCGATAGTTTGGAGGGGGAAAGTCATAGTTTGAAGGAGTAGAATCAATAGTTTGGAGGAGGACAGTCGATAGTTTGGAGGGGGGGGTCGATAGTTTGGAGGGGAGAGAGTAGATAGATTTGGGAGGAGGAGAGTCGATAGTTTGGAGGGGGAGAGTCGATAGTTTGGAGGGGGAGAGTCGATAGTTTGGAGGGGGAGTCGATAGTTTGGAGGAGGAGAGTAGATAGATTGGAGGAGGCAGAGTCGATAGTTTGGAGGGGGAGAGTCGATAGTTTGAAGGGAGAGAGTCGATAGTTTGGAGGAGGAGAGTCGATAGTTTGGAGGGGGAAGTCGATAGTTTGGAGGGAGAGAGAGTCGATAGTTTGGAGGAGGAGAGTCGATAGTTTGGAGGGGGAGAGAGTCGATAGTTTGGAGGGGGAGAGTCGATAGTTTGGAGGTAGAGTCGATAGTTTGGAGGAGGAGAGTCGATATTTTGGAGGAGTAGAGTCGATAGTTTGGAGGGGGAGTCGATAGTTTGGAGGGAGAGAGTCGATAGTTTGGAGGAGGAGAGTCGATAGTTTGGAGGGAGAGAGTCGATAGTTTGGAGGAGGAGAGTCAATAGTTTGGAGGGGGAGAGTCGATAGTTTGGAGGGTGAGTCGATAGTTTGAAGGAGAAGAATCGATAGTTTGGAATACAAAAGTCGGTAAATATCTATTTTTTGTAATTCTTATTAATTTGGACACTGAAAATACACGAATTCATACATATGAAATTAAATGAAGTGTAAAATGTCTGTAACAAACTTTAAATTTGAGAAACCTTCCTATAGTATATCTGTCGGAGATATATATATGGTAACAAACCAACTATCTGCTTGTATTGCATTGCCAATTAGCAATTATGAATTATGGCTGAAGGGAATCCCTTCAGTTCTCTCTGGAAAACCTGTAACTTCAACTATCAAAATCCAATATGTCTGCCTGTCGGCCATTTTGCTGTCGGATCATTCCAAATATGTACAGCTATATGGCTCAAGGGGAACTTACATAGAAAAATTATGACAAAAGCCTTTAGTACGCTAACAAAAACGGTAATAAAAAAGTCTATCAAACTCCAAGATGGCTACCTGTCGGCCATCTTGTTGACCAATTGGACTTAAGGGCAATATGTAAAACAAGGACACATGAGATGTATATGAAATAAGAAACGGCGACATTAAGATGTTTGCGGACAGGCAGATGGGTCACAGACGAAAGGGATACATTGTATGTGATGATCGTGGGCTAAAAACGATAAGTCAATCTTTATTTACACCTGGGATCAAAGGGCTGCGCAAATCATTCATCATAAATATTATATATATAATAATGGGTCAGGGATATGACGTATCTAGCTATTATTACTATACGTGATGAATAGGATATGACGTACAGTACACTGATACAAGATAAACAATATCAGTATTGACAGTACATCGTTACGTGCACCTGTGCGGAGATACCCTAAGCTAAATATAGCACCCCTAGCTCTGTATAGCACCCCTAGCTCTGTATAGCACCCCTAGCTCTGTATAACACCCCTAGCTCTGTATAACACCCCTAGCTCTGTATAACACCCCTAGCTCTGTATAGCACCCCTAGCTCTGTATAACACCCCTAGCTCTGTATAACACCCCTAGCTCTGTATAACACCCCTAGCTCTGTATAACACCCCTAGCTCTGTATAACACCCCTAGCTCTGTATAACACCCCTAGCTCTGTATAACACCCCTAGCTGTATAACACCCCTAGCTCTGTATAACACCCCTAGCTCTGTATAACACCCCTAGCTCTGTATAACTAGTAATAACACCCTAGCTCTGTATAGCACCCCTAGCTCTGTATAACACCCCTAGCTCTGTATAACACCCCTAGCTCTGTATAACACCCCTAGCTCTGTATAACACCCCTAGCTCTGTATAGCACCCCTAGCTCTGTATAACACCCCTAGCTCTGTATAGCACCCCTAGCTCTGTATAACACCCCTAGCTCTGTATAACACCCCTAGCTCTGTATAACACCCCTAGCTCTGTATAACACCCCTAGCTCTGTATAACACCCCTAGCTCTGTATAACACCCCCTAGCTCTGTATAGCACCCCTAGCTCTGTATAACACCCCTAGCTCTGTATAACACCCCTAGCTCTGTATAACACCCCTAGCTCTGTATAACACCCCTAGCTCTGTATAACACCCCTAGCTCTGTATAACACCCCTAGCTCTGTATAGCACCCCTAGCTCTGTATAACACCCCTAGCTCTGTATAACACCCCTAGCTCTGTATAACACCCCTAGCTCTGTATAACACCCCTAGCTCTGTATAACACCCCTAGCTCTGTATAGCACCCCTAGCTGTATAACACCCCTAGCTCTGTATAACACCCCTAGCTGTATAACACCCCTAGCTGTATTACACCCCTAGCTGTATAACACCCCTAGCTCTGTATAACACCCCTAGCTCTGTATAACACCCCTAGCTCTGTATAACACCCCTAGCTCTGTATAACACCCCTAGCTGTATAACACCCCTAGCTGTATAACACCCCTAGCTGTATAACACCCCTAGCTCTGTATAACACCCCTAGCTGTATAACACCCCTAGCTGTATAACACCCCTAGCTGTATAACACCCCTAGCTGTATAACACCCCTAGCTGTATAACACCCCTAGCTCTGTATAACACCCCTAGCTCTGTATAACACCCCTAGCTCTGTATAGCACCCCTAGCTGTATAACACCCCTAGCTCTGTATAACACCCCTAGCTCTGTATAACACCCCTAGCTCTGTATAACACCCCTAGCTCTGTATAACACCCCTAGCTCTGTATAGCACCCCTAGCTCTGTATAGCACCCCTAGCTCTGTATAGCACCCCTAGCTGTATAACACCCCTAGCTGTATAACACCCCTAGCTCTGTATAGCACCCCTAGCTCTGTATAGCACCCCTAGCTCTGTATAACACCCCTAGCTGTATAACACCCCTAGCTGTATAACACCCCTAGCTCTGTATAACACCCCTAGCTCTGTATAACACCCCTAGCTCTGTATAAACACCCCCCTAGCTCTGTATAACACCCCTAGCTCTGTATAACACCCCTAGCTCTGTATAACACCCCTAGCTCTGTATAACACCCCTAGCTCTGTATAACACCCCTAGCTCTGTATAACACCCCTAGCTCTGTATAACACCCCTAGCTCTGTATAACACCCCTAGCTCTGTATAACACCCCTAGCTCTGTATAACACCCCTAGCTCTGTATAGCACCCCTAGCTCTGTATAACACCCCTAGCTCTGTATAACACCCCTAGCTCTGTATAACACCCCTAGCTCTGTATTTTCCGTGCAGTGTGTTTTTGAGTACGATAAACAAAATACATGGCACTGTAGAAAGCTGGATGGAAGTGTAAGTATTTATTATTGTGTATTATCGTGTCACTGTCCGTATAGTTTACACAATTAGTGTTTTTGTTCGTTTTTTTTCTTGTTTACTTTTTCATCTTTAACATTTTAGACTCACTGTAATACAACGCTGAAACTTCATTAAAAATATTAAAAGAAAAATTTTAAATCAGAAATATTTTTAAAGATATTAAACTGACATTACAAGAAGATAAATTCCCCGTCTGAAAGAAAGCAATACAAATGCCATAACTCGGCGACAATTTTGACATCCTACTTTATCCTCGATAAACTATTGAAAACCAAAAGTTTTGTTAAATTAAGCTATGAAAATCATTCAACGCCATATGTAACTATAATACAACACAAAAAGGCATTATAAATGAAAAATATACTTTGACTTGATTTATTTACTGTATGACGCATATTTTTTCTTTCAAAGATATCGTCGAAAATTCGATATGAATAGATGTATTTAGATCGAATTGTCGACGAAAACTTTGGAAAAAAAACAACATTTATTTAGATCAAATTTTCGACTAAAACTTTGATACAAATATGCTCGACTGTGCGTCAAGGCAACGGAAACCCCAGCATGTCGAATGTATGCTAATTGGGACACAGTTTTATCTCCAGTTAATGGCATCGTATAATAAGATATAATTTTCATTAAATATATGATAAAAAATATCAAAAGATGTTAGCTTTAAACATGTCATTTATAATCCTTCACAAATATTGAGAAAATTAGAATAAAACAAAATGTTGTTTTAGGCAGATATATTATTTATATCAATATTTGTATTGAAACATATTGAGTGTTATTTAGTGGGTTTTTTTAAAATGCTACCAAATATGTTTTTACTGTACCAGTTAATCATTAATTACTTACATTATAACTTAGCTACTTGACAAGATCATCAAATTATCGAAATATATTATTTTGGTCTATGTATTGATTTAAACAGAGAGTCTATTTCATATGTTTGATTCTCATTTGTATGCATTTTTTTCGCACTTGAATATACCTATAGAGTATAGTGGCAACATCTTTTTGTATATTTTTACAATTCATGGTTTTATTGATATGTTTTGCGAGTCTTATGTGGGTTTGAATTGTATTTTTCCCCACTATGTCGTGTACTATATTACAATTCAGTGTACATATACGTTTGCTAGCGATGTATCAACGCCACTTTTAAAGAAGTTGTTTCCTTCTTCATTCGCTGCATGAACGACGCCATCATCTGACTGAAATATTTGTTTTCAGTTTTGGAAATACATGAAAGTCCGATGGAATGAGATCGAGCGAATAATAAGGATTCTCAATCAAGATAAGCCACGGTCTTTATTGTCAATCTTCCATTCCAATTTTCATATATGCAAGTTAATGGCAGCCATGGCGGTTGCAGACTTGTGAACACAGCTTTACAGACTGTCAGAGGATGGCAGCCATGGCGGTTGCAGACTTGTGAACACAGCTTTACAGACTGTCAGAGGATGGCAGCCATGGCGGTTGCAGACTTGTGAACACAGCTTTACAGACTGTCAGAGGATGGCAGCCTTGGCGGTTGCAGACTTGTGAACACAGCTTTACAGACCGTCAGTGGGTGGCAGCTATGGCGGTGGTAGACTTGTGAACACAGCTTTACAGACTGTCAGAGGATGTCAGTCATGGCAGTTGCAGACTTGTGAACACAGCTTTACAGACTGTCAGAGGATGTCAGTCATGGCAGTTGCAGACTTGTGAACACAGCTATACAGACGGTCAGGGGATGGCAGCAATGGCGATTGCAGACTTGTGAACACAGCTTTACAGACGGTCAGGGAATGACAGTCATGGCGGTTGCAGACTTGTGAACACAGCTTTACAGACGGTCAGGGGATGGCAGCCATGGCGGTTGCAGACTTGTGAACACAGCTTTACAGACGGTCAAGGGATGGCAGCCATGGCGGTTGCAGACTTGTGAACACAGCTTTTATGCAGACTGTCAGGGGTTTATGCTGAGCTTGACATAAATATTTCTCACAACTGTCTCAAAAGTAATGCTTGGTCCTGATGGAGATCATCTACCATCAGAATACCAGAACAACAGAAGTATCCCGGAAAACCGGAAAACCGACGCCATAACATTTCAATATGCTGGAATTGTCTTTGCCTTCTTTGGTGGGGATGAACCAGTGTGCTTCTATTGTTGAGACTCGCGTTTGTCCTTTAAGGTGAAACGATGGAATGATGGACCCACGGTTCATCCATAGTAACAGCTACAAAAGAAAGCTAGGAGGATTATTGTGCCTGATGTGAAACGGACTTCAAGTTTTCTCATTCGAAGATCGTTTGTCAGAATGAAATATATTCTAGCTTTCTGTAACTCGCCTGTCAGTCATAGCTCAATATTACGGACTTGGCTTTCAACCTCAAGGTTCTGCCTACCGCTATCCAAGCACCCATCGTTTTGCTAATGTACGAAAAGACATCATTCCTTAGTTTTGCTACCAAATAGGTATGGTCATCTCTAGGTGCTAAACATGTTTTCAAATAGTGGATCCCTACCCTTTCGCCGATTTTTATCCACTTAGCAAAAGTCATTTGCCAAGGTATATTTAAAGTGCTACATCGTCGATAAACTTATCAAGTGAAAGTCCCTGTTATTACCCTCACAGAATGGTATGACCAACAAAGGAAATCCCTGCTATTACCCTCACATAAACTTACAGAATGGTATGACCAAAACAGGAAATCCCTGTTATTTCCCTCACACAATGGTTTGACCAACAAAGGAAATCCCTGCTATTACCCTCACAGAATGGTTTGACCAACAAAGGAAATCCCTGCTATTACCCTCACAGAATGGTTTGACCAACAAAAGGAAATCCCTGCTATTACCCTCACAGAATGGTTTGACCAACAAAAGGAAATCCCTGCTATTACCCTCACAGAATGGTATGACCAACAAAGGAAATCCCTGCTATTACCCTCACAGAATGGTATGACCAACAAAGGAAATCCCTGCTATTACCCTCACAGAATGGTATGACCAACAAAAGGAAATCCCTGCTATTACCCTCACAGAATGGTATGACCAACAAAGGAAATCCCTGCTATTACCCTCACAGAATGGTATGACCAACAAAAGGAAATCCCTGCTATTACCCTCACAGAATGGTATGACCAACAAAGGAAATCCCTGTTATTACCCTCACAGAATGGTATGACCAACAAAGGAAATCCCTGCTATTACCCTCACAGAATGGTTTGACCAACATAGGAAATCGTAGTCCGCTAAACCTGCCTATATTATTAGGCTTTTTTATTCATTTTTTTTTTTTTGGCCTAATATATATTAGGCAAAAAAAATTTAAAAAGGCCTAATAATATAGGCAGGTTTAGCGGACTAAGGAACCCTGCTATTACCCTCTTCAGTAGAAGGTTCATTATATCTTAGTCCCATATAAGAAGTTCTGCAGTTTATTGTATAAGTGTCGACCATGAAGGAATTGGTGTGACCAAAGCCACCATCATGACTTTGACGCAATGATATGATCGAGAATGTTTAGAGTTGCTCAAGTCAGAGATGATACTAGGGAAGTCAGAGATGATACTAGGGAAGTCAGAGATGATACTAGGAAATCCCATTAATGTGCAAAACTATACAAATATTTTTGAAGAAAATTCTCGGGATGGGGACTCGTCGGAATTCCATCCCATTCCATCAAACTCACCGAAATCCCACCGCAGTCATCAGTCTGCAAGGATTTATGAAACCAGATACTTAAAATGTTTTATTCAATCCTATTTCACCGCTGGCACTACTTTTACAACTCTAACAAGCTTACCTATAATTATCTCCCAATCTCTTCGGTTCGGTGCCACCTGTCCAATATGTCTCTTGGCATCTTCCTCATCACACCGCTCTCACTATTACATGATATCTTAATATCATATTTGCGCAATCAGATGAGCTTTTCAAATGGTCTTTCGACGAATTTTTTGATGATGCAGGTTCTATACCCCCGTGGTATGTTTTTCGATTTTGAAGATTTATAGTCAATACTATTAGATAGCACTACAGGGACCGTTCTGAAATCCCATATATATGTCTATCCCATTGGTTAGTTATAATACATATTTAAGGACTGAAAGCTGGGACAACATGGCCGACAGAAGACAAACTATGTTTGATTTTGACCATCCGTTGCAGATTCTGGGAAAGTACTGAAGATTAACCTGGATCCCCAGTATATCGTATTCATGACTCCTAGGAACCACACATGGTTGACACGTGGCCATCTTGAATATTGTAATAACTGAAGATTGTCTTCCGCACTTTTTCTTAACGTATTATATGCATTATTTTGAAATTGCACATGTATGTTTATAATCTGTTTAATGTGCATAAACTGATATACTAGAATCTCATCCGTAAACAACATTAAGAGTTTAGTTGGTCATCATGGATTTTGACAACTGCAGTTTGTAATGACTATTTGTTTTAGAAATTACTTTAAGAACCTTTCAGTAATTGCATATACAGGTTCCCCTTTGCCCCTAGCCGTGCACATTCCACATAGGACTGATCGAAACACGTCTATAGACAGATGACTTCCCAGGATCATTGTGATGTAGGTTTAAGCTTCACTCGTTTATCAAATGTTTTAACGGAATGTAAAAGAGTGAAAAACAATGACTGGATTTTAAGATCATATCCAGATAACTGTGGGATGATTTCTAGTTACATTACTTCACTGAAACCACCGACGTCTTTTAAAATCATGTCTTATTAAGTCATGGAAACCCCACTGGCACGAGTTCTGCTACAGCACCAATATCCAAAATTACTATTAAAGGAGTTCTTTTTATCCTTTTATAAATCTTTCCAGTTCCATGGGGGTCACTTTCGTTGATTGGTCGTAATCCCACCGCTGACACCAGACTACCACCTGAATATGATTTATTCATTCAATCCCGTAGACACTTCTTTATGTATAGCAGTTGCAGATATGAATAACTAATTCCACAAACAGGTTCTATAATACTATATATATACGGTAAATTTGTGATGATTGGATGTTGTTGTTTGTTGTTTTCGGACCGTTGATAATGGGTTTAATAGCAGGACACAAAACAAAGATTCCAATTATAGCTTTTTCTTCTTAATTGTATTTTGTTTCTCATATATTAAATCTGTGGCACTTTACATAGAAATAAAATTAATGTTCACACGTATTTGTGACACTGTATATGTGTCCGTAGATGGCAATCCAACAATAAGTCCACACTTGTTGTTCACTATTTGGAAATCCAACTTTGAAAATACGTTATGAATGTCCGATGGTGAGTCCAACTGCCTCCAAGTCACATGACCATTGTCCAATTTCTTAGGTAAACTGGATATTATAGGATTGGATATACAAAGGGTTATTATCACAGCTACTGGACAATGAGTTAAATGATGGTACATCTACCTAAATTGAGTGTGATCCATAGTTTGAAAGCCATTCATTTACTATACATTTGGCCGCATTTTAAATCAAATTTAGCATACAGATTGTATGTGTATATTTTATCTTTAATATGTACCTTAAATTTTGATAGTTTTTATAAATGGTCCGTTTCTTATCGTTTCTGGGTTATTCACATCATTACAATTTTCAATGCGCCAGTTCCCGTATGCATCTTTGGGAGTCAATTTGCTTTCGTCACAAAATTCCTCCAGAAAAAAATAAGCCCGAAACACCAAATAATTTGTCTTTTAAATAGAAAGATTTACAGCATTTTCTGTTGTAAGGTCACGATGACATCTGCTAGATCCTGATTTTTGAGTTACTTTGCTCTGATTCCTTTGCTGTTATACTTTACCGCCTGAAACATGAAAGGAAAGTTTTTAGAGTTTCAAAGTGGTAAAAATCAAGTTTTTGTCGGCAATTGGTGGTACGTGTGCTAGCAATCGAGAATTCCAGATATTTGAACTGAGAACTGGTAGTAGTAATAAACAGCTTTATACTGGGAGATGACAACTGGCCACCATCCTTGATACTCCAGGGGCTATTATCAATGTCGTTCAATGATTGTGACTGTGATAGTAACCCCTGCAATAGTTGACTACCACCCGCGCCTCATTCGTATATTTATTGTAATGGGACTGGTCCAAAGTTCGAATATATTATAAGGTTGGTGCACGTGATGTGTATTGTTCATTATTTTTTGTCACAATCAAACATGGAAACTAATGTGCAATAATTTAATTATATTTCATGAAAATTATATTAAGTGTGCATCTCAATATAGGCCTACTATTTGATTCGTGAGTAATGATCACGTGATCACTTGGATACTAGCTCCGTGTATTTCCGTGTTACACATTGACGGTTTTGCTTAATTATATATATCCAAAACGTAAGTAATAGATTTAGTTTATTTTCGTTCATACTCGTAGGAAGAATATTTAGAGTATATATTATAAATACTTGATAGTATTTCTATGTTATTCTATCGAATTTACAAATATAATTAACTGTATATATCTAGAAATCATTTAAAGCTAATCTACACTCTGTGGGAGTAACCCGAGTTGTAGACAGACACAAGTCGTTGGTCAAGTCATATTTACTAAATATTTCTTGCTTTGACATATTTTCAATTTACTATCATGATTTTGATGTTTAATAAGATTTTCTTGAAATTGTAGAAGTTTGTTGTAAACTATTTTCTTTTTCATCAGACATGTTTTAAATATATCTTTTTATTTGTTTGTGTTTTTTTTGTTTTGTTTTGTTTTTTTTTTGTAAAAAGACAATCACATTCAAAGTACACAAAAAAATAACGTCATCTTTTCTTCATAATTTCACTGGCAAAATTTATACAGCACTGAAAAAATATTACATCTAAATTTTTTTTCACATTAATTTTCTTAAACTTTAATGATAATTAGATATCTAGTTCTAAGATATTATTATCATTTGTGATATAATTTATATTGCTTACCAGAGATATAAAATTAAGTCCGCTTCATGCCTAGCTCTGATATGTGTGTACGCATGCATAGCCAGGTTCTCTCTGGATCGGACTGGCTTGTCCTGGCGCTCACAAACCTCAACTAGTACAGTCTAGCTCCCACACTGTGGATGTTGGAAATCCCCTTTACTAAATATAGCAGTAGTATAAATATAAACAGAACGTCATTGGGTATTATATATATCTGCAGTAATGGTTGTGGAATCAGTTTTAGATTCTCTTCTGAGAACAAGGTAAGAGCACAGTTTCGTGTCTTTATATTTAGCCCTGCATATTTTCAGATGACAGACATAGACTGAATCTTATTGTTATCTAGATTCACAATGACACTATATAGACTGTACTATAGAAGTAGTATTTAGTAATATCAGTGGTAGTGTATACGTATGTTTCTGAGTGATAGGTTGGTAGTGACGTATTCATGTTGACAACTTAATAATAAATGAGAGTTTGTAGAAATGTGCATCATTTTGTGTAGTTTGGGTATATGATATACGTTAGAGTATTAAAGTTTTTTTCTTCTACGTTTTTACCCTTTTGATAGCACAGTACACGAGTTGAACTTTAAATGATAAACTACCTTCCTTCAGTTAAATAAGGTATTTCTTATACAAATGAACTATTTTACAATATCAAAAACATATATGTTTCTCTGACTCATAATTTATAATATATACCTCTTTGTATAATAAGTCGACATATATGTTCAGTTTCAAAATTATCTATTGGGGTCGTATATAGTTCATTTTGTCTCCAAAACATATATTATATACTGTATAGTGCACCAAGGTTACCGAGGCTGTACAATGTTGTAATTTTAGATCTATCATATATTACAGGATCGAGTTATTGCAATGGTCGGTGCGTGGTGTGCGCATTTTACTTTATAAAGTGGACTGACCATTTTCAGGTTGGACTTGAGTGGCAATGTTCTCTTTACCTTTGATCATACATGTTTATTTTAAATATTTATCGTATTTTTGGGGCCGATAATATATATAGATCAAATAGGTCGATAGTACAATATGATAGAAGGCTGCTATAAGAAGATAGTCAATATATCTCAGAAAACTGATAATTAATCTCCTATAAAGCAAAGATTCGTCCGTCCTTGTAAAAACTAAACATGTTAAAAAGTCGATAACTCATTATGTACATTTTATGTGATTTTTCGTAGAGGTGAAGTTAATTTTTATATATTTTTAATTTTTTACGGATTCAGCATGAATTTTTGGAAAATTAGATTTCATGGTTCCTTGATCGTCAGACTTCGATTTCCGGATATTATAGCCAGGTTGACTCTTAGCTCTACTTACTACAAGCGTCCACGAGACCTGACTATTTCAAAGAAAATCAACCGCCATTTTTCTCTGTTCTGCACGCATGGCCTTATATTTTGTTGAAAATGATTCAGCGCTTTAAGCCAGATTAGTAATTAACACATTTGTGGTAAAATATTGGTGTAGGGTTTTTGGTAAGTTTCGCTGACGTAGATTGGGAATTTCGATCTTCTTGGATATTCACTAACGCCCTTATCTTGATGAAACTGCAATCATATTCACCATATGATATCTGATACATTCTTGGCTGTGTTTTTTCTTTTTCACTCTTGCGAAAATGTCCCTTTGCAGTTTTTAAATGTATCATTCCATAAAAAAAGTATCGTATATGTCAACATGGCAATGGTAATTAATTGTGTGTGTGACAATGAAATTAATATAATACATGACCATTGTTGGATCCGGGTCGTTTCGGCATTGTTTGGGTCGCGATTAATATTTTTTCGGGCAAAATACAATCATGGTCTGGTCGTGCATGAGAGCATCCATCTAGTATTTTGAGGGTCCCCAAGTTCGAACCCCAGTCTGGCTGCACATTTCCCCGTCCTAGAGGCAAACGTTATACTACACTTATTGTAATGGTTAACACTGGTGAAGCAGTTTTAGTAATTTAATGATTTCCTCATCACTGCCTCAAAACTTATCTATATCAATGATTTTCCTCTCTTGCAGTAACAAAGTAACAAGAGACCAGTAACACAGTTGAACAGTAATCAGGATGTTTGGTGCTAAACCAATATCCTTTGGCTTCCCTGCAAATAGTAAGTACCAATAAGTTTGTCAAATGTTTCAAGATGTATAATTCTATTATAAGAGATACACAGAGAAAATGAAACAAAACTGAAGAGTAATTTCCAAAATGGTTGCTAAAACTGTTGAAGACAAAAAAAGTTTCTGCCAAATTCATGTTATGTCCATCATATACTACCACACCATGAAATATATCCACTGTATGATACACGAGACATACAGTTTATTTTCACTGACTATGAACTTTATCTTTTCAGCCAATGTAGGGACAGCTACACCGTTTGGAGCTGGTGGGTATTACTTTGTGCAATTACAAATCTTCTAATAATTGTCTGTTTAAAATCTATATAAAGATAGCTCTATAGTTCAAAGGCCCAAGATATGCATATTTAGGTGATATTCAATGTTTGAAAATTAATTGTAAAATTCAGATGATAGATATTCTTTTTTTTAGAACTTTACAGGAATAACAATCTGATTAAAATACAGATTCTTATAACCACCCCGTTCAATAGAGGATCTGACAACATCCCATTAGGGGTCACATTCTGGTGGCCTTTGGATATGACCAATCAAACTGCTGCTGCCAGAATCTTGTAAAGCTTTCAGAATTATTTCATGTACGTAGTCATCTCGTTCAAAGAGCACAACAAACCTTAATGTATATGAGAAAATGTGTGAAATGACGTTTTCAATTGACATAACAATCTGTAGAAAACGTATTTGATCTGAAGTACACATGGTATAAAGGTCATCCGATTTTGTCAGATCCTATATTGAACGTAGTGGTTATAAGGATCTGTATTTAAACCAGATTGCAGGAATAAGCAAAAAAATAAAGAAATAATCTGCAATTACATTTTGAAATTTTTTGACAGAAAATTCAAAAGGACTATCTGTTGAACTTAGTCTTAGTCAAAGTTGAGGGAAAAAACCAGCCAGTTTGATAGTTAGTTATGATGTGTTAATATTTTTCTTTGATGGTTATCTCTCCTTTTTGTTTTGTTTTTGTCCACTAGTTATTCTCCGTTGCTTTGTTGATGTTTTTTGTTTTTTTTAGGCATGTTAACTGCCTGATTTCAGTTTCCTGTTTGTTTTGTTTTATGCATGCCTTTAATTTATCTTGGTTGGTTCTGTCTCTTGAATGGTTTATGCTACTAAAGGCAATAACAGCTTTGGTGCTAAACCTGCAGGAACGACTGCCTTTGGTACCCCAAATGCTGGAGGCGTATTTGGAGCCCAGCCAGCTGCCGCCCCAACAGGCGGCCTGTTTGGACAGACAAACACAAGTACAGGCGGGGGATTGTTTGGATCACAACCAGCAGGTGGAACCTTTGGACAATCTCAGTCTGGAGGATTCAGTAAGTCTGGATGCTTAGGTCATTGTTTATAGATGTGGAAAAAAACATAGTATAGATTGTTTGAATTGTTCATCAATTGATGTGTTGACAGGAATATTTTATTTTAAACTTTTAAGCCACAATTAGAACTAATTAAGATGTTATTGTGACATTCAAAATTCAAAACTTTATATTTGCTACAAATACTTTCTTTGAAATTAAATACAATTGTCACCTCTTTGACATTTTGTGGGATTCAGGTTGATAGTGATGTAGATGCCTAGTTGAAGTATCATGGTAATGTTCATTTTCAGCGTTTGGCAGTACCCCTGCCACAGGCAGTAGCAGTGGTGGCAGTCTATTTGGTCAGCAGCCACAACAAAGTACCGGAGGTGGCCTATTCTCTACACCAGCTACAGGCAATGCATTCGGCTCAAAGACCCCCGGATTTGGAGGTAAGTAGAAATACTGTTACCAACAACTTTCCTGTCAAAAACTTGCTCTAACTTTCATATGTTATTTACTTAAAAGAATATATTACAAAACACAATATAAAATTTTTAGACCATTTTAAACAGCATATTATAATTTATTTGTTTCATGTTCCGTTAATTTTTCACAAAGCTCATTTTTTGTGGCATGTTTTGAAACCTTCTCTCAGAAATATCAACCTTGTTCCCAGTGACATATTTCAGATGAAGATGTTTTTTGAAATACAACACATATATTGATAATAACCATTGTCTGTGTATGATGTTTTAGGGTTTGGGGCTACCAGCACTCCAGGAACAGGAAGCAATTTATTTGGACAGCAAACCAGTAACACATCATTATTTGGAACAGCAGGGACCAGTGGTAAGTATTCAGTCAGAGTAGGAGTAGTGGGTAGTTTTCTTTGGTTCTGTTGATTTGCATTTACTAATATAAAAATTCTTCTTTAACTCAATGGTAACTTTGAGGACACATTTGGGCTCTTCTGCTTGAAGATCTTGGACAGGTTATTATGACATGCTTACAATGAATAAATAACTTTGTATTTGTGGATTCCTGATATTTATTTACACAGGGTTCGGTCAACAACAGCAACAGAATGCTCAAGTAGGTACGGCTCTCAAGTTCAGCGCCCCTGTTAGTCAGGACACCATGGTCAAGAATGGTGTGAGCAGTCACATCAGTACTCGCCATCAGTGTATAACGGCCATGAAGGAGTACCAGAATAAAAGTCTCGAGGTAAGAATACAAGGCTCTCATGAATGATATTCTGAAAATGGTTACTTTGGTTACGAAAGTTTGGAGGTAGTAATAAACAAAGTTAATCATAATGGTCTTAAAAACTAAAATTCAGAAAACGAATGTTATAAGCATTGACAGTTTATTACAAGAAAAATATCATTTATATGTTAAGAATACAAGGTTATTGTGTACAAAATTAAGTTATTCCAAACATTTCATTAACACAATAGTCTGTTAAACCTATTTAGCTTTCACATTAATTGATCTTCTTCCACACCATTATTTTATATCACATATTATTTTCACATCGTTATTTTCTGTTGTCACAGGAACTCCGCGTGGAGGACTACTTGGCTGGAAGGAAAGGTAAACAGTCAGCAATATTTGGGGCGACACCTGCCAGTTCTAGTACCGGCTTCAGCTTTAACAAACCACAGGCAACAGGGTTTGCAGCTTCAGCAGCACGTAAGTGGCTTTTATCATGTCAGTTTGTTAGGGGAGCTAATCTCTTTATTAATAGGGGAGATAATTACTTTATCAATAGGGGAGATAATTATTTATTAATAAGGATGATTATTATATTTTATCAATTTTGAATTAATTGTTTCCAGCTAGTTAAGATGGTTTCAAACTACTGATCACAATAGAGTGAATAACTTAAAAACTGTAGTTCAGATCACAAATAAAAAAAGAAGATATTTGTTCTGAAAAACTTGCTTCTTATAAATATATTTTAAGTGTCAAACATGAATGATCTATTACAGCCTTTGGGACTACACCAGCAGCGACACAGTCCTCTCTGTTCAGTCAGCCACAGAACCAGACAGCCACAGCTAGCCCTTTTGGCCAGAATAAGTCCATCTTTGGTGCTACACAGGGAACAGCCACCAGTACTACTGGATTTGGTACTGGGTTTGGAAACACAGGGACATCCCTCTTCGGAAACAACCAGGCAAAGGTACAGACGTAATGCCCAAGATAGTTTATATGATTGGCATAAAATTTGTGAAAATATAGTTCTAATATTTACTGTTTATTCTTATACAAATTGTAGTAATATCTGCCTATAGTGACTATTTCTGTGTTAATACCATCTCCTTATTGTCCCAAAAACAAATTTAGAGCAAGTAGCACTGTGTATGAAAACCATCTGGGTATAAAGAACACAAGGATATGATGATAAAGTTTCAAAAAGCAGCATGAGATTAATATAATGTCACTGATAAACAAGTTGTGTTAAAACTGACTTGTAATGAACACTCCAGTAATTGATACAGCATACAATGATACTCATGTAATAAGAAATATTGAACTTTTTGGACAGCCTGCTGGATTTGGAGCGACAGCTGTGACCTCTGCTCAGCCATCCCTGTTTGGGAACACATCCTTTGGTGGAGCGACCTCCGGAGGCTTTGGTAACACAGGGGGATTTGGGACTGCCGCCACAGGGGTAAGTATTGACAGAATCAGGTAATTTTAACTGATGATATTTCTTCATTCATTAATCTATTGTTTATTCAGCTGTAAATCATTCAAACAGATTTTGAATTTCTTGTTAAATTAATTTAGATATATATATATAAAACATATTAGTGCTTTGAGACTTTTTTCATTGTTTTAAATTTTTTTTAGTTTTATGTATTTAATGTTTTAATGGTGATTAAAGCACAATGTCAAGAATTGATTACCGGTCATTGCCTAACCTGGAGACCTTATTGTTTGTCATTATTAGGGTGGTTTATTTGGAGCTAAACCTAAGCCTCTGTTTGGTACGGCTGCTACGTCAGCTCCAACAGGATTTGGAGTGTCACAGTCCTCCAATCTCTTTGCTAAGCCAGCCAATAGTACAGGCACTGGCCTGTTTGGGAACACGACAACTTCGACATTTGGAGGTAAGGGCATTGCATATTATTTCTCTTCCTCACTTTATACTGTAAACTCTGCTATTTGTTTATGATTAATACAGCAAAAGTTCAAATACTGGTGATAACATCCTTATCATTGAGATTCCAAAGTGCTTCTCCAATGCCTCAAAGTCACCAATATGTTTCTTAAGTGTTGTTTTTTCTACATGGTTCTTTCCTAGAATTTGAAATAGGAAACACTGAGTTATATAACTTTTCCTGTCATGTAAAAGTCTTAAAAGAAGCCATTGGTCTTTGTATTCTGTAAATTTTGATAAGGAAAAATGTTATTTCAAGAATTTTTCAACGGCATTACAGTGCAAATATTTTCAAAAGATGATTTATATACAAAACGAGATATTTTTTATTTTTTTTTTTTTTTGCAAAATCTTACAAAAAACTTTTTTCTCTCTTTCAAAACCCCTACCAGCTAGCACTGGTTTTGGAGGGTTCAGTAATGCTACTTTTGGTAGGTATAGCCTCTGTTTAGATCTATCTGAAGGCCTCTCTGTGTAATGTTTAACAATTAATCAGTATTAGATGGTGGTTAATGATCTGTCAATGAATTTGACTAACCAACATAGATTAGTGTAGGTACTGTTATTTCATTTGCAAGATTAATAATATAAACATTTAACAAGATGTGATCATTTTAAATATCTAAGCCACTGTCTTACTTATTAGGACTGTTAGCACAGAGATTCCTTAGCCTGTGTGTATAGATTTTCCTGTTTAGTTACAAATACAGAACCAACTGTTCACCACATTCAATTTTAATTTCTTGGAATCTGTGTGAATTTGCTTCTCAAACCCACTTCTGCTTCTTCAACATTTTTCTTTATTTGGTATGCTTTGGTTTCTCCGTTGCTTTAAAAATTTTAATTTATAGAACCTATGAAAACTGAACCTGTATTTATTAAAATTAAATGAACCTATTTTCTTACTTAGAATATATAGTGTGTTGCAAATAATATGACAGAGGTTTCATGTTTCAATAAAAATGAAATGATGGTGGTTAGGTTGTATGCAGGTGTTGCTTAATTTGACAGTAAATGGTGGCAATGTATACCTCAAGCTTGCATGCCGTGTTGTACATGTATAAATGATTTAAACAGATTTCAGTATCCCAATATAATCCACCCAAAATTGATGTTTTGATTTGTTCATTACCAAAAGTCACGTTTCCAAAGAAAACAGAGTTTAAGAAAATATCTATGCCTTTTTATACCCTAGAAGAAGCCCTGAATGTTTCTACCTACTTTATATTTTCGTTCTATGGTCTCTCCAAATTGAAAGTTTGAAAGCTAATCTGTCAAGCAAAGTGATGGAAATGTGTGAAAGAGCTGGGATTTGTTAAATGATGTACAAGTTTGATTTGACATTGAGTGGCTAATATTCATTAAGACCTTTCTCCCAGTTCAAAAGGCTTTAACAGCTTATATCTTAGATTGTCAAACTTAGAGTTTCTATGTACAATGGATATTTATAATATTGATTATTTTCCACACATTATTGATTTGTATGTTTTGTTTTGAAGGCACTGGTAACAGCCTGTTTGGAAACAAACCTTTAGGATTTGGTGCGACCAGCACCCCAAGTCTGGCACTCAATAACAATACATTCAATAATACACTCAGCAAGCCGGCGTTCGGAGGCTTCGGCAATACAGCCCCAGCCTTCCCAGGTAAGGAATTATTTATAATGTGTAAAATTTCTCATGGTACAAACTTGCACCGAATAATATTCATTTACCGTAGAATTTTAATTTAACATTGTACATCTCAAGAAAGAAAAATCAGGGATTTCAATCTCACTAAAATAGAAATATTTTTATTCTAGTTGTCCATCATATTTATCAATTCTTGTTGTCCATTATATTGATTAGTCGATAAGAACAAATTTTGAGTTGGTTTCAGCACTGTAGAAATATTCAAACGTTAGAATTTTTACACAACTATATTATGTACCCATATGTTTCAGGACTGTCTGGAAACACTCAACTAAATCTGGGAAACACCACTTTAAGCACGTAAGTAAATCAGTTCACCAGTTTACCTGAATGTTGTGAGGTACGAGGTATCACTGAAAGCACAATTCTTAACTTTTAAATTATGACACTTCATACCAAGGAAAATAAAGCTTTGTAATAAAATCCTCATTAATTGTAAACTGTTGAGATGGAAAAAAGGATGGTTTTTAAGAACAAATACTCAAATCATTCTAAATAATAATAAAAAATAAATAAATATTGAAAATGATAATTTTGCATATTTATGCCATATTTTTAGATGGTTACTATTTTTTCTTGAAGGTGTTGACAGACATTTATAAAAAAGAACACTTGACCTTAATTTTAACCTTAATTGATGTTACAGGGCTCCTAGCGCCGTTGCTAATTCAGCCAATCAGCTACAAATACAACAACAGTTGTTGAACCTGGTTAACTCCCCTTATGGTGACTCACCACTCTTCATGAATCTGAAGCAGGTAAGAACACTAGGCCGTCCATTAATGGCCTTAGATCAGTGATCGACAGAAACCTAAAGAAATCCATTGCATTTTCTTAACTCTTTGATTCATAGTTATAATTTTTCGAAAATGGTAATTTATGTAAAATACATTTCAGTATTTTGTATTGTTGAAATTTTTACATCATGTCTGGCTTGTTTATTTGATCCCCTTATTTCACATGGTGTGTATGGTTTTCAGAGTGAAGTAAAGCGTGAAGAGCTCCTGAAACCAACCAATCCAGCTGCTCAGAAAGCAGCTCTAAGTAACCAGTTCAAGGTCAGTCCACGACCTACAGCTCGTGTCAAACCCAAATCTCTTCATGGTGTCCTCAACGGTTCAAAGGTAAGTCATTGGGAAGAATGCTGTAAGTTTTTAAGGGTGGTAAGGTCCCCACCATCAATGGGGGGTGGGGGGGGAGGTATTGTTACCTGTATCCATTGTGCCCTTTCCCATCCATATTGCAGACATTTCAAGTTCACCACTTCAGGGAGATACAACTTCTTTTCTTGTAATTTCATTCGGAGAACTAGATTGTGATTGTAGTTCGTTTGCAAATAATTGTCAATTGTCAATAAAATCCCTTGATCGAAAATACACGATTGTCAATAAAATCCCTTGATCGGGAATACACGAAGTACACGATTGTCAATAAAATCCCTTGATCGGAGTACACGATTGTCAATAAAATCCCTTGATCGGCAGTACACGATTGTCAATAAAATCCCTTGATCGGCAGTACACGATTGTCAATAAAATCCCTTGATCGGCAGTACACGATTACATCGGCAGTACACGATTGTCAATAAAATCCCTTGATCGGCAGTACACGATTGTCAATAAAATCCCTTGATCGGCAGTACACGATTGTCAATAAAATCCCTTGATCGGCAGTACACGATTGTCAATAAAATCCCTTGATCGGCAGTACACGATTGTCAATAAAATCCCTTGATCAGCAGTACACGATTGTCAATAAAATCCCTTGATCGGCAGTACACGATTGTCAATAAAATCCCTTGATCGGCAGTACACGATTGTCAATAAAATCCCTTGATCGGCAGTACACGATTGTCAATAAAATCCTTTGATCGCAGTACAGATTGTCAATAAAATCCCTTGATCGGCAGTACACGATTGTCAATAAAATCCCTTGATCGGCAGTACACGATTGTCAATAAAATCCCTTTGATCGGCAGTACACGATTGTCAATAAAATCCCTTGATCGGCAGTACACGATTGTCAATAAAATCCCTTGATCGGCAGTACACGATTGTCAATAAAATCCCTTGATCGGCAGTACACGATTGTCAATAAAATCCCTTGATCGGCAGTACACGATTGTCAATAAAATCCCTTGATCGGCAGTACACGATTGTCAATAAAAATCCCTTGATCGGCAGTACACGATTGTCAATAAAATCCCTTGATCGGCAGTACACGATTGTCAATAAAATCCCTTGATCGGCAGTACACGATTGTCAATAAAATCCCTTGATCGGCAGTACACGATTGTCAATAAAATCCCTTGATCGGCAGTACACGATTGTCAATAAAATCCCTTGATCGGCAGTACACGATTGTCAATAAAATCCCTTGATCGGCAGTACACGATTGTCAATAAAATCCCTTGATCGCAGTACACGATTGTCAATAAAATCCTTTGATCGGCAGTACACGATTGTCAATAAAATCCTTTGATTGCTAATTTATGTATGCAGGAATATGTTTAACACAATACTGACACAAAATATTGTATACAAGAATATTTGAAAAGTGGTTTAAACCTATATATTTGAAGGTTTACTTGAAATAGCAATGACATTTACAAACCAACGTTTCATGACTATATCTGTGAAAAATTGTGTGTATGTATAAGAATTCAAAGCAATTCTTGTTGTCAAATATGCTTTCAATTTATGTAAAATAATTATGTATCACCTTTAAACCGTTTCAGTCGCAGATGTTTGAAGGCCTAGAGGATGAAGGATTCAGCTTTGGGAATGAGACATTCCAGCCTAAGAAGAGTATTAAGAAGTTGGTGATAAAGAAAGGTGCTTCTGATTCGTCGTCCCCTGGCAGTCGGTCCTCGTCTGTGGTCGGGGAACCCAGTCAACAGCTGTCTGTCTTAGAGACTGATGGTCCAGACCTCCCCAATACCAGTCTGTAAGTTATCTGATGATGTTCACACCAGACTACAGATTTCTTGTTTTAATGGAATTCATGTCCGATTCTTTTAACGCAAAGCGTTGTTAGTAAGATCAGATGAGACATAAAATGCTAATCCTAGTTTCTTCTATGTTAGATAGATGATACAGCTACTGATCATTGCATATTTACGACATAATTGAACATGTACAAAGTGAAACTTGAATAAGACATCAGCTACACTAGTACAGCTAACAAACACTACTGAATTGGACTGCTATGTTGTTATTCTATTGTTTTTACAAGCCAACATAAGCAATACTGTATTTTAAGAAAAAATCTTCACTGCTATTAAATTTCGCGATTAACATTTAGAACAATATCGCTAAGATCAACATTCACAGATTAAAGAACTGAATGGAAATTCCTATCATATAAGTGATGAAGATGTTAGTTCACGGAGATAATTTTTTGTTGAAATGCTTGGATTGCAATATTTGTGATAGTAAATATCACACATAAAGTTGGTTTACAACATACTACAAATATATGCATGGAATACCTTAAGTACACAAAGCTGGACCTACTAACTGTTATAACATGATTTATTACAGGAACATGCCACCTGAACCAGTGATACAATTACCCCAGGTATCACCGCCAGTACAGAAACCAGGTAACCAAAGTATGGACGATACTATGGCTATGTTGAATGTACCTAAGATTCCCAATCGTATTACGTCTCGTTCACCTGACGAGACTGACCTAGATATTTCTCAGGCAGAAGACAGCATGGAGCGTAGACCGGTACGTATATAAGTATTTCTATAAATAAATCACTGAGTATTCTACATGAATATGGAACATTTGTCGTGTTTTGATAGTAGAGTACATTTTCAGAAATTTAGATGTAAGCGTAACAGATTCATTATGTACAGGATAGATGTTTATTGTAATAGCTTTATTTTCTATAGTTATATACAGCAAATTCCAAATTACTAAATACTCTTTAGTTTCATTCCTAGGACAATTTTAAATGTGCCCATTGATTTTCAGACTACACCACCCCCTCCCCACGCTGCAGACGTGACACTGACAAGGCCTGGTTACTATACGATCCCCAGTATGGAGGAGCTTGGAGATATGGTGGATGAACAGGGAGAGTGTTTTGTGGACGGATTCACCATCGGCCGGGAGAGATATGGCAGTATCTACTTCCCTGGAGTCTTCAGTGTCGCTGGACTCAACTTGGATGAAATTGGTGAGATCATAGTTCTTCTACATGACACTAATTTATTTCAATCTCTGTAGTTGCATACTGGTGTGGTTGTTTTCATTTAGGTATTAAGTCAGTCAGACATCGTGAAATTTGTCGGTCCGACAGACATGTCCGGAAAAATTTTACACAGACTGCCTATTTTATATACGGTCTGGACCGACTGTCTGGCAATTATTGAGTACCAGCAGACGGTAGAAATGGCGTTTAGACTGGCTTTTGGACGAGTGAATGTTGACATCACGCTTGGCCGTCGGATGAGTAAAAAATGCTGACACCAATAATGACCTCAACCTTAAGTATATCATTTCTCGCTAAATTTATATAGGATCGGACTTTCGTGACGGTCTCTTAAAAATACAATTAAGCAATGATAAGCTTTTGCTTTCTGCATCATTCTTCGAAATCCCTGACTTTCATTTTCAATGCGTATGTACAGCATGGATAAATCCGAGGTCTCTTGATATTGTAATGAAGAGGCTAGAGGTGTATCGCATAACAAGATGTCACATCGAAATCTGCAGCAGGTTTTTGTGATGTTCACATTAAAAAAAAGCTTACAAGGAGATAATGGAGTTAAAAATAAAATACCTACTAAATTGGAAAGTAAGTTTAAATATCGACCTTTTCAAAGATGTCTTTTTTATAACACTTCAAAATTATTATGTCGGTCGTCTTGTAAAATTGTCTCTTTAATAGTCATGTTACCCTGAATCGGCATCAATACAATTCTGACAATCAACTAGATACATCTAAAACAGCTGTATGCTGATAAATAGCATATACATAGACAGTCACATACACTTATTTATCTGATAAATATTGTGGGCAAGTGAAAATGTCTTTCGGACCAGTAGGTTTTGATGGAGCACTTGTCCGACGGTTGAGTACATTTGAAAGTTTTGGATAAAGGAATATGAGATAAAAGAATAGATCTGTCGTTCAGCGATAAATTGTATCAGGGTCGCTTTTGGTTTTTATTGGATAAGGAAAAGGGCGGACGAGATGCACGGATTGCTCAAGTATTTGATGAAACAATATCGTTTTGTTTTTTTACTCCACAGCTATGTAGAATTTAAACTGCATAAAATAATCATGAAAGCAGCTGCCTGGATACTAAGTAATACCACAGAGATATGTTTACTTAAAAAATTCACATTGAATTTTGGTGCGGTAAAATCTTGTTTGGTCCTGCTTACTCACAGTCCTTGCCGGTCCAAATGTCCGGCCATTTTGCCAACTTTTGCGATGTCTGGTCTATATATTGGAGGAGTGGCCTACTTTGTCATCATTGTTAGATGAACCACATTTATTCTTGAAGTCCTATTATGTACATTTTGTCACCAGAATAATACAGTCGTCCATGAAAAATAAACCTTCTGGATGCTTGTATTTGGTAAATAAAAAACTTAAGAACTTGAAACTTAAATCTATTAAAAGTAGTGAAAGGATTTTGATTATTACTGAGGTTGGATTTCATTTTTTATTTACAGTACACATCCGGAGGAAGGAAGTGGTTGTCTACCCTGACGATGATAACAAACCTTCAGTCGGCGACGGTCTGAACAGGAAGGCTGAAATCACACTGGACTGTGTGTGGCCAATAGACAAGAGTGACCGCACTCCCATCAAAGTAGGGCACTCGATCTAAAGCTGGGGTTAAATATTTCTTATAATTGGAAATTAGATTATCTTTCTTATGATAAATTCCATGAACTTAACCTGCTTATGAGGATCATGTGAATCAAGAGTTATTTTGATGCATTCTATAATGAAACAAAGAACTATTGGGAACCTTGAAATTTCCAGCTCATGAAAAGCATGTTACTAAAGAGTGTGCAACTTTTGATGATATTGATGTTAATGTTGGAAGTTACATCCTGTTGCATTTTGATTCAGAGCCCAGAACGCCTGGCTGCCATGAATTATCAGGAGAAGATAGAAGAGATCACACACAGAATTGGAGGTAGATTTATTGATTACCGCCCAGAGACAGGTTCCTGGGTGTTTGAGGTAAGCATGATTACATTACTATGACACATTCATTATTCACAATGTATAGTTGAGGATTGGAAGATTCCAAATTTTATAACTGACATCAAACCAGAACTCTGACCAGGTTTGGTAGCAGGATTGTAGAGTGGTTGACACTATGATGAGACCTATTCAGGAATGGCTGCCAGGCATTGAAATTGTAAATTTAAGTACTTAATTAGTTTTGGCACATTCATATTATAGGGTTAATGTTTAATTTAAGTTAGAGATTAGTGGTATAATAAATTGGCTTGTCATTGAATTTGCTTCAATAAATGGTAGTTAACAAAAGTAGAAGAGGCTGGGAAGTTACAATTTAAGAATGTTATTGCCACAAATAATTGCAATAATCATTTGTTGCAACCTTAAAAACATATGGACACTGTACACATGTACTTTATAATGGATTATTGATCTTATCTTTCACAGGTGAAACACTTTACTAAATATGGCATGGACGACAGTGATGAAGAGGATTTGTCTAACTTGGCCCAGAAACAGCAGGTCAGTAGTGGTCAGTAAACTGGACAGTCCAGTCTGTGTCATCTAGCTGTAGTAACTGATCCGTGTATCAGCGACTGGACACCCCACTCGGGACGAGAGGCTTGACTCCAAATGTCTTGTCATCTCAACTGTCCATTGATACAGAAAAAAACCAACCCAAACCTGCTCCGCCCTTAAGAAATTCAATCGAGGAAAGTAAAAGTTGTGCTATCAAATTTCACAGAAGTACTTCATTTCTACTTACGGCTTGTGGATGAATGCAGTGTTGTCAGAACAGAAACAATCTTAAGTATGAACACTGAAAATGTCTTGATGTAGCATTAGTATAACAAAAGCAGATGGATCTGTTACAAGTTTGCTTACTTCAATACTTTAAAGATTTCTGTTGTGGCGCATGTTAAGACAGTGAATGTGTTAAAACATTGAATATTTAATGTTGGTGTGTAACTTGTGCTTAAATTCCTTTACAATTCTATATTGATCATGGACTGATATTATACCAGTCGTAAACAATATTGACAAACATTGATGCAGTATTATGAAATAAACATATCAGAAACTGAAGACCCAATAAAATGTTTTCTGAACTGGTAATGACCATTATGGACAATTTTCATCTTGCTTGGAGTTCATAGTGACATGCTCTAGAAGAAGAATTCATAGCGTTACAATAACTTTATGTGTTGAACGGAGTGATATTACTTTATACACCGAGATGTAATGACTTCTCCATTAAGGAATATTCCCTATAGTGGACCAGTAGATGTGTGATCATTACTTTGATCTGTGTGATTTTGTATCATTTTACTGAATTTTATCCGAATATCAAACTTATTTTCATTTGAATTTTTTCTCTATATTAATATCAATAACTTCATATGGAGATAGATACAATATACAAAATAGAGAAAGTGTGTAAAATCTACAAATGTCTCGTTAGATTATTTGCAATATATATATTGAAAAGATCATGAGGTTAAATAGTATGTGTACACTCTACCAATCTCCTTCTGCATGGATTGGAATAGATAATGTTAAAAAATGAAAATATTATAAGTTTTTTCTCTATAGTAGTATCAACTTGTGTAATACTGAGAAATACAATATGTAATGTTTAAAAAGAGAACGCATGTAAAATCTACCAATGTCTTGTTAGATTAGTTGTAATATATATATTGAAAAATGTAAATATTATGAGATTAATTATTATATGAAAACCTAAACTATAGGGTTTAATTGATTACTTTCAATTGATGTAGTCACACATGACTTGTTCAGATAAAAGAAACAAGACATGGGTGTTATCTACAGATGTTGTTAGTAATTAATTGGATCACTGATAAATAGGTTGATACAAACACCAAAGGGGATGTTGGTGTTATCTCTGTTATTTAACAGTATTGGATAGAAATCAGTTATCACAATGTGAATCAAATTAAAATCTATTATCAATCATACTTGTCGAAATCAAACTTATTTTCTGTATACAAGACAAAATGTAATATATATATATATATTTTCATTGTAAATAGTATTGAATGTAATGTGCGACAAATGATTCTTGTGTTAACATAACAGATCTATAGATGTATAAAATACATGTTTATATATAAAATGCTAAATCTGTTGATTATGTTTTATTGGAAATAAAGGTTGTATTAAAGAAGAAAAGACATGCCTTATACATATTTGTTCAGCCCTGGTTTAATGGTACAGAGAAATATAAAATGTACAGATATGTATGGCCTTTAGTGAAGGAACTCATAAACCAGATAGAAAGGGGCAAGATACATTGTCTACCAAAACCGCTGGCATATGTATACATGTACCATACTCACATATGGACATCAGCAGATTATTGTAGTGTTTGGACATAAAAATGTGAAAAGTTAAAGTACAGGACTAATATCATATCTTTGAAAATTGATGAAAGCTTTATTCTAAACCTTATATTTAGATTAGGAATTTTATTTCCATACAAGTTTGTGGCAACAGTAATCTATACCAACACAAGGAACATGTGCCTAATTATCATTGTGGTTTACGACTTAAAAAGATCCAGGATCACAAAAACAGAAAATGTAATTATCTAACTATATCGACCTTGTGAAAAAGTGACATAATAGAGTTGGATTGACTTACAAATTGATTCATGTTCTTGAGGTCTGATTGTTTAAAACACTTTCCTATTAAATCAAGTGAAGGATTTTTCCCCACTTAATTGAAAATCTTATTATTAAAAAGCATTCAATGAATGTTTCTTTTTTATATAACTAGTACAAAGGTCAAAGTGTTTAGAAGGTAAATAGACAGGTCTTGTTTCATCCCACAATACAAATGTATGTGTACTACTAAAACAACAATAAAACAGTTTTAAGGATGACGAAGACTTCATGGTTTTAACATTTCATTCCCTTTGAAGGTTTTTTATGTTGTTTGTATTACTTAGTTCTTAGGTCTCCGGAGATTTGTTAAAACTGTTGTTTGTATTGCTTAGTTCTAACGTCCCCGGGGATTTGTTAAATTTGTGTTTTACTGAATATGAAAAGTTTACAACATCCAGTTGGATACCAAAAAAACATCTTTTTGATCAACTACAATTCATTTTCATCGTCCTTTTGTAGTTTTCATCCCCATTACTTGTTGCTCTGGTCATTTCAGAAAACGGGTCAACAGAAGCCAGGCCTGTCACAGCAGCTGCCCATGGGTCAGGGACAGTCGTACATCCCACCCCAGCCCACCAACGGGATAGCCCCGCCCCCAAAGTTCTCATTAGATATATCCCAGCAAGCAATGGATGACCGTGCTGTGCCCATGGGGGAGGACGACGATGTGCCAGACCTCTCCCACAAAGATGTCACTGAGGAATTTGTGAACGAGATGGGTACAAAACTTTATTTACAAAGCTGTTACAGAATATAGTTAGCTGCAATATTGTAGCTCAAAAGACAGACAGAAAATGGTGTGGTGTTTCGAGCTAGCGCTACAGTTGGTGCTTATAACTGTTACTGGAGCAAAGTAAAACAAATGAAAAAGGCTATTAACACCTTTGTATGCATGTTATTGAGTCATTTTTATATCACTTACCTACAACATAACTTATAAAAGATTAAATTCACCGTCAGGTATTATTTCCAACACATAGAAATATGATGATTAATTCAAAACGAGAATGTACAGCAATTATACAGATTGTGAAATTGACGTATTGTGAGCAGTAAGACAGATATTACTAATGGTTGTTGCATTGACGTGTTGTGAGCAGTAAGATAGATATTGCTAATGGTTGTCACGTTGATTTTGCACAAGAATTATGTAAACATGCATTTATAAGCATGAACTACATGTAATTGGAAACCTTTAAAAAGTATAAAAAAAATTTGCCAGAGTGATTCTCTGTGGCAGTGCTCCACTAGCGCACATAGGGACCAATTTATACCCAGACAGAAAGCATAGTAGGCCGGTTATGTATGTTCGTTCTAGGATATAGTGTACCATGTCTGTAATAGAAGTAAAGTCTAATGTTGTTCAGAAAATATACTTTAACCTGTCATATTTTTATGACCGATTAAATGTACATTTGATGAGCGATAAGAAACCCTGAAAATTACTAGCTGTGAAAGTGATCTAGGTGCATCTACAGTAGAACTATATGATTCAAAATTGTGAAATTAAATTTCAGTGAAAAAGTTTTCATTCTCTAAAATCAGAAATTTGTCTGTGTAGGTGAGGAGGAGTTCGAGGGTCAGGACGAAGGGCCGAGTTCACACAGACTAGCGGCCAGTATGGGAGTCAGCACCCACAGCATGCAGATGATGAAGGCGTCCTTCTTTGGGGACGAAGAAAAAACTCCTGGAGGAGGTTAGCATATTGCTGGTCATATGTTAATCCATGATGTTAAAATCTGCAATGTACTGATGATAGGTCCAGTATAACACAATTATCCATATGGTATGAAAGTTCTTTACTTTACTGACAGAAAATTTTTTTTTTACATAGCACACATTTATTTGGATGTCACGCTTTTGCTAATCTGATAATATGATAATGTCTAAATGCAGCATATCTTGTTGAGATTCTTTGTCCTGTAACTGACTTGGTTATAAACAGATGGAGACATGGCCTCAGAGAAACGCAGTGATACAACAGACAAGCATGGACCAAGTCTGTTTAGTTCTGCCTACAAATCCAAGTTTATGTCTCCGGTCAAACTGTCGCAGATGCCACAGACCACAGACTTCAGAGAGCAACAAGGTAAGGATTAAATACTGAATAGCTGCAGATTTACAATAGCCATATAAGTAAAGTTTTAAAACTAGAACTGTTGCTTCTGCCTCCATATGATAAACCAATACACCAGTACTGCTTTTAATTTCAGTGCATACAGATTGACTAATGAAAAGCTTACCGATAAAAAAGGTTAATTTTCAGATACTGTACACATTTATGAAAGAATCACCTATGTTGACACGAATTTTTTTTATTAAGAGTAGGATGTCTGCTGTTTTTATAGGACAATTAAATACTGGTAAGGAGACATTTCATGATTTGGTTATATTTGGTTATTGCTATGAGACCAATCAACATTTTTTTATGGCATAAAATATTGAATTTCTGTACTAGGAATGTTCCCACCACGTATCCACACTCCTGAGCCTATCCGCCCAGCCAAGAAAAATTTCCAATACCCACCTGTAGCGGAACATATGATTCTAGCCAGTGGAATGAAACCTGAGGATCTCCCACAGAAGATAGTTGGCTCCCGTGTCCAGAGAGAAATTCCTGAGTTCTCCAAGTCAGAAATGTATGGGAAGCAGAATATGATAAAGGATGCAGCGTTGTTCATGGGGAGGTCATTCCGTGTAGGATGGGGACCAAACTGGACCCTGGCCCATTGTGGAACACCAATCACGAAGGAGATCACAGGTATAATCAAATCTCCAGCTACAAATCGATTATCTAAGAAATTGGCAATGAAAAATACATAATGACTTAACTGAATATTGTAAGATGTATGCAAAATTTCATGGAAAATACAGATCTTAATGGAAGTTCAGAAATTATGAACTTGTGTATTTATTGTAGAAGAGAAAGATGCTGTTAGGTTCTCGCTGTTGTCAGGAGGTAGAACAAGACCGGCTGTGGACAGTACATATGAATGGAAGGTTACCTTGGAGAAAGTGGATGTAGCTGGCTACTTCAGACAGGAGGACACAACTGTACTGGTTAGTTAAAATATAAATATTAAGGAGTCCTTCAATATAAGTGTAATGTTTTTCAATCTTGAGTTAATGACATTAATTACAAAAACAGATGAGGTAAGGATGGAGTATTGTAAACATGAATCTAACTTTTGATAGCTCCAATCTATTAAACTGCCAGCAGAACTATATGGGAGATACTTCATCTTGCTTCATTTTCCAACCAGGGGTTAATCTTATATTAGCTATTCATATCTTATCCCATCTCCAGAGATGTAGTAAGTATTGAACACTAATTGACCTGGGACCTAGATGATACCAGACTCTTACCTCAGTCCCTTCCTCTCCTCCTAACTCTGACCTGATTCCTTCCAGCACAACCACGAAGAACTACTGATGATACAGTTGGACCATTCAGAGAAGATGAAGTCTGATTCCTGTCCCCAGTTTGTCCCCAGTCCAGGAGTTGATGCCATCCATCAGTATGCTGATAGGACCAAACTAGACAAACAGGACACTGGTAAGGTCCAGTGCAAAGGTCACACACGTACACTTTATATGACCCTGCCATGATATGGGAGTGTTAGGGCCAAACTAGACAACAGGACACTGGAAGGTCCAGTGGAAAGGTCAGACACATACCCTTTATATGACCCCGCTATGATATGGGAGTGTTAGGACCAAACTAGCCAAACAGGACATGGTCCGATGAAAAGGTCACACACATACACTTTATATGACCTGCCATGATATGGGAGTGTTAGGGCCAAACTAGACAACAGGACACTGGTAAGGTCCAGTGGAAAGGTCAGACACGTACACTTTATATGACCCTGCCATGATATGGGAGTGTTAGGGCCAAACTAGCCAAACAGGACACTGGAAGGTCCGGTGAAAAGGTCAGACACGTACCCTTTATATGATTCCGCCATGATATGGGAGTGTTAAGCAAAACTAGACAAACAGGACACTGGAAGGTCCGGTGAAAAGGTCAGACACGTACACTTTATATGACCTGCCATGATATGGGAGTGTTAGGGCCAAACTAGACAACAGGACACTGGTAAGGTCCAGTGGAAAGGTCAGACACGTACACTTTATATGACCCTGCCATGATATGGGAGTGTTAGGGCCAAACTAGACAAACAGGACACTGGAAGGTCCAGTGAAAAGGTCAGACACGTACCCTTTATATGATCCCGCCATGATATGGGAGTGTTAGGGCCAAACTAGACAAACAGGACACTGGTAAGGTCCAGTGGAAAGGTCAGACACATACCCTTTATATGACCTGCCATGATATGGGAGTGTTAGGGCCAAACTAGACAACAGGACACTGGTAAGGTCCAGTGGAAAAGGTCAGACACATACCCTTTATATGACCTGCCATGATATGGGAGTGTTAGGGCCAAACTAGACAAACAGGACACTGGTAAGGTCCAGTGGAAAGGTCATACACGTACACTTTATATGATCCCGCCATGATATTGGAGTGTTAGGGCCAAACTAGACAACAGGACACTGGTAAGGTCCATGGGAGTGTTGGGCCAAACTAGACAACAGGACACTGGAAGGTCCAGTGAAAAGGTCAGACACATACCCTTTATATGACCTGCCATGATATGGGAGTGTTAGGGCCAAACTAGCCAAACAGGACACTGGTAAGGTCCAGTGGAAAGGTCATACACGTACACTTTATATGATCCCGCCATGATATGGGAGTGTTAGCGATATCAGTCTCATCCCATTACAATTTCACATGGAGGTTGGGAACATCTATATCTAAATTTATTTCTATTTCTGTTGCTTTGTAAGATTGGACTGAAAAGTTTTGGTTTCCAACAGAATTATCAGATTGATATTAAGAAATTAATTCAGAAACCTTTGGAAAGAAACATGTTTTAATATGTCATATATACAGAGGACTCCACATAATCGAATAACGGTTATTTGAATATTTCGGTTATTTGCATAAAATTATGCGGTCCCGATTTTTTCCTTCTTTATCTTTGTTTTTCAACTCCGTGTATTTGCATAGACTTTTACATGACCTCCGGTTATTTGAATAAAATATTTGGGATATTCTAAAAATAAAATCGAATATTTTTCAATATTGCAATATATTTTTAGCGAAATTCGCCGGTATATGTTTCAAGATACTTCGCTTTTACTAGAAATCATCATGGTGAGAGATTAACGTTATCGTATGGCTTGTTATTTTATGCATGAATAATGCAAAGGTAGTGTTTCCCACAGGAAAAAAAAGGGCATGGTGCTGGGTTTTGAAAAGGGCACCTTGACCGCGATAAATAACCATCAGAGGGGCACAAAGGTTATATCGACAACTTCCAATACATGGGGAAATCTTTAAAACTGTCTTGTTGTTTATTTAATTCTGGTTCAACTTAATATCATTTAAATGCTTTAAACTCTCTGAGTTGCTAAGTAATAATATCAGGACATCTATTTAATTATTCTGAGTGAAAAAAATGATTTTGAAAATTGGAATCTGCAGATCATATGATCATGACTATAATTATTCACAAAAAGATCTAAATTTCATTTATATTTATTAAAAGAATGGGAAAATTCAAAATGTATTTCTTTATTTCAATCCAATTACCTTTATTTTAATATATATCTTTATTTAAATATTAAAAATACTGTATTGATTTGAATAAGATAACATGCTTCATAATAATGGACAATTAATTAGAATAATGTTCTAAATTTACAAGCACTAAATTAAGAAAATACAGATAAGTGTTAAGAGTAGTATGCAAAATATTTCAATTTAATCTGATAGAGAAAAAAGTTGATTTCTTTTTAATTTGATTTATTTTAATTACTTTGCTATTAATAATTTTATTATTATAAAGATATCTAAAAATAAATTCACACCGAAATTCTAAAAAAATAATACCTTTTTCATTTTTAAAAACGTGAATATTAGCAAAATCCTGAAATTCAATACCTCCGGATCTACTATTACAATACACCCAAAATGGCGGCCATTACGATTGCAAATCTTGTGACATCCATCCGATATAGATAGGCCTATTAAACATTAAAAACGTGAGTAAATCATTTACAGTTGTAAGCAGTATTTGTTTTTGAAGTAATGCTCACTAGCTGTTATCATAAAACTTATTGAAAGGCCAGCTGATTGTTTTCTAGGCTGCCGATCGGCTGCTTGACTTCAGCTTACGTAATACACAGACCGGACCCACAGACCTGAAAGTGACACCACAAGCCAAGGTGGAAATAGCCCAAGGCTGCTAATTAGGGCCACTGAGGTGTTGGTCAGGGGGTCAGGGAGTGGTCACACTTCTTTTGTTTACTTAATTATCAAGCCACTACCTGGTATTTGGTAATTTAGTAGAAGTGTACTGGGGACAAACAGGGCACGGCGTTAGGTCATAGGGGCATGGCGTCAGGTAAAAAGGGCACGGCGCGGCGCCATGCTAATCGGGGCTGTGGGAAACACTAAAGGTATTCGACGCTGTTACGATTTACGTCAGCAGCGGTTGATCATAACTTTAGTATAATCATTGACTCAAACATCTAATTAAAGCATTTGCACTTTCAAATATGTTTATTTATTAACGTAATGTACCTTAGTTCGTGATCGGTTGGAGAAACCATGCTTCCTTACAACAATCGCCATTCATGAGTAGTCTCGTTCAACCAGAGTCTTGTTGACTACGACAGACATGTGCGTAACAAGCGTCTCGTTGAACGAGACATAAAAGCATGCAAAGTCGGCGTGCAATGACTACCGCAAGTTTCGTACAGTATCTAGGATACAAAAGATACTTGCTACGTTGTTTCATTGCTTCTTGAATATGCATTAATTTCTGAAATGTTATCAAGCTATTCGCCGTATAGATCAACAATACAGGGAGAATTCTCAAAACACATTTAGGTCCAGTGAACGCATGGCTTCATCACCTGCCGCCATTTTCGAATTCATACACATGTGTAAAAAGAACACTATTAGTTGATCGGCACTTTGAAGTTTAATCACGATCGTAAGTTCATTATGCCAGGCAAATGTACGTAAATTTGTTTATTATTTAGGTTCAGAATTGTAGACACAAATTCAATCCTGTTTAGTTATTGCATTTGATATCGATCGTTTAGCTGTTTCTCAAATCCTATTCACGTGTCAATCTAACGTAAACAAGAATCTAATATTGGAATATTTTTTGTTATTAAACAATTAAAATCGATTTACAACTTCGAAAATAATTACTTGTTGTTCGTTTTCAGTGTAAATAATTTACGTATTTATCAAGTAAACAAAACGATATCTATTTGTCTGTTCACATACATATTTGTGAGGTCAAACAAAGGTGCAAAATGTCATCTCCGCCTATTCGAATACTCCGGTTATTTGCATATTTTCTTCTGGAAAATGACTTATTCAAATAAGCGGAATCCTCTGTAAATAATATTGTAGATATCCCCAAGACCATTGTATGATCATTTCAGGGTGGAAAGATCCACAAACTAAACCATAAAAATGATGCATGATAAATATATTTAAGGTAGCTCCATATTTTTTGAAAAACCCATATCATTTTTTTCTAACAGGTCTTATTTTCTTGCATTTTTCATGTAGATTTCAAATCTGTAAATATAAATGGGTGTTCTCGAACTACTTTTTGAGATATTTGAGCTTGAAATATACCATCCATGCAAATTTGCTGACCGAAAATAGAAAAATTCATAATATTATGTTTTCTATAATATTAGGGTGAATGTAGTCTCGATCCTGATGATTTTTTGTCCTATATTTCTTACGATAGAACAATATACAAAACTACTTTATTTTTACAAATGCTAACTAATTTTTGTTATTTCCCAGGACCGTTTCTATACGTAATTACCATGTTTTGCCATATTTTCGCCCGTAAAAAATCAATGAATAGGCCAAAAAGGAAATGAAAACCCATGTCAATTTCACAATATTTGTATATGATATGCCCAAGGTAATATGTTTTTCAAATATCATATAAAAACTAGGGGTCCTCGATCAAAATTTCACAATTTTGTAAGCTTGAAGTTTGTAACTCGCAACCCTACCCCCATTTCATCCAGTGCTAAGATGGGTTATATTTGACTATTTTTTGAAAATCATGCCGCAAAAAAACATACTAGTTCATACGTTTTTGTGATATTATATCTGGTTTATGTCTGTTTGTTTTTATGATTTTCTCCAAATTGTGTGTTTAAAGGAAATCCATATGCGATTTTTTTAGAATTCTGGAATTTCGGTCCGGCCGGGTCCCGTCTTATGATTTATAGCGACAAAAGGCACTTCCGGTGTTTAAAAATCCATTCCCATTTACGACAGGGACTGCAAAAACCTCAGAGATAGCATATAATTTTAACTTCACTGCTTTTATTTGATTAATTTAATGATTTTAAACATTCAATATTATATGTAGACAATTTTCACCTATTGAAAAAATATCCAAGTATGATGTCGTGGCGTAACGGAAACCATTCTGGAATTCAAAACAACCTCCGCAACTTCGGGTATAGCGTCATATGAATTGGCGCGATTTTCAAAAGTATGGACCTACCTTAAAAACCTCTCATGTTATACTGATTGACCTTTGAACTTTTACAGAAGGCCATCCAGATTACGACTCGCTGAGTCACATGACCACTGTGTTTGACCTCTGTGTGTCGTTATGGGGACGGTTACCTGCCTTCCAAGATCTAGGTAAGTCGACCTTGTTATGACATTGAAACACCTGGAATATAGACATTGATTTTCTTTTGTAAATTACTGTCACTTTACGGTTTAAACTTGAAGATTTCAGATCAGGTGTGGGTTATAAAATTGGTTATGTAGATCAAACTTCAATATTGATATGGTGTAGATGAAGTGATTTCTATTCTCATGAATAACAGTGACATTTGTGTTGTAGATAATTTAGAGGACTGTTACGATTACATTTAATATTTGTGTTGTAGATAATATAGAAGTCTCGTTACGATTACATTAAATATTTGTGTTGTAGATGATATAGAAGTCTGTTATGATTACATTAAGTATTTGTGTTGTAGATAATATGGAAGACTGTTATGATTACATTAAATATTTGTGTTGTATATGATATAGAGGACTGTTACGATTACATCAAATATTTGTGTTGTAGATGATATAGAAGTCTGTTACGATTACATTAAATATTTATGTTGTAGATGATATAGAAGACTGTTACGATTACATTAAATATTTGTGTTGTAGATGATATAGAAGTCTGTTATGATTACATTAAATATTTGTGTTGTAGATGATATAGAAGACTGTTATGATTACATTAAATATTTATGTTGTAGATAATATAGAAGTCTTGTTATGATTACATTAAATATTTGTGTTGTAGATGATATAGAAGACTGTTACGATTACATTAAATATTTGTGTTGTAGATGATATTGAAGTCTGTTATGATTACATTAAATATTTATGTTGTAGATAATATAGAAGTCTGTTATGATTACATTAAATATTTGTGTTGTAGATGATATAGAAGTCTGTTATGATTACATTAAATATTTATGTTGTAGATAATATAGAAGTCTGTTATGATTACATTAAATATTTGTGTTGTAGATGATATAGAAGTCTGTTAAGATTACATTAAATATTTGTGTTGTAGATGATATAGAAGACTGTTACGATTACATTAAATATTTGTGTTGTAGATGATATTGAAGACTTATGATTACATTTTATATTTATGTTGTAGATGATATAGAAGTCTGTTATGATTACATTTTATATTTATGTTGTAGATGATATAGAAGTCTGTTATGATTACATTTTATATTTATGTTGTAGATGATATAGAAGTCTGTTATGATTACATTAAATATTTATGTTGTAGATGATATAGAAGTCTGTTATGATTACATTTCATATTTATGTTGTTGATGATATAGAGGACTGTTACGATTACATTAAAAATTTGTGTTGTAGATAATATAGAAGACTGTTACGATTACATTAAATATTTATGTTGTAGATGATATAGAGGACTGTTATGATTACCACCATGACCGACGAGAAGCTCTGTCCCAGTGGTTAATGCACACATCAAAGGAAGTTATTAAAAAGGAGATTAGTGATGCTAAATATAAAGTGAGTGATTAATGTAAAAAAATGCTTAAAAAAACAGCAAAACATTATAATATTAATTATATTTAATAATGAAGTAATAATAGATTGTGAATGTGAACATTTAAGTATGACATATCAGATATTTGGGCTTTATAACAGGAAGCATTAACGATCATGTTTTGGATAACATGCAGATAGATCTTAAAATCTTTGCATTCAATAGTAATAGTAAATTGTGTTAAAAAAAAAGATACATGTTTTATAACAACTAAATTCGTCCTCCAGAATAAGAACCACCTTCCAGCAGTATTGGCCCACCTCAGTGGTAACCAGATAGCAGAGGCATGTTCTCTGGCCCAGGCTTCTTCTGACCACCGTCTAGCCCTGAGTCTTGCCCAGGCCGCTGGCAGTCATACACCTAGACAACTGGTGGAGAGCATGCTCAACGAGTGGATAGAACTCGAGGTTAGTTCAGTGTCTGTGTATGGATAGAAAAACTGTCAGGACAACTTATCTACTGGTTCAATTTCAGCAATGCTGGGTAGATGTGCATTCAAGGTTGTTTTTGTCAAAATTTTGTTTGACATGGTAACCAGGCCACTGTATACAGGATTTTGTAAAAAGAAAACAATATGGTCCAAATAACTCCTCCTAAACTTGTGGGATAATTTCAATGGAACTTCACAGCAATGTTGATGGCTATGTGCCTGCAAGTGGGTTTTGTTTGTCAAGATAATAGTATCATTATTTTTCCAATGCTTACATTAAAGATGCTCCACCGCAGACAAATGGTATTTTTTCACTATTAAAAACAGGAGCAGGCGATTTAGTATTTTTCTTCAGTTACAAAAGTTACACTTTACACCATTACCACCATTGAAAAGTTTGAGCTTCTAATTTTACTTCAAGTAAAAAATATGAAAAATAATTAATTGCATCCCGAAAAAATTCCATGCCACTATATCCTATATGGAATGAAGTAATGATTGCGCATGCACCAAAGGCAAAATAAATTATTTTATATTATTTTTTGTGTTAATTAGATTATTATATACACGATTAAACACCAATTATTGTACAAATGATGAATATCATTTATGCTCTGTTGGCGGTGGAGCATCTTTAACCTCTATTTAGAAGTTATGAGTACCATGTGAATTTTAACCTAAACTGTGTTGTAGGCATGTGAGTACCTGGACCCCATGCGTCAGAAGATCTACTCGCTGATGGCTGGTCGGCTAGTATGGCCTACACCAGACTCAACAGTTAATACATGTGAATATATGGATTGGAAACGGGCATTAGCTTTACATCTGTGGTAAATATCTAAATAATCTACCAATTTTCTCTATAAAAATTTACTATAGTCTTTTGTCTGCCGTAGTCTTTTGACAGTCTGAAATGTGTACCTGTAACTTACTCAATACAAAATTATGCCATCCTTAACATTTCAAAAAATACATGTCCCTTTATCTGCATTATAGTAAAAGCATTCCAATTCCATTAGATTCCCAAAGTTTTAAAGAAAGGTATAATTTATTTAATTTGTGTGTAATACATCTTTTTATGTCTCTGCCATGAAGCAGAGAGGCATTTAGCGTTACCTACTTCTGTAGCGTCACATTCTCTCCTGAAGTAGAGGCATTTGTATTTCTGTCTGACCGACTATTCTTATAATACTTGTTATGTACAGGTTCCTGTGTCCTCCATGCTGTGCTATCCAACAAGCCCTAGAGGAGTACGACAATGGTTTCCTTGGGGTGACTACGTATGGACGTTACTGTAATCCACCACTGCCACCATACCTAGAGCAGACCACTGACCTGTCCACTATGGGGACCGATGAGAACCTGGAGATACAGGACACTTGTTATCATCTCTTAAAACTGTACTCTCAACGGTCACATAATCTACAACCACTTCTCAACCCATCATCATCTACGTCCTCTCACCTCGACTACCGGCTAAGGTAAGATAGCCACACAGTTACCTGGACTATTGATTCATATATGCTCTATAGTCATCTCAACAACCAGTTCAGGTAAGCTCCTTCTCTCACATTACCAATACTACCAGCTTAGGTAATTATATGTACCTATTTTCCTTAATACTCCTATGAGCTTGAGCCTGTATCATATATCATCCCAACTTCATATTGATATATACATGTTGTCAATCTATCAATTTCCAGTTTTCAAGTTTTCCAGTCGCCAATCCTTGGATGCATTTGACCTATATCTAATTGTTTGACCTATTTTCTAGCTGCCATCTCCACTAATCCCTTGATGACCTTGACCTATATATGGTTGTTTGACATCATTATGTGGATGCCCTTGACCTATGTATAGTTTGAACTTTTTTCCAGCTGGCATCTCCACCAATATGTGGATGCCTTTGACCTATATATAGTTGTTTGACCTCTTTTCCAGCTGGCATCTCCACCAATCCCTGGACGCCCTAGGATACAGACACTTGTCCTCCTACCATAGGAACTCTATACACATGAACTTCGCCTCCCAGCTCGAGTCCCTTGGTCTCTGGGAGTGGGCCGTGTTCGCTGTACTCCACATAGAACAGCAAGCATAGTAAGTTAGCTATTCTATATTTGCTGAAACATCTTAGCTTGACTGCCTCTTCATAAAAACATTTAGGTACAAAGGTTTCTATAAAATAATTTCATTCTTGGACATGGGCTGGAATTTCTGGATTCAAAATACTTTTGTTAGGAATATTTTCTAAATCTACATCCAAAGATTGTCTACAGGAATGATCTTGTGTCAATCATACAGAGGTATTCTTCATAGCTGGCAAATGTTCAAATCAGTTGTGACCTCTTCATATTGTCATACAGAGGAAAGTTTATTTCATGAGACTGAAAGATAAATGCACATTGATAGCAAATTTCTATAATTATTGGTTTCTTGTTTTAGCCGAGAGTCTGCAGTACGAGAGCTACTACTCCGACACATCAGTCTATCTAAAGACCACTTCTACCAAGAAAAAGAGCAGTTCCTTAGAGAAAAACTAGACGTCCCTGCAGAGTGGATTCATTTCGCCAAGGTACAGAAACTCCATTGTGTCACTGAGTAATAGTTTTATTTGGAATATACAAGACATTATTGTATTTAATAGTTTTCCTTGTTTCTGTATTAGATGTTAATAGCCTTTGTACAAGATTTATTCAAAGATGCTTTATTGTATGGCATTAATTAATTTGCATAGATTAACAGATATTTATGTATATTTACTTTGGTGTGTGATAATCATGAATATAACCAAAACAGTATAAGTATCAATAATAAGATTTATTTATGTTTGTAGGCGATGAGAGCAAGGTTTGAGAATCGACCTCATGATGAGGCGTGGCATCTACTCAAGTCTGGACATTGGAATGATAGTCACCGAGTGGTACTCAAACACATCGCTGCAGACGCTATCATCAATGGTCAGTTTGTGTCAATGTTTTAATTGTCATTTAAATTGAGTTTGAAAGGAACATTAAGTGTTTATTTGATTGATGCCACATAACACCAGAGTAGTACTACAGTCCATTAAGAAGAGAAACAAGTCTAGTTTAATGGCAATGCTTTACTAAGTAAGCATTAATATTGAATATCACTAACAGTCCAACTGAAAAAATCCAGATAATCTAGACAGAGATATCAGGGGATTTCATAAAATATAAATGGAATCTGGCAAACCAGAAAAATTAACTCTCTGAACAGTTCAGGCTTTCAACTTAGACACAAGTGTTCAAATTTTCTAGGGACTTCTGTAGTTCGCGCAGACATCATTTATTTACATCAAGAATTGATTTGTTCTGAAACTGTAAACAGACCAATATATTAAACCCTGTGGATTTCCTTTCAGAAAACCATGACTATCTTAGAAAGTTTCTGGCAGAGTTATCTCCTCCAACACGTTGTAACAAAGTTGTTGATTGGCCGAGGGGTGGTCATGTGTTCATGGACTACATCAATCTGTGTCAGGAGCTGGAGAATCTGAAGAGAGATCTACTAGCTAGAAGTTATAGTGAAGATTTACAGACAGATGGGGCTAGTAGTTATAGTGACGATTTACAGAAAGACGGGGTAAGTATTTATAGTAGAGTTTACAGAAAGATGGAGTAAGTATTTATAGTAGGGATTTACAGACAGATGGGGTTAGTATTTATAGTAGGGATTTACAGACAGATGGGGTTAGTATTTATAGTGACGATTTACAGAAAGATGGGGTAAGTATTTATAGTAGGGATTACAGACAGACGGGAGTATTTATAGTAGGATTTACAGAAAGACGGGTTAGTATTTATAGTAGGGATTACAGACAGATGGGGAAGTATTTATAGTGACGATTTACAGAAAGACGGGTAGGGGTACAGTATATTTATAGTAGAGATTTACAGACAGATGGGGCTAGTATTTATAGTAGGGTTTTACAGACAGACGGGGTAAGTATTTATAGTAGAGTTTTACAGAAAGATGGGGTAAGTATTTATAGTAGAGATTTACAGACAGATGGAGTTAGTATTTATAGTAGGGATTTACAGACAGATGGGGTTAGTATTTATAGTAGGGATTTATAGAAGATGGGGTAGATTTACAGAAAGACGGGGTAAGTATTTATAGTAGGGATTTACAGAAAGACGGGGTTAGTATTTATAGTAGAGATTTACAGAAAGATGGGGTTAGTATTTATAGTAGGGATTTACAGACAGATGGGGTTAGTATTTATAGTAGTTTACAGAAGATGGGGTTATATTTATAGTAGGGATTTACAGACAGATGGGGTAGTAGTTATAGTAGGATTACAGTGGGGTTAGATATATTTACAGAAAGACGGGGTAAGTATTTATAGTAGGGATTTACAGACAGATGGGACTAGTAGTTATAGTGACGATTTACAGAAAGACGGGGTAAGTATTTATAGTAGGGATTTACAGACAGATGGGACTAGTAGTTATAGTGACGATTTACAGAAAGACGGGGTAAGTATTTATAGTAGGGATTTACAGACAGATGGGACTAGTAGTTATAGTGACGATTTACAGAAAGACGGGGTAAGTATTTATAGTAGGGATTTACAGACAGACAGGGCTAGTAGTTATAGTGACGATTTACAGAAAGACGGGGTAAGTATTTATAGTAGGGAATTACAGACAGACAGGGCTAGTAGTTATAGTGACGATTTACAGAAAGACGGGGTAAGTATTTATAGTAGGGAATTACAGACAGACAGGGCTAGTAGTTATAGTGACGATTTACAGAAAGACGGGGTAAGTATTTATAGTAGGGAATTACAGACAGACAGGGCTAGTAGTTATAGTGACGATTTACAGAAAGACGGGGTAAGTATTTATAGTAGGGAATTACAGACAGACAGGGCTAGTAGTTATAGTGACGATTTACAGAAAGACGGGGTAAGTATTTATAGTAGGGAATTACAGACAGACAGGGCTAGTAGTTATAGTGACGATTTACAGAAAGACGGGGTAAGTATTTATAGTAGGGAATTTACAGACAGACAGGGCTGTAGTTAGGTAAGAGTTTACAGAAAGATGGGGTTAGCATTTATAGTAGGGATTTACAGACAGACAGGGTTAGTATTTATAGTAGGGAATTACAGACAGATGGGACTAGTAGTTATAGTGACGATTTACAGAAAGACGGGGTAAGTATTTATAGTAGGGATTTACAGACAGATGGGACTAGTATTTATAGTAGGGATTTACAGACAGACGGGGTTAGTATTTATAGTAGAGTTTACAGAAAGATGGGGTTAGTATTTATAGTAGGGATTTACAGACAGACAGGGTTAGTATTTATAGTAGGGATTTACAGACAGATGGGGTTAGTATTTATAGTAGGGATTTACAGACAGATGGGACTAGTAGTTATAGTGACGATTTACAGAAAGACGGGGTAAGTATTTATAGTAGAGTTTACAGAAAGATGGAGTAAGTATTTATAGTAGGGATTTACAGACAGATGGGGTTAGTATTTATAGTAGGGTTTTACAGACAGACAGGGTTAGTATTTATATGGATTTCAGACAGGATTTATAGTAGGTTTAGAAAGACTGGGTTAGTATTTATAGTAGAGTTTACAGAAAGATGGAGTAAGTATTTATAGTAGGGAATTACAGACAGACAGGGTTAGTATTTATAGTAGGGATTTACAGACAGACGGGGTTAGTATTTATAGTAGAGTTTACAGAAAGATGGAGTAAGTATTTATAGTAGGGATTTACAGACAGATGGGGTTAGTATTTATAGTAGGGTTTTACTGAAAGACTGGGTTAGTATTTAAATTAGAGTTTACAGAAAGATGGAGTAAGTATTTATAGTAGGGAATTACAGACAGACAGGGTTAGTATTTATAGTAGGGATTTACAGACAGACGGGGTTAGTATTTATAGTAGGGATTTACAGACAGATGGGGTTAGTATTTATAGTAGGGTTTTACAGACAGACGGGGTTAGTATTTATAGTAGGGATTTACAGACAGATGGGGTTAGTATTTATAGTAGGGATTTACAGACAGACAGGGTTAGTATTTATAGTAGAGTTTACAGAAAGATGGGGTTAGTATTTATAGTAGGGATTTACAGACAGACAGGGTTAGTATTTATAGTAGGGATTTACAGACAGACGGGGTTAGTATTTATAGTAGGGATTTACAGACAGACGGGGTTAGTATTTATAGTAGGGATTTACAGACAGATGGGGTTAGTATTTATAGTAGAGTTTACAGAAAGATGGAGTAAGTATTTATAGTAGGGATTTACAGACAGACAGGGTTAGTATTTATAGTAGGGATTTACAGACAGACGGGGTTAGTATTTATAGTAGGGATTTACAGACAGATGGGGTTAGTATTTATAGTAGGGATTTACAGACAGATGGGGTTAGTATTTATAGTAGAGTTTACAGAAAGATGGAGTTAGTATTTATAGTAGGGATTTACAGACAGACGGGGTTAGTATTTATAGTAGGGATTTACAGACAGATGGGGTTAGTATTTATAGTAGAGATTTACAGACAGATGGGGTTAGTATTTATAGTAGGGATTTACAGACAGACGGGGTTAGTATTTATAGTAGGGATTTACAGACAGACGGGGTTAGTATTTATAGTAGGGATTTACAGACAGACAGGGTTAGTATTTATAGTAGGGATTTACAGACAGACGGGGTTAGTATTTATAGTAGGGATTTACAGACAGATGGGGTTAGTATTTATAGTAGGGATTTACAGAAAGACGGGGTTAGTATTTATAGTAGGGATTTACAGACAGACGGGGTTAGTATTTATAGTAGAGTTTACAGAAAGATGGGGTTAGTATTTATAGTAGGGATTTACAGACAGACAGGGTTAGTATTTATAGTAGGGATTTACAGACAGACGGGGTTAGTATTTATAGTAGGGTTTTACAGACAGACGGGGTTAGTATTTATAGTAGGGATTTACAGACAGACGGGGTTAGTATTTATAGTAGAGTTTACAGAAAGATGGGGTTAGTATTTATAGTAGGGATTTACAGACAGACAGGGTTAGTATTTATAGTAGGGATTTACAGACAGATGGGGTTAGTATTTATAGTAGGGATTTACAGACAGATGGGGTTAGTATTTATATAGTAGGGATTTACAGAAAGATGGGGTTAGTATTTTATAGAGGTACAGAAAGATAGAGTTAAGTATTTACAGAGGGAAGACAGACAGGGTTAGTATTTATAGTAGGGATTTACAGACAGACGGGGTTAGTATTTAATAGTAGGGTTTACAAGACAGATGGGGTTAGTATTTATAGTAGGGATTTACAGACAGACGGGGTTAGTATTTATAGTAGGGATTTACAGACAGACGGGGTTAGTATTTATAGTAGGGATTTTACAGACAGATGGGGTTAGCATTTATAGTAGGGATTTACAGAAAGACGGGGTTTGTATTTATAGTAGTATTTATAGTAGGATTTAGACAGACGGTGTTAGTTTATATTAGGGATTTACAGAAGATGGGGTTAGTATTACAGACAGAGGGGTAGAGGGAATTACAGACAGGGGTTAGTATTTATAGTAGGGATTTACAGACAGATGGGGTTAGTATTTATAGTAGGGATTTACAGACAGATGGGTTAGTATTTATAGTAGGGATTTACAACAGAAGATGGGGTTAGTATTTATAGTAGAGTTTTACAGAAGATGGATATTTATAGTAGGGTTTACAGACAGACGGGGTTGTATTTATGTGTTTACAGAAGATAGGGATGTTTACAGACAGAGGGGTTTAGTAGGGATTTACAGACAGAAGGGGTTAGATTTATAGTAGGGATTTACAGACAGATGGGGTTAGTATTTATAGTAGGGATTTACAGACAGACGGGGTTAGATTTACAGGGACAGACAGACGGGTTAGTATTTATAGTAGGTTTACAGAAGAGGGTTATATTTATAGTAGAGTTTACAGAAAGATGGGGTTAGTATTTATAGTAGGGATTTACAGACAGACAGGGTTAGTATTTATAGTAGGGATTTACAGACAGACGGGGTTAGTATTTATAGTAGGGTTTTACAGACAGACGGGGTTAGTATTTATAGTAGGGTTTTACAGACAGACGGGGTTAGTATTTATAGTAGGGATTTACAGAGAGATGGGGTTAGTATTTAAAGTAGAGTTTACAGACAGATGGGGTTAGTATTTATAGTAGGGAATTACAGACAGACGGGGTTAGTATTTATAGTAGGGTTTTACAGACAGACGGGGTTAGTATTTATAGTAGGGATTTACAGACAGACGGGGTTAGTATTTATAGTAGGGTTTTACAGACAGACAGTTAGTATTTATAGTAGAGTTTACAGAAAGATGGGGTTAGCATTTATAGTAGGGATTTACAGACAGAGACAGGGTTAGTATTTATAGTAGGGATTTACAGACAGAAAGATGGGTTAGTATTTATAGTAGGGATTTACAGACAGACGGGGTTAGTATTTATAGTAGGGTTTTACAGACAGACGGGGTTAGTATTTATAGTAGGGATTTACAGACAGACGGGGTTAGTATTTATAGTAGGGATTTACAGACAGGGGGGTTAGTATTTATAGTAGGGATTTACAGACAGAGGGTTAGTATTTATAGTAGGGATTTACAGAAAGACTGGGTTAGTATTTATAGTAGGGTTTACAGACAGACAGGGTTAGTATTTATAGTAGGGATTTACAGACAGACAGGGTTAGTATTTATAGTAGGGATTTACAGACAGACAGGGTTAGTATTTATAGTAGGATTTACAGAAAGACGGGTTTGTATTTATAGTAGAATTTACAGAAAGACAGGGTTAGATTTATATAGGGATTTTACTGACAGACGGGTTAGTATTTAGTAGAATTTACAGAAAGACTGGGTTTGTATTTAAGTAGTTTACTGAAAGACTGGGTTAGTATTTAAGTAGGGATTTACAGAAAGATGGGGTTAGTATTTATAGTAGAATTTACTGAAAGACTGGGTTTGTAGTTATAGTAGAATTTACAGAAAGACAGGGTTCGTTTAGTTATACATGTAGTAGAATTTACAGAAAGACAGGGTTTAGTAGTTATAGTACTATTTACAGAAAGATGGGGTTAGTAATTTAATTAGGGATTTCATTTTTAAAAAATGACAATTTTACCTATGCAAAGATTTCATTGTTCAATTTCTAACATTATACAAGTTATATAAATTGTTTAAATCTATTAATGTGTACAACTATGCTATCTAACTGTAATCTGGAGTGTAGTGATATAATGTAAGTTTAAAACATTACAACATACCATCGTAATGTTTTTGTAGCATGTGTCCAATGTACATGTGGAGGGATTACAGTCTGATGTGATGTCGCTGTGTAGTCGTGTAGAAAGCTTAGTGTGTGCCAATTCTAAAGACAGGTAGGTCAACTGCTGCGCAAATCTTTATATATAATGTTACTGTATATATTATAATGTTCAGAATAGTACATACTCCTTAGCCTAAGAATTTTTTTCATTATGACTGGAATTCATTATCTTTTAGTAGAGGCGGTATAATTGCAATTTCAGTGGGGTACTTTTCTATACTATCTGTATGCTAATGTAATTTAGCCCAAATCAGGCGGTACCACAACCAGGTCTATCTGGCAAAAAGTGCCGGGTACTGCCTGATATTGAAACCCCTGTTATGATATGCTATTTAAAGTTGATTTATGAAAGAACCTTATTGCTCTGAAAGAAAATGATCTCTTTTCTTTTTGTATTGGATATTTTGTGGCAAGAGTTGACAAGATTGAAGTAATTAATCCTTTCTGATATCTGAACCCTGTAGACTTACTGTTAACAAGCCTGTTCTGTCCTCAGGCTGTGTCAGTCCGAGATGTCAAAGAAATGTGCTCATCTCCTGAGAACGTTAATAAGTATACAAGATCCAACCGGGGACCACCTACTCTCAAGGTCAGTACAATGGACAATACTATAGTCATCATGTCTCGTACGAGTAAATCTGACAGTGGTCTATATTCATCCAGTTATTATTCTGTACTAGCATATTACAAAGTTATCTGCCCTTGCTGATAGGTACTGATTGTGACGTCGTGTGATTGTGAGCATAACATCAATGCTTTTCAGGGAAAAAGATGTAAGTTTCGCTCTCAAAATACTGACATCACGATGGATACATAACCTTCCTGCAAGGGAGGCGACTCTGTAATATGAAAACATGGATTAGGCTTGGCTAGCAAAGTTACATTTCTCATCATTTGTCAAGCTTTAATTGTTTGTATAATGGTTATCTAGCATTAAAATTATTCTTCAGAGACAACAGTAACAGCAGATTTAGCAAAGATTAGCATTCAAAATTTCTAAGTAACAAGTACTGAGGAAATACTTTATTTTAACTAGAAATCAGTATTGTGACAGATTAACATTATCGTATGGCTTGTTATTTTATGCATGAATCTGCAAAGGTATTCGACGCTGATACTATTTGCATCAGCAGCGGCAGATTATTACTTTAGTATCATCACTGACTCAAACATCTAATCAAAGCATTTGCACTTTCAAATATGTTTATTCATTAACGTAACGTACCTTAGTTCGTGATCGGTTGGAGAAACAATATGTTTATTTATTAACGTAACGTACCTCAGTTCGCGATCGGTTGGAGAAACGATATGTTTATTTATTAACGTAACGTACCTTAGTTTGCGATCGGTTGAAGAAACCATGCGACCTTACAACAACTGCCATTGATGGGTAGTTCAACCAAACTCTTTTGAATACGCCAGACATGCATGTGCGTATCAAGCGTCTCGTTGACGAGATATTGATTCATGCGAAGTCGGCGTGCAATGACTACCGCAAGTTTTGTATGTAATATGGGTACAAAAAATACTAGTTACGTTGTCTCATTGCGGCTTGAATATGCATTATTTTATGAAATATTATCAAGCTAGATCGCCGCATCAATCAACGATACCGGAAGAATTCTCAAAACATATTTAGCCCCAGTTAGCGTATTTCGAAAGAACTACTGACAAACAATAGCAATGTATATTGTTAAGAGTGATGATTTTGTAATTATATTTAAGACAGAAGTGGTCCTATTGATGTAGCAGCTGCTTATAGTCGGTGAAATGATAAATTTTTCTATTGTAGTTTGGTGGCTCCACACATTAGTCGACTACCTATGCCGGGGGATTATCGTCTACAAGAACTCAATGAACTTGTCAGGAACAACATCATAGAAACAACAGTTACTTGATAGTGTCATGCCATTTTATTTTATTTTCTCTCCAATTTTCCCCCTAAATTGGAAATAAGTGACAATTCGAGTAGAAAACGTCAAAATTACGAAGAACTGGACCTTAAGCATGTGATGACACATGTGAAAACACCAATTTAATGGCAAATGAAAAAATCATGTTGGAAGTGAAACTTCAGCGCATAAAAATAAGGATAAATTATCTACAAACATGGAAACAGGACTACAGATGTATACTTTGTGATAATTACCGATACATGTTATACTGGAACAGGACTCTGATAAAGTGGTGATAGTTAGCGATTAAGTTGTGGTTATGTTTATGACAGAGTTAGCTGCCCTTGTTTGTAGGTATGGATGTGTATTCGTAACATACAGTGCTTACTCACAAACAATAAACACCTACCCACAAGGGCAGATAACTGATAGGCAAAAACGAGATACTGAAGTGGTTATTTGTATTGTTCATCGATCTGATTGACGCTGTGATGCTGAAGGAAAAAGTGGGCTTGGAGTGGAAGATCTAATATCCATACAATAAGTGTACTGAAGTTGAATGTTATCTGATAAATAGATTCCATGAGGGGTACAAAGTCTGGAATCTAAAGGATAAAATCACCATGACAATGCTTTTAGTACTATCTAATGTAACATTTACCAATATTAAAACCTTGTTCTTAATTGATGGAATTCCAGAAGTACTTTGATGGAAATATTTCATTTCATATGGTGCATTTTGCTCATCAGTTCACTGTAGAAAAGTGGATTGAGAAATAATCGATTATTTTATTTTAAAAATCTTTAAAAAATATTGCCAACATTTCCTTTGCATGCATTGTTATTTTTCGTATGTATGTATTTGAAACATGATTGAAATGTTCAAAGTTTACATACTAAGAAATTTACCATTACAATCTGGTTAAACCATTTCAATGTCATTAACTACCATTCTGTGTAAAACATTTTGCTTTGATTAAAAGTTGTCAAAAGTCATTTGCATATCAGTATTTCACAAAAGCAATTTAATATGGGAGTACTGTATCAGTAATATTGGAGTATAGTATCAGTAAATATTGGAGTATAGTATCAGTAATATGGCAGTATTGTATCAGTAATATGGGAGTACAGTGTCAGTAATATTGGAGTACAGTGTCAGTAATATTGGAGTATAGTATCAGTAATATGGGAGTATAGTATCAGTAATATGGGAGTATAGTGTCAGTAATATGGGAGTACAGTGTCAGTAATATGGGAGTATAGTATCAGTAAATATGGGAGTATAGTATCAGTCATAATTGTGTACAAAATTGCATATTGACACCTTTGTTAGCTTTACATCATACTAGATATTTTGTCTTTGTATATAACAGCGTTACCTCTGTTGTGAGTGGATGTTCATTGTGACATTATTTAGGGAGGGAAACTCCCATCACTTTCTCTGAAAAGTGTGACGTTATGTAGAGTATGCTCGTTAAAACATGTCGCAATCACTACTTATCTGCAAGGGTAGGTAACTCTGTAATATGCAAATACAGAATAGAGTCATTTTTGTCAAGTATTAATTCATCTATTTTATGAAAAGATTAAAACAATGTTATTTAATTTTCAACATATCAATACTCGCTGTCAGATCTTCAACTTAGTCACAATAAAATTCTTAGCACCGTTGCTCTTCTCTCAATCAATTATGGTATGGTGGAATATTTTATATTAGTAGCCCATGTTATCTCTGCTTCAAGTTTCCAGGTTCATGTTTTTTCCACATTGTCATATTTATCACGACGCTGTGTAGTGTTTTCATCCCAGTTAGGCTTTGTCATACAAAGCTTCAGGATGTTTTTGTGTATGATGCCCTGTCATTTTAACAAATAAGTTACTGTCATAGAAACCAGTGTTTTTGGAAATGATATTGCACGATATTTCTGGTAGTTCTACCTACCAGGTGTCAGGAACATTTTACCGTCACATACCTTTGCTATAGAGGTCTGGAAAAGTAAAAAATGTCAAGCTTCATTTTATATGAACGTCTCTATTCATAAATTTCATGTTCAGGATTTAATTCATTGATACTCCAATATTTCTAATCACATACGATATGTTTTATGATAATATGTTAATGTCATTGTTAACACCATTATTTTCAGAAGAATTGTTTTCCTTTCAAATAAACAATCCAAGTTAATATGCAGTAATCATTAGGATTGATATGGTCACGACTACAACTCCAGGTCATGGTTAATTCTATTATTTGTAACGAGACATGTTTATCATAAGTTGAACTTCAGATTGTGATTCAACAGATTTCAATTAAATTGGGTTTGGAAATGATCATCCAAATTTATTTAAAACTTTGATCTATACCATGTACCTGACTTTTATTTATAATATTTGGTACAAGGAATGGTTTTTATCACCATTAATGTTTAGACCAAATTCTGAATGATCAAGACTTATTTATTTCATCTCGTTATTTTTTTCCTTCATGATTTCATTAATTGATCTATCATCATTGTTATTTTATTATGCTGTTTCCCAGTGATATGAGAACATGATCATGACCAATTTTGTTGTGTAGTACAAATCTGCTATTGTGTGTAATTAATATCAGCTGGAAAATAAACAATTTGTCAAAGTGTTACAGAGACAGTGTTGTATTTTCTTAAGCAAGTTTGAGAAATATTACCAAGACTTGTTCTTCCTAGTCTGACAGATATACATGTTATTAGATTTAGGTCTAACCTTGAAGATAGCTCAAGGTCATCGGTCACCCATTTGAACTGATGCCATTTCTTTCACTCCAATTCACTAATTAATTCAGACAATTATAATGATTCTATCTCTTTTGTATGGTATTATTAATATTTGTTTTCTATAATATGGCATACAATAGATGACCAAAAAAAGATCGAATATTTGATTGAAATTCAAATAAGAAGTACCACCGAGAAAGAAATTCTTAAAACTCTATTATACATGGATGTCCTTCGGTGAACATCCTGCTGATCAGAATAAGCTAAAGTGGTTATTGATAGACCAACTTAATTGCTGACAATGGTTTCTCTGTTCATCAAAGTTATGCATCTTCAAATTTGATACAAACTACAGATTAAGGAAGAAATATTTCAGTTGGTTATCATCAGATTGTGAGTTATTTGAAGTTGGTTATCATCAGATTGTGAGTTATTTGAAGTTGGTTATCATCAGATTGTGAGTTATTTGAAGTTGGTTATCATCAGATTGTGAGTTATTTGAATCACCTTTCAAAGTACGGTCTGTGGTCTCTGTTCATAAGAAATCATTAGTACAGCACCAAATTTTTGACAATAATTGATTTATTAGCTCACCTGGCACGAAGGGCCAGTGAGGCTATGTCATGGTGCGGCGTCTGTCGTCCGTCCGTCTGTCAACATTTCCTTTAAATCCCTACTAGTCATAGAGTTCTCCATGGATTCTGACCAAATTTGCCCAGAAACATCCTTGGGGGAAGGGGAACAGAGTTTGTATAAATTTTGGCTCTGACCCCCCAGGGCAGAAGGGGCGGGGCCCAATAGGGGAAATAGAGGTAAATCCTTTAAATCACTACTAGTCATAGAGTTTGCATGGAATGTAACCAAATTTGGCCAGAAACATCATTGGGTGGAGGGGAACAGAGTTTTTATAAGTTTTGGCTCTGACACCTTGAATGCAAATCACTAACTAATACACACACCATTGTTTTTCTTAACAGTTTATTGATTATGTAATGGTAATGAGTAGTGATTCATTACAGGAATTTATAAAGTAGATTTAAGAACTTAATTACGACATTATTCTACTAATGCAGACAACTTTCAAGATTTCCTTTCATATTAATGACAACTTACCTTTAATTATTTTTCCTTAATATTTAGTTTATTTTCTCAATACATTATAAATATTTTTACATTCCAAAATTAATTTTTGGATCACATATTTCAATCTATTTTTAACATAATTTTTCTTATCAATAAGATGTAAAATGCCTTCTCTCCTAGGTCATATTATTTGCAAAAAATTCTGATATTCATTTCAAAATATCATTTGTGGAATGGTTAATTTGATACCTAATTTTTTCCTTTATTTGTTGGCTAGAAAGATGACACATTTTGCTTAATAAACACACTAAATGAAATGTTACACCAAAATGTTGAGCAGAAAAAGAAGACAATTTCCTATAAGAATACTTATGAGGAGGGAAAAAAAGAAAAGAATGCATAGATAAGGGGAAATTAATTCAGTGCAGAAAGACTTTTGACGCCGGCACACTGTATTGAGGAAATAAAATGCCAATTATAACATTTACACCGGGTAGGTCTAATTCTGTCTGCCTTGACGTCATAGTGTGGTTACTTATTTACCGTTAGGGAGTTCCGTTATCATCTTTGTACACCTGTGAGTGAGATCACGTGACATCGTCAAAGGAAATACACAAACTATCGTTACGCATGCGTCATCACATCGTCGTGAGAGCCGGATAGAAAGCGTCGAAAATGGCGGAATCTTTGAGACGTTTGGTGAATATCGGTACATTTACTGTGCTTCAAGAAAAATTAGAGAGATGGTTGCAAAACTATTATGTAAGTATGGTATAATCATAACATTTCTACACATGTCAATATATATTTGCACTTGTTACCATTGAAAAAAATGTATAAACACGCACGATACCCACATCTGTCAAGATCGGGCTCGGTTGCTAGGCCGACAGAGTGATTATGTGAAGTATGCATGCTTATGAATATTGAAATGCTGACCATGACAGCACATACAGTATTCTTACATCGACCAAATTATCGAACATTTAAGTAATTGAATGCATGCAACTGGTTTTCATATTGATTTATATTTTATTTTTATTGCCGCCTTTGCAAAAACTGGTTCAGACTCGGTGTTCAGACAGCCGATGCTTGTTCTGTTTGCGAACATTTCCTCGTTTGTGGCAAAAAAGGACCAATTTATTATTTCCATTTGATTCACGCGTTTTAAATTCAAAATCCTAAAGATTGATACAAATAATATGTAATTTCTCAAGGGTATAAATAATTTTGCTTCTTGTTAAAATTTAACATCAAATTCATAGCCACAATGCCAATAATTTTTTTGTTTACTGAAATCCAGATTTCGGTGATGTCATCATGATATCTAAAAAATAATAATGAAGGGATTATTAAACAAGAGTTTAAATCTTAAAATGTTGCTATCCTCTATTTTTTTTTATTAATATAACAAACCACAATAAAATTTAATTATACTCTATTATTCACTATTCACTAGCATAATATTTTAAGAATATTTTTAGATAAGTTTTCAACAATGTTTTCTTGTATCATGATTGTAAAATCTTAACCCTTAGATCTGCTGATCAGCAGTTTCATGATTCCACTGACCCGATATGTAGGTATAGTACGCATATATATATTACTACATGTACATTTGTGGTAGTACTATGTATTAGTATTTGAGTGTTCGTTACATTATTTTTTTTGGTTCACTACACTCTAAATACCTAGTGGATTTAAGCCAAGAGAGATTAACCAAGTTTTGCATTTAGGAACATTCAGAATTTAATTATTGGCATTGACACCTAGACCATATATGATTATGATACTTAAAAAACAGCTATATATCTATACTGAAGAAAACTTTAGAAATTTAATTATCAAGATGTGATAGTAGATTCTAAAATCTTATTCTTATTTTCTATACATTGATTTAACCAGGATATACATTTTCAAAACTTATTCTATTCAAAGCACAATGTAATTGAAATGGAAATTTCCGGTCCTTCCTTGAAAGGTGCAGTAGTGTAAATCACCTGTATTCAACTTATGTTAATTATACATGCTTTAACATTAAGTTTAAATTTATACATTATTTTATATGCTAATATGTTTTTCCATCAATGGGTATTGATAAATGCATATGCATGAAGACATTTTAATATTTTGACATTTAAAGTGTTGGACAAGTAGCACAGTTTGGGATTTAAAGAAAGTAAGGGGACTTGCTTTCTATAACTTTCAAGTGTGAATAAAGTATTAGATATATTTGTAGGCATTAGGATGGAAAAAGTGTAGCATTTAGACATTTACTTGAGAGCTCAGGGGTTATTAGAGGGCAAAATTGTAATCCCCTATCAGGATGACATGGATATCACTGACGTAAATGTCAATATTGAATTTAAATTGCCTATATATTGTCTGATATCCCAATAAATACTGCTATAGTGTTGTTCAAGTGCTACGTCAAGAATGTTGACTTTAAGCTCATTGTAGGTGTCATACCAGAATCTCCTAAAACTGCTTATCAATTTTTTAAGACTTTTTATACACAAATGGAAGTCTGACACTGAATTCAAGATGTAAATCCTACTACTACAGGCTATAACCTCAGTTGACCACCAGTCTGATGTTCACAGTCAGGACAACTCTTAGTCTGTAGTACATCGACTGAAAAAAAATTGATAAAAAGTTAAAAAATAAGAATAAAAAAAGAACTATTAAAACAAAGCTAATAAAAGTATAAAATTTGCAGCTACATAACTAAAACATTTTATGGTTTATGAAAAATTTAGAAATAATTGTTTTTCTTTCCATGCAATAGCTCAGAGGGAAACCATGATGTATTGGAAAACATATACATGTATTGGGGTATGAATTACATCCGGAAAATAGTGTATTGATTTGGCCGATATTTTGTATAAAGCATGATCAATATGCTCATGTACTATTTATGGATGTAATAATTAATCTGTAATCCATTTGTTGTAACCATTTTTATGGTGATGTTATCGTACAGGCATGCTAAAAGGTTCAGGCAAGGGGAAACCGTTGTGGCTGACTGAAATATTGACTGACAGTGTAACAAACTAACAATCGTGATATCTGATAGCTGCTAGTTTTGTCCTTTATCTATAATTAATAAAGAATGCATGAAGACGATTATAGCTGATTTGTATTATAGCTTAGGATGGATATAAATTGTAGAATGAAATAATTCCATGAAATATGAATGTTATCCCGCAAAATTGTTTTTCCAATTTAATTTTTCTTCCAAATTAAAACCAAAATTATGCCCAATCCTTCATCAAAGGAAAAGCCATATAATCTGACAGGCTATTGGGGTCAATAACTTTTGGTCAATAAATAGTTGTTACAATCACCTAAATCCTACATTGATCCCTCTGTAAATGGGCCAATTGTTTGGTTTGTGTATTGCGATGACTGGCTACTACCTCAGGCCAGAGGTGGGCCGGATGGACTTTTTATTACCCATACTATACAGTAGTTTGTGTCGGAACACTCCCATCAATCTGTCGTGTGTAAACATATAGGCGACTCTAAAGGCTATGTATATGGTCTTTTCAATCTGTGAAACTTGAACTGTCAACAAACAAAGAATGTGCTCGATAAAAGCATGTAGATATATGGTAGATCAGGTGTATGACATATGTGCCTTATATACATTTGCCGCCAATACACAGGAATTCTGCAGGTCTCAGCAAGTTTTCATTCACCAGACTTAAGGGAACTCATATGCTAGGCAAGTTGGGACAAGATCTAAAATCATCCAAATATAATTACAATATTATATATATACAAATATAGACATTGTAATTACCACCTAGGTAATAGCTTGTCTGTTGTCAGACAGTCAATTTAGGATGTAGATTTAATTATTTAATTAAATCTATTGGGAAATCCAAGTCTACATAGATAATTTTAGATACTGGCATGAAATGTAACAATTTATGTGAAAGCGAAATTCTCTTGGGATTTGATGTATAATATTATCATAATTTACCACATATGATGAGTTCTGTCTGGTATATAAATCCCTTACCCCATCCACCTATATCTACCATTCTGGAATGGTCTGAATTACAACACGAGATCTGTAGTAACTTATAACTATATCCTTTGTCCCACATTTCTGGATGTACCTGTTACAAAGGTACACAAGTCCATTGTAAACTGTGTCCCCCCTGCAAACTTCCTGAGGTATTGTTGAGGAAAGCATGACGGATACCTAGTGGGATAAACAGGACTACAATAATTTAAGTACAACAATGACTTTCTTATTCTTATTTACATAATATGATTATTGTGTGAAAGAATTTCATTGACTTTAAGCAATTAGGTTCACTGTTTCAATATAGACTTGTTGCAACTTGAATCATCATTTACCTGTATTGGGGTAAACTGGTGGCAAATCTCACCTATGTGATTCCATAAATGCATCTAGTAGAAAGTAATAAATTCTGTTCATAAATCATAAAATTAAATCCTCTTTCTAAAGGTGATGATAAGTGTGCAATACACAAATCAGATACCTGTCAAACAGGAATTCTTGGGGATGAATAATTAATAGGTGAACTCCAGTTTTGTCCTTTATTAAAAAAAGAGAATGGATATATTTTGTGTAATACTTTATTACGACATCTTAAACAATTTTTGACCAAACATCTGGTATGTAGTAAAATCCTTCTATAAATACTAATTAATGTACTTTTATTACCTGTAAGGTATTCTGGCCAGTAAAATTATAGTATAACCCATGTTACTTTTTAACACAATTCTCACTACTTACAAGATAAGACTACTAGGTTACTGCAAATAAAAAATGGTGCCTTTTCTGAGGAATTCTTTAGACAGATTGGCTGTATATTAAATGTTCACCTGTATATCTGGTCCTTATCGGGCCTGTGTACATTTATATAGAGATTAGTAAGTAAAAGCTTATGGTAACACTATAGATAAATACTTATCTCCCAAGCTAGGTAAATGTGCTCATTGTACGCACTGTATTGATTTGGTTCCGTAGTGTAAATTCCAAACACGTAAATTGATTAAATACTCAGCAGTTCTTATCCACATTGAATCCGTGCCCATGTAATCAGATTTTCCGCAGACGTAGTTCCCCATTCAACCTTTAACGCTAATGTTAGTCCAAATTAAACACATCAAAACATACATTTAATAAATATCAATGTCGTTTCTTATTGGAAATCATAAAGAAATCGAAGATGATAAACATGATTAAATATTTGTGAATGCGTCAAGTTATATAGCTAATATAAATGTTGATGACTTATCTATTGATTTGTGTCACGGATTCAACCTTTACCAGAGAGTTTTACAGATCATGTGTCAGGAGGATATATAGAGTAAAAAAACCAGTATTAGCATTTTATCAATATGATGCTATTCACATACATGGAAAAAAATTGCTAAGCAAATAGTTTCATTTCTAATGAAGAATTAGAATGAATATCACTAATCAAATTACACTGTATGAAATAATCAACATAATAATAAAATAATCACCTTCTTATTAGTACATATATATATAAAGAGAGAGGATAATTGAATCAAATGATTTATCATTAGGTATGATGATGAAATAATGAAGTACATGCAGAAACTTGTTTCTAATAATAGTTTATTCTGTCTAAAAAGGATCTCTCATAGTTACCCAAATTAACTACTATGAAGTAATACCATACTATGAGACAATGAATATATAACATAAGAATTCAGGATCAGTTGTTCATTGAGATTCTATATGACTTACTTGATATTTTCATGTTGATTGTATTTTTGGGCTTTACATTTTTTACCTGGATTTTAACTCTGTTCAGGTTTAAATATGAGATTTTATTGGTTGCACACCAGGCAATGCCTTGGGCATTGTTTTAAGACAATCAGTGTAATGTTAAGGCTTTGGTAACCCTACAGATTACAGGTGTAACTACAGGTGTGTTTACAGGTTAACGCAGGTGTAACCTGATAACCAGGTCAATGATGTGTGGCACGGTTACAGTGGTATCACTCCATCACGACTCTATAAATAATTGATGAATGACATAGTCTATGATTGCTGATTAGATAATGGATCCTGGGGCCTTCAGCTAGCCTAGAATAGATATGGGGCCTTCAGCTAGCCTAGAATAGATATGGGGCCTTCAGCTAGCCTAGAATAGATAGGGAGCCTAGAATAGATATGGGGCCTTCAGCTAGCCTAGAATAGATATGGGGCCTTCAGCTAGCCTAGAATAGATATGGGGCCTTCAGCTAGCCTAGAATAGATATGGGGCCTTCAGCTAGCCTAGAATAGATATGGGGCCTTCAGCTAGCCTAGAATAGATATGGGCCTTCAGCTAGCCTAGAATAGATATGGGGCCTTCAGCTAGCCTAGAATAGATATGGGGCCTTCAGCTAGCCTAGAATAGATATGGGGCCTTCAGCTAGCCTAGAATAGATATGGGGCCTTCAGCTAGCCTAGAATAGATATGGGGCCTTCAGCTAGCCTAGAATAGATATGGGGCCTTCAGCTAGCCTAGAATAGATATGGGGCCTTCAGCTAGCCTAGAATAGATATGGGGCCTTCAGCTAGCCTAGAATAGATATGGGACCTTCAGCTAGCCTAGAATAGATATGGGGCCTTCAGCTAGCCTAGAATAGAATGGGGACCTTCAGATAGCCTAGAATAGATATGGGGCCTTCAGCTAGCCTAGAATAGATATGGGGCCTTCAGCTAGCCTAGAATAGATATGGGGCCTTCAGCTAGCCTAGAATAGATATGGGGCCTTCAGCTAGCCTAGAATAGATATGGGACCTTCAGCTAGCCTAGAATAGATATGGGGCCTTCAGCTAGCCTAGAATAGATATGGGGCCTTCAGCTAGCCTAGAATAGATATGGGGCCTTCAGCTAGCCTAGAATAGATATGGGGCCTTCAGCTAGCCTAGAATAGATATGGGGCCTTCAGCTAGCCTAGAATAGATATGGGGCCTTCAGCTAGCCTAGAATAGATATGGGGCCTTCAGTAGCCTAGAATAGATATGGGGCCTTCAGCTAGCCTAGAATAGATATGGGGCCTTCAGCTAGCCTAGAATAGATATGGGGCCTTCAGCTAGCCTAGAATAGATATGGGGCCTTCAGCTAGCCTAGAATAGATATGGGGCCTTCAGCTAGCCTAGAATAGATATGGGACCTTCAGCTAGCCTAGAATAGATATGGGACCTTCAGCTAGCCTAGAATAGATATGGGGCCTTCAGCTAGCCTAGAATAGATATGGGGCCTTCAGGTAGCCTAGAATAGATATGGGGCCTTCAGCTAGCCTAGAATAGATATGGGGCCTTCAGCTAGCCTAGAATAGATATGGGGCCTTCAGCTAGCCTAGAATAGATATGGGGCCTTCAGCTAGCCTAGAATAGATATGGGGCCTTCAGCTAGCCTAGAATAGATATGGGGCCTTCAGCTAGCCTAGAATAGATATGGGGCCTTCAGGTAGCCTAGAATAGATATGGGGCCTTCAGCTAGCCTAGAATAGATATGGGGCCTTCAGCTAGCCTAGAATAGATATGGGGCCTTCAGCTAGCCTAGAATAGATATGGGACCTTCAGCTAGCCTAGAATAGATATGGGGCCTTCAGCTAGCCTAGAATAGATATGGGGCCTTCAGCTAGCCTAGAATAGATATGGGGCCTTCAGCTAGCCTAGAATAGATATGGGGCCTTCAGCTAGCCTAGAATAGATATGGGGCCTTCAGCTAGCCTAGAATAGATATGGGGCCTTCAGCTAGCCTAGAATAGATATGGGGCCTTCAGCTAGCCTAGAATAGATATGGGGCCTTCAGCTAGCCTAGAATAGATATGGGGCCTTCAGATAGCCTAGAATAGATATGGGGCCTTCAGATAGCCTAGAATAGATATGGGGCCTTCAGATAGCCTAGAATAGATATGGGGCCTTCAGATAGCCTAGAATAGATATGGGGCCTTCAGCTAGCCTAGAATAGATATGGGGCCTTCAGTTAGCCTAGAATAGATATGGGGCCTTCAGATAGCCTAGAATAGATATGGGGCCTTCAGCTAGCCTAGAATAGATATGGGGCCTTCAGATAGCCTAGAATAGATATGGGGCCTTCAGATAGCCTAGAATAGATATGGGGCCTTCAGATAGCCTAGAATAGATATGGGGCCTTCAGATAGCCTAGAATAGATATGGGGCCTTCAGATAGCCTAGAATAGATATGGGGGCCTTCAGCTAGCCTAGAATAGATATGGGGCCTTCAGCAGCCTAGAATAGATATGGGGCCTTCAGTTAGCCTAGAATAGATATGGGGCCTTCAGCTAGCCTAGAATAGATATGGGGCCTTCAGATAGCCTAGAATAGATATGGGGCCTTCAGCTAGCCTAGAATAGATATGGGGCCTTCAGTTAGCCTAGAATAGATATGGGGGCCTTCAGTTAGCCTAGAATAGATATGGGGGCCTTCAGTTAGCCTAGAATAGATATGGGGGCCTTCAGTTAGCCTAGAATAGATATGGGGGCCTTCAGCTAGCCTAGAATAGATATGGGGCCTTCAGTTAGCCTAGAATAGATATGGGGGCCTTCAGTTAGCCTAGAATAGATATGGGGCCTTCAGTTAGCCTAGAATAGATATGGGGCCTTCAGCTAGCCTAGAATAGATATGGGGCCTTCAGTTAGCCTAGAATAGATATGGGGCCTTCAGTAGCCTAGAATAGATATGGGGCCTTCAGCTAGCCTAGAATAGATATGGGGCCTTCAGCTAGCCTAGAATAGATATGGGGCCTTCAGTAGCCTAGAATAGATATGGGGCCTTCAGATGCCTAGATAGATATGGGGCCTTCAGCTAGCCTAGAATAGATATGGGGCCTTCAGATAGCCTAGAATAGATATGGGGCCTTCAGCTAGCCTAGAATAGATATGGGGCCTTCAGTTAGCCTAGAATAGATATGGGGCCTTCAGATAGCCTAGAATAGATATGGGGCCTTCAGATAGCCTAGAATAGATATGGGGCCTTCAGATAGCCTAGAATAGATATGGGGCCTTCAGATAGCCTAGAATAGATATGGGGCCTTCAGATAGCCTAGAATAGATATGGGGCCTTCAGATAGCCTAGAATAGATATGGGGCCTTCAGATAGCCTAGAATAGATATGGGGCCTTCAGGTAGCCTAGAATAGATATGGGACCTTCAGATAGCCTAGAATAGATATGGGGCCTTCAGATAGCCTAGAATAGATATGGGGCCTTCAGATAGCCTAGAATAGATATGGGGCCTTCAGATAGCCTAGAATAGATATGGGGCCTTCAGATAGCCTAGAATAGATATGGGGCCTTCAGATAGCCTAGAATAGATATGGGGCCTTCAGGTAGCCTAGAATAGATATGGGGCATTCAGATAGCCTAGAATAGATATGGGGCCTTCAGATAGCCTAGAATAGATATGGGGCCTTCAGGTAGCCTAGAATAGATATGGGGCCTTCAGATAGCCTAGAATAGATATGGGGCCTTCAGCTAGCCTAGAATAGATATGGGGCCTTCAGCTAGCCTAGAATAGATATGGGGCCTTCAGGTAGCCTAGAATAGATATGGGGCCTTCAGATAGCCTAGAATAGATATGGGGCCTTCAGATAGCCTAGAATAGATATGGGGCCTTCAGATAGCCTAGAATAGATATGGGGCCTTCAGTTAGCCTAGAATAGATATGGGGCCTTCAGGTAGCCTAGAATAGATATGGGGCCTTCAGATAGCCTAGAATAGATATGGGGCCTTCAGATAGCCTAGAATAGATATGGGGCCTTCAGATAGCCTAGAATAGATATGGGGCCTTCAGATAGCCTAGAATAGATATGGGGCCTTCAGATAGCCTAGAATAGATATGGGGCCTTCAGCCTAGAATAGATATGGGGCCTTCAGGTAGCCTAGAATAGATATGGGGCCTTCAGATAGCCTAGAATAGATATGGGGCCTTCAGATAGCCTAGAATAGATATGGGACCTTCAGATAGCCTAGAATAGATACTGGGGCCTTCATGTAGCCTAGAATAGATATGGGACCTTCAGATAGTCTAGAATAGATATGGGGCCTTCAGATAGCCTAGAATAGATATGGGGCCTTCAGATAGCCTAGAATAGATATGGGGCCTTCAGATAGCAGAATAGCCTTCAGAAGCTAGAATAGATATGGGGCCTTCAGATAGCCTAGAATAGATATGGGCCTTCAGTAGCCTAGAATAGATATGGGGCCTTCAGTAGCCTAGATAGATATGGGGCCTTCAGTAGCCTAGAATAGATATGGGGCCTTCATATAGCCTAGAATAGATATGGGCCTTCAGATAGTCTAGAATAGATACTGGGCCTAGTAGGATAGGGGCCTTCAGTAGCCTAGAATAGATATGGGGCATTCAGATAGCATAGAATAGATAGGGGGCTTCAGATAGCCTAGGATAGATATGGGGCCTTCAGGTAGCCTAGAATAGATATGGGGCCTTCAGATAGCCTAGAATAGATATGGGGCCTTCAGATAGCCTAGAATAGATATGGGGCCTTCAGATAGCCTAGAATAGATATGGGGCCTTCAGCTAGCCTAGAATAGATATGGGGCCTTCAGATAGCCTAGAATAGATATGGGGCCTTCAGGTAGCCTAGAATAGATATGGGGCCTTCAGGTAGCCTAGAATAGATATGGGGCCTTCAGGTAGCCTAGAATAGATATGGGGCCTTCAGATAGCCTAGAATAGATATGGGGCCTTCAGATAGCCTAGAATAGATATGGGGCCTTCAGGTAGCCTAGAATAGATATGGGGCCTTCAGGTAGCCTAGAATAGATATGGGCCTTCAGATAGCCTAGAATAGATATGGGGCCTTCAGATAGCCTAGAATAGATATGGGGCCTTCAGATAGCCTAGGATAGATATGGGGCCTTCAGTTAGCCTAGGATAGATATGGGGCCTTCAGTAGCCTAGAATAGATATGGGGCCTTCAGGTAGCCTAGAATAGATATGGGGCCTTCAGCTAGCCTAGAATAGATATGGGGCCTTCAGAGCTATTAGCCTTAGAATAGATAGGCCTTAGGATAGAATAGATATGGGCCTTCAGATAGCCTAGAATAGATATGGGGCCTTCAGATAGCCTAGAATAGATATGGGGCCTTCAGATAGCCTAGAATAGATATGGGGCCTTCAGATAGCCTAGAATAGATATGGGGCCTTCAGATAGCCTAGAATAGATATGGGGCCTTCAGGTAGCCTAGAATAGATATGGGGCCTTCAGGTAGCCTAGAATAGATATGGGGCCTTCAGGTAGCCTAGAATAGATATGGGGCCTTCAGGTAGCCTAGAATAGATATGGGGCCTTCAGATAGCCTAGAATAGATATGGGGCCTTCAGATAGCCTAGAATAGATATGGGGCCTTCAGGTAGCCTAGAATAGATATGGGGCCTTCAGGTAGCCTAGAATAGATATGGGGCCTTCAGATAGCCTAGAATAGATATGGGGCCTTCAGATAGAGATAGATATGGGGCCTTCAGTAGCCTAGAATAGATATGGGGCCTTCAGGTAGCCTAGAATAGATATGGGGCCTTCAGGTAGCCTAGAATAGATATGGGGCCTTCAGATAGCCTAGAATAGATATGGGGCCTTCAGATAGCCTAGAATAGATATGGGGCCTTCAGATAGCCTAGAATAGATATGGGGCCTTCATGTAGCCTAGAATAGATATGGGGCCTTCAGGTAGCCTAGAATAGATATGGGGCCTTCAGATAGCCTAGAATAGATATGGGGCCTTCAGATAGCCTAGAATAGATATGGGGCCTTCAGATAGTAGCCTAGGATAGATATGGGGCCTTCAGATAGCCTAGAATAGATATGGGGCCTTCAGGTAGCCTAGAATAGATATGGGGCCTTCAGATAGCCTAGAATAGATATGGGGCCTTCAGGTAGCCTAGAATAGATATGGGGCCTTCAGATAGCCTAGAATAGATATGGGGCCTTCAGATAGCCTAGAATAGATATGGGGCCTTCAGATAGCCTAGAATAGATATGGGGCCTTCAGATAGCCTAGAATAGATATGGGGCCTTCAGATAGCCTAGGATAGATATGGGGCCTTCAGATAGCCTAGAATAGATATGGGGCCTTCGTTAGAATAGATATGGGGCCTTCAGTAGCCTAGAATAGATATGGGGCCTTCAGATAGCCTAGAATAGATATGGGGCCTTCAGATAGCCTAGAATAGATATGGGGCCTTCAGATAGCCTAGAATAGATATGGGGCCTTCAGATAGCCTAGAATAGATATGGGGCCTTCAGATAGCCTAGAATAGATATGGGGCCTTCAGATAGCCTAGAATAGATATGGGGCCTTCAGATAGCCTAGGATAGATATGGGGCCTTCAGATAGCCTAGAATAGATATGGGGCCTTCAGTAGCCTAGAATAGATATGGGGCCTTCAGGTAGCCTAGAATAGATATGGGGCCTTCAGATAGCCTAGGATAGATATGGGGCCTTCAGGTAGCCTAGAATAGATATGGGGCCTTCAGGTAGCCTAGAATAGATATGGGGCCTTCAGATAGCCTAGAATAGATATGGGGCCTTCAGATAGCCTAGAATAGATATGGGGCCTTCAGATAGCCTAGAATAGATATGGGGCCTTCAGGTAGCCTAGAATAGATATGGGGCCTTCAGGTATAGCCTAGAATAGATATGGGGCCTTCAGATAGCCTAGAATAGATATGGGGCCTTCAGATAGCCTAGAATAGATATGGGGCCTTCAGATAGCCTAGAATAGATATGGGGCCTTCAGGTAGCCTAGAATAGATATGGGGCCTTCAGGTAGCCTAGAATAGATATGGGGCCTTCAGGTAGCCTAGAATAGATATGGGGCCTTCAGATAGCCTAGAATAGATATGGGGCCTTCAGATAGCCTAGGATAGATATGGGGCCTTCAGATAGCCTAGAATAGATATGGGGCCTTCAGGTAGCCTAGAATAGATATGGGGCCTTCAGATAGCCTAGAATAGATATGGGGCCTTCAGATAGCCTAGAAATAGATATGGGGCCTTCAGATAGCCTAGAATAGATATGGGGCCTTCAGATAGCCTAGAATAGATATGGGGCCTTCAGATAGCCTAGAATAGATATGGGGCCTTCAGATAGCCTAGAATAGATATGGGGCCTTCAGATAGCCTAGAATAGATATGGGGCCCTTCAGATAGCAGAATAGATAGGGGCCTTCAGATAGCCTAGGATAGATATGGGGCCTTCAGATAGCCTAGGATAGATATGGGGCCTTCAGGTAGCCTAGAATAGATATGGGGCCTTCAGGTAGCCTAGAATAGATATGGGGCCTTCAGGTAGCCTAGAATAGATATGGGACCTTCAGATAGCCTAGAATAGATATGGGGCCTTCAGATAGCCTAGAATAGATATGGGGCCTTCAGATAGCCTAGAATAGATATGGGGCCTTCATTAGCCTAGATATAGATATGTGGCCTTCAGGTAGCCTAGAATAATAGCCTAGAATAGATTGGGGCCTTCAGGTAGCCTAGAATAGATATGGGGCTTCAGATTCAGGGGCCTAGATAGCCTAGAATAGATATGGGGCCTTCAGATAGCCTAGAATAGATATGGGAGCCTTCAGAGTAGTCTAGAATAGATACTGGGCCTTCAGGTAGTCTAGAATAGATATGGGGCCTTCAGGTAGCCTAGAATAGATACTGGGACCTTCAGATAGCCAAGAATAATATATGGGGCCTTCAGATAGCCTAGAATAGATAGATTAAATATAGGGATAGATAGCCTAGAAAGCCTAGATATACATATTTGTGTAACATATAAATCAGAAATAAAGGGATCCTAACATCCAAGAAGTGTTCTTTTTCATTTTATTATAATTTTGGGGCCTTCAGATAGCCTAGGATATTGATGTGGTCGACATGTTTCGAGAAACGCTAGGGGGCCTTCAGATTGGGGGTCATCAGGATCATCTATAACGTCATAATGTTTACTTAGATACAAATGTAACCAATCAGAACCGCAAATGTGGGGCCTTCAGGGTAGATAGATAAAATAGCCTAGAATATATATGGGGCCTTCAGTTGGCCTTCAGGTATCCCTAGAATATATAGGGGCCTTCAGATAGACTTAAGATATGGGGATTATCAGAGCCTAGAATAGAATAGATACAATGTCGAAATGCCTCGACCACATCAATATCCTTTCAGATACCAAAATAAAGGAAAAAAAGAACACTACTTGGATATAGATTGAGGATCCTTTATTTCTTGATTATATAGATATGAAGAATTTTTTCCACATAAGAAGGAGCCATCTACTGAATACCGCAAGGTATATGATGTCTGACATTATAACCATTTTGTACCGTTATTTGAAACAAGATGAACGTTGGTTCTTTTCTTCATATCTTATTCCCCTAGTGTAAACACTTTTATGTTAAGGATTAGAACAAAGGAAGAGAAGTTTGCTTTATCACAAGGCTGTGTATCTTGCTGGTCGTAATTTTCAATCTCTTCAGTAGGGTACCACTAACTTTGATAAAGTAGTTTTTATTATATCATGTTGTCATCATGTTCCTCAACATATCCAATACAAGAAATAGTGGCAGATACAATGAACCTTTTTTCCATTGATAATCCGGACACTTTTGATCCTAGCCTGGGTAACTGTCCGGATTTCAAAAAATTTTGAGATTTAGCTAAAGTTTCTGTGTTAGGTAGGTAGTGCCCTTCAGTATCATGTATTAGTATATACAGTAATCAGTTCCCTAAATTAGTTCCGTTGGAATATTGGCGTACAGATTATCAAATATAGGGGGATCATTGTAGTCTATAGTATACTGCAGCCCCCTAAAGCACCGAGCACATACCTACAGTTTTTTCATTGTCTCAGTGGCCTGTTAAAAGACCTGATAGGCCATTAAGTCAATATGATTGTATATTATTTGATGTGAATCATAATCAAAGATAAAGATAATTAATAGAATGAACTTTCAAGTATTTGCATGAATCAGCGTACTTATATATTGTTATAGTCTGTATGGGGGGACTTGCTATCATTAGTACAATAGTTCCCGGCCTCCTCCCATTCAGTTGAATTTCCATCTGTTTAATATTCTGTGTTATACTGTTACAGGTGGTCTGTATGGTGGAGCCCATGGCTATCATTATTGTCCCGCCTCCTCCCATTTATCTGTTTAACATTCTGTGTTTTACTGTTACAGGTGGTCTGTATGGTTAGCGGAAAAAGCCATTATTAAGTCCCTTCCTCCTTTTTTATCTGTTTAAACATTCAGTGTTATACTGTTACAGGTGGTCTGTATGGGGAAAGCCTGGCTATCATTATTGTTTTTTTCCCCACATGATTTAACATTAAGTCCTGCATTTTATTTCCCACCCTCCCATTTATCTGTTTAAGAAAATATATTCTGTGTTATACTGTTACAGGTGGTCTGTAGACTAGGGCATATGAGCCTGTGGTGAAAGAGCCTATTATTAAGTCCCCCTCCTCCCCATTTATCTGTTTAACATTCTGTGTTTATATACTGTTTACAGGTGGTCTGTATGGGGGATGTGGCCATTATACATTAAGTCCCAGTAATAGATCCTCCCATTTATTTATCTGTTTAACATTTTTGTGTTATACTGTTACAGGTGGTCTGTATGGTGGAGCTGTGGAAATCCATTATTAAGTCCCGCCTCTCCTCCCATTTATCTGTTTAACATTCTGTGTTATACTGTTACAGGTGTGTATGGTTTTTTTTTTATAAGTTCATGTCTTCCCATTTATTTACTGTTTAACATTCTGTGTTTATACTGTTACAGGTGGTCCAACTTTGGTTCCATTGCATGAAAAAATCCATTGCTTAAAAGAAATGCTCCTTTAAATGTTGGTTTAACATGTTCAAAAGAATTCTGAAATTGAATTTTCTTTGGACTACAGTTCTTGTCATTAAGTGTTAACATTTATCTGTTTAACATTGTGTTACAGTAATGGTCTGTATTTCTGCTGAACATATAAGTCCTGCCTCCTCCCATTTTCTGAATGCAAATTGAACATACTGTGTTAAATACTTTACAGGTGAATTGTCTGTATGGTGGATGCTCGGGCATTCATTAGAGTCCCAGTCCTCCCATTTATACACAAGTCCTTAAAATCGTGTTAATGGAATGTTACAGGTGGGTCTGAATTGTATTTTGGCTTGAAAGGAGGGGCCATTAGGGGAAGTCCAATCTTTTAAATCGTTCCCATTTTTTATCATAGAACTTTTAATAATAGGGGAAATAGGGTCTGTGTAATATACTGTTACTTGTTAAGGTGGTCTGTCATGGGGGGGGAGGGCCATTATTAAAATTTTAAAGTCCCCCCTAGGACTTCCTATTCACTAGGGGAAGATTAACCAATGTGGCTTTAATACATTATTGTCAGTAATTGATAAAAGACTTCCTTATGGTATTGGTTTGCTTTAGAAAGGTTTCAATTTTCTAGACATGAAATGTGATGAGAATGTTGATATTATCTTTTTTTTCCCCCTGTTATTGGCTTCATTCTTCCTGTCTACCTAGATACTGTCACTCTGTTGGCCTTGGGTTTGTGTTTACCCCGTGAGAATGACTTTAGGACTTACAGCATAGATATACATCGTTTGTGTAACATATAATCAAGAAATAAAGGATCCTCAACATCCAAGAAGTGTTCTTTTTCCTTTATTTTGGTCAGGATATTGATGTGGTCGACATGTTTCGACCGCTAGGCGGCCGTCATCAGGATCATCTATAACGTCATAATGTTTACTTAACAACTGTAACCAATTCGAACCGCAAATGTGTACTTCAGGGTAGATAAAATTTGTAAAAGTTGTCCTGATGACGGCCGCCTAGCGGTCGAAACATGTCGACCACATCAATATCCTGACCAAAATAAAGGAAAAAGAACACTACTTGGATGTTGAGGATCCTTTATTTCTTGATTATATGTTTTCCACATAAGAAGGAGCTCTACTGAATACCGCAAGGTATCTATCCATCAAGTGTACCGTTATTTGAAACAAGATGAACGTTGGTTCTTTTCTTCATATCTTATTCCCCTAGTGTAACACTTTTATGTTAAGGATTAGAACAAAGCAAGAGAAGTTTGCTTTATCACAAGGCTGTGTATCTTGCTGGTCGTAATTTTCAATCTTCTTCAGTAGGGGTACCACTATTATATCATGTTGTCATCATGTTCCGCAACATTACAAGTAAATAAGATACAATGGACCCTTGATAATCCGGACACTTTTGATCCTAGCCTAAACTGTCCGGATAAACATTTTCAGATTTAGCTAAATTCTGTGTTCTTAGTCAATGTATCATGTATTAGTATTACAGGTAATCAGTTCCCTAACAGTTCCGTTGGAACTATTGGCGTACAGATTATCAGGGGATCATTGTAGTCTAGTATACTGCAGCCCCTAAAGCACCGAGCACATACCTACAGTTTTTTCTCAACTGTTATGATAGGCCATTAAGTCAAATGATTTATATGTTTAATAATATCATTAAAGATAATTAATAGAATGAACTTGCATTCAGTGTTATACTGTTACAGGTGTCTGTAAGGGGGCGTGGCTATCATTAAGTCCCGCCTCCTCCCATTTATCTGTTTAACATTCTGGTTATACTGTTACAGGTGGTCTGTATGGTGGAGCGGCCATTATTAAGTCCCGCCTCCTCCCATTTATCTGTTTAACATTCTGTGTTATACTGTTACAGGTGGTCTGTATGGTGGAGCGGCCATTATTAAGTCCCGCCTCCTCCCATTTATCTGTTTAACATTCTGTGGTTATACTGTTACAGGTGGTCTGTATGGTGGAGCGGCCATTATTAAGTCCCGCCTCCTCCCATTTATCTGTTTAACATTCTGTGTTATACTGTTACAGGTGGTCTGTATGGTGGAGCGGCCATTATTAAGTCCCGCCTCCTCCCATTTATCTGTTTAACATTCTGTGGTATACTGTTACAGGTGGTCTGTATGGTGGAGCGGCCATTATTAAGTCCCGCCTCCTCCCATTTATCTGTTTAACATTCTGTGTTATACTGTTACAGGTGGTCTGTATGGTGGAGCGGCCATTATTAAGTCCCGTCTCCTCCCATTCCTCGGTAGTAACTTCTTTACCACTGGAGGAGCAGTGACAGCTGATGCCAGTCTGTCTGTCCTTGCTGAGGCGGCCGGTAAAAACAGGGAGCTGGATGAACTCCAGGATATGTATGAGCAATCCCTACAGGATTTGGAGGTGGACCTCGATAGTAAGAAGGCGGAGCTACAAGATGTCAGAGATGAGTGAGTGATGATTCTGGGAATGGACAGTATGTCTGTCTATATATGATGGTGTTTGGGAGAAAGGAAGTTATGCTTGTTATAGTTTAGGAATCTTGATTTTGCCATTGAAGGTGATCAAAAAAATTGTAAATTATTGGATGGAAGAAGAGGATGGGATTATGAAATAATTGTTGATATTGGAAAGGAAGTTTTGGATATCAATTAGGAAGGTAGTTAATTGTACATTTTCAGGGATATTCTTTTTATGGATATAAGTAACTTGTTGATACAGAGTAGGGGATGAAAGTGTAGTATTCAACCACATCAACTGGTCTGGTGTGGAATGACACTTGCTCTTAACATGCTGCTGATTTTTCAGGCTTTTGGATGCAAAGAATGAACTTAATCGCAGCATGCGCTCTTCACAAAGTGACAAGATGTTCCTGGAAACAGAAGTACAAGAGTTGAGGAGAAAGTAAGCACCTTATTTTAATTACCCTGTTTGATTTAACTTTTCCTCTCCTTCTACAGGCTACAGGATACCAAGGAGGAGCTCAACCGAACTCTCCGCACATCTACAAGTGATAAAATGTTAACAGAGGTCGAAACTAGAGAGCTAAGGAGGAAGTAAGACAAAATTATATACATAAATTGTGGTCATGGCAACCATACTTGTGGTGACGACAGTTTCTCGCTTCTCCATAGCTCCATAGGTGTCTCTAACCCAGTCATGCATTCCTTTTCTTCTATTAACCAGGAACATGCTGCCTTGATTTCAGTTTCAAGTGTTGAGATTTTACTGGCTGCTGTCATAGGAGACTTTAGACTACATGCTTTGAAATATCTTTTTATAATAATCATCTATCAGTGTTACTTTTGGAATAGTTTGGCTGTGAATTGCATGGTACACTTAATGCCAGTAATCGTTTGGGTTTTTTCCCTTTCTTATTATTGCATATTCATTTAGTTATTTATGATTAAGAGATAAATCTTCAAATATACTATTATAATACAAGTTTTATTGAAATTTTTTTTGTTTTCAAGAATATGATGTTTTTCAAGAGAATTTAGGAAAAAAATACAGTTCAAAATGGGGATCTATCGCAAAAGATTTGTCATTAGACACATAGGCTGCACTCTATCCTCCATGTTTATCACCACTCTATGTATATACCTACACAGCACTCAACCATCCGTATATCGTCTGTCAGTCCTATGGGAGCCCTGTATGTATAGTGTCATCTATAAATATACCTCTGTCATATGTATTGGTAACGGTATCTCTACTCTACCTGCTCAGTTATCAGAACTTTCTCACTAGTTCTAGAGAAGGACAAATTATACAACTGTATCCTTATCACTTGTAGTTTTATCATGGGAACATACTTAATGTGGATATTAAAAATTTAGAAAAACCATCTATATTCCGAGTTGAGGGTGACGATGAAACATACCTTTCATGTGTAGTTTAAATGAAGTTTTGGAGAATTGAAAGATAATTGTCTTTCCTAAGGTAAATTGTGTGTATGATTCTATATGAAGAGTTCCCACTTAATAATCTCTATATATTGTAGTCATGTAACTTTATCAACCAGTACCAGTATATCTTAGGTATATAGCAGTGTAGCTTAACCTTGATATTCAAACAGAGGGAAAATCATATTTAGTTCAATTACGATTAGAGATGATAGAGAAACTAGGTGCTTTTGTTTTTGATGTGAGATGGGAAATGGATAGGGTGTTATTGCACGGCTGGTATGATTAAGCATTGTTTCCATGCATGTGGCTTTGCACTTGTTTTAATGATTTCAGATTTGGTGTGAAATATGTTTTTAGGTCATCTGACCGAAGTTCAGGATGACCTATTGTCATCGTGTTTCGTCCGTCGTCGTGCGCCGTCCGCCGTGCGCCGTCCGACCCCTAGGGGCTGAGGGATGGGGCCCAAAAAAGGGCAAATTTTCTTAATTTTAGCTTTAAAATCCTACTCCTCCTTCATCCTTGGATGGATTTCATCTATATTTGGTGTAAAACATCGTTGGGGAAGGACAATCATATTTTATATAAATGAGCCTGGTCCGACCCCTAGGGGCAGAGGGGCGGGGCTCCAAAAGAGGAAATTTTCTTAATTTTAGCTTTAAAATCCTACTCCTCCTTCATCCTTGAATGGATTTCATCCATATTTGGTGTGAAACATCATTGGGGAAGGACAATCATATTTTATATAAATGAGCCTTGTCCGACCCCTAGGGGCTGAGGGATGGGGCCCCAAAAGGGCAAATTTTCTTAATTTAAGCTTTAAAATCCTACTCCTCTTTCATCCTTGGATGGATTTCATCCATATTTGGTGTGAAACATCATTGGGGAAGGACAATCATATTTTATATAAATGAGCCTGGTCCGACCCCTAGGGGCTGAGGGATGGGGCCCCAAAAAGGGCAAATTTTCTTAGTTTTAGCTTTAAAATCCTACTCCTCCTTCATCCTTGGATGGATTTCATCCATATTTGGTGTGAAACATCATTGGGGATGGACAATCATATTTTATATAAATGAGCCTTGTCCGACCCCTAGGGGCTGAGGGATGGGGCCCCAAAAGGGCAAATTTTCTTAATTTAAGCTTTAAAATCCTACTCCTCTTTCATCCTTGGATGGATTTCATCCATATTTGGTGTGAAACATCATTGGGGAAGGACATTCATATTTTATATAAATGAGCCTGGTCCGACCCCTAGGGGCTGAGGGATGGGGCCCAAAAAAGGGCAAATTTTCTTAATTTTAGCTTTAAAATCCTACTCCTCTTTCATCCTTGGATGGATTTCATCCATATTTGGTGTGAAACATCATTGGGGAAGGACAATCATATTTTATATAAATGAGCCTGGTCCGACCCCTAGGGGCTGAGGGATGGGGCCCAAAAAAGGGCAAATTTTCTTAGTTTTAGCTTTAAAATCCTACTCCTCCTTCATCCTTGGATGGATTTCATCCATATTTGGTGTGAAACATCATTGGGGATGGACAATCATATTTTATATAAATGAGCCTTGTCCGACCCCTAGGGGCTGAGGGGTGGGGCCCCAAAAGGGCAAATTTTCTTAATTTAAGCTTTAAAATCCTACTCCTCCTTCATCCTTGGATGGATTTCATCCATATTTGGTGTGAAACATCATTGGGGAAGGACATTCATATTTTATATAAATGAGCCTGGTCCGACCCCTAGGGGCTGAGGGATGGGGCCCAAAAAAGGGCAAATTTTCTTAATTTTAGCTTTAAAATCCTACTCCTCTTTCATTCTTGAATGGATTTCATCTATATTTGGTGTAAAATATCATTGGGGAAGGACAATCATATTTTATATAAATGAGCCTGGTCCGAACCCTAGGGGCTGAGGGGTGGGGCCCCGAAAGGACAAATTTTCTTAACTTTAGCTTTAAAATCCTACTTCTCCTTCATCCTTGGATGGATTTCATCCATATTTGGTGTGAAACATCGTTGGGGATAGACAATCATATTTTATATAAATGAGCCTGGTGACCCCTAGGGGCAGAGGGGCGGGGCTCCAAAAGAGGAAATTTTCTTAATTTAAGCTTTAAAATCCTACTCCTCCTTCATCCATATTTGGTGTGAAACATCATTGGGGAAGGACAATCATATTTTATATAAATGAGCCTGGTCCGACCCCTAGGGGCAGAGGGGCGGGGCTCCAAAAGGGGAAATTTTCTTAATTTAAGCTTTAAAATCCTACTCCTCCTTCATCCTTGAATGGATTTCATCCATATTTGGTGTGAAACATCATTGGGGAAGGACAATCATATTTTATATAAATGAAATAGATCCGACCACTATGGGCAGAGGGGCGGGGCCCCAAAAGGGCAAATTTTCTTAATTTAAGCTTTAAAATCCTACTCCTCCTTCATCCTTGGATGGATTTCATCCATATTTGGTGTGAAACATCGTTGGGGAAGGACAATCATATTTTATATAAATGAGCCTGGTCCGACCCCTAGGGGCAGAGCTCCAAAAGGGGAAATTTTCTTAATTTAAGCTTTAAAATCCTACTCCTCCTTCATCCTTGAATGGATTTCATCCATATTTGGTGTGAAACATCATTGGGGAAGGACAATCATATTTTATATAAATGAAATAGATCCGACCACTATGGGCAGAGGGGCGGGGCTCCAAAAGGTCAAATTTTCTTAATTTAAGTTAGATCCTACTCCTCCCTCATCCTTGGATGGATTTCATCCATATTTGGTGTAAAACATCATTGGGGAAGGACAATCATATTTTATATAAATGAGCCTGGTCCGACCCCTAGGGACAGAGGGACGGGGCCTAAAAAGGGGAAATTTTCTTAATTTAAGCTTTAAAATCCTACTAGTCCTTCATCCTTGGATGGATTTCATCCATATTTGGTGTGAAACATCATTGGGGAAGGACAATCGTATTTTATATATATGAGTCTGGTCCGACCCCTAGGGGCTGAGGTGTGGGGCCCCAAAAGGGCAAATTTTCTTAATGTTAGCTGGCCCACTTCCTGTTTTCAGATTTCGGTCTCCAATCTAAATGAAAATTGGTCTATAGGGGTTTAAATTAATGCCGAACAACATGCAAACATTTTCATTAAGTCTTTGGTTTTCCAAGATGGCCGCTGGCCCACTTCCTGTTTTCAGGTTTCAGTCTCCAATCTCAAGGAAAATTGGTCTATAGGGGTTTTAATTGATTCTGAAGGGGAACTTTAGGTGAGGACAATCATATTTTATAAAGGACCGAGCTAAGACCCATGGGGATAGTATGGCGGATGTCCAAAATGGAAGCTTTGCTGAAATTTGGCTTTAAAATCCGTAAATGGGTTACAACCATATATGGATGAAGGGCTACCAAGTTTGTTCAACGAATGACATTTACCTATTTCAGAAACTTACATATTCAACTAAGGAGTTCCTTGTATTGTTTATATATTAATCGTTAACCAATACTTTATACTGTGACTTTGTTGTTTTGTGCAATGAGTCAGATGACCGTTAATTATAAGGCCCATGGGCCTCTTGTTTATGTAAATAATGAATTGAATAAATACAAAGAAATTTTCCTTTTTATAGAAATATTAAGACAATCACTTGACAAAGTATGAACATATGAGTCATTCCTGGTAATGGTTCACACTTGAACAGGTTATGTGATTTTTTCATGTACCAGGAATTTTCTTAATTTAGTTTTCACTTTAAAATTGGATATGCTCTTACTGACATTGATTTAGAATGTATATGTTGATGTTAATAATGAATTAGTTGTTGAATATACTTCATGTTTTTTTGTATTATGTATATGTCACATGATTTATGTTGCTATATATATAAACATTTAATTCACCAATAATTGAAGGAATACAATTGTTCCAATATATTGTAATTATGACTATTGTGTACTAGTGATAATGATCACCAGTGATCACTGGTACATATACTACACTCTACACCAGCACCTTGTATATCACTCCATCTAATGTCTGTCACCATAACGCTACTGTGATGAGCATCTCATTTTCAAGTTTAAAGAAAGATTATGGATATTGTTAAAAAAATAAAATAACTGATCAATTTTCTGATTGACTGTATAAGGAACAAAGACATTACGGTTGTTGGGTCAGGTCGAAGCTGGACAGGTTTTAGCCTGTAAGGCAACCATCTTTGTTACAGGGTTCGTGTACAGATTCCAGTGTTGTTTAACCTTTGATATGACCTGATAACTTTAATGCTGTAGTTCTGCCGTCTCATCACAGGAGCAAGTCACAGCTACTGAGTCACTTATAGTCACTTAGGTCACAGCTACTGAGTCACTCATAGTCACTTAGGTCACAGCTACTGAATCACTCATAGTCACTTAGGTCACAGCTTCTGAGTCACTCATAGTCACTTAGGTCACAGCTACTGAGTCACTCATAGTCACTTAGGTCACAGCTACTGAGTCACTCATAGTCACTTAGGTCACAGCTACTGAGTCACTCATAGTCACTTAGGTCACAGCTACTGAGTCACTCATAGTCACTTAGGTCACAGCTACTGAGTCACTCATAGTCACTTAGGTCACAGCTACTGAGTCACTCATAGTCACTTAGGTCACTAGTCACAAGGGCTACTGTCACAGCTTTAGACCAATAGTGACTTGAATGACCACCAGATAACATGCCATGTAATGGTCAGTACAGCTACTAGTTGTCACAGATACCTAGCCACCACATTATAGTCACTGTGTAACAGTGTCACAGCGGCTGAGCTATTGTACGAGTCACAAGGGCTACTGTCACAGCTTTAGATCAATAGTCACTAGAATGACCACCAGATAACATGTCATGTAATGGTCAGTACAGCTACTAGTTGTCACAGACACTTAGCTACCACATTATAGTCACTGTGGCTGAACCAAAGTTATGGCCACGGTGTGGCCACTATCACATTCTCGTAGATATTAGTGGCACATGTATACTAGAGCTTGCTAATCTGCGATAATCACCAGCTTTACTACTATATAGTATTTCAGCCTTTGACACAATGCCAATATTCCACCATTGTTACAGATATCTTAGGCCATATAAAAATTTCAATGAATAGCTTCAGTAGATCAGCACATTTGTAAACCTACTACAACACAAAAAATGCTAAGCTAATCAGATTTGACAGGGACAGAGGCACACGCATGTTGCTGGCATTTGTCACGCCTGGCCAGAAGTCATTATAGTAGGCTGTGTTGGTGTGTGTTCATTCCAGCAGTTCTATTATGGTGACTTAAGTACAATGTAGCATGTTATTGTAAAGTTAATTGTGTAGATCAACTAATTACAACTGTAATACACAGTCTATACAGGGAGCTGTAGTGTTATGTAGAACTATAGGAATTACTCTCACTATCGACCAAATTATTTCACTACCAAAAGCCGATAGTAACAACAGTAAAATTTCAAGGCTAATATGACTTTGTAGAGATTTATAGATTTAAAGTACTTCATGAAGTAGTCCCTTTTAAAAGAAGTCTTTTTAATCTGTTCAAAACTTTCTCTTAGTTTACATAATATTTGTATTTCACTAAACAAATCATTCACTGCTACATTATATCTATAATGCACAACTTAATAAAAAGAAACGTCTAAAAATATGTGACATTTGATGCATCATTAATACAAGATGTGACATAAAAATAATCCTGTGTAAATATTTTACATGTACACAGGCGTAAAAGTAATCACTGCTATTGAATGATATTTTCTGCTGATGAGTTGATGGAGTTTTTCATTATCTTTTCATGTCACTCATTATTGGTATCGTGCTACCATCAAAATCATCATGGTGTGTTTTCATGTTTTTTTTAGACTTGCACTAGCTGAGGATGAAGTGCGTACATTAAGATCCAAAGCAGGATTGCTAACTGATTACGAAACCCAAGTTCGTCGCTTGCGTGATGATATCGCATTGCTTACCTCTAGGAGAGATTCATTGTACCGCTCGTCCTCATCCATGTCATTGCCCCTAAAGGATGACACTTATCTGTCATCTCATTCTCAATTAAAAGATGACCCGCCCAAAAAGAGTGAATCTTATAAAGATCACAAGTCTGGGTAAGACTGGTAGCCGGACCAGCTGTATACGGTCAAGAGCTTTTGTAGCAAACTTCAGTGTGACTCTGCTTAATCATGTGGTCCAAGTTCTTGAATTTAAAATGATCAACCTGATTCCAAATTTAAAGCTGGAACTGGATAAATTCAATTCTTTCAACAAATAAAACAAACATAAAATAAGTCAATGTGGAAAGAACACCATTAAGTGTGTTAAAAATCTTGAAGATCCGAGAACTTTGACCACACTGTTAAAACTGCACTCATCCTTAGCGCTAGCCCATCATGTGTGTGTCTTTCATTGTACTCACTCCACTCAAACGCCAACATCATAGTCACCATTGCTATCCGCCATACTCATCCTCTCATTGACATATACTCAAACCTAAAGCTTACTTACCTGAGCCATCATACTGCTAACTAGCCATTAACTAAGCTGAGCGATTTTACTCCCTAACAAACCATCACCTAACTAACCCGAGCCATCATATTTATTTTACAGCGTCTTTTTGTCCGTGGCGTGGGAGAAGGGAGCTTGGATAACGTGTTCTCTGTGTATTGTCTCTATACCCATTCTTGTACAACTAGAAGAAAATGTTCGTGGTGTGAAAACTTAATTTTTATCTGTGTGTCATGAGAAAAAAATTCGTAATTTCTCTTAAAAAGAAGTTTATATTGAATTTACTTTTGTTTTAAACGGAGTGTGTTTTGTTTCTAAGTAGATGTCAAATACTTATCAGACGGAGCTTCATTTTTGTTTTTATTTGTGGTGTTGGTGTTTTAATATGCTTTTCATTCAACACTGTGAAAAGAAATTTTGATTAAAAGGGAAATTAAATTACTGCTATTAAATGAAATTTTTGCTGCCAAAGAAGAAATGATAAACAAAAATGAAAAAAAAGATATCTTTCTATTTGCTGTATGGTTTTCTATTATCTATTGAAAAATAAAGAAAGAAAGAAAAGGGGAAAAAAAATCGAAACAAAATAAAAAAAAAATAAACAAAAAAGAAAAAACATAAAAAATGGAACTAAGATCGATTTGAAGCCATGATTTCAAAGAATTTTTTTTGAATACTTAATAATTTTGATGATTTTGGCTTTTATATGATGTTCAATGGTTTGTCATTGTAGAGAATTAGAGGATGATATCGTACCGCGACTAAACGATTGGTAATACAGACTCTACTAAAACATGCTAATCAACTAAGGCAGTGGTTTGATGTTACAAAGGCTTGACTTTGCATGTTAATTCATATTGAAACAAAAACTTAAATATAAAGATTCTACATGCAATTTGATTTGGATAAGAATGTCATCATTTTGACAAGTGAAAAACATACTGTGATTGGCAAGCTTGTGAATTGCATTTTGCATTGTTTTGAGGTATTTTTTTTGCGTATGAAGATTTTTGATACCTTTGCTTTCTAGCATCAGTGGATAAATGCAGATTAATGCATGGCAGGACAATTAAGCTTTATACAATTTGAGACATTTGCTGGTGGTGACACAAGAATGGGTTAGATGACCACAGAGCTGTTCGTCCACTCACCATGTATCTATATATGTAACCCTGGACAATGTCCATCCTTGTCTTCCCTAGGCTGGCTGACTCCCAGGACGAAATTGTCAAGTTACGAGCTAGGTCTGGTCTAGTAGATGATTATCAACGGGAGTTAAGGAATCTTAGGGACGAGCTGTCTATTGTCAGCTCCAAAAAGAGCTATCTAGATAGGTAAGCCTCCTATACTTAGGGTGACGGAATATAGACCTATATCACCATCCCTTTCCCTAAAGCTTTCTGGACATTTTTGGAGCACATTGGATCACTCATAAATAAGCATATTTTTCACTGTGTGGTTCTTGATCATTCTGTATTTGTAGTTAGATCTTTTTGGTTGAATTACCATCTAGTGTACTAGAAATAAAGATAGATTTAATTACCATGGTATCTGCTGATGATATTAAATATATATATGATGTAGTATTGTGTGTGAATTGGCTATAAAATGTACACCAATTGTCTTCATGAGCATAAGTCCTACGATAGCTCGCTAACATGTAACAAAAACTTAACCTATTCATTTCTGATTTCATCATAAGCTCTAAACCACAAAGGTAAGCCATTTACACCTGCTTGGAATCTCATCTACTAGTTAGAACGCCCTGAAATCTACAGGTTCCAATTCTCCTGCTTCTAAACTATTGCCAAGGAAATCTAGTTTAATTGATTGAATTTTAAAAATTAATTTTTGAACTTGATATCCAATGACCAAGGTCTCAAATCTTGGAAGAATATCACACTGTGCCTTTTTCTTTGCTTAAAATTTTATTAATCTTAAAAATGAAATCTTACGGAGGATAAACATTGATTTTCCTTCAGTTTTAAGGAATGTTTGAGAGAACAAAAAAACAAACAAGGCAAATTCAATCTTTCTGATTTCCTCAGTTAATGTACAGAAATACAGGAGAAAAGTTGAAACAGGAATTCAAACTAATGCTTCTCAATAAATAAAGATACTAAATGGGTATTAATTTTAAATGATATAAAAGAAAACTTTGTGATCAGTCAAGTTTTAAAATTATCATACAATGATTTTGGGCTGACACTCGAGTTAAATTCTCTTACAATGATTTTGGGCTGAAACTCGTGTTAATTCTCTTACAAGGATTTTGGGCTGAAACTCATGTTAAGATAAATCGCTTACATTGTTTTCGTATTGGAATTCCATTGACCTTCATTATTTTATCCTATGTATTCTGAGTGGTTATATGTAGTGATGGTTTTGGTGGATTAATATTGTAACCGCGGAGACAGCCCTGGGATTGATATTGTCCGGACTCTGTATTCCTAATCCCAGTCTCTCCGCAGGCTCTAACAGTTCATTGTCTATTTCAACAGGAAATACCAGACAAATATTAACATATATAAGCAATATAGAAGTAACGTAAAATTAATTTGTCACATTGGCTTATTTGCATGATAGATATTGCACTTCTATAAACATTTGACACATTTTTATTTTGATATTCAGTTTTAATCTCTTTTAATCTGAATTTTGATTTTATAGTGTCCATTCATAAGTAACAGTTATCAATAAATATACATCACTATCAACTTTCATATGATCTTTCATGAAAAGGTTGAATTTTCAATTTCATAAGGTGATTGTCTGACAAAGTTTAAGATCATTTTATCAATTTTTGTAGATAATATAATTTATCAATATAACAATAATCAAGGAAGCCATTTTGTGACCTATTGACCTCCGTGACCTTGTTGATGTATACATTGGCGTGTTTGTCTACAGTGACATTTTAGGATCTCTGTCGCGGTACTCCTACTCTCCACGTATCTGCTCTCCCCTGTCCAGCAATGATACTGTCCAGAAAGTGAGACAACACAACCTCGTCTCACAGTTCAACGACATGTTCAGCAACCAGCGACTTGATGCCATGGATACGCTGCGTCGTTACTCAGACGACTATGAAAACAACCAACGTATCATCTTCCTTGCTGTACAGGTTTGTTTACTTATTTCAAGAAATCAGTCTTCTAGAACTTTTTAATAATAAAAACAAAAACAGTGTTCCAAGTGACCCCTTGAGATGCAACCCTACTAGTAAATATATCAGTTATCCCCCTTGAGCTGTAAATTTAAATATGACTTACCTTATCTTACCCAAGTTCGGACTCCGATCTAATAAACTACACATATCAGTTGTTTCCCCTTAGCTATAAACTTAACATTCACCTCCCTTGAGCTGTAAACTCCTATTATTACTCATTGATGTAATTTTGACTGATTATCTCCCCTGACCTGTAAACTGTTTACCTGCGAGTTATCTCTCTTGTCTGTAATATCTCCCCTGATGTTGTAGGAAGCCTACTGTGCAGCCAAGTTGGCATTCCGTCAGTTTAAGATGAAGGTTCGTGCTAACCTGGCGGCCACACACATTGGACCAGAGACTCTAGAGGAAGCTGTACAGGACTACATCAACAGGAACACAGACCTGTACGATCTTCCAGGAATGGTGTCGGTAAGTCACTCATTTTGATTAACTCAATAGAACTTTCAAATGTCATATCAATATTATTTCTGTGGTATTGCTTTGCTAGGAGAGAACTTGCCATGAAATTGTTTATTGTTCAATCGTTTTCAAGTTATCATTGAAATAAAATTTTGTTGAAATTGAAATTAAAATTGCTTTGCTGTGAATATTCACCATCAGTAAAAACCTGTTTTTAATGTTTCATTTATTGTTTGACAGTTAGTGCTGTTGTACTTGTTGAGAGTGTTGTATTTCGAGTGTTTTACTTTGGATATGTTAGTGCTGTTGTACTTGTTGAGAGTGTTGTATTTCGAGTGTTTTACTTTGGATATGTTAGTGCTGTTGTACTTGTTGAGAGTGTTGTATTTTCAGTGTTTTACTTTGGATAGTTATGCTTTGTACTGTTATGTTGGTTATGTTCAGTGTTTTACTTTGTTGTGTGTTGTACTTGTTGAGAGTGTTGTATTTCAGTGTTTTACTTTGATATTTAGTGTGTTGTACTTGTTGAGAGTGTTGTATTTCAGTGTTTTACTTTGTATGTTAGTGCTTTGTACTTGTTGAGAGTGTTGTATTTCAAGTGTTTTACTTTGGATATGTTAGTGCTTTGTACTTTTCGTGTTTTACTTTGGATATGTTAGTGGTGTTGTACTTGTTGAGAGTGTTGTATTTCAAGTGTTTTACTTTGGATATGTTAGTGCTGTTGTACTTGTTGAGAGTGTTGTATTTCGAGTGTTTTACTTTGGATATGTTAGTGCTGTTGTACTTGTTGAGAGTGTTGTATTTCAAGTGTTTTACTTTGGATATGTTAGTGCTGTTGTACTTGTTGAGAGTGTTGTATTTCGAGTGTTTTACTTTGGATATGTTAGTGCTGTTGTACTTGTTGAGAGTGTTGTATTTCGAGTGTTTTACTTTGGATATGTTAGTGCTGTTGTACTTGTTGAGAGTGTTTTATTTCGAGTGTTTTACTTTGGATATGTTAGTGCTGTGGTACTTGTTGAGAGTGTTGTATTTCGAGTGTTTTACTTTGGATATGTTAGTGCTGTTGTACTTGTTGAGAGTGTTGTATTTCGAGTGTTTTACTTTGGATATGTTAGTGCTGTTGTACTTGTTGAGAGTGTTGTATTTCGAGTGTTTTACTTTGGATATGTTAGTGCTGTTGTACTTGTTGAGAGTGTTGTATTTCGAGTGTTTTACTTTGGATATGTTTAGTGCTGTTGTACTTGTTGAGAGTGTTGTATTTCGAGTGTTTTACTTTGGATATGTTAGTGCTGTTGTACTTGTTGAGAGTGTTGTATTTCGAGTGTTTTACTTTGGATATGTTAGTGCTGTTGTACTTGTTGAGAGTGTTGTATTTCGAGTGTTTTACTTTGGATATGTTAGTGCTGTTGTACTTGTTGAGAGTGTTGTATTTCAAGTGTTTTACTTTGGATATGTTAGTGCTGTTGTACTTGTTGAGAGTGTTGTATTTCAAGTGTTTTACTTTGGATATGTTAGTGCTGTTGTACTTGTTGAGAGTGTTGTATTTCAGTGTTTTACTTTGGATATGTTAGTGCTGTTGTACTTGTTGAGAGTGTTGTATTTCGAGTGTTTTACTTTGGATATGTTAGTGCTGTTGTACTTGTTGAGAGTGTGTTGTATTTCATAGTGTTTTACTTTGGATATGTTAGTGCTGTTGTACTTGTTGAGAGTGTTGTGTATTTCGAGTGTTTTACTTTGGATATGTTAGTGCTGTTGTACTTGTTGAGAGTGTTGTATTTCAAGTGTTTTACTTTGGATATGTTAGTGCTGTTGTACTTGTTGAGAGTATTGTATTTCAAGTGTTTTACTTTGGATATGTTAGTGCTGTTGTACTTGTTGAGAGTGTTGTATTTCGAGTGTTTTACTTTGGATATGTTAGTGCTGTTGTACTTGTTGAGAGTGTTGTATTTCGAGTGTTTTACTTTGGATATGTTAGTGGTGTTGTACTTGTTGAGAGTGTTGTATTCTTGGATATGTTAGTGCTTTGTACTTGTTGAGAGTGTTGTATTTCGAGTGTTTTACTTTGGATATGTTAGTGCTGTTGTACTTGTTGAGAGTGTTGTATTTCAAGTGTTTTACTTTGGATATGTTAGTGCTGTTGTACTTGTTGAGAGTGTTGTATTTCAAGTGTTTTACTTTGGATATGTTAGTGCTGTTGTACTTGTTGAGAGTGTTGTATTTCAAGTGTTTTACTTTGGATATGTTAGTGCTGTTGTACTTGTTGAGAGTGTTGTATTTCAAGTGTTTTACTTTGGATATGTTAGTGCTGTTGTACTTGTTGAGAGTGTTGTATTTCGAGTGTTTTACTTTGGATATGTTAGTGGTGTTGTACTTGTTGAGAGTGTTTTACTTTGGATATGTTAGAGCTGTTGTACTTGTTGAGAGTATTGTATTTCGAGTGTTTTACTTTGGATATGTTAGTGCTGTGGTACTTGTTGAGAGTGTTGTATTTGAATTTTACTTTGGATAGTGTTTTACTTTGGATATGTATAGTGCTGTTGTACTTGTGGACTGTTGTATTCAGTGTTTTACTTTGGATATGTTAGGCTGTTGTACTTGTTGAGAGTATTGTATTTCGAGTGTTTTACTTTGGATATGTTAGTGCTGTTGTACTTGTTGAGAGTGTTGTATTTTGATGTTTACTTTGGATATGTTTGTTACTTGTGAGAGTGTTTTACTTTGGATATGTTAGTGCTGTTGTACTTGTTGAGAGTGTTGTATTTCGAGTGTTTTACTTTGGATATGTTAGTGCTGTTGTACTTGTTGAGAGTGTTGTATTTCAAGTGTTTTTACTTTGGATATGTTAGTGCTGTTGTACTTGTTGAGAGTGTTGTATTTCGAGTGTTTTACTTTGGATATGTTAGTGCTGTTGTACTTGTTGAGAGTGTTGTATTTCGAGTGTTTTACTTGATATGGATAGAGTGTTGTATTTCGTGTTTTACTTTGGATGTTAGTGCTGTTGTACTTGTTGAGAGTGTTGTATTTCGAGTGTTTTACTTTGGATATGTTAGTGCTGTTGTACTTGTTGAGAGTGTTGTATTTCGAGTGTTTTACTTTGGATATGTTAGTGTGTTGTACTTGTTGAGAGTGTTGTATTTCGAGTGTTTTACTTTGGATATGTTAGTGCTGTTGTACTTGTTGAGAGTGTTGTATTTCGAGTGTTTTACTTTGGATATGTTAGTGCTGTTGTACTTTTACTTGGATTGTAGTGTTGTATTTCGAGTGTTTTACTTTGGATATGTTAGTGCTGTTGTACTTGTTGAGAGTGTTGTATTTCAGTGTTTTACTTTGGATATGTTAGTGCTGTTGTACTTGTTGAGAGTGTTGTATTTCGAGTGTTTTACTTTGGATATGTTAGTGCTGTGGTACTTGTTGAGAGTGTTGTATTTCAAGTGTTTTACTTTGGATATGTTAGTGCTGTTGTACTTGTTGAGAGTGTTGTATTTCGAGTGTTTTACTTTGGATATGTTAGTGCTGTTGTACTTGTTGAGAGTGTTGTATTTCGAGTGTTTTACTTTGGATATGTTAGTGGTGTTGTACTTGTTGAGAGTGTTTTACTTTGGATATGTTAGTGCTGTTGTACTTGTTGAGAGTGTTGTATTTCGAGTGTTTTACTTTGGATATGTTAGTGCTGTTGTACTTGTTGAGAGTGTTGTATTTCACTTTGGATATGTTAGTGCTGTTGTACTTGTTGAGAGTGTTGTATTTCGAGTGTTTTACTTTGGATATGTTTGGGTTAGTGCTGTTGTACTTGTTGAGAGTGTTGTATTTCGAGTGTTTTACTTTGGATATGTTAGTGCTGTTGTACTTGTTGAGAGTGTTGTATTTCAAGTGTTTTACTTTGGATATGTTAGTGCTGTTGTACTTGTTGAGAGTGTTGTATTTCGAGTGTTTTACTTTGGATATGTTAGTGCTGTTGTACTTGTTGAGAGTGTTGTATTTCGAGTGTTTTACTTTGGATATGTTAGTGCTGTTGTACTTGTTGAGAGTGTTTTACTTTGGATATGTTAGTGCTGTTGTACTTGTTGAGAGTGTTGTATTTCGAGTGTTTTACTTTGGATATGTTAGTGCTGTTGTACTTGTTGAGAGTGTTGTATTTCAAGTGTTTTACTTTGGATATGTTAGTGCTGTTGTACTTGTTGAGAGTGTTGTATTTCGAGTGTTTTACTTTGGATATGTTAGTGCTGTTGTACTTGTTGAGAGTGTTGTATTTCGAGTGTTTTACTTTGGATATGTTAGTGCTGTTGTACTTGTTGAGAGTGTTTTACTTTGGATATGTTAGTGCTGTTGTACTTGTTGAGAGTGTTGTATTTCGAGTGTTTTACTTTGGATATGTTAGTGCTGTTGTACTTGTTGAGAGTGTTGTATTTCGAGTGTTTTACTTTGGATATGTTAGTGCTGTTGTACTTGTTGAGAGTGTTGTATTTCAAGTGTTTTACTTTGGATATGTTAGTGCTGTTGTACTTGTTGAGAGTGTTGTATTTCGAGTGTTTTACTTTGGATATGTTAGTGCTGTTGTACTTGTTGAGAGTGTTGTATTTCGAGTGTTTTACTTTGGATATGTTAGTGCTGTTGTACTTGTTGAGAGTGTTGTATTTCGAGTGTTTTACTTTGGATATGTTAGTGCTGTTGTACTTGTTGAGAGTGTTGTATTTCGAGTGTTTTACTTTGGATATGTTAGTGCTGTTGTACTTGTTGAGAGTGTTGTATTTCAAGTGTTTTACTTTGGATATGTTAGTGCTGTTGTACTTGTTGAGAGTGTTGTATTTCAAGTGTTTTACTTTGGATATGTTAGTGCTGTTGTACTTGTTGAGAGTGTTGTATTTCGAGTGTTTTACTTTGGATATGTTAGTGCTGTTGTACTTGTTGAGAGTGTTGTATTTCGAGTTTACTTTGGATATGTTAGTGCTGTTGTACTTGTTGAGAGTGTTGTATTTCGAGTGTTTTACTTTGGATATGTTAGTGCTGTTGTACTTGTTGAGAGTGTTGTATTTCGAGTGTTTTACTTTGGATATGTTAGTGCTGTTGTACTTGTTGAGAGTGTTGTATTTCGAGTGTTTTACTTTGGATATGTTAGTGCTGTTGTACTTGTTGAGAGTGTTGTATTTCGAGTGTTTTACTTTGGATATGTTAGTGCTGTTGTACTTGTTGAGAGTGTTGTATTTCGAGTGTTTTACTTTGGATATGTTAGTGCTGTTGTACTTGTTGAGAGTGTTTTACTTTGTTGACAATGCTGTACATTCTAATACTATGTATAATGATACCAGACGCTGCTCTTAAAACTGTTGTTTGCTGTGGCTTGGCTAGCTGGCTTCTTACTAATGGAATGCCCCACCACATCAGAGCAAATAATTTATTTTGCACCCTGTAAATCAGTTTGCCATTTCACAGGATGTGATTCGTGCGCTGAACCGTAACCCCAAGATCTACCTACCCCCAGATGTGACCTTCGCCATCATCCAGCCATTCATCCGCGAAGGCTGTAAGCTTGCCTGGCAGATGAATGCTCTTGCCCACCCCCTGGACATCTCTGTGGCCTCTGATGCTGAGTTGTTTGATGACAAGAAGTAAGATATTCCACGAAAATGGTTAACATTTAAGAAGGTTTGAAAAAAAAAAAGGATGGCTTTGTTTGTGTTATGGCATAAAGTCATCAGATTTCTAATATCGGTAATTTATATTCTGTGGTGAAATATAGTTTTACAAATACCTTATCCATCTTCTACTTGAGGTAATAACATTTTTGAAACAATAGCATTATTGTTTTGTCTCTTTAGCAATGATTTAGTTTGCAATACATAATGAATAAGAAAAGATCACTCAACTAGGTATCTTTCCTTTTACATTTATATTTCTTTATGAGTATGTTATAGTGAAACTAATAAAGCGCAGTCTTATGATGAGTATGTTATAGTGAAACTAATAAAGCGCAGTCTTATGATGAGTATGTTATAGTGAAACTAATAAAGCGCAGTCTTATGATGAGTATGTTATAGTGAAACTAATCATCAATTTTCCATTATTTACGCAGTAGAAATAAAGCACGGTCTTCTGTCTGTTACTTAGGTACAGGAGGAGTTACGACTCGGAGTACACCGCCCCTCTCATCAACCATCACATCTGGCCTTGTCTCATCCAGGGAATCAAGATCATCACCAAGGGGGAGGCTGTCACACGCCGTGGTGCCTCCCTAGGGGTAAGTTATCTCCCCTTCCTATGATTTCTAGACTCTGTATATGTCTTCCTTCTTTATCTGACAAAGATTAAGTCTCTTTCTAAATTTCCATGGGAACCCTCTGATAATACCGTTTTACTTGAACTGTTCAGTAGTGATTGTCCCCCTTTAGATTCTGCATGATATCTGGTGAAAGATTTTTAAGTTTAATCTGTGATATGATTTGATTTAACAGTTATGTTGAATGCATGCTTCTGTCTTTCTTAGACGATTTTTATCCACGTTTTATGTTGTTATATTTAGTTCTTGTTGGACACTCCCCTCCCCTCTCACATTCATGTGGTGGGTGCTTTATTTCAGGGATCCAGCCGAAGGAGCAGGAGCCCTACTAGGTCCCGTTCCATCAGTCCTCGTCCACGCTCCCGCTCCCGATCTCTGAGCCCCACTCGTCGCAGTCGCTCGCCCAGCCCACGACGAATCGGCGCCTACACCTCAGGTCTGTGGTAACACACACCACCTGTCAGCCAGTCTTTAGCAGCAGGCTCCTATCTACATTTTCTACCTATAGACTCTCTGCTTTGGTCGCCATGGCGATCCTCACCCAGCTAACACTGTTGGTGGTGGACCAGAAAACCTATATTTTTATGATAGATTTAATTGTATGTGCTATAACTTGTAAATGTGTATGGGACATGGTGGTGACCCTTTGTATATATCGTGTGAGCATGTATATAACCTCCCAACAGGAATCTGTATAACTTATTGGAATGATAGTTAATCATTATATTTGTAACTCATATCCATTATCAGGAGTGGAAAGGTCATTTTATGCAAGAAAAAAATTGAATGATTTTAAATTAAATATTATTATAAAATATGTTTTGTTTCCCAGTAAACACACATTAGAAGCTGAGTGTTATGAGATTTACCTTTCTGATGGTGTGAAGTTTTGCTGTGAATGACCTCTGCACATTTTACTGATCAGTATAGTATATATTAATGACTTATATTTATAGATTTAAGTTTGTATTGTGTGGTATTAGACTTTCCTGTCTATTAATAAAGTGTAATGGGTCTGTTTCAGTAAACTGAGATACTGTCTTTCCTTCTGTTGTATATAAATAGTATTGACTCCTGTCGCTGTCCACACCAGACCTGCCCCCGGTACTCCGGGCTGAGTCTCTGGTGTGATGGTCGGCATGGAAACATCTAACTTTACAGTATTTAATCACCTGTGTGTTATTTCTGTGTGCTAACCTAATTTGACCTAGTGCAGGTCATACTGTCCAAGCAACTGTGATATACATTTATTTATTGTTTCTTCTTGATTGCACAATCATTTTTTTCTTTAATTACTCTCACTTTTCCTGATGTGTTATGAGCCTCTGTGTATGTATGAGGTCTTTGTCTGTCCCTTTCCAAGCCTGACACGGCACAATCTTGTATTAAAGGAGGGATGATGTCACGTTTTTGTGTTAAAATCATTGGAAAATCACCTTTGTATCAAGCAAAAAAATGAGTTCAAAGATAATGTTATTAATTTCATAAGTGCTAGTGATTTGATGTAGATATAATTTGAAGGCAAATTGTAACTTTTGATTAAACTCTCAGAAATTGATAATGTTTGGAGTGAGAAATGTAACAATGTAAGACTTCTGTAGGTCGAGACTTTTCAGTTTGTATGGATGTTCTATCAGTCCAAGTATGATATAATCTGACAAGGTGATGATATATCGACTCTTTTTTCAGACCCGGTATATTAAACGGTGGTAGTGGGAGATTGTTGATCATGTTTACGATGGAGAGGGCGGCCATATCATCCCAACATCACATCATTGGACACAGTGGTTACGATTGTTTCATAGTGAATGTTTATCACTAGTGATATCTGTCCTCTATCTACAGAATTCTAACACTCCTGTGATTGGACTTGCACAGAAATGTTTTATCTAACATTTGTTTTGACTCCCTACACAATCTGTTTTGTTTAAAAACCCTGTCCACTTTAAAACTGTCGACAGAGCAGTGAAACTCTACATGAGGCCAAATTTGTGTTGAAATTTGTGTCTGAAAAACTTTTCAGGAAATTTTCTCAGAATCATTTGTCTAGTTTTCATCATTGATAATCATTAAGCAAGTTTTTTTTTGTTTTAGGATTTTGGGTGTTTTATCTTTCTGTGCCTACAGGGCCATCATAGTCTACATATAGCTGCTGTGATACTGATGATAAAGCTAATATATTTCATACTTATATTATTATAGATATATTTATTTTTACTGTTGAGTTGAGTTTACATGTTGAAGTAGAAAGTGCAGGCATCATTCGTCCGTCCCAACTCATTAAATATACCTTTTAATGTTTTTTAGTCATAATTCATTGTGATATATAATATATATAATTATATAAATGGTATTTTTTATTAACAGGGATGTACCTAATTTAGGGAAATTGTTAAATGGTTTTTGTGTGATATTTCGTAGATAGATAAAACCATGGGTTAGTAAACCACCTGGAGCGTGTACCACTAGATACTAGCACTGTGAAAGGAGAAGTTATTTTCGTTGAGGAAGTGTTGAAGGAGCACTGCACACCTATACCCATTGGCTGTACATTATTGTAGATTTTATACAGTAATAAAATCTGTTTACCATCACCTCTCGTTGTCTTGTATTTCCCAGGTAGTAGTCTTGCTGTACACCAACTCATTTTTGAGGTGACATAATTTTTGCGTTTCCATGCCTTAGTACTTTTTCATGGCAATTTACCTTCACATTTAAGAACCATAAGTTTCCACTGCACCTATGCTTTACACTTTTTATGCACCAGTGCATTTTTGCGATTTCTACTTGTAAATGAAATCTGCAAAATTTAATCACAATGCGAGAGTTGGTTTACAGTATTGTACTTCCACTAATGAACTTTTGTATGGTGCAGGTCACATTTCAAGGCCAAAGGTCATGCCTAACCTCTTAAGGGTAAAGAGGGAAAAACCAGTACCTTGATCATCCATTTTGAATCTTCATGTAATGAGGTTATCTGTGGGATCTCGAAACTTAAAGATGCTCCATTGCTGACAAAAGGCATTTTTTCGCTATCAAAAACAGGAGCAGACAATTTAGTATTTTTCTTCAGTTACAAAAGTAACTTACTTTACACCATTACCACCATTGAAAAGTTTGAGCTTCTAATTTTACTTCAAGACAAAAATATTGAAAATAATTATTTGCATCCCGAAAAAATCTGTTGCACTATGTCCTACCTGGTATATGGAATGAAGTATTGATTGTGCATGCACCAAAAGCAAAATAAATAACTTCATATCATTTTTTGTGTTAATTAGACATATATAAACATGAATATTCACCAATTGTTGTTAAATTGATGAATATCGTTTATGCTCTGTCGGCAGTGGAGCATCTTTAAATAAACCAAGATCTAAAATTTACAAAAAAACGAAAAAGTCTATGTTAGACTGCCCCACTGTAGAACTCCATATTATTGGATCATAACACTTAATATACACAAATACCATGATAGTAAAACAAAGGGAAGGAACTGGATCATAACACTTAATAAACACAAATACCATGATAGTAAAACAAAGGGAAGTAACTGGATCATAACACTTAATATACACAAATACCATGATAGTAAAACAAAGGGAAGTAACTGGATCATAACACTTAATATACACAAATACCATGATAGTAAAACAAAGGGAAGTAACTGGATCATAACACTTAATATACACAAATACCATGATAGTAAAACAAAGGGAAGTAACTGGATCATAACACTTAATATACACAAATACCATGATAGTAAAACAAAGGGAAGTAAATGGATCATAACACTTAATATACACAAATACCATGATAGTAAAACAAAGGGAAGTAACTGGATCATAACACTTAATATACACAAATACCATGATAGTAAAACAAAGGGAAGTAATGGATCATAACACTTAATATACACAAATACCATGATAGTAAAACAAAGGGAAGTAACTGGATCATAACACTTAATATACACAAATACCATGATAGTAAAACAAAGGGAAGTAACTGGATCATAACACTTAATATACACACAAATACCATGATAGTAAAACAAAGGGAAGTAACTGGATCATAACACTTAATATACACAAATACCATGATAGTAAAACAAAGGGAAGTAACTGGATCATAACACTTAATATACACAAATACCATGATAGTAAAACAAAGGGAAGTAACTGGATCATAACACTTAATATACACAAATACCATGATAGTAAAACAAAGGGAAGTAACTGGATCATAACACTTAATATACACAAATACCATGATAGTAAAACAAAGGGAAGTAACTGGATCATAACACTTAATATACACAAATACCATGATAGTAAAACAAAGGGAAGTAACTGGATCATAACACTTAATATACACAAATACCATGATAGTAAAACAAAGGGAAGTAACTGGATCATAACACTTAATATACACAAATACCATGATAGTAAAACAAAGGGAAGTAACTGGATCATAACACTTAATATACACAAATACCATGATAGTAAAACAAAGGGAAGTAACTGGATCATAACACTTAATATACACAAATACCATGATAGTAAAACAAAGGGAAGTAACTGGATCATAACACTTAATATACACAAATACCATGATAGTAAAACAAAGGGAAGTAACTGGATCATAACACTTAATATACACAAATACCATGATAGTAAAACAAAGGGAAGTAACTGGATCATAACACTTAATATACACAAATACCATGATAGTAAAACAAAGGGAAGTAACTGGATCATAACACTTAATATACACAAATACCATGATAGTAAAACAAAGGGAAGTAACTGGATCATAACACTTAATATACACAAATACCATGATAGTAAAACAAAGGGAAGTAACTGGATCATAACACTTAATATACACAAATACCATGATAGTAAAACAAAGGGAAGTAACTGGATCATAACACTTAATATACACAAATACCATGATAGTAAAACAAAGGGAAGTAACTGGATCATAACACTTAATATACACAAATACCATGATAGTAAAACAAAGGGAAGTAACTGGATCATAACACTTAATATACACAAATACCATGATAGTAAAACAAAGGGAAGTAACTGGATCATAACACTTAATATACACAAATACCATGATAGTAAAACAAAGGGAAGTAACTGGATCATAACACTTAATATACACAAATACCATGATAGTAAAACAAAGGGAAGTAACTGGATCATAACACTTAATATACACAAATACCATGATAGTAAAACAAAGGGAAGTAACTGGATCATAACACTTAATATACACAAATACCATAATAGTAAAACAAAGGGAAGTAAATGGATCATAACACTTATATACACAAATACCATGATAGTAAAACAAAGGGAAGTAACTGGATCATAACACTTAATATACACAAATACCATGATAGTAAAACAAAGGGAAGTACATCATAACACTTAATATACACAAATACCATGATAGTAAAACAAAGGGAAGTAACTGGATCATAACACTTAATATACACAAATACCATGATAGTAAAACAAAGGGAAGTAACTGGATCATAACACTTAATATACACAAATACCATGATAGTAAAACAAAGGGAAGTAACTGGATCATAACACTTAATATACACAAATACCATGATAGTAAAACAAAGGGAAGTAACTGGATCATAACACTTAATATACACAAATACCATGATAGTAAAACAAAGGGAAGTAACTGGATCATAACATTAATATACACAAATACCATGATAGTAAAACAAAGGGAAGTAACTGGATCATAACACTTAATATACACAAATACCATGATAGTAAAACAAAGGGAAGTAACTGGATCATAACACTTAATATACACAAATACCATGATAGTAAAACAAAGGGAAGTAACTGGATCATAACACTTAATATACACAAATACCATGATAGTAAAACAAAGGGAAGTAACTGGATCATAACACTTAATATACACAAATACCATGATAGTAAAACAAAGGGAAGTAACTGGATCATAACACTTAATATACACAAATACCATGATAGTAAAACAAAGGGAAGTAACTGGATCATAACACTAATAACATATCACATCATAATAAAACAAAGGGAAGTAACTGGATCATAACACTTAATATACACAAATACCATGATAGGAAAACAAAGGGAAGTAACTGGATCATAACACTTAATATACACAAATACCATGATAGTAAAACAAAGGGAAGTAACTGGATCATAACACTTAATATACACAAATACCATGATAGTAAAACAAAGGGAAGTAACTGGATCATAACACTTAATATACACACACAATACCATGATAGTAAAACAAAGGGAAGTAACTGGATCATAACACTTAATATACACAAATACCATGATAGTAAAACAAAGGGAAGTAACTGGATCATAACACTTAATATACACAAATACCATGATAGTAAAACAAAGGGAAGTAACTGGATCATAACACTTAATATACACAAATACCATGATAGTAAAACAAAGGGAAGTAACTGGATCATAACACTTAATATACACAAATACCATGATAGTAAAACAAAGGGAAGTAACTGGATCATAACACTTAATATACACAAATACCATGATAGTAAAACAAAGGGAAGTAACTGGATCATAACACTTAATATACACAAATACCATGATAGTAAAACAAAGGGAAGTAACTGGATCATAACACTTAATATACACAAATACCATGATAGTAAAACAAAGGGAAGTAACTGGATCATAACACTTAATATACACAAATACCATGATAGTAAAACAAAGGGAAGTAACTGGATCATAACACTTAATATACACAAATACCATGATAGTAAAACAAAGGGAAGTAACTGGATCATAACACTTAATATACACAAATACCATGATAGTAAAACAAAGGGAAGTAACTGGATCATAACACTTAATATACACAAATACCATGATAGTAAAACAAAGGGAAGTAACTGGATCATAACACTTAATATACACAAATACCATGATAGTAAAACAAAGGGAAGTAACTGGATCATAACACTTAATATACACAAATACCATGATAGTAAAACAAAGGGAAGTAACTGGATCATAACACTTAATATACACAAATACCATGATAGTAAAACAAAGGGAAGTAACTGGATCATAACACTTAATATACACAAATACCATGATAGTAAAACAAAGGGAAGTAACTGGATCATAACACTTAATATACACAAATACCATGATAGTAAAACAAAGGGAAGTAACTGGATCATAACACTTAATATACACAAATACCATGATAGTAAAACAAAGGGAAGTAACTGGATCATAACACTTAATATACACAAATACCATGATAGTAAAACAAAGGGAAGTAACTGGATCATAACACTTAATATACACAAATACCATGATAGTAAAACAAAGGGAAGTAACTGGATCATAACACTTAATATACACAAATACCATGATAGTAAAACAAAGGGAAGTAACTGGATCATAACACTTAATATACACAAATACCATGATAGTAAAAAACAAAGGGAAGTAACTGGATCATAACACTTAATATACACAAATACCATGATAGTAAAACAAAGGGAAGTAACTGGATCATAACACTTAATATACACAAATACCATGATAGTAAAACAAAGGGAAGTAACTGGATCATAACACTTAATATACACAAATACCATGATAGTAAAACAAAGGGAAGTAACTGGATCATAACACTTAATATACACAAATACCATGATAGTAAAACAAAGGGAAGTAACTGGATCATAACACTTAATATACACAAATACCATGATAGTAAAACAAAGGGAAGTAACTGGATCATAACACTTAATATACACAAATACCATGATAGTAAAACAAAGGGAAGTAACTGGATCATAACACTTAATATACACAAATAACATGATAGTAAAACAAAGGGAAGTAACTGGATCATAACACTTAATATACACAAATACCATGATAGTAAAACAAAGGGAAGTAACTGGATCATAACACTTAATATACACAAATACCATGATAGTAAAACAAAGGGAAGTAACTGGATCATAACACTTAATATACACAAATACCATGATAGTAAAACAAAGGGAAGTAACTGGATCATAACACTTAATATACACAAATACCATGATAGTAAAACAAAGGGAAGTAACTGGATCATAACACTTAATATACACAAATACGTGATTGTAAAACAAAGGGAAGTAACTCTAATTGATCAGAAAGTGACTATACATTATGTAATTGGGAGACCTTGCTCCTGCTGCAACATCTATCTGAAAACAGAAAGTATGAACTGGAGTCATAACTTATCTCTCAGTAACACTACATCATTTCTGGTAATGACGGACATGAAAAAGACAACAGAATTCTTTTTGCATCCATATTTTATTTAAGTTTCTGTTCAAACACAATGAGTAGCTAAAAGCTTTGCAACAATTCGGATTGCTACACAAATAAACAAAACAACATAACCTTTTAGGTATACAACTGTCAAAAAGTGATTTGTTTGTAACATCAAGACAGCACTAAGGGTCATAATTAACTTAATTAACAGATTGTTATTACAAGCTGAAATACATTTAGTTATAACAAGAATATTTTGCAGTATACATTGATGGTGACCAAAACTGAAAATGACAACATTAATGTATTTGATACTGTATAGCTCGTTATTTTCCTTGGGCATGATATTTTCACGATTTTGCAGGACATTACTATGATTGCAAAATACACTGAAATGGTTGAATCACATATACAGCTGTACCTTTAAAGCCATATCACAAAAAATTTAAAGCTAAATTTTCTGAGTTTTTTTTGTTGTTAAAATCACAAAATTTTGACCCAGGTAAATGACTAGATACACAGTATACATTTGTTTTATGATATTTCTTCTGAGTAGATACGCAGGGAATGTTGAGTTTTAGATCATATATCTTGAAGTCAGAAATTAATACATCCCATATAGAATGCATTAAGTCTTCAGTTTCATTTGACCCCTGATGCCAGACTTGGATTTTCCATAATGAGTGATATTGGGTTTAATTATTGACTTAAATGTATCATAAACTTAAACTTTGAAGAAGAGTGCACAAGTTCTTCTAACTTTTGAAGCCATTTCCTCTGGGTGAGTCTGACAATGTAAACTATCCTTTAAAATTCATATCGATAAGAAGCTACGGTAAAATAAATTCATTGTATTCAACAATTTTAGTTTAGTTTTAGAAAACTTGGAGCAAACATTTAATTTTAGAAATCTACTGATAGGATAAAAGAAAGGCATGCCTTTGTACAAGAAAGAAAAGTCACTCCATGCTGGTGAGCTCTGTGTAGAACCTACCTAAATGTGTTGTATTATCAACAATGGTTAACGTCACTATTGCCTACCTGTGATTATCAACCATGGTTAACATCAATATTGCCTATCTGTGATTATCAACCATGGTTAATGTCTCTATTGCCTACCTGTGATTATCAACCATGGTTAACGTCACTATTGCCTACCTGTGATTATCAACCATGGTTAACGTCACTATTACCTACCTGTGATTATCAACCATGGTTAACGTCACTATTGCCTACCTGTGATTATCAACCATGGTTAACGTCACTATTACCTACCTGTGATTATCAACCATGGTTAACGTCACTATTGCCTACCTGTGATTATCAACCATGGTTAACGTCACTATTGCCTACCTGTGATTATCAACCATGGTTAACGTCACTATAGCCTACCTGTGATTATCAACCATGGTTAATGTCACTATTGCCTATCTGTGATTATCAACCATGGTTAACGTCACTATTACCTACCTGTGATTATCAACCATGGTTAACGTCACTATAGCCTACCTGTGATTATCAACCATGGTTAATGTCACTATAGCCTACCTGTGATTATCAACCATGGTTAACGTCACTATTGCCTATCTGTGATTATCTTACCTGTGATTATCAACCATGGTTAAAGTCACTATAGCCTACCTGTGATTATCAACCATGCTTAACATCACTATAGCCTACCTGTGATTATCAACCATGGTTAAAGTCACTATAGCCTACCTGTGATTATCAACCATGCTTAACATCACTATAGCCTACCTGTGATGATCTTACCTGTGATTATCAACCATGGTTAACGTCACTATAGCCTACCTGTGATTATCTTATCTGTGATTATCAACCATGGTTAACGTCACTATTGCCTACCTGTGATTATCTTACCTGTAATTATCAACCATGGTTAAAGTCACTATTGCCTACCTGTGATTATCTTACCTGTAATTATCAACCATGGTTAACGTCACTATTGCCTACCTGTGATTATCTTACCTGTAATTATCAACCATGGTTAACGTCACTATTGCCTACCTGTGATTATCAACCATGGTTAATGTCTCTATTACCTACCTGTGATTATCTTACCTGTAATTATCAACCATGGTTAAAGTCACTATTGCCTACCTGTGATTATCTTTACACATGTATCACAGAAAAACATACTGTTAAACAGTGAGATCAAAATTCATAACAATATTATCTTGTGAAATATATGAAGTAACATATAAATTAAGAAGCAGCAGATATATACATTGCATATAGTTATTGCATATGTCTATAAAATCACATAGCACTGAAAAACTCTAGTACGCTAATAAATAAAGACCAAAAGGGCCTGTATGCTCAAAAAGTGTAACAAACCAGCTTTGCATGTATTTTTCTACTTTGGAGTACATCAAAAAGCTATCTTCTTCCTAGAACTGAAGAATGAATTGTTAGAAGAATTGTACATTATTATCAATCAACATATGCAGACGGAAACATACATAATGGTGGAACACGAGATATCAGAATATTCTACCACTAGTCCTACGCCTCTGTGTTGCTTGTTCAAAACCTGCATAAAGCCAGGTATCAACTAGAGGTCACTAGGTAACAATTGTAGGTCACTGGATAATAACAGATTGGTGACTTTCCTTTAGTACCGAAGCCATGCAAGCCTTCAACAACAATGGCTCTTAATACAACAAGAAAGTAAAGTCCATTTATAGAACCAGACCTAGAATTGAGGTTCCATAAAAAAAAAACCACTTGGTCCATTTAATACAGGGGTTTCAGCATAAATGTACCAATACTACATATGCCAAGTACAATTAGTCCCACCTTCCTGCCATCATCACAAAACCTTGTTAAATCTGACAGGGACTTCTCAATAGTCACTATACTTTTCCTGAGTTTATTTGGTATTCGTAATATGTAGTGAAAAATGTAAATATTGTTAATTAAAACTACCTATATACCTGCTGATAGTGAAACAAACGGCAGTAACGCTGATTTTAAATGTGCTCACAAAGTCCAAAAATGTTTCCTTCAAAGGTCTGCTGAAACTGTTAAACGTGTTGAGAATACAAAAGATTTTGTTCCATATGCAGATTAAAATTACTTTCATCTAGAAATGTGAGGAGTGTACACTGTATCAATCATGTTGAAGAAAGGTACTTATTTTTAGTAAAATCTCATGCACATACATGTATACACAAAGCAAGCAAAACACTTATTCAAACATGCAGCTAAGTCATGCACTAAGAACATAGTTAATATCATGTAAATTACATTTATCAATCTCTAGAAAGAATACAATGATAATATGGGGTTGAATAGAAAGTCTAATCCTGTGTTATACAGCTAACAGGAGAGATATTTGATTAACCGAGAGAGCTGTATAGAACAGCTAACAAGGGAAATAGCCAAGTGAGTCATATGATAATACAGCCAACGGGACAGGTAGCTGGTATAAAGTGAGCTTTAAAATACAGCTAACAAGGGAGATAATCAAGTGAGCAGTATAATACAGTTAACAGGGGAGATAATCAAGTGAGCAGTATAGGTGGCGATGTACAGTAGATTTGAAAAATTTAGCAAAATAAAGTGCAGGCTTTAATTATGTACACACAGCTTTTTAACCTTAAATGACATCTATATAAAAGTATATATATTTGTAATCGACACAACATTTGCAATTGTTATGCAGAGTTCATTTTTGGACAAGTCTGCTTTTTGTGGTTTTGTGAGCCTGTAAAAACCATGGTAACCAAATTTGTTTTTTTTTAAAAAATGCAAAAAATTGGGATTTTCAACCCAAAATTACACCCCCTCTAGGAGAATTTTTTTTCTTGGACACAGTTTAAAACCAAGCATCACTGCCATGATAGCGGAACTGAGCCTATTTCGACATAGGTATTTCATTAAACTTTTGAGCAATCTTACCTCGTGCCCCAGCTATCAATTTCTGCTGCTACAGTATTTTTTCATGCTGCTACAGTATTTTTTCCGAGTTTTTCCATCTGAGACGCACATTCGGATACCCTCTAAACCATTAATCTCGAACCCATTTTGCGGAATTTCTTTATGCAAATGTGAAGCCTGCATATAATTCTCTAGATTGAATTCACCAATTTTAGGATATATACATTTTTTTTTTATTTTTTTATGCATATAATAAAACAGGGGCTTTCTGCTTAATTAAAATCTCACCCATGGTCACTCGGTCTTACTGTACACTGCTACCATAATACAGCTTACAGGGGAGATAATCAAGTGAGCAGTATAATACAGCTAACAGGGGAGATAATCAAGTGAGCAGTATAATACAGCTAACAGGGGAGATAATCAAGTGAGCAGTATAATACAGCTAACAGGGGAGATAATCAAGTGAGCAGTATAATACAGCTAACAGGGGAGATAATCATGTTAGCAGTATAATACAGCTAACAGGGGAGATAAACAAGTGAGCTTTATAATACAGCTAACAGGGGAGATAATCAAGTGAGCTTTATAATACAGCTAACAGGGGAGATAATCAAGTGAGCAGTATAATACAGCTAACAGGGGAGATAATCAAGTTAGCAGTATAATACAGCTAACAGGGGAGATAAACAAGTGAGTTTTATAATACAGCTAACAGGGGAGATAAACAAGTGAGCTTTATAATACAGCTAACAGGGGAGATAATCAAGTGAGCTTTATAATACAGCTAACAGGGGAGATAACCAATACAGTTTACAGTTAACAGAGGAGATAACCAAGTGGTATGTCTCATACAGTGACCAAGGTAAGCAACTTTTTAAAATTTATGAATGGGAGATATTTACTACCAAGATAAAAACAGCTCAAATATTTTCATGGAAGGACAGACAAAATCTATAAGAAACGTAACTATTTAAGGCACAATTCCAAAATATATCATACAAATAGTTACTGAAGAATCAAAACCTAAATCATTCAAGTATACAGTATACTACAGTAACATAAATCATTCAAGTATACAGTATACTACAGTAACATAAATCATTCAAGTATACAGTATACTACAGTAACATAAATCATTCAAGTATACAGTATACTACAGTAACATAAATCATTCAAGTATACAGTATACTACAGTAACATAAATCATTCAAGTATACAGTATACTACAGTAACATAAATCATTCAAGTATACAGTATACTACAGTAACATAAATCATTCAAGTATACAGTATACTACAGTAACATAAATCATTCAAGTATACAGTATACTACAGTAACATAAATCATTCAAGTATACAGTATACTACAGTAACATAAATCATTCAAGTATACAGTATACTACAGTAACATAAATCATTCAAGTATACAGTATACTACAGAAACATAAATCATTCAAGTATACAGTATACTACAGTAACATAAATCATTCAAGTATACAGTATACTACAGTAACATAAATCATTCAAGTATACAGTATACTACAGTAACATAAATCATTCAAGTATACAGTATACTACAGTAACATAAATCATTCAAGTATTATAATGTAACAGTATACATACAGTATACATAATCACAGAATATTCCAGTTGCCTGTTAGCGCCACAAGGACAACCATTATAACACAAACAGATGTAGGAAAACAGGCAAAAAATAAACCTATTCAAATTGCTGCTACAGTAATTGTTTGGTTAATGCAATAAAGAACAATTTGATAAAATGATGACTTAACAGATAAAATGCTAATCAACCCTGATACAGCAATCAACATACTGTTAATTTGATATAATGGTAAAGTTTTTATATTCACACAAAAACGCCTTAACTGGTGTAAAAAATAATTATTATCATTACTTGATTTGTACAATTCTTTGATTTAAACATTCTCTCTAAAATGCTCCCAAAAAAGGAGAAAGTTAAGACTATAAACAATGTTAACATCTACCTTCAATACAAGGTTGTATTATAGTCTATATATGGTCACAGTAATGTCAATACAAGCCAATCTAATCAAAATTAGACTTGTAATTCTTCTCCACTACAATGCTCTACGTTATGCTCCAATACAAGATCTAACAACTCCTCGTTCTGGGTCATCTCAGCATGACCCCATGGGTTAGCCAATTAGCGCCTCGCCTATGGAATCTTCTGTGTGGTTGATTCTCTCGGAAGAATCAAAGGCTAGCAGTACATCCTGAGGTTTCCGATTCTATGCCAGGGGTTATGCTGAGGTGACCCAGAATGAGGAGTTGTTACATCTTGTATTGGAGCATAACGTAGAGCATTGTAGTGGAGAAGAATTACAAGTCTAATTTTAATTAGATTACCATATAGTCAACACAAGATCACTATATAGTCAACACACGATCACCGTACACTCAACGTAAGGTCACCATACAGTCAACATAAGGACAAAATATATGTTACCATATAGTCAACACAAGGTCATCATATAGTCAATACAAGGTCATCATAAAGTCAAAATATAGGTCACCATAAGGTCAAGATATAGTCAACAAAAGGTCATATGAGGTATATGAGATCATCATATAGCCTATCAGGGACATATGAACACGTATACCTCCACAAGTCAGGGACATATGTACATGTATACCTCCACAAGTCAGGGACACATGTACATGTATACCTCCACAAGTCAGGGACATATGTACATGTATACCTCCACAAGTCAGGGACATATGTACATGTATACCTCCACAAGTCAGGGACAATGTACATGTATACCTCCACAAGTCAGGGACATATGTACATGTATACCTCCACAAGTCAGGGACATATGTACATGTATACCTCCACAAGTCAGGGACATATGTACATGTATACCTCCACAAGTCAGGGACATATGTACATGTATACCTCCACAAGTCAGGGACATATGTACATGTATACCTCCACAAGTCAGGGACATATGTACATGTATACCTCCACAAGTCAGGGACATATGTACATGTATACCTCCACAAGTCAGGGACATATGTACATGTATACCTCCACAAGTCAGGGACATATGTACATGTATACCTCCACAAGTCAGGGACATATGTACATGTATACCTCCACAAGTCAGGGACATATGTACATGTATACCTCCACAAGTCAGGGACATATGTACATGTATACCTCCACAAGTCAGGGACATATGTACATGTATACCTCCACAAGTCAGGGACATATGTACATGTATACCTCCACAAGTCAGGGACATATGTACATGTATACCTCCACAAGTCAGGGACATATGTACATGTATACCTCCACAAGTCAGGGACATATGTACATGTATACCTCCACAAGTCAGGGACATATGTACATGTATACCTCCACAAGTCAGGGACATATGTACATGTATACCTCCACAAGTCAGGGACATATGTACATGTATACCTCCACAAGTCAGGGACACATGTACATGTATACCTCCACAAGTCAGGGACATATGTACATGTATACCTCCACAAGTCAGGGACACATGTACATGTATACCTCCACAAGTCAGGGACATTGTACATGTATACCTCCACAAGTCAGGGACACATGTACATGTATACCTCCACAAGTCAGGGACACATGTACATGTATACCTCCACAAGTCAGGGACACATGTACATGTATACCTCCACAAGTCAGGGACATATGTACATGTATACCTCCACAAGTCAGGGACACATGTACATGTATACCTCCACAAGTCAGGGACACATGTACATGTATACCTCCACAAGTCAGGGACATATGTACATGTATACCTCCACAAGTCAGGGACACATGTACATGTATACCTCCACAAGTCAGGGACATATGTACATGTATACCTCCACAAGTCAGGGACATATGTACATGTATACCTCCACAAGTCAGGGACACATGTACATGTATACCTCCACAAGTCAGGGACATATGTACATGTATACCTCCACAAGTCAGGGACATATGTACATGTATCTCCACAAGTCAGGGACATAATGTATCCACATCGGACATATGTACAGTATACCTCCACAAGTCAGGGACATATGTACATGTATACCTCCACAAGTCAGGGACATATGTACATGTATACCTCCACAAGTCAGGGACATGTACATGTATACCTCCACAAGTCAGGGACATATGTACATGTATACCTCCACAAGTCAGGGACATATGTACATGTATACCTCCACAAGTCAGGGACATATGTACATGTATACCTCCACAAGTCAGGGACATATGTACATGTATACCTCCACAAGTCAGGGACATATGTACATGTATACCTCCACAAGTCAGGGACATATGTACATGTATACCTCCACAAGTCAGGGACATATGTACATGTATACCTCCACAGTCAGGGACATATGCAATCAGGGACATATGTACATGTATACCTCCACAAGTCAGGGACATATGTACATGTATACCTCCACAAGTCAGGGACATATGTACATGTATACCTCCACAAGTCAGGGACATATGTACATGTATACCTCCACAAGTCAGGGACATATGTACATGTATACCTCCACAAGTCAGGGACATATGTACATGTATACCTCCACAAGTCAGGGACATATGTACATGTATACCTCCACAAGTCAGGGACAATGTATGTATACTCCACAAGTGTATGTACATGTATACCTCCACAAGTCAGGGACATATGTACATGTATACCTCCACAAGTCAGGGACATATGTACATGTATACCTCCACAAGTCAGGGACATAGTACATGTATACCTCCACAAGTCAGGGACATATGTACATGTATACCTCCACAAGTCAGAGACATATGTACATGTATACCTCCACAAGTCAGGGACATATGTACATGTATACCTCCACAAGTCAGGGACACATGTACATGTATACCTCCACAAGTCAGGGACATATGTACATGTATACCTCCACAAGTCAGGGACACATGTACATGTATACCTCCACAAGTCAGGGACATTATGTACATGCATACCTCCACAAGTCAGGGACATATGTACATGTATACCTCCACAAGTCAGGGACATTATGTACATGCATACCTCCACAAGTCAGGGACACATGTACACGTATACCTCCACAAGTCAGGGACATATGTACATGTATACCTCCACAAGTCAGGGACATTATGTACATGCATACCTCCACAAGTCAGGGACACATGTACACGTATACCTCCACAAGTCAGGGACATATGTACATGTATACCTCCACAAGTCAGGGACACATGTACATGTATACCTCCACAAGTCAGGGACATTATGTACATGTATACCTCCACAAGTCAGGGACACATGTACATGTATACCTCCACAAGTCAGGGACATATGTACATGTATACCTCCACAAGTCAGGGACATTATGTACATGTATACCTCCACAAGTCAGGGACATATGTACATGTATACCTCCACAAGTCAGGGACATTGACATGTATACCTCCACAAGTCAGGACATATGTACATTCCACAAGTCAGGGACATATGTACATGTATACCTCCACAAGTCAGGGACATTATGTACATGTATACCTCCACAAGTCAGGGACACATGTACATGTATACCTCCACAAGTCAGGGACATTATGTACATGTATACCTCCACAAGTCAGGGACATATGTACATGTATACCTCCACAAGTCAGGGACATATGTACATGTATACCTCCACAAGTCAGGGACATTATGTACATGTATACCTCCACAAGTCAGGGACACATGTACATGTATACCTCCACAAGTCAGGGACATATGTACATGTATACCTCCACAAGTCAGGGACACATGTACATGTATACCTCCACAAGTCAGGGACATATGTACATGTATACCTCCACAAGTCAGGGACACATGTACATGTATACCTCCACAAGTCAGGGACACATGTACATGTATACCTCCACAAGTCAGGGACATATGTACATGTATACCTCCACAAGTCAGGGACACATGTACATGTATACCTCCACAAGTCAGGGACACATGTACATGTATACCTCCACAAGTCAGGGACATATGTACATGTATACCTCCACAAGTCAGGGACATATGTACATGTATACCTCCACAAGTCAGGGACAATGTACATGTATACCTCCACAAGTCAGGGACATATGTACATGTATACCTCCACAAGTCAGGGACATTATGTACATGTATACCTCCACAAGTCAGGGACATTATGTACATGTATACCTCCACAAGTCAGGACATTATGTACATGTATACCTCCACAAGTCAGGGACATATGTACATGTATACCTCCACAAGTCAGGGACATTATGTACATGTATACCTCCACAAGTCAGGGACATATGTACATGTATACCTCCACAAGTCAGGGACATTATGTACATGTATACCTCCACAAGTCAGGGACATATGTACATGTATACCTCCACAAGTCAGGGACATATGTACATGTATACCTCCACAAGTCAGGGACATTATGTACATGTATACCTCCACAAGTCAGGGACACATGTACATGTATACCTCCACAAGTCAGGGACACATGTACATGTATACCTCCACAAGTCAGGGACATATGTACATGTATACCTCCACAAGTCAGGAACACATGTACATGTATACCTCCACAAGTCAGGGACATATGTACATGTATACCTCCACAAGTCAGGGACACATGTACATGTATACCTCCACAAGTCAGGGACATATGTATATGTATACCTCCACAAGTCAGGGACACATGTACATGTATACCTCCACAAGTCAGGGACACATGTACATGTATACCTCCACAAGTCAGGGACACATGTACATGTATACCTCCACAAGTCAGGGACATATGTACATGTATACCTCCACAAGTCAGGGACATATGTACATGTATACCTCCAAAAGATGACATCATAGCCATGTTTTAAGTACATGTATACCTCCACAAGTCTGGGACATATGTACATGTATACCTCCACAAGTCTGCATAACCACTAAATAATATATCCAAGTTCATCAAAGTTTAACCATAAAGTTAATACAGGTCATTGTCCATATAATAATAGTTAAAATGAGGTCGCCTTAGTCATATAGTCAAAACAAGGTCATACTATAGGTCAACAATGGTGTTACTTTTATTCAAACATTGATTTATACAGTCATCTGAGTATATACAGGTCAACACATTAGGGTCAAGGAAGTCTACATTTCTACACTTCACAAGGTCACCTCAAACTAGGTCACCACAAACAAGGTCACCTCAAACTAGGTCACTACAAACATGGTTACCTCAAACTAGGTCACCACAAACAAGAAAAGCACTCATGTGGAAATAGAAAACATTCCACATAGATTGTCAGAATTCACCGGGTAATAAATGACACATACCAGAGTCGGATCTATACACTCCTCTGGAAATTATCTATAGAACTATAATCTAATACTGTCTATAGATTTATATTGTCTATACATCTAAACTGATTTTTATACTGATATCTGTATACTGCCTATAGATCTATACTGATATCTATATGTCTATAGATCTATACTGATAGCTATATGTATGTAGATCTAAACTGATTTTTACACTGATATCTGTATACTGCCTATAGATCTATACTGATATCTATATGTCTATAGATCTATACTGATATCTATATGTCTGTAGATCTAAACTGATTTTTATACTGATATCTGTATACTGCCTATATATCTATACTGATATCTATATGTCTATAGATCTATACTGATATCTATATGTATGTAGATCTAAACTGATTTTTACACTGATATCTGTATACTGCCTATAATCTATACGATATCTATAGTCTATAGATCTATACTATATCTATATGTATCAACTGATATACTGATGATATACTATACTGATATCTATATGTCTATAGATCTATACTGATATCTATATGTATGTAGATCTAAACTGATTTTTACACTGATATCTGTATACTGCCTATAGATCTATATAGATATCTATATGTCTATAGATCTATACTGATATCTATATGTCTATAGATCTATCCTGATATCTATATGTCTGTAGATCTAAACTGATTTTTATACTGATATCTGTATACTGCCTATAGATCTATACTGATATCTATATGTCTATAGATCTATACTGATATCTATATGTCTGTAGATCTATACTGATTTTTATACTGATATCTATATACTGCCTATAGATCTATACTGATATCTGTATACTGTCTATAGATCTATACTGATATCTATATGTCTATAGATCTATACTGATATCTGTATGTCTATAGATCTATACTGATATCTATATGACTGTAGATCTAAACTGATTTTTATACTGATATCTGTATACTGCCTATAGATCTATACTGATATCTATATGTCTATAGATCTATACTGATATCTATATGTCTGTAGATCTATACTGATTTTTATACTGATATCTATATACTGCCTATAGATCTATACTGATATCTGTATATTGTCTATATATCTATACTGATATCTATATACTGTCTATAGATCTATACTGATATCTGTATACTGTCTATATATCTATACTGATATCTATATACTATCTATAGATCTATACTGATATCTGTAAACTGACAAGATATATACTGATATCTGTAAACTGATAATAGATCTATACTAATATCTATACTGCCTATAGATCTATACTGATATCTATATACTATCTATAGATCTACACTGATTTCTGTATACTGTCTATAGATCTATACTGATATCAGTATACTGTCTAGAGATATATACTGATATCTGTAAACTGACAATAGATCTATACTGATATCTATCTACTGTCTATAGATCTATACTGATATCTATACTGCCTATAGATCTATACTGATATCTGTAAACTGACAATAGATCTATACTGATATCTATCTACTATCTATAGATCTAGACTGATATCTATCTACTATCTATAGATCTAGACTGATTTGTGTATACTGTCTATAGATCTATACTGATATTTGTATACTGTCTATAGTTCTATACTGATATCTGTATACTGTCTATAGATCTATACTGATATCTGTATACTGCCTATAGATCTATACTGATATCTATATACTAGCTATAGATCTATACTGATATCTGTTTTTATACTTTCAATAGATCTATACTGATATCTGTATACAGTCTATATATCTATACTGATATCTATATACTATCTATAGATACATACTGATATCTATATAGTATCTATAGATGTACATGTATACTGATATATGTATACTTTCTATAGATCTATACTGATATTTATATACTATCTATAGATCTATACTGATATATATATACTGTCTATAGATTTATATTGATATCTATAGACTATCTATAGATCTATACTGATATCTATATACTGTCTATAGATATATACCGATATTTGTATACTGTCTATAGATCTATACTGATATCTATATTCTGTCTATAGATCTATACTGATTTCTGTATCCTGTCTATAGATCTATACTGATATTTATATATTGTCTATAGATCTATAACTGATATCTGTACATCTATAACTGATATCTGTACATTGGCTATATTTTGGATGGTAAGCTCTCGTCAAGCCTCATGCTGACTAGCTAAAATCTTTCTTCTAGTTACAAGGTTCCATTTCTATTTGACAGACCTATTTCAGATGTCATAAATGCAAGATTATTCCATTATACTTTGAATTCTTCAGAAGTGAAATACAATATAGCAATTAAGATAAGCTACATATTGTCAAATTACCGGTATACATATCCTTGGATTAAATCGCAAATCAATACTGCCAATGTTTAATACCTCTTACATAAATAATTAAAAATATAAATTTGAAAATGTGATCAGGACAACAACAAAAATACTTTAACCCTCAAAACCTTTTTCAAGAGTTAAGGATGTCTGACATTTTTCCAAGAAACATTTCAACTGTCATATAATAACTGTTTGAAAATAAATTAACAATTTGTAACACATGAATTTATCTTCTTCTAAACATTATTTTTGTAAATACATGTATCCCTTTTTTATTTATCTTTCTCTGGCATTTAAAAGTGTGCCTTTATGTATGTTGCTCTTGGGTTTTACTTTGCATTTGTAGGTAACTGATCACTTTTTTTGGTATCTTGCTCTTGGGTTTTACTATTCATTTGTAGGTAACTTATCACTTTTTTGGTATCTTGCTCTTGGGTTTTACTGTGCGTCTGTAGGTAACTGATCTAGGAGGGGATCCAGTCCTTGAAGGCGAAAAATCCCTTGAGGAAAGTTTAGGCAGTCCTTCCCCGAAGTTTGTGGCTCCTCCTTGTGTAACTGGTCTAGTGCTTTCCTCTGGATACCCAGTAGACAGTATCGGGGCACTAGATCGTCTGGTGATCTGAAGGGATGTGTCACTGGAACATGATACTGCAGCAGAGTCTCCAGACGCAGTGGGTAAAGAGGGTGCTGACGTGGTCATCAGTGCTGCACTCACAACTGGCTTAAACACGTTTTGGTTACCAGAGAAAGTAAACCCACTCGGTATTTTGGGTTTCACACCAAATGTCAAAGTTGTCACGTTGGGGGTGTCTGTTTTTGATCCTGACACTCCACATGCTGATGATCTGGACAAATTGTCTCCCTTTAATGGGATGTTGGACTGTGAACTGAAGTTGATGTTAGATGAGCGAGACTGACTTGCCGGCTGTTCTGTGGTGCTGGTAGTAGGTGGGCAGTATGGTGGTAAACTCTGACCAAGAGAAACTCGAAAGGAAATAGCTCCACTTCCTGAACTTGAGCTTGATGGATTTGAAGTTCCTTGGAAAACTGGAAATTTTACTTCGAAAGGTGTATTTGAACTGATGGAAGGAGAAATAACTGCTGGCTGAAAAGTCTGTGTATCTGCCAGGGGGAGTTTGTCGAGTCCAGAAGTGACTGTTGATACACTACTGGGTGTATCACTGTTGACCGACACTGATATACTACTCGCCATAGAAGAGGAGGTTTCCGCGACGACTTCCATCGGCTGTTCCTGTGACACCACAATGTTTGGTTTTCCCGTTAAAGATTTCCTCGGTATGAAATCTGAGGTGGTTATTGTTGGGTACTTCCTGTTGCTCTCTGCTGATCTGGCCCCACCACAACCTGTACCGTTTTGGTCTGTAACACTTTCAAATTTGAAAGTAGAACTTGTACTGACAGGTTTGCCAGACAAAGCTGTTTGTGTAGTAGAGACAGGCCGCTGTGTCGTCATAGTTACACTTGTAGGGGCTCTAACCACGTTAGTAGCTCCTCCGTTCCCCGACACAGACAGACTGAAACGTTTCGGTCCTGCTCCAGCCGGGATACACACATCCACACTACCGTCAGAGCGTCTAGAATTTGGCACACTGAATAACATACTGGCACTAGAAGTGTCTGTCTTTGTAGCAGTACTACACTGAGGTGGGGCAAACGTTTCCTCGGATTGTTTAAAGAAAGATTCCAATCCTGGGACAACAGGTAACTTAGCCATTTCTGGGGAAAATCTCTTGGCAGCATCTTGTTTGGCAAATTTTGTATCAAATCCAGGAACTATGGGAGTTTTAGTCAGTTCTGACATCTCTCTCTCGCCACTGCTGCCACGACTTGAGAATCCCATCGCTCCAGGTTCTGACTGGCTTAGTACTGGCATTTGTAAGGGCACCAGGGGCCTCAAAGGCTTTGTTCCGTCTCCACCTATCAAAGTAGAAAGTGTCATCTGTGATAGCAACAGACTGTGGAATAACTGTCAAGCTTTTCTGTGGTACATTTTTAGCCTACACACAAATTTGTTTCAGAAAATTTCAGATACACAGAACTGATCATGAGTGATCATACTTTCTCTTTGAGCCATATGCAGGGATTAATTTGGAGAGCTTTTGACCACTGGCCACTACTTCTCAAAGATAACTCAGATGATTCAGGAAACTTCTTTGATAGTGATTATTAAGAAATGTCAAACTCTAAAATTTATCTCAAAATGATGATCCCTGTATGAGGATATGGAGGCTATATACAAACCTGTTTTCTGCCACATGAGATCAGAGATGCTGCGCTCCACATCACATTTCTGTAGTGACCAGGCGGGCATGTCTACAGATGGCATATCATTGGACGAAAACCAGGCAAGGTCAAAACATAACAGACTGTTCAACTGCTTCTCAGAGTCCTGCATCAACTACAAATACAAAGAAAAACCTATAAAACAAGAGATCCTTGGCACCACCAAATAATGATCTATGTCACACACTAGAAAAGGGGATCTTTTCTCTGCTTTTCTTCCCCCCCTCCTTCCATCTTTCTTAGATATACATATGTATCCCAGGCTGACCTTGACCCTATATATTTCATCCTTTATTATATTACTTGATATGTATGAATGGTATATCTGAAACTGACCTTGATCCTAAGAATTTTTAATTAAAATTCAAGTTAGATTTGACCCCAGTATTGTTAATATTTGTAGATGTAGCTAAAAGTAAGTTATATCAAGGAATGTTAATTTTGATTTCTTAATAATTTTTGTACAGCAGTTGTTAAGTCGATGCTTGTAAACATGCCTTCATTTTAAACTGGTGGCCTTAGAAGTTACAATCGTTGCCAAACAGAAGTCGGAAAGTTCATGACTCATTCTCGGAAGAGTTCCGAAAGACTTTACGTAGTTACGGTAGTCACAAGGTGTTCTCAACAATGACTTTACTATGTCAGCTAACTTTGGTTTGTTTGAAAAGTAGGACCCACTTAGCCATGTTCAATATTTATTTTGATTTTTAACAAAAAATTCTGAGTCATTATTGTCCATCTGTCATATCTCTGCATGACTTAAAACAGTTGGGTTTTTTTTCAATTTTTTTTCAAATTTTTTTTTCTTCTAAATCACGAAAAAAATCAGACAGATACTTGGGATTATAAGCCATCAATACCTGTATTCTGCAAAGTAATGTAATAGTAATACAAAATATGATATGTGACTTACCTTGATTCTAAGACTTAAATCCTTAGTACCCTTAACCATGCTAAGCTTTTTGAAATGTTCCTGTATGGTCGTCTGTAGGTTCTTGTACCGTCTGAGGTGATCCTCAACAGGGCGACGGATGCCCTGGATGTCGTTACCAAGGAGACGGGTTAGCTCCTCCTGGCGACTGTTGAGAAGAGAAACAAGGGAGGCAATCTCCAACTCCAGTTGTCTCTCCACTTTCTTCTGGTTCTCCTTACAAGTTAGAAGTGTGATGTAAATAATTAGTATGCGGCGTTATTGAGATAAAAAATACATGAAAATAGAAACAAAAAATATTTCACCATTTTAAACTTCCCAAAGAACATTTCTATATGAGAAATGTTTGTGTAAGAGATAATTTTAGAAAATACTCCTTTTATTTTTCATTTTTCAAACTGAATGATTTCATCAAATGGTTGTACTGTACTACAATAAAATAACAGACTTAAAAGTAACTGAATGGCTATTTACAATCACTTTTAGTGTACACTTACATCAATGCCCCGTACAATGTCCTCTAAAAGCTGTACACGATCGTTAAGGGGGATCACTTTCTTTTTCACTTCAGTCAGTTTGCTGGAAATGGTGGCCTACAACAGATCAGAGATTAACAATATGCTCAGAATTCTAGTCGGTGATGGAGGAGTTTTATATATAATCAATAGTCCATGACAGAAGGCATTGCATTCTTACTAATAATAACAAGAGGCCCAGAGGGCCTGTATCATTCACCTGGTTTTTTTTTTTTAGTAATTCTGTTATTTAGTAATTAGTGATTAAAAAATTACAAAGACTCTTAGTCTTACAATTAGAAAAATAACAAAATTGACCCCACAATTTGTTTAATTTTGAATCCCAACCATATAATGATGCAATAGCTATAGATACCATACGAATATGCTATCTAATACATAGTTACAGAGAGGAAGTCATTTATATGAAAAAAGTGGCCTAATTAACCTTCTTGTCCTCGCGCCTAAAGCCCCAGGGGGTCAGCCCCATATCATTTGTACAATTTTGAACCCCACCCTATAAAGATGCAACCATTGCATTATGAGTGCTCTCAACATGCTCAGTTGCAGAGAAGAAATTGTTTATATGGAAATAGCCAAATTGACCCCTGTTGACTGCGCCCCTCAGGCCCCCCAGAGGTCAGCCCCATCATTTGTATAATTTTGAATCCCCACTCTATAAGGATGCTACGGTACCATTGCATAATGGTTGCTATGCCATGCTTAGTTTCAGAGAAGAAGTCGTTTTTATGGAAATAGCCAAATTGACCACTTTTGACCCCGCCCCTCAGGCCCCTGAGGGGTCATCCTCATCATTTATACAATTTTCAGTCAGTTCATCCATAAGGATGCTACCAGTCAAATTTTGTTGAAATCCGACCAGCGGTTTTGGAGAAGAAGTCAATTGTTGATGGACAGACAGACGACGGACGCCACGGTCATGGCATAAGCTCACCTTTGTCCTTCGGACCAGGTGAGCTAAAAATACTTGTCATATTTATACATCTTATTACATTACAATATATAAGTATGTTCAAACAGACAAACACTAAAATTAACTTGAAATAAGTCTAACACTTATAAATATATTTACACATCACTTATATATTTATACATGAACCAAACCAGCATTCCTTTTATTTAGTATAAACAGCATGAAGTACTTATTTGACTACCTCAGTACCAGTATGCTATAGTAAGGTAGCTAGCACTTTAAATTTTCAGTATCACAGGAGACAAAGGCTGCAAATTACATCTTTCAATGCATTGCATGCACACTACATTTACACTAAGTGGAATTAAATAAGGCTAACATATATGATGTCTGGTCTTTTTGTTAACCTTTGTACATAAGCCATGCCATCAATTTGAACAGAAATACCACACACACTTGTCAATGTTTATAAGATGGTCACATCCGCCTATCGGAAGTGACCTTAAACTATACATAATAAGATACTTGTGCCCTTATAAAATCACACTAATTTTGTGGTTAAATGTTGTTCTGTGTCCTCATAATGGGGTCAGCAAATACTGTTACTGAAAGCTGTCCAGAACATCAAACATGGACACTCTACAGTACTTATTATATCATACAGAGCTTTTACTAATGGAGAACAGCAACCACTATATCTGATCACAAAATCCCGATTTTTCTTCTATACAGTTTTATACATGTACATTTGGTAGTAGACTAAAGGTTACACATTGTGCACACAGTGTGAACTATGAGTGGACACGGAGTGCACGAGGTTTAGACTACAGGTAGACACGGAGTGCACGGGGTTTAGACTACAGGTAGACACGGAGTGCACAAGATTTAGACTACAGGTAGACACGGAGTGCACTACGTGTGAACACGGTGTCCCATACAGGTGGACATCGTGTCCAGGTAAAATATCCACTACAGACAGACTAGATGATGTGCCACAGAAATATGAGAAAATATGTATTGATTCTGCAGTCTATATGGACTTTGACAGATAGAAATAGTTATTGCGATCAGAAACATAATATTTATTGCAACATAAAAATTGCCGTTAATTACTGGAAATCATTCGTAGTGTAATGTTTATTTGAATAGATACATATAAAGTAAAATGTATCAACATATATTATGATACAATTTAATTAATACATAAGGACGTTAATTATAGAATTTATAAAAGCAAAATAACTGCGTTGCAAATTAACTGCGTACGGTAAACCACATACTAGTTATGTTTCATCAATGGATAGTTCCCAGTAAAAACTATTTTTCTTAGCTAGTGATAAGTAGTTTAAAGATGAAATTCTTTTTCATACGCATAAAGTGATGAACCTTGCGTGGAGTAGGATTTTTAGTATAAGCAAATCGTCGCCAAAGAGATATTTTGATCGGCAAATTATTTTGATTAAAAATAATATATAGATGGACATAAGAAAAGCAAGGACATATAAACATAAACAAATAAAATTCTTCATAAAATGTTGAACTATGTATGTATGGAATATAGTTTTCTAAACGGCAAGGTGCGCGAAATAGTTTGTATAATACGTATACATTTGCTACATGGAACCTGTCACGTCGCAAAGCATTGGAAAAATGAGAAATCGTCCATAGACGTTAAAAATCGGCATTAGAAATTACACTTTATTACACTCAACCGATTGAGGAACCTGTAAGCACTGGCTTAAGAAAGCAAAAATTTATCATCGGGCATGTGGCTGCTCGTGAGCATCAACACTGTTCAAAGGACCGATCGCTAAAATGTAGGTCACATGTCTGATAACAAATCAAACAGACAGAATCAAAATAAATCCAACTTCTACCCATTTAAACTGTAGATTCATAGTTGTTGATTAGATTCTGAATTTGTCATAATTATTTTAATTCTAGAAACCTTGATAATTTGACAATATCCTATTCTGACCTTCTTTTACAAACCGCGTGAGTTATATGATAACAATTAATGTATGATCCATACATGTAGTAAATTGTTCACTTAAATTTGCCTGCTCGAAAGGTAGACCCCTAGGCTAGGACTGCAGTTGCCATGGTCACTTGGGCTTCATACTGTTCCATCAACCACACGGGTATGATAATCTAAATTACCTAACATTGGTCAGAGTTTGGCCAGGGGCCTGGGGCCTTCTTTGGGCACCCTTCAATATGTTCAGTCAAGTGTATCACAGACTAACAACACCTGTATACATGTAGTACCTTATCCCAACCCCAGGAGGTCCATTTATAGCATGCTGTACTTAGGTGGCAGCCTCTCTTCATACATACATATGTACATTGTACTCATCACACAAATACGTACAGTTATACAACAATGCTAGTCAATAGGGATATGTGTTTTAACTGGTAGTGCATTTTAATTTATTTGATAATGAAGCTTTATAAATTAAAATTAAAAATAATCTAAATACCAAGTGTATAGTTAAAGATGCTCCACCGCTGACAAATGGTATTTTTTCACAATCAAAAACAGGAGCAGACGATTTAGTATTTTTCTTCTGTTACAAAAGTTACTTACTTTACACCATTACCACCATTGAAAAGTTTGAGCTTCTAATTTTACTTCAAGTACAAAATATGAAAAATAATTAATTGCATCCCGAAAAAATTCCTTGGCACTATATTCTATATGAAATGAAGTACTGATTGCGCATGTACCAAAGGCGAAATAAATTATTTTATATTATTTTTTGTGTTAATTAGGCATATATATATACGATTAAATACAAATTATTGTTCGAATGATGAATATCATTTATGCTCTGTCGGCGGTGGAGCATCTTTAACTAAAACATTTATTTCAAGATTATTGGAATCATCATATTTCATCCAATATCTTTTCATTTATTTAATTTTTTTTACACTGGCTTTTTACATATATCAGAAACCTGATTACCATGACTATGTATATAAAATACCATATTACAATGTTGAATAAGTACCTAACCTACATTAATTTTGATTATAATATATACATGTATTATTGGTAAATTCAAGGTTGTGACAGACATGCATGATTTAAGCATTGTACAGCTACCGTCAGCTCCACTTCACGGCTGCCTGTCATGACAATAATTGAGGTGTATTCAGCATCGCTTACGTATACCTCATCCCTCATCCCAATCTACACCCCCCCCCCCGGAAACCGGTGTACATGTTTACCCAGGCTCTACAACAAGCATGTTCATGTATCTAATAAGAATGGTACTTTTGTGTTTCAAACTCATGAACCTACAGTACCCGAAGGGTGATTTGGGAGTAAATAGCTCCGCGAGTGAAAAATCGCTTGAGCTTTCGCTTAGAATTTGAGCGGGATCGCGGCGGGGTTGGAGCGGGATCGCGGCGGGACGGGAGGAAGATCCATCGCTCACAGAGCGGATCCGTCCGCTGTCCTCCCGCTCGTAGAGCGAGTTCCCCCGCTCGTTCGTAGAGCGGATTCGCCCACTCATGGAGCGAGACCGCTCGCCCTCAGAGCGGATTTGCCTGCCGATCATATCGCTCTCGGAGCGGGAAAAGTTACCAGTACGTCTTTAAAGCAGTTTCGAAAAGTCATGGTATGGTAAGTCTTATACAATGTATACCATTTTCGTTTTACATATTCATAATCTATTTTAACAAAATGGAAAAGAATCGACAACAAGACTTTATATGCACATAAATGAATGGTTTACTGGAAGATGTTAAAATTACGCTGAATTTTCACGGTAAGTACAAATTCCTTTTGTAGTATTTTGTAGTTGAATAAGGTCATTGTGACATTTATTTGGAACAGACATATACAAGTACAGAGTGAAATATCGGGAAATTATATTATCTATTATACAAGACAACGATTCCGGAAGAATAAAAGAGTCTTTACTCTTACATCCATACCATGTACGTTTCAATTACGTAAGTGTAATTTAACAACGTGAAGTTATCGCGGAGACTTTCATGTACTTTGTATAGTTGCATTGCCAACCGTATACCAGGGTCAAGGATTCTGTTGTTTGGATTACACATGTCCCTGTTGATAAACATCGTTGACTGTCATTATGTAAAATGACATTTTTAAAAACAAGCTATAATTTTCAAATATAAAGCAGAATAAGATACTCGGAAAAAATCTATAAATAGTCTTAAATCTGACATGGATTCCAAACGTACATTGGTGAAATTACTCAATGATCAATAATTATGTGTACTACTTGGTACGCTTTATATTTTCTAATAAAACTAAATAGATATATGCACAACAATCTGCATCTTGATTTAAACCCTTTTACAATGTTGTCACGTATACTAAAAAAATATTGTATTATATAGTTATATATACTGTACATTAAATTGTAGATGTTGTAATTAAAAAAAAAATAAACACTTAAAAATTATAATTATGTATTATTTCAAATTGAAGAACTTATTCTTCCCCGATCCCTAACTGTAACACATCACCTTGTCTGTCTAGGTCTCAATGTACCTGGACACGATGTCCACCTGTAGTGGACACTGTGTTCACACGTAGTGCACTCCGTGTCTACCTGTAGTCTAAACCTCGTGCACTCCGTGTCTACCTGTAGTCTAAACGTAGTGCACTCCGTGTGCACAAGGGTGTAACTTTTAGTCTACTACCAACTGTACATGTATCCTCCCCAGTATATTAACAATATGTATATAATTCCACTGCTTGCTTCAGTCCATCAAACAATATATTATTACTTGCAGTAATTATTATAACTGGTGAAGGAATGGGAAAATGTATGTGCAACAACCACTGGATCTGGAACTTATAGCAATTTGTGAATTACATATATATGCATTTGCTGATTTAGTTAAGCTACTGCCTATAGTAAAGGTCATAGTTCAAACCCTGTCATTGATATCATTTTATCATTAATTTAACAATTAACCCATGTAAGCTTTTTGCAACACTTAATTAATTAATATATTTCTCTAATCGGCAGCATAAGACTGCTGTATGATCTACATCCCTGGAATTTATAACTCATGATGTAACATGACAAAAGTATTGTACATGTACGTCATGTACATTACATGTACCTGGCCTAGCTATTTATTTTTTTATTACCAGAAAGACGAAACACAGAAAAAACGTGTTATATGTAATGATCATATTCATAGTTATATAACGTTAACATTGAATGACATGAAGAATATCAATTAGCCATCGATCTTTTATTTTCAATTGTATCCATATTACAGATGTCTGTTTTAATCTGCAATCTGATTATAGCCATCATGCAAAATGACAGCATTAGACATAAATTATTCATTAAGTGATTATGCTGAAATCTTACAATTGTACCAAGCCTATAATGATGTACAGTACAGTTGTACACATGCAAATAAATCATGCTTTACAAGTGTCAATTATTGTACTGAGTCAAGTGTATACATCCACATATACTTTTGGTATATAACTTGTTATATATGAAATATCTCAAAGCCCAAATATTCACCTGAAGAAATGAAGCATGTTCCTTAATTGGGGCACAGCGATGAGACATCTTTGATCCCTTATCTGTGCAGCAGTTACATTCTTTACACACAGCAAAATCACAGGTCATACAATAGAGTGTCATTGGATGATTATGCAATTTGCATGTAACTTCTGTGATATCCAAATCCGTGTTCCACGACGCTTCGCTGTAAGGCATCGCTCCCTTGGATTTGTAATGGGAGATGATGTTCTCCAGTGTAAGGTTTCCTGGTAATCCATCAAGTCCATTATCCAAGGACCAATGTCTCTGACACAGAGGACAGTCAATATTGACTCCAGGTGGGCGTCTCAGACGGTAATTTTGTCTAGCATTGATAATCCCTTCCAGACATTTCTTACAGAAATTATGACTGCAAGGCAGCATAAGAGGACTGTCAAAAAATTCCAAACAAATTCCGCACGTTAATTCTCCTTCCATATTTACAATTTGGGAATAAGTTTGTGAACACTAGGCAGTTATTTCATCCTGCTTACAAAACGTCCCCTTTGTGGATCACAATATAACAATAAATATCCAAATAAACACAGTATTTTGATTTCCATCTTAGTGTAGTCTAAGACATCGTCAAATTTTGACGCAAGATTTCTTGGTAATGCGATTAAGATGGATTTCATTAAATCAACGAATATAATGCATTGTTGCTATGCATTTGAAGCTATACACATTATCATTAAACCTCTGTCTTACAATTGTCGATGCAGGAAATATTAAGTTGCGGTTTGCTCGGTCAACAGTTTTCGTTTTCGTTCTTGTGATCTATGTATTTAGCAAGCTTGTAGCTCAATCATGAAGTCTGCGTTATAATCAAGCGTTTGAGGCGATTGCATTTTATTATAGTAATAGTTTTAACCGACTACGGAGACAAATAAAATATCCGGATATCATCAGTAAAATATGAAGACAACAAATCTGTTTTGAATATAGGAATGCGTTTATACTTTATAGTAACATTTTCTTACACCATTTGCACTTTTTGGTTTCAAGACAACCAGGATTTTCAACAAAAGCAACAACAACTAAAGTGTTGTAGTGGAAAAGATATTACCTTCTGACTGAAAAGTCAGTCAGAAGTAGCGGAAAAGATACAAGACATTACCTTCTGACTGAAAAGTCAGTCAGAAGGTGATATCTTTTCCTCTTTTCCGCTACAACAGTAGCAGTGGCGTAGGAAGATGAAACGTAATAGGGGGGGGGGGAGGGGGGGGCGCAAAGGTCCTCAATATTTTGTAACCCTCAATATTTTGTAACCCCCCCCCCCTCCCGCCGCACCTACAGGAGGAGATTAATTCAACTCCAAACCATATATGCTTTATGCACATTTTTTCATTTATCATTAAATTTAATCCTTGTACACATTTATAGACAGTGGGGTCGCTAAAAGGAAATTTACGAATACGCAAATTTGCCAAATTAGCGTGTGAGCGCCGAAGGCGCGGGATTATGGTGTTTTAGGGGTCTGAGGGTGACATCCTCGATACTCCAGGGGTTCCGATCACTTACGATCTCTACACCCCTGGACTATCTCATAGTGAAATTGAAGGCAGCTCAGCTGAAAATATTTGACCAATCACAGACCAGCAAAGATTTCCTTTGAAGACTACAGAGAGAGCGACGCCCAATTTCAAAGCCACATAGTCAACCACAGTGTACCGTTATACGGCTCTTTTGATGTACATCAAAGGACTAAATTACCTGTTCTGTTATGTTGCCTCCAGTTTTACGATGAGATAGTCCAGGGGTGTAGAGATCGTAAGTGATCGGAACTCCTGGAGTATCGAGGATGGGGGTCTGAGGGTGACCCCCATAGGCCATGGGCTAGGAGGGTCCCACATGCACCCCCCCAAACCTCCGAACCTATATTTTTCTTAACCCATATGACCCACTGATCACAAATCAAAATGTTAACATTGCATAAAGTGGGATGAACTTCCGGTTATGACGTCATCAAGATGGCCGCCATCTCAAATTTCACTAAAAAAGGAAAAATGTTCATAACATTGACATTTTTTAACTGAAGTAGACAAATGAGGTATCAAAATGACCACAATAGAACAACAAATACATATCAGGACCAAATCATCCAATATATGTAGCAATTTGTACGTAGGAAATGAAAAAATAAGATTTTAAGCTCAAAAATGGTAATTTTTCAGCAAATTTTTCATATTTGTCTTCATGCAGCAAAAATGTTTCCCAACAATTATTATTGATCGTAATCAGTTATTTGATCTCTTGTCAATCAGTAAAAACAACAACAAAATATATAGAAATGCAAAAGATAATTATTGTTATACCATCATTTGGTTTACAAAGCATTACCGTTTGCGTATACAGGTCATATGATAGTGTATTTTTCCCAAACCGCCGAGACTACGGTTTCCTGGTGTCTTAGAATTTCCTGAATATAATAGTGGCTATTGAAAATTTAAATCTTAACAAAAAATTTTGGGTTGGCTGAATATCTAAGTGGGACTTCAAAATATTTCACTTTCATGTTCGAAATGTTGTACACTAGTAGCATCTCAAACTGAATTATTACAGCTAAATGCCAACTAATAGCTATATGGTATCAAATTAAAACTGAAGTAATTCTGTCATACCGTAAATACCATGACACTTTCCGAAACGTTTTGTGCCTTTTAGAATGAGCACATCCAGTGTTATTTCCTGTGTATAACGTCAGGAAATGTCAGATGGTTACTTAACAGTGTCACATATTTCTTTCACTAGTACTTTGTCTTCGATAGCGTTGAGCTGATGAGCTGATGAGCTGATATGACATTACATTACCGGATTACCATCGTGGTTGTAGCTTGTCAACTGTCCATGGCCAGAGTTAACATAAGAAACATCAGTGTCAGGGATGTAGGAGCTCTTCCTGTTTCCAACCTAGTGATTCAAATATCGTATATGATGTTACAGACTATCAGATCCACATTCTGCGAAGGTTTCAGCTGATTCTCCTTATTTCGTATGAAGCACAATTCCTCATTCTTGTGAACCTTCAGTGACCATAGATGGCACAGGTGGATTCTTTGAGGTCATAAATGAGGTCTGCAGTGAAGTTCCACTATTTGCCAAGTCTGAAAAGCACTGTAGAAAATTTTATTTCTGGAGAGTCTTCAATGGTCTCTTTACGCATACACCAGATGTGACACAACCAGCACCTTCAAGGGAGTGGGAAAAGTCAGACCAATGAAAAACATTTAACATTAATGGCCTCATTAATGACCTCGATGATATCACCTGTGCCATTTATGGGCGCACGAGGGTCCACTAGATTAATGAATGGTACTTCATACAAATTATGGAGCTATGTGCTAAGGAGAACCAATTCCACCATTCGAATAATGTGGATCTGGTGTAGTTTCCATTATGCCGAAGAAGTCTGGAACAGTATATACGATATGTTAGAATCTGAGGGAGATCCCACATCTCTGAACCTATTGTTCCTGATATGAACTCTGGCCAAGGATGGGTTATGAAAGATGACAGGCTAGAACAACACTGGTAATGTACTGTCACATCAGCTCATCGACATTGAAGACAACGCTATGGCTTTCGACGAATTTGATACTGATATCTCGATTATTCTGATAATTTGGACTAGCTAGCTACCAGCTACCAGACATGCCGAGTCTCTTCAGTGGATGATAGAGCAGTGAGGTGAGAAAGCACGCACAATGATAATGGTTATGATTAAGAACCATTGAAAGAAATATGTGACACTGTAGTAACCATCTAACATTTTGCCTATGCTATGCATAGGAAATAAACAATGAATGTTCTCATTTTCAAAGACACAAACGTTCTGGAAAATGATATAAACAGAAACACAGGCTTAGGTTACATTTGTTACTCTATCAGTAGGTGTTGTGTTGTAATAATTACCAGCGGTTTCGAGTTCGAAAAATAGCATATGCCCACTATACGCACCTGGTGATGTTTTGTAATCCTAATGAGGGTATAACAATAATTATCTTTTGCATTTCTATATATTTTAATTTTTGTTGGTGTTTTCATTGATTTATTGATTGATAAGAGATCAAATAACTGATTACGAATAATGATTTGTTGTTGGGAAACATTTTTGCTGCATGAAGACAAATATGAAAAATTTGCTGAAAAATTACCATTTTTGAGTTTAAAATCTTATTTTTTCATTTCCTACGTACAAATTGCTACATATATTGGATGATTTGGTCCTGATATGTACTTGTTGTTCTATTGTGGTCATTTTGATACCTCATTTGTCTACTTCAGTTGAAAAATGTCAATGTTATGAATATTTTTCATTTTTAGTGAAATTCGTGATGGCGGCCATCTTGATGACGTCATAACCGGAACTTATACAATGTTAACATTGTTTTTTTTTCTTGTTTTTGTTTAAACTGATTTATAAGTGGACAAAAAACTAATTAGAAATAATAGTTTGCGGTTGGAAAACGTTTTTGCTGCGTCAAGCAAAATATGAAAAATTTATTAAAAAAAATACCATTTTTGAACTTAAAATCCTATTTTTTCACTTCCTGCGTAAAAATCACTACATATATTTGGTTATTTGGTCCTGATATGTTTTTAGTGTTCTATTGTGGTCATTTTGATACCTCATTTGTCTACTTCGGTTGAAAAATGTCAATGTTATGACTATTTTTCATTTTTTAGTGAAATTTGAGATGGCGGCCATCTTGATGACGTCATAACCGGAAGTTCATCCCAACTTATGCAATGTTAACATTTTGATTTGTGATCAGTGGGTCATAAGGGTTAAGAAAAATATTGGTTCGGAGGTTTGGGGGGGGGTTGCATGTTGGACCCTCCTAGCCCATGGCCTACCGGGGAAAATATTGTAATCTAGAATGACTGCGATGAGTCTAGAATGACTGCGATGAGTTTTACAATGTGTTTTGATGATTTTGCGAGCGCCCGAAAGCGCGAGATTTTGGTGTTTGGGGGGATGGGGGGGTCCGGGCCTCCCCCGGGAAAAATATTACGATTTAGAATAGTTTATATAAGATTTGATGAATTTGCGAGCGCCCGAAAGCGCGAGATTTTGGTGTTTGTGGGTCCGGGGGTCTACCCCGGGAAAAAATTACGATTCAGATTGGCTTAGATGAGTTTTACGATGCATTTTGATGAATTTGCGAGCAACCAAAGGCGCGAGAATTTGGTGTTAGGGGGTTCCTGGGGTCTCCCCCGGGGAAAAAAATACGATTTAGAATGGCTGAGATGAGTTTCATGATGTATTTTAATGATGATAAAGCGTTCTTAACATGGTAACGATCTGAATATACCGGCTTCACACCATCGGCAAATTGTTGTGTAACATAAAAAATGAGTTAATTGTCTCGCTAAGACATATAAACAAATTGATCTTTTAAGAGACATTTTTAAATAGTACAAAGAATCCCTTGATGGACACTTTTAGTCTAGTTCGTGTGTATTGAATTTTTACTATTTAAGGTTTCAATGGGTTTGACATTATGTGCTTGAACGTTTTAGGAAATGCGTCGCGCAGCGGAAAATTTTCTAGAATGAAGTACGAAAAATGTGCAGGAGGACCCTTTTTTCTTTCAAATAAGCATTTTCAGAAAATTTCAGTCGGCGAAAATAGCCCCCCCCCCCGCTTCCTACGCCCCTGAGAAGCTAGCATATATATGTATATTGTATATGTTTCTGACTGTAAAGTTACTTTTCCGAAACGGCTTTTAATTTCTAAAAATAGGAATGTTAAACGATATGGCAAGCCATTTTTTAAATTCTATTATCGGAATTGAAATATCTGATATTGGGAATTCTAATTCCGTTATCGGACATTCTATTTTTGATATCAGGAATTAGAAAACAATTGAAAATGGAATTTCCAATTCAGACACTTTTGAAGGTGGCCAATCTCAACTAACGAAATGTTCATTGTCTCCTAAATCACAAGAAACTGATTATAAACAACGGCCTAAAGTGCAGTTTTAGAAACAAGTGATATTCACCGGGGTCAAGCACATTGATCTGAAGTTACAGTTCATATTAATGTGGATCGAGAGTGTCCATATACCATTTTTAGGGGTCTAGATAAATAATTGAAATAAACAGTAACTAATTCTCATATCAATGTCGTATGAATAATGTGGACGCGTTGACTATGATATAGGACATTTTTATGTTAAAGCCGGGGATACTGAAATCCTAATTTGGGACAGCGAACCTTGAAGAAAACTCCTTTTTTCCTGAAAGCAACATTCATGGAGAATGTTTCTATGGCAGTTCCGTTCTTTGATACAGGTATTTGCATGATTGAAATTTTTTGACCGAAGAAACTTATACAAGTACAAAACTTTCTTAACCGATCTCGATATTTATTGAGATGAGTTAATTGTATCAATACAGATCGTCCACAGGATGAGGGACCAACAAATATCTATATACAAATTAAGTACAAATTTAGTACATGATTCATCTAATTAAAATATATTATCAATAATTAAATTTTTATAACCAAAAACAGTAGCAGACAAATTAATATTTTTCTTCGGTTACAAAAGTTACTTACTTCACACTTTACACCATTACGACCATTGAAAAGTTTGAGGTTCAATTTTATTTCAAAATATAAATATCAAAAATGAGTAATTGCACCCTCCCCTCCTCAAAAAAAAAAAAAAAAAAAAAAAAAAAAAAAATGACACGATGTTCTATATGAAATAAAGTACTGATTGTCCATGCACTAAAAGAAATTTTTTTTATGTATTTTTGTTTTTTACATTTGCATGTCACTTTTACTTTTGATGATGTTGATGATGGCTGTTCCTTCTTGGGGATTAAATCGTCGTTGATAAACGGGTTTCCTGGTCTAGGTTTTAACCAATGTAATGCAGATACCCTACAGTGAGTTGATAATGTAAATATAAACACGATTATACATCAGTTATAATTCAAATGATGGGTATCATTTATGCTCGACAACCACAACCTTGAATTTAACCTTGTCATTACACTGTACTAATATCACATATACAAACAAAAGCTGAAAAATGCGCAATATATTTGACCATCAACCCAATAAGTATTACAATACATGTATATTTCCCCATTAACCCACATAGTCAGTACATTTTTTATGTAGTTTTTCCCAGTTTTTACCATACTTAGTTTTCCCTCAAATATGCATTAGAAAACATTGGTGCTTACCTCATTTCCCCCAACAGCACACTACTTGTTGTTCACAGGTTAATCTGTATGGCCTATATATATTAAAGGATTTGTGCAGTCAAAAATGATAATTTAAGTATATGCTGGAAATGGCTTTATTAGCGCGTGTAGAAACCTCTCCGAGCCGCGCGCGACCGGAATAACCTGTAAGCCGTCGATATCGAGGTCATTTTTTCGGTGCATATTTCTAGCTCTAAACCGTGTGACACCATAATAGTGCGTGGGGTATAGCTTATATCGACGGTCACAGGAAAAGCCGATCAACGATTTTTTGATGATTACTTTTGAGTGAAGTTAATCGTACAATAACTTTGGCTCGAATGTAAATAACTAAAAGAGTGAAATTCGATGTTTCAAATACTCTAATTTATGCTCTAATAGCAGGTATCTTCGTGTAATTATGAAAGAAAATCCATACAGAAATAAAAGTTTCGTATTTTTTGTCGGGGAGTTATACAACGAATAAGCTTTAATTAGATAATATTTTCCTGTAGTGTGTATCTTTGATAAATTGTGAATTGCAAAGTCTGTGACTGTAAAATGAAAATTTACGTAACAAGTAAAGAAATCCTTGGTTAAATCATCGAGGATATGATGCTTGACGTACATGTACGTACACACCGATGATTGATCATTACAAACATTGTGTTGTGTGTTGCTAACACTTTTTGTATTTGGTGGATGGACTGATGAGTATATATGACAGTCATGTGGTTTTTTCCAAAAATACGAGATTTGAAAAAAATATTTAAAAATCGGGATATTTTCTACTATAAAACAGAGAAAGGGACGACAGTCGCCAAATTAGAATTTTTACCCCCACCTCGATTAAAGCTAATTTTTTCACAATAGTATACCTTTTTTCCTAGAGTCATAGTTCCGAAAAAAATCACATGACTGTCATATTTACCCATCAGTCCATCCACCAAATACAAACAATGTATTACAACATTAAAATCACGACCAAATCCAACCGATAGCGCTAAAAGGTACGGTGGCTGGGAGCGGACATGAAATAAATAAAATTATTGCGTTCGAACGAAATATTATTGCGTGGGAACGAAATACTATTGCGTTCGAACGCAATAATATTTCGTTCGAACGCAATAGTATTTCGTTCCCACCCAATAATTTTATTTATTTCATGTCCGCTCACAGCCACCGTAAAAAGGGCTTCATTCCCCGAACACCAACTCTCAGTGGGAGGTGTTTATATAGGAAACCCTTTAGTTTACCCTGAAGTTTAGTTATAGTCTGTTTCAAACTCTAACACCAACTCGGGTAACTCATACCTATAAAAAGATACATCATAAGATATACTGCAGTTTTGTTAATTAAGTTCAAGCACTCTCTAACATTTTTTATATTATTTATTATAAAATTATTATTACATTTTCTTAATCATCAAATTAAAAAAAAGCATTGTACAATATTTATTAAAGTGTCACACATATTTAACAATAGTAATTATTAAATTAAAATATCCCAGCACTCATGCAATTCAACGTTTTCCAAAATAATCATATTGTAATAAGACATTATAAAAGTGTCGCATATATTTTAAAACTGTAAGTAATTAACCAAGAGCATGCTCTTATGCAAAATAGTTCCTGACAATTTAAGCAAGGTGCAGCAGCTGTGATGCTGATCGTGAGTAAGCATATGTCATCAAGTCAACTGTTCCATTCTGGTATCCCATGGCCAAATAATGACTGCATATTCTAAAATTGGTCTGATATAGGAGAGATATAAAGTTCTTGGTGTATTTAGTTTATGTTTCAATATTCGTAATAATTAAGTTCTGTCTTGATGAACCTTTATCACAAATATTAAAGATGTGATCCTACCATGATCCTTTTTGTTAAATGTTAAACCCAAGTGTCTATGAAACTCATCTTGTGATTTTGGTGGTTATTAAAAGTGAGTGGTCCCCCTGCAGATCTGAATGTTTTCTTGTATATGTTAAGGATATTGTTTTATTTGGATTAAAAAGAATTAGCCATTGATTGATCAGCTAGCCCATGAAGAAATTGATGATAGATCATCATTCAAGAACTCTGCATGTGTTACTGTCAGTAAAATGTCATCTTCATTATCAATACAGAGATGTGTCATTAGCAAATTAATTTTTAAGATATTACATTTATCTGTTAAGTCATTTATAAACAATAGGAAAAGACCAAGCACTGAACCTTGCGGTACAACATAAGCCTAAATGCTCAACTCGATCAAAAGCCTTACTTATATCACAGAAAACAGATGAAAATAGTGATTGATCCTATCAACAAAGGGAGGAAACATCTTGACTTATAAGATAACTCCCTCCACTAAGTGTTTAAAAGGGTCATTTTATGATATTTCAAATCAAATATGACTTTTTTTTCTCCATAATATTTTCCAATCAGAACAAAACCGCTGAATTAAAGAGGAAGATTCTCGTTCTTGAAAACTGAAAAAAAAATCAATCAAGTATAGATCATTAAAAAACAAATACCGAATAGTTTTATCTAAATTTCGTCTATCTGCTCATAATTTGGCCTCGAAGCAGGCAGATATACTGATACTGCTAGGGAACAAAGATTTTGCCCTGGTTGCAATTTAGATGTGGAAGACGAATATCATTTTATTTTAATGTGTACTAGTTATCATAATTTAAGAAAGAAATATGTAAAACCTTTTTATTGGCGTAAACCATCTACATGTATGTACAAGTTGATACAATTATTATGTTGCGAAAATATAAGTGATCTACGTATAAGCTAAATTTATATTTGAGGCCATGAAAATACGATCCCGCCTCCAATAATTTCAGTAGAGTTATTTTAGTGTTGTAGCCTTTATATAATACAAATTTATTATTTCAATGTAAAAAAGAAAAGTAAAAAAAAAAGATAATTTAACGATCAATTCAAATACATAAGATAAGATAAGATAATTTATTAATGTCTCACCTCCAAAGATTTACAATTATATTAAAACATTAAAAGGTACAAATCTTAAAAAAGCCACTCTAAAAAGAGTTATGAGAGACTATTAAAAAGTCAATTTCAAACTTATTTACATAAAATATATTGTACTTTTCTCTTTAAAATATACCATACCTTTATAAAAGTATTAAGAAAAGAACATATTGCACAGGTCTATTTCACCACGTGATTCCTTGAGTACATATAATGTATTAAATAAATGTATGGCTTTAGTGAGTGGGACAAGCGTGAGTGATTGGGTCCATCCCTACCTACAATTCGCTTATCCCACATCAAACATACATACACTGATTTGCTGATCACCTACCAGGTGAGTTATCATCAATCTTTATAAAATGACAGTGTATAATACAGAAAAAGAAAACAAAATTAACTAGATTTGATCGCGATCAAAACACGGGATTTCCATCCAGCAAACAATCATGTTATCGATCAGATGATCGTTTTGATAATTTTCTCTTTGCATAAAATCAAACTATCTGTAATGAGCGAACAAACGGTCGAAAGAACGAACAAACGCACGCCCGAGTGAAAGAAAGAAAACAATAACTATCGAACGAAAATGACAAGAAAGAAAGAACGAATATAATGATTACATACACAATGTACACGTATCTGGTTGAACACGGTCAACGTGTCTTTCATTCCATCCGTCTTTTAATCGGACTGTGCACACGTCCGGTTACAGACAGGACACACTGCATATGCAACGAGCATACTTCCAGATTTGATTTTATTAACTCAGACAAACAAACACACGAACACATGAATTAATGGACAGACAGATGAAGGACAATCACGATACGGTGATCACAATTTGCACACATGGACGAATAAACAGCGCTGAAAAGTTGAAAGTTAGAACGCATTACGATGAAATAAATATACACATAAATAACACATACATGAAGTGGCATATTTTTTGCATGCTGTAAAGATACACAGTAAAATCTCAAATAGTCGAAGCTCATCTAGACTTCGAAGCATAAACTGTCTAGACAATGCACCTAGTTGTGGTGTAGTTGATGTTATCACTTAAAAAGTGTTTAAGTTTTGAAATTTTGTTTTCAAATTACAATTTTATGGGACTGATGCAATAAATCAACTGAATGGATCGCTGCCTGTCGTGTGAAACATACATGTGTATTGAACGGATAACTGCCTATGATGGGATATTAAAAATATATACTATATTTTTAAAAATATATACTATATTTTTAAATGAAATCTCATTTTGTGTGATGTATTTGAAATGAAGCCGCCACATTTTAACAACCAATTTTATGTGATTATTAACACGCAACACTGTGCGTGTCAGTTCGCTAAACCTGCCTATATTACTAGGCTTTTAAAATGTGTTTTTGCCTAATATATTCAGTGGCGTAGGAAGATGAAACGTCATGGGGGGCAAAGGTCCTCAATATTTTGTAATCCCCCCCCCCCCCCGCTACACCTACAGGAGGAGATTAATTCAACTCCCAACCATATAATATATGCTTTATGTACATTTTTCATATATCACTAAATTTAATTCTTGTACACATTTATAGACAGTGGGGTCGCTAAAAGGAAATTAACGAATACGCAAATTGGCCGAATTAGCGTGTGAGCGTCGAAGGCGCGAGATTTTGGTGTTTTATTAGGAGTCTAAGGGTGACCCCCGGGATGAGTTTTATGTATTTTGATGATTTTGCGATCGCCCGACAGCGCGAGATTTTGGTGTTTGGGGGGTCTCCCCGGGAAAAAATTACGATTTAGAATGGCTTATATGAGTTTTACGATGCATTTTGATGAATTTGCGAGCGCCCAAAGGCGTGAGAATTTGGTGTTAGTAGGGTCCGGGGGTCTCCCCCGGGAAAAAAATTACGATTTAGAATGGCTGAGATGAGTTTTTACGATAAATTTTAATGATTTGCGAGCGCCAAAGGCGTGAGAATTGCGTCTCCCCGGAAAAAATTAAGAATGGCTAGATTTTTCGATTTTTAAAGCGTACCTGCATTTAAAGCTTTAGAAATGATAATTGTGTCGTCATAACATTATGCAACCCTACTCGATCTGAATATACCGGCTTCACACCATCGGCACATTGTTGTGTAACATAAAAAATGAATTAATTGTCTCGCTAAGACATATAAACAAATTGATCTTTTAAGAGACATTTTTTAAATAGTACATAGAATCCCTTGATGGACATTTTTAGTCTAGTTTGTGTGTATTGAATTTGCACTATCTAAGGTTTGACATTATGTGTTGGAACGTTTTAGGAAATGCGCCGAAATGAATGAAGTATGGAAAATGTGTAGGAGGACCCTTTTTTCTTTCAAATAAGCATTTTTAGAAAATTTCAGTCGGCGAAAATGGGGGGGGGGGGGCAAAAAGACATGTTTGCCCCCCCCCCCCCCCCCCCCGTCCTGGGGAACGGGGGCCCCCTGCCCCCCCGCTTCCTACGCCCCTGTATATAGTTAGCTCGCGATACCTCTTAAAACGTGAAATCGTAGGAAAGATTTGGCCTACGCTACGTATACGTCAGCGGCATATTTGTAATACATCGCCCCACAGGTGTTCGTTTCTAATATAAGTATAAGTATAATACTGGGTCAAGGTCTATAACTCGGCCGGCCATATAACACTACCCAATTTCAGAAAAAGTATGATTATTATCCAACCGTATAGGATATAATAATAGAAATACTCTCAATCGACAGCCAGATAATTTATCTTTAATTTGGTATATGATACAATATATATCATGCCGTATAAATGTCACTAGGTATCCAGAAACATCGGAAAACAGCCAGATTTCAACTGGTCGGACACTGTGGTGTCCACCGATAAACACGCTAGGGCTCTAATGGGTAGTTCAAAAACCACTGCATGTCAACACTTCAGCTTCATAGGAATTAAAGTTTGGTAAAAAAAACAAACTTACCGGTATGTTAGTGTTTATCTATGTACCATCCATTTGCGCAATACAGCCTTTTGAAATTTCCGATTGAAAAAATGTGTGTCTCTAGCCGTCATGTTGATATGTGTGTAGTACATTTGTTTTCTCGGCGTTGATTGGTCAATTAATTTTCGAGAGCCAATCAACGCCGACGAAACAAATCTACTGCACACATACTTACATGGCGGCTAGAGACATAATTTTTTTCAATCGGAAATTTCAAAGGGCTACGTTAGGCAAATGGATGGTATTTATCCAGGGATTTACTAACCGGTAAGTTTGTTTTCTTCCAAACTTTCATTCTTATGACGCTGAAGTGTTGACATGCAGTGGTTTTTGAGCTACCCATTAGAGCCCTGGCGTGTTCATCGTAGGACACCAGTGTCCGACCAGTTGAAATCTGGCTGTTTTCCGATGTTTTTGGATACCTAGTGACATTTATACGGCATGATATATATTGTATCATATACCAAAATAAAGATAAATTATCTGGCTGTCGATTGAGAGTATTCCTATTATTATATCCTATACGGTTGGTTAATAATCATACTTTTTCTGAAATTGGGTAGTGTTATATGGCCGGCCGAGTTATAGACCTTGACCCAGTATTATACTTATACTTATATTAGAAACGAACACCTGTGCATCGTCCATACCCCGCTGCCCCCATGGTATATCTCATTTGTAAAATTAAACAACTCTGCACAATGAAATACTTCTGAGACCCTTCTATTTCACACATTTGTAATGGCCGCCGACTACACATTTAGTTGAGTAAACGGCAGCAAATCACCATCGTTTCCGGTTTTATTTTTAAAAAACCACGTGTAGTTGAGAGGTAAACAAAATGCCAGCCATGTGTAGGCCTGTAGTGAGTTACATGTAGATCGGTACTGCCGCCGTGTTCAATTTGAATGCTTGACAACATGTCGTGTATGTCGACCATGATTCCACTATAACAAATCTAAGTGGTTGGCATTTTGTTTCGTCACAATAGACAGTCTATTAATCTGTCTGCTCGTACGAAATGACAGGACACACACTGCGTACAGCACGTACATTCTTTGGGATATATTTCATTAAGTCAGATAGACAAACAATACAAACACACGAACAAACGAATGAACAGACAGACGGACTGAATGATGGATGGAGGGATGGACATGCAGACACGCACGATATACGATTTCAATTTGCACACAAGGACGAACGAACAGTGCTGATAAGTAATTAGCGCTGTTCAATTAAATAAGCCAATCAGCGGGAGTCTGGTGAGAAAAACAAATTCCCAATTTTAATGGGATTTGAATTGCCATATTTGGAGGGCTATATTTCCGCCATTTTCGAATTCATGATTTCGAAATTATAACCCCGTAGAGACAATATGCCAAAGTCTAAAAATCAACACCCTACATTAAATAATAAAGGCCCTGCAAACTCACAAATTACGGCATAAAAGAAGGAAATGGAACAAATTGCCATATTTTAAGAGCTACAAATGTATATTTCCGCCATTTTTCTATATAACCCATTGAAATTCCTAAAGTTTGAAGACAAAAGTTCATGCAACATAGATACTAAAAATTAACACTGTATATACAAGTTAAAGCCGCTGAAACAACTGTCGCAAGGACAAATAAAAATAGAAATTTCGATTTTTGATGTCCTGTATCTCCGCCATTTTGAATAATATAACCATGAAATTGGTCATTATATGTGTCTGAGAGTATGCTCTTTAATTAAGGATTAACTTGAATAGATTTTTTATGTTATGGAGATATAACACAAAAATCTGAGTGTACTCTAAATAAACCGCGAAGCGGATTATGATGAGAGTACACTCAGATTTTTGTGTTATATCTCCATAACATAAAAAATCTATTCAAATTAATCCTTATAATTCAATTTACTAAAGATAATCTCTTCAACATTTAAAATTCATTTTGGGACTCTTTTGTCCATGAAATTATTACGCCGTCATTTCAGCCAATCAGAAGCGACGTTACAAACGGCGACGCCATTTTTTCCTTTATGGGATGATAAAGTAAATTGTTAAGCCAATGAAAATGCTCGTAACAAGCAAAATTGAATTATCATCCAATTCAAAACATTTGTCTTTGAAATTTCATAAATTACGGTGAAATTTACGTTGAAAAATGAACGAAACGCCATGTTTGGAGGGCTATATTTCCGCCATTTTCTAATTCATGACTTTGAAATTATAACCCTGTACAGACAATATGCCAATGTCTTCATTTACAAAAAATCAACACCCTATATATTAAATGATAAAGGCCCTACGAGCTCACAAATTATGGAAAAAAATAAGGAAATGGAACAAATTGCAATATTTGGAGAGCTATATTTCCGCCATTTTTCTTTATAACCCCTTTAAAATTCATAACTTTTGAAGACAAAAGTTGATACAAGATAGATGTGAAAAATCAACACTGTACATACAGGTTTAAAGGCGCTGAAACGTCTGCCGCAAGGACAAATAAAAATTAAAATTTCGATTTTTAATGTCCAATATCTTCGCCATTTTGAATCATATGACCTTGAAATTGGTCATTTTATGTGCTTGAGAGCATGTTTTTTCATATGCGCCTTTCAAAACATTTCTATGGTAAAGTTCATTTTTGACTTTTGTTTGACCTCATTTGACCCTTTAGCGAACTCTTGGCCTAGACATAATCTCTGATAACATGTAGTAAGAAAAAAAACCCGTTCAATATCGCGATCTACCTAAATAACGAAATGCACACGTTGAACAGCGTACGGTTATGAAGTTATGAACGTTTAAAGTTTGGTCGAGAAAAGTAGTTTTTTACGTCTGTGACCTTGACCTTGAACATTTTTGTAAATATGTACGTTCATAACGTGTCCAAAGTTGAGCGTCGTACCTTAGTCCGTTCGTGGGATATCCTGCTAAAAAGATTTGTGGAAATAAGAAAAAAAAAAGAAAAATAATAAGAAAAAAACATAACAATAACAATAGGGATTTCTATCCGTAAATGGAAATCCCTAATAATAGATATATACAATATAGATCAAATTTTGAAAGTCTCATATCTTAAACAACATATCAATGTCATTGCTAGGGGTGTATCCACCCAGACATCTTATGGTATCATTCCATGTTTATGGCGTTAAAATAAATTTGTGCTGCTTTATACAAGAAATATACACAGTCGTTTGCGAATTCGCTGCCCACAGCATCATTGTCAAAGTCATATTCGCCAAGTGTTGCTTTAAAAAGAGACACTAAAAGTTTCTCGTCATTCATCTGCGACAACGTCAGATATGGCTGTACACCATAGTAATTTATTATTTTGTCCATAAACGTGTCCCTGAGAATGAATGTGGTAGTACATTCAGTGACGAAATGCCGAATGACGTCATAGGAAGGTTTTCCGCACTTCACACATATTTTGCTACTGTGTTCTATAGGAGGGCAAGTTAAGATTTTGTAGCATAGTGCTGGAAGATTTCTAGCGTTTGTCTGTCTTTTGCCGTTAGATTGCTCCTCATTTCAGACCCATATAACACGGCTGGTAGTATTACCTTCTTATAAATGTTAACAGTGGTCAACGGCTTAGTATATGCACAGACTGATCCCATACGAGTTATGGCATGTAACATGTTCCTTCCTTTTCTGCATGCTTTCTACACAGCGTTTGAGATCTTTAGATCCGATAATACTTCAATTCCTAGATGAATTTCTGATTTTACCGTCTTGAGCATATTCCCGTCCAATGTCCATGTGATATTTGTAATACAGGTTTTAAACGATATTATAGAACACTTAGAAGAATTAAAAGTAAAATTCCACGTCTTCGCATATTCTTCCGCGATGTTGAGTAGGCACTGAAGAGCTCTCGGACTCGTGCTAATGAGCGCTATATCGTCCGCTAGGCATGGGTTAGCACATTTAACTGACAGAATTCTCGCGCCTGCTGCCGATACTTCTAATTGGTTAAGTAGATCGTTTATATGGAGGAGGTATAAAAAGTTGACATTATTCCTCATTGTCTTACTGATCTTTTCACACTGAACCAACGTGATTGGACATTATTGTGGAAGACCGCACTGACGATTACTTTATATGAGTTGTAAAGCATTCTGAACAAGTTTCCGGTTATACCGAGTTCATATAACTTCTGAAACATGCCTTTATGTTGAACAGTATCGAAAGCTTTGTATGTATCTAAAAACGCAACATACACATTACTGTTTTGTTCTAGATTTTCGTTGATACATTCGTGAAGATTAAAATATGCCATGGGGCAGCTCTTTTCTTCCTGAAATCCTTGTTGCTGTTTGTTAGGGAATTGGATATTTTCCGTTTCCATCCATCGAAGGACACGATTACGAATAACATTTCCCATCAGTTTGTAAAGGGTCGGTAGTAACGATATTGAACGGCAATTATTCGGATCGTTCTTCTTTTTATGTCCACCTTTATATATTGGTTGATTTACCTGAGATTTACCTGTGATCTTGCACTGAGAACAATTCTGAGATAGATTATAGCTCCCCATCAACACACCTTAACCCCTATGAAAACACCCCACCCTACCCAGTCAGAGTTGGTGTTCGGGGAAGACTCCGCTAAAAGCTAGGCGATTCGTTGGATGGGACTTGATTTTTCATTTATCCAAAGCAATATCCTGACGTATTATATACAAAAAAAAAAAAAAAAGCTGCACAAATTCTTTAACATCTTTGTGAGAACGACTGGAACGCAAACTTTCTTTATATATTATTGTGGAGTTCATTAAAGGGACAATTCAGTCTAAGAGAACATTAAAATTTGTATATATATCAGATAAAACAAGTTCTAATGGAAATTAGATCAGTCAGTTATACTGTGATATGCCTGAAACGCCTATGGTGGTGACACGTGTGTGAAATATTCAAACTTGCTCGCTGTCCGCCATTACACACTGTGGTCGAACTACTTGTATGCCGAACCCTGTCCCTTGCTCGTAAAGTAATGCAACTTTTGGCTAGAACTGCTCAAATAGCTCTGACAGTAGTGTGTTTACCTTATTAGGTGAATTGTCTTGCCTAAAAATCATTTTATCACCTTCTCAGTGGTTATGTAGTTCATTTGTTTAACGTGCGTGACTTTGGCTCGGGTATGGGTACAGAGTTGATATTGTACCTGCTTAATCGTATTGATCAACGATTTGATATTTCAACGATATTAATTAAAATACTTAACAATGTCGAGGAATTTGTCAATGTTTTACGTTATATGTTTCATAAGAAATGTAGAACAATACATTTATGCTATATTTTGCTTATTGGTTATGTAAAAGAATTTGCCTGAGTGAATTGTCTCTTTAATAATAATTTTCTTTTTCTACATTTTTCAGGGTAAATTTCTATAATAAATGCGTGACTTTTGCTGTCTATCTCAAAATACGTCGTAAAGATTGTGTTTTGTATCAAATTACATTACGTTTTGATGGTAATGTACAGTCAATGTCAGTAAGATTTTTGTCACGGCTAGACAGAGATTTACGTTAATACAGCGTTAAAGTTAGTTCTGTACTTTTAATTTTAGATTGATGTACGCTACACCAGAATGCAAAAATTACAGATACAGTTATACATATTTTCAATTTGTTTTCAAATTTTATCAACAAGGTGTTAAGAAGACGTTGAAATGTTGCCGAGGCATTCTTCATACCAAACGGCATAACTTTGTACTGGTACAAACCTTGTGAGGTTACAAATGCCGACACTTCTTTAGCTCTTTCTGTTAATGGCACCTGCCAATATCCTTTCAAAAGGTCAAACTTGCTAACATACTTGGCTTTGCCAACTTTGTCAATGCAAGAGTCAATCCTTGGAATTGGATAAGAGTCTGTTTTACTGGCAGAGTTTACTTTTCTGAAGTCAGTACAGAACCGGTATGTCTTGTCTGGCTTTGGTACCAGAACACATGGAGAGCTCCATTCACTTTTGCTTGGTTCAAAAATATCATTGTCCAATATGTATTGAATTTCTATCTTTAAGTGTTCTTCTTTCAAAGGATTGACACGGTAAGGATGTTGCTTGACAGGTGGCGCATCGCCTACATCCACGTCGTGATAGATAGCATCAGTTTTGCCTGGTGTATCCGGAAACAAATGTTTAAACTCAAGTATCAAATCTTTCAGTTCATTGCGTTCCTCTTCTGATAGATGACACAGTTTCTTGTCCAAGTTCGCGAGCACATCTGAGTTCCTTAACTTAACACCACAGTCTAAACCTACATCTTGTACACCAACATCTAAGTCTAATTTACAAATATCAGCTGTACTTTCACTTTTTGATGGTACAGAGGCCAAAGTAGCAATAGGTTGAGAGGTCTTGCTCTCTTCTCTATCTACATATTTCTTCAGCATATTAACATGACATAATTGAGTTTTCTTGCGCCTCCCTGGAGTTTGTACAATGTAGTTAACATCATCGACCTTTTTCTCAACAACATAAGGTCCAATAAAATATCTAGCTTGCAAAGGCTGACCCGGTATTGGTAATAGAGCCAAAATTTTGTCACCTGGATCAAAACTTCTTGCACGGGCATCTTTATCATACCATGTTTTCATTTTGGTTTGAGTAACGGCCAAATTTTCTTTTGCCAGTTCACATGCCCTTGTCAACCTTTGCTTAAAGTTAGACACATACTCTAAGAGATTCACTTTAGAATCTTCGTCCAAAATTTTGTCTTTCAAAATTTTCAAAGGACCACGTACAGTATGTCCAAACACAAGTTCAAAGGGACTGAACCCAAGAGATTCTTGTACAGATTCTCTAACGCCAAACAACAACATGTGTATGCCTTCGTCCCAATCTCTTTTGTTTTCAAAACAATAAGATCTCATCATATTCTTCAATGTCTGATGAAAACGTTCTAACGCACCCTGAGACTCTGGATGATAAGCACTAGACTTATACTGCTTGATCTGGAGCTGGTACATGACTTGTTGAAAAATACCAGACATGAAATTCGAACCTTGGTCCGATTGGACCGCTTTTGGAAGACCAACCAGTGTAAAGAATTTAACCAAAGCCTTGACTATGTTAGGGGCCTTGATATTTCTGAGTGGAATGGCTTCAGGAAAGCGTGTGGAAGCACACATAATAGTTAAAAGATACTCATTCCCAGACTTAGTTTTGGGTAGAGGACCTACACAGTCTATAATGACTCTACTAAATGGTTCCTTAAATGCTGGAATGGGGTGCAAAGGTGCAACAGGGATTTTCTGATTAGGTTTCCCTACCACCTGACAAGTATGACAAGACCTACAAAAATCAGCCACATCCCGTTTCAACTTGGGCCAAAAGAAGTGATCTAAGATCCTGTTATAAGTCTTGGTCACACCTAGATGCCCTGCCATAGGTACATCATGAGACAAACTTAGAATATCTTGCCTATACCTCGGTGGGACAACTATTTGATTGACAACCTTCCAGTCTTCCTCGGGAGACACATCAGGGGGATGCCACTTGCGCATCAACACACCTGACCGACGGAAGTAACAAACCGGGACTTTCTCCGCCTCTTCCTCACTCAAAGCCCGATTACACAGTAAGGAGATTTCAGGATCTTTTTCCTGTTCTTCTATAAGCTCCTCTCTAGACAAAGATGATTTACTCATCAAGTCAGACAAAGAAGTACCCTTGTTAGGAACAACTCCACCGCTATCAAAGTCTACAGGATTGCTCAAAAGATCACACTTGCCCCCGATATCCTCTATATCATGAGCCAAGAAAGTGTCACCTAACCCTGGACTATAATGATCCTCAACTACTGCAACATCAGAAACCTTCTTACTCATTGAACGAGTTACAGCACAAGAAGGGAAAAAACCAGGAAATTCCTGTTGAATAGTCTCAGCATCATCTGTTTTATCAGGGATACTGGACACTAAGGGATCTACCCTAACTTTCTCTCCAGCCAAGTCATTGCCTAAAATGAGCGACACGCCCTCTATGGGAAGTTCCGGTCTAACACCAATGGTGACAGGCCCAGTAACCAAGTCTGACTTTAAATAAACACAATGGAGAGGTACATTAACAAAACCTAACTCTACACCTTGAAGCAAAACACTACTACCAGATGAGGTCTCCTCAGACAAAGGCACTACACCATCTAATATTAAAGAATGAGAAGCCCCAGTATCTCTCAAAATCTTCACAGGTTTCAAGTTGGTGATATCACTAGTAAGTGAAACAAAACCTTCAGAAATGAAGGGAGAGTACTTCTCCAAGACACTATCAGACTCTGAGCTCTTAATCTCAACAGACACTTTAGAATCTTCCACAATATTACTAAGTTTCTGACTAGGCTTCGGCATAGCTAACACAGAAGGAACTGACTGTTTACGCCTTTGCTCCTTACGCTTGAGAGAAAAACATTCAGACATAACATGTCCTACTTTCTTGCAGTAATTACAAACAGGACCAGAAGGAGACCCCACACCTGCCCTATGATCTGTTTTAGAATCAGACTTAGTCTTATCACCTAATTTAGGTTTGTCGTTAGAAGGGCCACTAAAGGTTGGGTTCCTAGGCTGACCAAATTTACTAGTACCTGTGGTACTGTTTTTGTCTTGAGAACTGTTTTTAACAAATGAGCCTTTGTGGGTGAGAGCGTAATCATCAGCCATTGTAGCTGCTTCACTAAGTGTTTCAACTTTTCTCTCATCTAAATGAGTTTTTTATGTTTGTGTGGACACAACGTTTAAACTCCTCTATCAACAATAATTGCCTCAATTTACCGAAATCCTCATCAATTTCTTTAGAATCACACCACCTATTAAATAGTTGTGCTTTTTCTCTGGCAAATTCTACATGAGTTTGTTCATCTCTCTTTCTCGAGTTTCGAAATTTCTGGCGGTAAGCCTCAGGAACTAACTCATAAGCTTTCAAAATAGCTTTCTTGACTACTTGGTAATTTGAAATGTCATCTACAGATAAAGAAGAATAAATGTCTCTAGCTTTACCAATTAAGACACTTTGAAAAAGCATTGTAAGCTTATCTTCAGGCCATTTCATACTATCAGCTATTTTCTCAAAATGCAGAAAATACTTGTCAACTTCTTTCTCTTGAAAAGGGGGAACTAACCTAATGTTTCTACTGACATCAAAACCTCTGTTTCCTTGTAAACCCCTAAAAGTTAGATTACTTGAACCGTCTTGAGAAGCTAGCTCTAATTCTTTCATTCTAAGTTCTGTTTCAGCTTGAATTTTCTGCTTCTCTAGCTCTAACATCTGATCTCTTTCTTTTTCTTTTAATTCTTTCTCAATTTCTTTTTCTCTTAACTCTCTTTCTTTGTCTATTTCTTTTACTCTTAACTCCTTTTCTATTTCTCTTTCTCTCATTTCTTTCTCTTTATCTATTTCCATTTGTCTTAGTTTCATTTCATGTTCAAGTTCCATTTGTCTAATTTGAATTTCTGAACTGACTGTTTCCTCTATACTATCTAATGCACTAGAGTCAAATTTGCCATTGTCAACAAAATATCTTATAATTACATTCCTAATTTCAGCCTTCCTCAAATTAGTTTTGATAGTAAGGCCTAAATGTTTACCCAATAACAGTAAATCCTTCTTACTAACTTGCAAAAGAACTTCCAGGGATGGCGCTTTAACAAACTGTTCTACCTACATAGTAGTCATGTTTATCTAGCTGTTGGTTTCAAATGTAAACTCCAAGTTTTTACACAAATTTTGAAAATTTCTTAATTAATTTTTCAAAGTTAGATTTCACAAATTAAATATCGATCTCGGACAAGAGCCCCCCAATTTCTGTTACATTAACGAATAACAGAAATGAGAAACCAGCAGCTAAATTCAAAACACAATTTAATTATATATACAATATTATACAGAGATGGTTTACAATGTCTAAAGTAATTGGTGGTGGTACAAGAGTGGTACGATGATTTAAAGTGTTACTTATCTGTATGCGAATGTCCTGGTATAATCCTCGATCCTTCCAGGTTTCAAATTAACAATAATCACAAATCCACAAGGAAAATTGAATGTCCACCGATGATTTGTAAAGTTCCAGGCAATATGAATAAATCCACACAAAGTGTTGTAATAATCCACAGATAAAATCACAATAGCTCTCCCAATAGAATCTTATATGGCACTGTACAATTCTTGATATGTCTCATTACAGGTCTCATTACAGTTCTCATTACAGTTCTGATTAGCCTTGGACAGCTGGAGTATATATAGCTAAACCCTAATTCAAGAATATTGGAGAACCTTCTACTTCTAGAAATATCTAACTAAAAGCAGTAAACAAATAAACACACATAACTTTCTGGAAATAGATCATTCTAGATCTCTACTTAAAATCAACATGTTTACAAACATATTTGTTTATACATGATTATATTCTAGAAAGTTCTATAACCTAGATGAATGATATGACCTTTATAGGATGTATTGCTAAAACAAAACTATAGGAGTTATCTCCCTTATCTCATAACTACATGTATTTAGTGTCATACATAACAGAATACAATAATTTACAATTAGGATTTCCAAATAAAACATAATGACGCCATTAATGGCATCACTAAAAACAATGATACACTGGTCTTCACAAATGTACATACAAAGACTTACAATAATGTGGTAAAAATCATTATTTCAAGGATTAAACTGCACGAAAGGTGAGCAGGTATATAATTGAATATGTCTGTATCCAATTGCGTTCATACCACCTTTAACGCAATCAAAACACTGTTCAATCTCTATATATTTACAAATGCCCCTATATAGTCAACGGGAGGGGAGTTGCGTTCAAATTAGCGTAAACGCAACGACGTATGAATACAAACCCAGAGTAGGATCTGACTACTTCTAGCTCACGCTTCGGTAAATTTGCGTCATATGATAATCTAAATAAGATCAATTATTTGATATACATTTTTCCTTTTCACAGATGACAGATTTGCTTTGAATTAATAATAAACAAAAAAAAAGAACTATTTTGTTCTTCTATTTGTCTCAAGACTGATCCTTAGGCGGCACAAACAATATTATGCTCGTCAGTACTCGGTTGACAGTAGTAGGTTTGTGTAAACAAAGTTTCTTCGTTGTCGGGTTTCAAAATAACAATAAAGAACTGTTATTAAATCCAATTAAATATGTATTTGATATCAAAACAGAATATGTGTTCAGGAATTGTAACGGTAATAAACAACAAAATGAATCGCTGGTCGGGGCTACAACCGGGGGCTTTCCTCAGGAATGTTCGGGGAATTCCAAAATTACCTCAGTCACACACCATGCAAACAAATGTCTATCATCCTATGGTATTTCCTTACCAGTTAGCTGTTGTGGCCTGTTGATGTACTTGGCTATACAGAGCTAAGTGATGCGTGGTGTTGCTTGTTCGATGTCTCAAATCGGTCTGGTGTTTCAAAAGCGTCTCTCTCACCCCAACTCGCTCTCACTCGGACGCTTAATCTCCATTGGCCTTACCGTAATTATACCACACTCTCCCCAATTTTCTTTTTGGGATGCTGGGGGCAATAAGTTTGATCTGTGGTAAATATGTTGTTGACCAAAGAATGGATAACATACCCTGAGCCTCCTGCGATGTCGCTAAGGGTGGGTCTGTTGTTGTCGCTCCCAATGTCATATGCGGAATCGCTAATGGTAGCTGGTATGCGATGTCGCTCCAGGTAAAATTGGTGCATTTGGTAGGGGAGCCCGAAATCGGTTCTCATCCTAGCAGGGACCGAAAAATCGGACACCATTCCTTTCCATTAGCTCCATCACCTCCTCAACAGTCATGTCTTCAAGGACATCTGCCACAGCCTGGGCTGTCCTGTTCAGGAAATGAGGGGCACTCCATTGATGTTGCTGGCATAGTGGAAAGTATGGTGCGTCTGTCTCAATTAGAAGATTCTCCTTCGGAATCGATAGGAGTGCCTCTTTTTGCTCTTCGCCAAACTGGGCCACAATGCCAGAGAAACTGAAATGGGTGTTGGGAAAGCCAATACGCTAGCACTTCACAACATGTGCCGTCCCAGTGAAACAATGGAGTTGGATCTTCTGATGGCGGTCCACCCTGGCCTCAAGAATATTCAGGCACCTCATGTAGGCCTCAACTCCAGCCTTGTCTCCCCGGGTTCCTCGGATATGTAGAACCAGGACCTTGTCGCTTGGTAGGAATTGAAGCAGGGACTTAAGCTGCCTTTCCTGGTAGTACCAGTGTTCGGGTGGTTGAACTGTATGATCAATTCCCACTTCACCAAGTCCCACAACTCCGGATACAGTCAGTAGCACCTTCAGCCGATCTAAGTCCACTGCAGTCAGATATTTTTTAGGGTGAATCCCTACGACAACCCTGACATTTTCCTGTCGCAGCAGTTGGATCTCCTCCTCTTTAGGGTAGGTACTTGGATCACAATATACTGCCACTGCGCCTGCCACTTCGACCCTGACCTCAGCAGATGTTTCAGGCAATCTGGTCACGATGTCGCTAACCTCTGCCCTGCTGTTAAGCTGAAGCTTATTCCGAAGACGATCTAGGTGGAAATGGATGAGGGCTGCTGGAGAATTCACAGGGTCCAGACTAAATTCCCCTGGAATCTCCCATCCCTGCACCCGGCAGACTTCCTCCATAGCCTGTTGTTGCAACGGGGTAACCTTCCATCCAGGATACATCAGGTGGTTCCTGTTAATGTGGTCAACAAGGTCGCGCAATGTTGTCTTCGGCCCCAGCATGCAATTCACCATTAGAGACAGACAGGTATATCTGGTCTTGGTGAGGTCGTCTGACAAAGGAAGACAGTCCGCGAAAATCGCTGGGACATGTCTTTGGACCAGATGGAGTTTTGGATACGTCGTTCTCTCTTCACAGCCCCCGATGAAACATTCAGTGGCTCGACGACTCTTTCCACTCCCTCCATGCCTTTCCCCAGTCTCCTTGTATGATATTTTTCTTGGATTAGGTTCGCGTTGTCGCTTCACACGCTTCTTCTGGGGCTCAAAGTAGGTCACTGTCCTTTGAGTGTCTTGCTTTTTGCTTAGTCCATGCAACGGTGACCCTCTCTCTGGGTTCGCTCCCACACCAGTGTCATGCCGTGCCTTTCTCTTCTTTTCTGTGAACCACGGCCTCTTTGGGGATTCAAATTCGGATGTGATATCGCTTGCCGAAATTTGTATCTGTAAGTTATCCTTGGTGGACAACACTGGAGGGGTTCCAGGAAGCTTAGCGGGAGACGGAGTCGTTACTACCGGGGAACCATGCGTTTCCGTTGGTGGTTCCGTCCCATCTGCTACTGCCTGACTGAATGTCTTGCTAGCAGACGCGGTTCCTTGGTTCCCTAGGTCCACTGTCACAGATTGAATGGTGGGGTCTTGCTTCTTCCTGTAGTCCGTGGTGGTCTGGAATACTTCGTCCTTGACTGGGGCAACTGACCTCTCTTTTTGCCTCCAGATATGTTCGGACACCCACTTGTTTGAGAACAGGGATTTTCCACATTCTGCTGCCTCCCTCAACCAGCTTTTCCTCCCCTTCTCTTTTGCTATTGCAACCTGGCCTTGGACTTTCCAACTGCTTTGTGGTTAGCGTTTTGTCGTTGAACAGCTTTCCGAATAAAGTGGTAGGGTCCAGTAGGCGAGCCTTCGCTGTCGACTGCTCCACCTCCACAAGGATATTCTCTCCTTGCTTCACCTTCCGACTTGTCATCTCTTCTGTAAAAGAAAAAGACATTACATTGGGGTTGTTGGTTGGCAATTCGTGCACTTAAATTTGTCTATGTCCAGAGCATCTGAGGGTGATATGTTGATACATAAGCCATGGAACCACTCCTCACAGTAGTCGCACTGGATCATAAACTGACCATCCCACGGTTTTCTACACAGGCAGTACGTTCCGTTGTCGGCAACAGTGTCTGGAACAGGGATATCATCAGCAGAGAAATATCGTAGCCACGCGGGCAATTGCCTATCGCGACACGGTTTCAGTTTATCGTGATTTAAAACCATAACCTAATTTCGTAATTTCACCCTAAACAGATAGGGAGTAAGTTTCTCTGTTATAACACCTGGTCCTTTCCAAGGTGGGCAGAGTTTCTTGCATTTTCCCTTCTGCGCACTGTCATCCAGGATGTACACTTTATCCCCTTTGTCGTAGGATTTCTTCAGAATGCGTAGGTCGTAATTCCTTTTCATCCTTCGTTGAGTCACCTGTAACTTTTTACGGGCATGATCATGGGCTCTATTAAGAGACGCGACAAGTTGGGTCACATATGGTGCCACTTCTTGAGGTATTGTCCTTCCGCAATGTTCGAACATCAAATCTGCTGGTAGATTAACCTCCCTGCCGAGCATCATCACGTTAGGTGTTTGGCCAGTATTTCGGTTCACCGTCGATCGCATTGCTCCGGCTAGTTGCGGAAGGAATATATCCCAGTCAGTTTGTCGCTTCCCAACGAAGCATCTTACTGCGTCCATGAGAGTTCTGTTGTATCTTTCCACTTGTCCGTTTGAGGAAGGGCGATACGGAGTCGTTCTCGCCTTGTGCATATGCAGCACATCTCAAAGAGCTGCGAACAGGTTACTCTCAAAATTGCGCCCCTGATCTGAAAATAACTGGAAGGGCATCCCAAAGCGTGAGAAGAAGTTGTTTACTGCTGCTTTCGCTGTTACTTCCGCTACCTGGGATTGGACTGGAATTATTTCGACCATTTGGTAAACTGATCGACCATTATCAATATGTGTTCCTTTCCACGTTCTGTTTTTGGTAAAGGCCGAAGGAAATCTATATGTACCCTCTCCATTGGTGCTCCTGCATGGTACTCCGTCAGAGGATATTTAGCGTGTTTTGTCGGTTTTTCATTTCGGTTGCAGACCTCACAGGAACCAACAAAATTTTCAATATCCTTGGTAATTCCATACCAGAAGAACTTTTCCCGCAACTTTAAACGAGTTCGCGATATTCCTTGATGGCCAGCCGATGGTAGGTCATGGTGCAAATGAAGGGCCGTTGCTATCAATCCTTTAGGGAGTACTAAATCCTTGGCATTTGAGTCTTTCTATTTGATGAACATAATTCCGTCCCGAAATCGAAGTCGATCTCTATTTATCCAGAAAAAACTTGGTTCCGGGCTAGAAAGAAATAGTTCCCTCTCGGACGGAGTCTGTTGACTGTTCATCCAGTTGAGTACTGGTTTGAGTACTGGATCCTTCTCTTGCTCTTGACGAATTTCCTCGCACGAAAACCCCCAACATGCTTCCATGCCGTTCTCCGATTGTAGCATCCAAACTACCGAACCAGCCTGCGACAGGATGGATACCTTCCGTATACGGAGTATACTCTCCATTTGCAGGTTGTTGGTTATATACCTCCACAGTTACTTGGGTCATGTCTTCCGTCCCTCCAGGGTCCCACTCTCTTCCATCAGTGTCCACCACTGAGATCGGCACAATGTCATCCACAGTTTCAATGAAATCAGCCCTTTGGGAGTGTGAATTTTGGCAGTAGTTGCACCCACCGCATGGTAGATTTTCTAATGGCACACCGTGTATATAGTGACTCTGGTCAGCCCAGCATCTGGATAATGCATCGGCATTCGCATGTAGCTTACCCCTCCGATCATGTTGTACTGGCTCAATTCCTCCATCCAGCGGGCTAATTGGCCTTGGGGCTGCTTAAACCGCAGAAGCCACGTCAGACTGCTGTGATCAGTTCGTATTTTGAATGGTCTGCCCAAAAGGTAATGTCGGAACTGTCTACATAGTCTTACAATCGCCAATAACTCTTTCCTAGTGGTACAATAACGTCGCTGCTCAGGAGTTAGAGCATAGCTAGCATACGCAACCACTTTTTCCTTGCCCTCCTGTAGCTGTAGCAACTCCCCACCAATAGCTTCATTGGAAGCGTCGGTGTCTAGAAAGAAATCATCCGTCGCGTTTGGTAAAGTTAGGACTGGGGGTTGTGTGAGCTTACATTTCAAAGCCTCAAATGCTTGTTGTTGGTCGGGTCCCCAAACAAATTTCTTCTTCCCTGTTATGTTGTACAGCAGTGTCGCTATGTGTGCAAAGTCTTTAATAAATAACCGGTGATAATTTGCTAAACCCAGAAAACGCTCCACATCCTTAGAGTTGGACGAATTGCTCTCCAATTCTTTATGGCTATTATTTCTGTCTCCGACATCTCAAGGGAGTTTTCGCTTACAATCCTTCCTAGGAACTCTACCTTCTTTTGGAAGAAAATGCACTTCTTTGGCTTTAATTTCAAGCCATACTTCCGGAAGCGCGACAGTGTTTCCACTAGGTTTGTCAAATGATCCTCAAAGTTCTTTCCCAGCACCACAATATCATCTAGGAAAGCAAGTGCGATTTTCCAATTTAAACCCCTTAAAACCAAATTGATTACTCTGGAGAATGTTGATGGCGAATTACATAGACCAAATGGCATCTTGATAAACTCAAAAAGGCCGTACTTGGTAATAAAGGCTGTCTTCTTCCGATCTTGTTCCGCAAACTTAACCTGCCAGTATCCCCAAATAGCATCTAGCTTCGAAAACCATCTGTTTCCTGATAGGGTGTCCACACAGTCCTCTACCAATGGTAATGGGTACACGTCCTTAACTGTTATGTTGTTGAGAGCTCGATAATCGATGCAGAATCTCACTGAACCGTCTCGCATCCTCACCAGAACAGGTGGTGAGGCCCACTCGGAGACCGATGGTTGAATTACGCCAGCTTGGAGCATCTTGTTGAGTTCATCCTCCTCTTCTTTCGCAAAATGTAAAGGAGTCCGTCTCATGCGTTTCTTAATCGGTTTACCCTGGGTTTCGATTGTATGCTCAATATCTTTAAAGGTAGGTTTCGCCCAACCAAATAAATATTTTTTTTGTGAAATGCGATAAGCGGAAGAAAAGATGAAAAAACATATTAAAATATCTCAATTTAATTTCTTTATGTGTTTGAGATTGAACAAATGTGTCTTGAATACAAAATTGAAGGAAATCCTTGATTAATTACGGTGTCCGTCAGACAAAATAATATGCAAATGAAGCTGCGATGGATTGTGTTGTCGAAGTTTGGCGCATGCGCATTGTCACGCACTAAAAGTAAACAAAATGGCTGAACGAAAGTGTGTGCGATGAAAAAAATATATCTGAATCGGCAACAAAGTGGAGGAAATTATAATGGATTCGGTGGCACCCTAGGATATCTATAGGGAATTAAATTCAGAAATGGCATGTAGCAATAAAAGAAACAGAAGCCACATCTCAAGCGAACTTGCCGGGATCTGTTGGGACTCGTGTAACGGCATTGCACGTGGTGAGTTAAATTTCAACACATATGCCAGCGCACAAACAGCCGCAGACTAAATACATGTATATTTGGTGTACAAAGTTAGCGAGCGTGTGTAAGTAACATGAAGTGTTTTAGATTATATGATATGTATAAACAGTCCCTCGCACTTCGATTTGTTAACTAAACATGCCGTGGCAAGACTGTCACTTCTATCTGACATTTTGTTGCACGCTTCCGTATGTTGCTGCGGCCTCGTTTTGGAAAAAATACGTCATGTTCTATGTAAATCTTGACTTCGCTCTATTTTTAGAGGAGTATTTTCCTGGTCAAGCTAGGCAACTGACCACCCATATTGTTCGCTGTATGCATTGAAAATGATCTGAAGATTATATCTATGTATAGGATAAATTTCAGTTTCGTAGTCTTTATATTTCATTGGGCGAAACCTACCTTTAAAAGACCCAATGTCAAATGTATGGGAAGCAAAAACATCTTGAAAACCACATATGACATTAGTCAAAAGCACGAACTCCCTTTCTGAAAGGTGGTCCTTAGACGTTTCTAGCATATTCCTCAGATGCTCAGGAATCTCCACTGGTCCGAATGTTTGGTGATTATCCGTCTGTGCACGTGGTTCTACCTCAATTTCCTGGTCAGGTTCAGGAAAGATTTCTGCCTCAACAGCTGATCCTACCTCCTGGCCCTTCTTTACCACTACAAAGTTTTCTGATACATTTAGGACACAGATATCTGGCTCCTCTCTGCTTAAATGTATTGTACGAGGAATCATCAAATTTGGGTTTCCACTCGACTCAATGCAATAGTCCGGTAACGTTGCCTGCATGTGACATTTAACCCAGGCTACTGAATTTGGAGGTATTGTTCAGCGTTTTGCTACGGTCACTTTACATACTCTGGGCTCGTGGTCGATGTTCCCAACTCTAAGTGACGTCGTGTTCTTTCCAACCGTCAACATGTGATTTTGCATATCAATCTTAGCGCCCTGCCTAACTAAAACATCGAAACCTAGGAGCATGTCATCCTCTATTGGTGCCACGTGTATAATTTCGTTAAACACCGTTGATCCAAATCAGAGTTTCACAGGTCCTATTTTGCGGCCTAGTATAACAATGTCCTTTCCTGCAGTCATGAACTTCATTTGACATAGCGTAGGTGGCTTAGGATCCAATGACTCATAAACTTGCTCGGAGATAATAGTTGACTCCGCTGCTGTATCCACAATTGCGCATTTGACTTGACACGGTTAATTACAAGCGTCCCCACATCTTCATTACTCTCCTTATCTGTTGGTGCGTCTACCACTTCCCATTCTTCCTGTTCACAACCGACAACCGAGCTGATGGTGAAGCCCACACTTGACCCTGTCTGTTCAATTTCAGATTCCTCCTGCTCAACGGTCAAAGAATGTGACACCCCGTAATCGGTTGTGTCAAGATTTTCTGAAATGGCCTTAATGTCTGTGGACATTTGCCTACTATTGGGTCGGTAATCCGGCCGTCGATACCAACCCTTTGTCGTTTAAATCTTCTTGTTTAAACTGCACTCTTCTTGATTCTTGCAAGGCTGGACAATCCTTCTTAAAGTGTCCTTACTTGTGACAGTGGAAACATCCCTCCCTTTGTTGGGTCCGATAAGGCGATTGGCTTCGGCTTGGAGATCGTCTCCTGCTCCTCATCTCGGTGAGCAAATTACCCATTTTGGGAGACAATGCGTCCATCTGATACTCCACTCTCCCAGAAGATCTCTGAAATTCTGCCTTTAAAGCTGACAATGCAAGTTAAAAACATGCAGTTGAAATTAAAAAAAAATATTAACGAAATATTTTTTTTCAAAAATTGTTTCTCAGACATCCCCTAGTTATGACAGTGTGGTATCTAAGGAAGTGGCAGCCATTTTTCTTTAGCTCTGCTTAGTAACCTTCACTGGCCAACCCCCTATATAAAGCACGGGACACTTGACACACGTGTATCATTCTAAGCATATCTTGTCTCAGATACACATGCCCCGATATTGCAAATAACAATGTCAAATTGAAAATAAACACTGCACTCACCTGACAATATTTCATTGAAGTAATAGATGAATGTGTTGTCAGCTATATCCCAACATATGTCCAATACGAACTAATAAAACACTTCAATATACATTTAGTTTTACACGTACATGTACAACGACACGTGTGTGTCCTTGATAGTTGTCGCTCGTTCGGGTCAGGTACATAGTCACGTGTATATGGTCAGTTGAGTGCGTCGGGTACGATGATATACGTGAAGATATGTGGACGGATTATTTTTGGATTTCTTTTCACTTGCGTTGGAATTTTATTTTGAGAAACATCTAAATGACAACTTAGAGGAGTTGACATGTTTTCTTGCTAAAAAAAGTCCCATATAGTTTTACAGGTGAGGGTTTTGTTTACCTATTTGTAGGTGATATAACCTGTGGACTGCTAGGTGTATAGGTACATGAATGAGCGCACGTGTGTCGATTCACGCGCTTTATATAGGGGTCGGTGAGTCGTCGGAATGTAAAACAAAAATGGCTGTCCTCAACCGGGGAATGTCTCATAAACGATTCTTGGAAAAACGAGTATACTTATTTAAAAAAAAATCATGTTAATAATTTTAACTTGCATTGTCAGCTTTAAGGAATCCACCACACTCTCCAAATTATCCACTCTTTTTTCCATGCTGCTTCGTGTATCCCCTTTCTTAAGAATAGGAGGTAATATTGACCCCTGGCTTTCCCTAGGCTTCTTTTGCTTCACCTCCCTAACATATGTTGGAGCGCCTTCCTCTGCCTCATAGTCCAGCTCACTGTCCGGTTCACACCTGGCTTGGTATATTGACGGACTTATTGGATCCGCCTTAGACTTGGTGGTGTGCTTCCCTTTATTGGAACGTCGGATACACCGGAACCATTCTATTTCCTCCATTGCCGACTCTATACTATTATGCTTCTTCATGCATGTATGTTGTCCGGCCGCCTTGTCCGTACATCCGAGACCAAAACTGCATTACAGCGGTTTTTCGTACCCATTTATCAGGCAGTCCCTTGTATGCTTTCACTGCCAAGGTAAGTACCCTATCCGCCCATTCTTGCAAAGGTTCACCCTCCTCCTGACATGCTGCGGAAAATTTCGCTTGCAATGTCTCGGGTAGTTCATCTACTTTGAACCGTCGATCAAACTCTGCCATTAGTTAACCATAGGGTATGTCCCCATTCATCTCCATCAGATGGCTGTAGTAGTCGCCAGCCTTACCACTCAAACTCCAGCAAAGGGCATGCTTCCTCTCCTCGTTACTCCAGTTACAAGTCTCTGCAAAGCTTGTGAACTTCTGGCGAAATAAAAGCCAACTGTAGCGTCCGTCAAACTGGAGATTCTTCGGAAGTGTCAACGGTTTAAACCCCTGAGAGCGTACTGGCTTTCTCTCCTCTGCCCTCCTATGAACCTGCTTTCTTCGTGGTGTCATTCCTTGTTGTTGGTGTGAAGACGCATTATAGCTGTCCTCCTCCTCTTCCTCAGATTCATAACCGTATTCGGTTTGGCCCTTGCTGTCCTGCTCACAATCGTCATAATCGTCTTGTTGGTGTTTCGACATGGATTTAAACCCAGGTGCAGATGTAGGCTGTTGGCCCTTGTACCTTAAAAATTCCGAAACATCCTCCACAAATTGTTTCTGGTCTGTGGCTGGGGTGTCGGTATATTCCTGGAGCTTCCCAAAATGTCTATTTGGGGTAAAATCCACCAGTCCTAAAAAAGCTGCATCAACTCGTAGTCTTGGAATTGTGAAAATATTATCGAAAGTAATGTTTCCTATTGTTCTCCGAATTCCTTCCAACATTAGGTAGAGCTAGTAAATCCGTCGCCTTGCAGAAATCAATGCGAACTTTTGCCATGTTGTAATGTGTGTAAAAAACAAGATGAAACAATGAAAAGGAAATTTATTTCACAGAAAATTGTAACAACGACAATGTTAATAAGACTTCTAACAGATAGCGATGTCGCTTATCAGTCACATTAAAGTCTATCAATGATTCTTTATAATATGCTAACCAATAGCGATGTCGCTTATCAGTCAAATAACAGACTATCAATGATTATTTTTACAATATATTAACCAATAGCGATGTCGCTTATCAGTCAAATAATAGACTATCAATAATTTGCTATACGATGTTAACAGACAGCGGTGTCGCTTATCCGTATCAATGAAATTCTATAATTTGTTAACCAATAGCGGTTTCGCTTATTTGTCAACTTGGGATGTAGTTGATAAAGTAATAATTTTGGGGCTCCTGAAATAATTCTGTTTATAATATAATATTGCTTGTATCAACACATCAGATTTCAGATGCTATGTCCATAGCAAGGTGTAGTAATCAACAGGTAGAAATATAAAATATAACTTATGGGTGGAAATAGTATACAAATCAAAAGTATTACAACATATCACACAATAACAAATATTAACAAATGCTGAAGGTTTGTGATGAAATTGTTCTGAAAATTATTTAATGAAATTAACACAGATATAATATTTGTTTTGAACTTGCAACCACACTATGTTGTCACAGTGTCCTGGAACGTTTTGGTCGAAAATCGATTCCAAAACAATAGCCAAGTTTTGTTGCACGGTTTGTTTACACCGGAAGTTCAATGACGTCACCGCCCGTGCTGTCAAGTGACAGTATGGCGGGAAAACTCCAAGCCAAAAATTGTTGAGCAAATTTCACGTTATCGCTTAAATTTGCAAAAATCAATTTGTTTAAATATCAAACAAATTTGTTGAAGAAAGAAAATTCCGATCTTTCTGATATTAATAACCAGGAACATATATTATCCCCATATACGTAATCTCGTACAACGACACGATATCGTTTCAAAGGGATATAGGCGAGGTGTTTTTAGTCTAAACCTTTCCTCTAGGTATCCCGCTGGTCGCCCCGTTCCAAAACAATAAACCTCGTCGCCAATATGGTATTTCCTTACTAGTTAGCTGTTGTGGCCTGTTGATGTACTTGGCTATACAGAGCTAAGTGATGCGTGGTGTTGCTTGTTCGATGTCTCAAATCGGTCTGGTGTTTCAAAAGCGTCTCTCTCACCCCCACTCGCTCTCACTCGGACGCTTGATCTCCATTGGCCTTACCGTAATTATACCACAATCCGTACAATAAAATAAAAGTCATATCTATGAAGAATTTAGACTATATCGCGTTCGTAAACCGATACATATATGACAAACACTCAGCAGCTCAACGGTCATACCATTAACAGTCTATGTCACAGTACTTTCCTCGGTTGAAAATCAAAAATGGCGGCTCGCTTCACGTCGGACCGCGTCACTACCCTGACAGTTATCTCAATTTTTATTCGAAATTGACATTATTGATATATGATCAAATTGAAAAAAAAAACATATTTTAAAAATAATTGAAAGGTGTCATTGTTATATTTCAAATCAAACTGCAGCTATAACATTCAACAATCGGAACTATATCTTCGGTCATCCTGACTACCGTAGTTACCTAGCTTAGCAACCAACATCATTTTAAATTTGACAACGAACATGTAAAAAAAGACTTATTTATGTAAATATATAGATTGAACAATGTTTTGATTGCGTGCCACCTTTAACGCAATCAAAACACTGTTCAATCTATATGTATATGTTGATGATGGATAATCGGTTCTAGGAAATAGGAAACCTCTCGCTTCAGTGATTTCAATAATTAGGAAGGTATCGCGTGCTAAATTTCTCGTTAATACGAAAGACTGTGCTGAAAGGATATGGAAATAGTCATTAGGGGTGTGATAGATTGACTCCCCCCACTTACCGACAAATGATTAAATACTATACATTAACTTGTAAATAGTTTGATCGGGATGTTACTCATGGGACTGAAGGAAGGCATGCACCAGAATCTACAGAATACAAACTGATTGGTTATCTAAAACGACAGAAAAACGTGGGGAATACCTACCTCAAAAATGATAATGGGGGGGGGGGGGGCCAGGGGGGGGGGGCAACTGCCCCCCCGTTCCCCAGGACGGGGGGGGGCAAACATGTCTTTTTGCCCCCCCCCCCTCCCCATTTTCGCCGACTGAAATTTTCTAAAAAAGCTTATTTGAAAGAAAAAAGGGTCCTCCTGCACATTTTTCGTACTTCATTCTAGAAAATTTTCCGCTGCGCGGCGCATTTCCTAAAGGGTTCAAGCACATAATGTCAAACCTTAAATTGTAAAAATTCAATACACACAAACTAGACTAAAAATGTCCATCAAGGGATTCTATGTACTATTTAAAAAATGTCTCTTAAAAGATCAATTTGTTTATATGTCTTAGCGAGACAATTAATTCATTTTTTTTCTGTTACACAACAATGTGCCGATGGTGTGAAGCCGGTATATTCAGATCGAGTAGGGTTCCATAATGTTATGACGACACAATTATCATTTCTAAATGCAGATAGCTTTAAATCGAAAAATTACCATGTTAAGAACGCTTTATAATCATTAAACTTGATCGTAAAACTCATCTCAGCCATTCTAAATCGTAATTTTTTTCCCGGGGGAGACCCCAGGACCCCCCTAACACTAAATTCTCGCGCCTTTGGGCGCTCGCAAATTCATCAAAATGCATCGTAAAACTCATCTAAGCCATTCTAAATTGTAATTTTTTTTTCCGGGGGAGACCCCCGGAACCCCCCAAACACCAAATTCTCGCGCCTTTGGGCGCTCGCAAATTCATCAAAATGCATCGTTGACTCATCTAAGCCATTCTAAATTGTAATTTTTTCCCGGGGGATACCCCCGGACCCCCCCCCCAAACGCTAAATTTCTCGCACTTTCGGGCGATCGCAAAATCATCAAAATACATAAAACTCATCCCGAGGGTCACCCACAGACCCCTAATAAAACACAAAAATCTTGCGCCTTCGACGCTCACACGCTAATTTGGCCAATTTGCGTATTCGTTAATTTCCTTTTAGCGACCCCACTGTCTATAAATGTGTACAAGAATTAAATTTAGTGATATATGAAAAATGTACATAAAGCATATATTATATGGTTGGGAGTTGAATTAATCTCCTCCTGTAGGTGTGGCGGGGGGGGGGGGGGGTTACAAAATATTGAGGACCTTTGCAACCCCCCCCCCCCCCCCCATGACGTTTCATCTTCCTACGCCACTGAGGAATATTAGTTTTCCACATTTAAAGATTATTTTCTAATTTACAATGGTTGACAAATGAAGTTTAAGCCATGTTTTTTATAAAACAATTTGTATTTGGCGTAAGAATGATAAGTCAAAAGTCAAACGAGACTTTTCATTCGACAGGGCACCGCGAATGAAGGTTCCTGGTTTATTTCACATATGTACATCACGCAAGTATAAAGTGGGGAGTTGCTCCCGTCTCATGCATTTCAGTGATCCATTTATATTTACCTACTTTCCCATTCGCGCACGTTACTGACTCTTGACGTACACTGTTTTCTATCGGAATTCGTTTGTGTTCGCTTCACCCACGTTTTTGACCAAACATTTTGTTTACATATGCAGTGCATTGTGGGAGGTCACTAATGTTCAACACTACTATACTTTCGTTACAAAATTCGACCGGACCGGTTCAAAATACAGAAAGATGGAATTTCCATTATAATTATTTTATTTGACACATTTGCACAATAATTGATATATATTAATTACTTAGTAAGATATCTGACACGTCCTAAATATGTATTTTACTCAATTTCACATGGTTTATTTAGGTTCATGTCCCTTTAAAATGTTCCTAAGCTAATTAAAGACTGTCTATAACAGACCGTTCTGTTTTCATTAAATTGTATATATATATCATCACGAACATCCAGGAAAATCGGTACCTTAACCAGTCGTATGCCCAATGTAAAGATACACGGCAACAGATGCAGCGAAATTTACAGATCTATTTACTGATAGAATGAAATACAATAGCATATCATCTATCACTGCCATTAAAAATGCAATGCCTCTGCAGCATTATTCTGATAACTCAGCTGTGACCAAACGAATATCTCGTGGGTAGAAGATCAGCCATGCATGGTGTAGAGTCATTTGGATATGAAGTAGATTATATAATTAGAGTTGTACAGTGACAGTACACCTAGCACCCTGACCCTGACGTACAGGTAAGTGGTTTTCTTGGATACATTTTGGTGACCTTTGTAACGGTAATTTTAAGTTAGATGTGCTATAACTAGGCTAAACTTATGACATGCTATTTTTGTTTTCATTGATCTATTGAAAACAACACGGTTTGATAAACAAAGCTGTTAAAATCATTTAAAATCACAGACAAATGTGTATGGTGGTATATAACCTTTAGTTAAAATACAGAATTTATACACCGTAAAATTCTTTATGTTGTATGTATGTTCATCTGCATAAGTCACTTTACAATTAATGATAACACTGTAATGAAATTGTACACCACAACTTTTGTTGATTTTTGGCACCACTCATTTCACTACACTAGACGTAAATGGCTGTATCTCCATTTGCCCACTTTTTATAATCTGATAATCAAATATCATGATTTATGGCAGTACTGTCAATATTCTTTTGAGCTTTTATTTGCATAAAACTTAACCTATGCATTTTAAGTATTCTAATTCTAAAAATGTTGGTAAATTTTGGAGTTAGTTAACATATGAAAAGCTCTTATTGATTCGTTAGTATGAAAATTATGACACATATATCTTTAGAGAAAAAATAACTACATCAATTTTTATTATTAAAGTAGGAAAACAAGCAAAAAATATATTAGTTTGGAAATAATATGATTTGAAATTCTCTTTTTACTATTAGCCATCATAGAGTGATTTACCTGTAAACATTCATTATCTGTCGTTTGTCGTCAATATATTTGTAATTAATCACTACTGTTAACAAAATATTGGCGAGTAAACAATAAAACATAAGTTATGTTTCATAATATATGTGAAATGTACATATCATTTATCACAATTATAGCACCGACATCTTAGCGCTAAATACAGCGTGCGCAGATCCTTTGAGATATAATACGATCCTATTAATACATCACGTCCTGTGAGATATAATACGGTCCTATTAATACATCTGGCCCTTTGAGATATAATACGATCCTATTAATACATCACGTCCTGTGAGATATAATACGGCCCTATTAATACATCTGGCACTTTGAGATATAATACGATCCTATTAATACATCACGTCCTGTGAGATATGATACGGTCCTATTAATACATCACGTCCTGTGAGATATAATACGGTCCTATAAATACATCGGATCCTTTCAGATATAATACGGTCCTATTAATACATTAGGTCCTTTGAGATATAATACGGTTCTTCCAGATGTTACCAGAATCAATCGATATTGTATACATTATAGCTTTTATTATATTTTCATAATTTTGTAATGTGAAAATATGTATCTTTGGCATATTAGTTATCTCAACTTCATTATTAATCTAGGTCGATTTATTAATGAAGCCAATGTTATTGTTTTGTACATACATGTATTTAACCTGAACCCCTCCATATATTTGTTTAGTAAATACAAGTATATAACCTGTACTCCACTATATATTTGTTTTGTACATACATGTATTTAACCTGAACTCCACCATATATTAGTTTTGTACATACATGTATTTTACCTGTACTCCACTATATATTAGTTTTGTACATACATGTATTTTACCTGTACTCCACTATATATTAGTTTTGTACATACATGTATTTTACCTGTACTCCACTATATATTAGTTTTGTACATACATGTATTTTACCTGTACTCCACTATATATTTGTTTTGTACAAGTATATAACCTCTATTCCACTATATATTTGTTTTGTACATGTATTTTACCTGTACTCCACTATATATTTGTTTTGTACATGTATTTAACCTGTACTCCACTATATATTAGTTTTGTACATACATGTATTTAACCTGTACTCCACTATATATTTGTTTTGTACAAGTATATAACCTGTACTCCACAATATATTTGTTTTGTACATGTATTTTACCTGTACTCCACTATATATTTGTTTTGAACATAAATGTATTCAACTTGTACTCCACTATATATTAGTTTTGTACATACATGTATTTAACCTGTACTCCACTATATATTTTTTTGTACATACATGTATTCAACCTGTACTCCACTATATATTAGTTTTGTACATACATGTATTTTACCTGTACTCCACTATATATTAGTTTTGTACATACATGTATTTTACCTGTACTCCACTATATATTAGTTTTGTACATACATGTATTTTACCTGTACTCCACTATATATTAGTTTTGTACATACATGTATTTTACCTGTACTCCATATATATTAGTTTTGTACATACATGTATTTTACCTGTACTCCACTATATATTAGTTTTGTACATACATGTATATAACCTGTACTCCACTATATATTTGTTTTGTACAAGTATATAACCTGTGCTCCACTATATATTTGTTTTGTACATGTATTTTACCTGTACTCCACTATATATTTGTTTTGTACATGTATATATAACCTGTACTCCACTATATATTTGTTTTGTACATGTATTTTACCTGTGCTCCACTATATATTAGTTTTGTACATACAAGTATATAACCTGTACTCCACTATATATTTGTTTTGTACAAGTATATAACCTGTACTCCACTATATATTTGTTTTGTACATACATGTATTTTACCTGTACTCCACTATATATTAGTTTTGTACATACAAGTATTTAACCTGTACTCCACTATACATTTGTTTTGTACATGTATTTTACCTGTACTCCACTATATATTTGTTTTGTACAAGTATATAACCTGTACTCCACTATATATTTGTTTTGTACATGTATTTAACCTGTACTCTACTATATATTTGTTTTGTACATGTATATAACCTGTACTCCACACTATATATTTGTTTTGTACACGTTATTAACTTGTACTCCACTATATATTTGTTTTGTACACGTAATTTACCTGTACTCCACTATATATTTTTGTACAGTTATAACCTGTACTCCACTATATATTTGTTTTGTACAGTTATACTCCTCCACTATTATTTGTTTTGTACAAGTATTTTACCTGTACTCCACTATATATTTGTTTTGTACATGTATATAACCTGTACTCCACTATATATTTGTTTTGTACAGTATTTTAACCTGTACTCCACTATATATTTGTTTTGTACATGTATATAACCTGTACTCCACTATATATTTGTTTTGTACATGTATTTTACCTGTACTCCACTATATATTTGTTTTGTACATATTTAACCTGTACTCCCTATAATTGTTTTGTACAGTATTACCTGTACTCCACTATATATTTGTTTTGTACATGTATTTTACCTGTACTCCACTATATATTTGTTTTGTACATGTATTATACCTGTACTCCACTATATATTTGTTTTGTACATGTATTTTACCTGTACTCCACTATATATTTGTTTTGTACAAGTATATTACCTGTACTCCACTATATATTTGTTTTGTACAAGTATTTAACCTGTACTCCACTATATATTTGTTTTGTACATGTATTTTACCTGTACTCCACTATATATTTGTTTTGTACAAGTATATAACCGTACTCCACTATATATTTGTTTTGTACATAGTATTTAACCTGTACTCCACTATATATTTGTTTTGTTACAAGTATTTAACCTGTACTCCACTATATATTTTGTTTTGTACATGTATTTATACCTGTACTCCACTATATATTTGTTTTGTACAGGTATTTTACCTGTACTCCACTATATATTTGTTTTGTACATGTATTTTACCTGTACTCCACTATATATTTGTTTTGTACATACATGTATTTTACCTGTACTCCACTATATATATTTTTTTGTACAAGTATATAACCTGTACTCCACTATATATTTGTTTTGTACAAGTATTAACCTGTACTCCACTATATATTTGTTTTGTACATACATGTATTTAACCTGTACTCCACTATATATTAGTTTTGTACATACATGTATTTTACCTGTACTCCACTATATATTTGTTTTGTACATACATATTTAACCTGTACTCCACTATATATTTGTTTTGTACAAGTATATAACCTGTACTCCACTATATATTTGTTTTGTACAGTATTAACCTGTACTCCACTATATATTTGTTTTGTACAGTATATACCTGTACTCCACTATATATTTGTTTTGTAACAATATTTTACCTGTACTCCACTATATATTTGTTTTGTACTATTATAACCTGTACTCCACTATATATTAGTTTTGTACATACATGTATTTTACCTGTACTCCACTATATATTAGTTTTGTACATACATGTATTTTACCTGTACTCCACTATATATTAGTTTTGTACATACATGTATTTTACCTGTACTCCACTATATATTTGTTTTGTACAAGTATATAACCTGTACTCCACTATATATTTGTTTTGTACATACATGTATTTAACCTGTACTCCACTATATATTAGTTTTGTACATACATGTATTTAACCTGTACTCCACTATATATTTGTTTTGTACATGTATTTTACCTGTACTCCACTATATATTTGTTTTGTACATGTATTTAACCTGTACTCCACTATATATTTGTTTTGTACATACATGTATTTTACCTGTACTCCACTATATATTTGTTTTGTACATACAAGTATTTAACCTGTACCCCACTATATATTTGTTTAGTAAATACAAGTATTTAACCTGTACTCCACTATATATTTGTTTTGTAGATGTATTTTACCTGTACTCCACTATATATTTGTTTTGTACAAGAATATAACCTGTACTCCACTATATATTTGTTTTGTACATGTATTTACCTGTACTCCACTATATATTTGTTTTGTACAGTATTTTACCTGTACTCCACTATATATTTGTTTTGTACATTATTTACCTGTACTCCACTATATATTTGTTTGTACAAGTATATTAACCTGTACTCCACTATATATTTGTTTTGTACATGTATTATACCTGAACTCCACTATATATTTGTTTTGTACATGTATTTTACCTGTACTCCACTATATATTTGTTTAGTAAATACAAGTATTTAACCTGTACTCCACTATATATTTGTTTAGTAAATACATGTATTTTACCTGTACTCCACTATATATTTGTTTTTACATGTATTATACCTGAACTCCACTATATATTTGTTTTGTTCATGTATTTTACCTGTACTCCACTATATATTTGTTTAGTAAATACAAGTATATAACCTGTACTCCACTATATATTTGTTTTGTACATGTATTTTACCTGTACTCCACTATATATTTGTTTTGTACAAGTATATAACCTGTACTCCACTATATATTTGTTTTGTACATGTATTTTACCTGTACTCCACTATATATTTGTTTTGTACATACAAGTATTTAACCTGTACTCCACTATATATTTGTTTTGTACATGTATTTTACCTGTACTCCACTATATATTTGTTTTGTACAAGTATTTAACCTGTACTCCACTATATATTTGTTTTGTACAAGTATTAACCTGTACTCCACTATATATTTGTTTTGTACAAGTATATAACCTGTACTCCACCATATATTTGTTTTGTACAAGTATATAACCTGTACTCCACTATATATTTGTTTTGTACAGGTATTTTACCTGTACTCCACTATACATTTGTTTTGTACAAGTATATAACCTGTACTCCACTATATATTTGTTTTGTACAGGTATTTTACCTGTACTCCACTATATATTTGTTTTATACATACATGTATTTTACCTGTACTCCACTATATATATTTGTTTTGTACAAGTATATAACCTGTACTCCACTATATATTTGTTTTGTACAAGTATATAACCTGTACTCCACTATATATTTGTTTTGTACAAGTATTTTACCTGTACTCCACTATATATTTGTTTTGTACAAGTATTTTACCTGTACTCCACTATATATTTGTTTTGTACATACATGTATTTAACCTGTACTCCACTATATATTTGTTTTGTACATGTATTTAACCTGTACTCCACTATATATTTGTTTTGTACATGTATTTTACCTGTACTCCACTATATATTTGTTTTGTACATACATGTATTTAACCTGTACTCCACTATATATTTGTTTTGTACAAGTATTTTACCTGTACTCCACTATATATTTGTTTTGTACAAGTATATAACCTGTACTCCACTATACATTTGTTTTGTACAAGTATATAACCTGTACTCCACTATACATTTGTTTTGTACAAGTATATAACCTGTACTCCACTATATATTTGTTTTGTACATACATGTATTTAACCTGTACTCCACTATATATTTGTTTTGTACAAGTATATAACCTGTACTCCACTATATATTTGTTTTGTACAAGTATATAACCTGTACTCCACTATATATTTGTTTTGTACATGTATTATACCTGAACTCCACTATATATTTGTTTTGTACATGTATTTTACCTGTACTCCACTATATATTTGTTTAGTAAATACAAGTATTTAACCTGTACTCCACTATATATTTGTTTTGTAAATACAAGTATTTAACCTGTACTCCACTATATATTTGTTTTGTACAAGTATTATATATATGTTTAACCTGACTCCACTATATATTTGTTTTGTACATGTATTTTACCTGTACTCCACTATATATTTGTTTTGTACAAGTATATAACCTGTACTCCACTATATATTTGTTTTGTACATGTATTTTACCTGTACTCCACTATATATTTGTTTTGTACATGTATTATACCTGAACTCCACTATATATTTGTTTTGTACAAGTATATAACCTGTACTCCACTATATATTTGTTTTGTACATGTATTTTACCTGTACTCCACTATATATTTGTTTTGTACATGTATTTTACCTGTACTCCACTATATATTTGTTTTGTACAAGTATATAACCTGTACTCCACTATATATATTTGTTTTGTACATGTATTTAACCTGTACTCCACTATATATTTGTTTTGTACATGTATTTTACCTGTACTCCACTATATATTTGTTTTGTACAAGTATATAACCTGTACTCCACTATATATTTGTTTTGTACATGTATTATACCTGAACTCCACTATATATTTGTTTTGTACATGTATTTTACCTGTACTCCACTATATATTTGTTTTGTACAAGTATATAACCTGAACTCCACTATATATTTGTTTTGTACATGTATTTTACCTGTACTCCACTATATATTTGTTTAGTAAATACAAGTATATAACCTGTACTCCACTATATATTTGTTTTGTACATGTATTATACCTGAACTCCACTATATATTTGTATTTTACCTGTACTCCACTATATATTTGTTTTGTACAAGTATATAACCTGTACTCCACTATATATTTGTTTTGTACATGTATTTTACCTGTACTCCACTATATATTTGTTTTGTACAAGTATTTAACCTGTACTCCACTATATATTTGTTTTGTACAAGTATTTAACCTGTACTCCACTATATATTTGTTTTGTACAAGTATTTAACCTGTACTCCACTATATATTAGTTTTGTACATACATGTATTTAACCTGTACTCCACTATATATTTGTTTTGTACAAGTATATAACCTGTACTCCACTATATATTTGTTTTGTACATGTATTTTACCTGTACTCCACTATATATTTGTTTTGTACATGTATTTTACCTGTACTCCACTATATATTTGTTTTGTACATGTATTTAACCTGTACTCCACTATATATTTGTTTTGTACATGTATTATACCTGAACTCCACTATATATTTGTTTTGTACAAGTATTTAACCTGTACTCCACTATATATTTGTTTTGTACAAGTATTTTACCTGTACTCCACTATATATATTTGTTTTGTACAATTATATAACCTGTATTCCACTATATATTTGTTTTGTACAAGTATTTAACCTGTACTCCACTTTATATAAGTTTTGTACAAGTATTATACCTGTACTCCATTATATATTAGTTTTGTACATATAAGTATTTTACCTGTACTCCGCTATATATTAGTTTTGTACATACAAGTATTTTACCTGTAATCCAAAATAAATTTGTTTTGTACATAAAGATTGAACAGTGTTTTGATTGCGTAAAAGGTGGTATGAACGCAATGGGATACAGACATATTCAATGTAGCGCGTTAGCGCTACATGTAGAATATGTCTGTATCCCATTGCGTTCACACCACCTTTAACACAATCAAAACACTGTTCAATCTATTTATTTACATAAATAAGTCTACTTTTACGTCAAATTTGAAACGGTGATGGTTGCTAAGTTGGGTAACTACGGTGGTCAGGATGACCGAAGATATAGTTCCGATTGTTGAATGTTATAGCTGCAGTTTGGTTTGAAATATAACAATGACACCTTTCAATTATTTTTAAAATATGTTTTTTTTTTCAGTTTGATAATATAACAATAATGTCCATTTCGAATAAAAATTGAGATAACCGAGGCGGAACGACTACCGGTACGGTATCGTTGTCAGGGTAGTGATGCGGTCCGAATTGGAGCGAATCGCCATATTTGATTTTCAACCGAGGAAAGTTACTGTGATGTAGCCTATTGATGGTATGACCGTTGAGCTACTGAATGTTTGTTATGTATGTATCGGTCTACGAATGCGATATAGACTAAATTCTTCATAGTCATGACTTTTATTTCATTGTACGGATGATAGACAAGTGTTTGCGTGAGTGTAGGCCTATTTTAACGGTGGTATGCCTAACGCTGCATGATGATACTGTTTCGGATAGGCTTCCTGTAATGTTTTCTTCTTCTGGAAACCAGTATATGATCTGTTAACCTATTGTTCGCTTAGATGCTCCGATAATTATTCACCGACAATCAGATGTTCTGTATATTTAGGTGAAATGAGTGACCGTACACACATGTACTACTGAAGTAACTATGGAATTCCCCGAACATTCCTGAGGAAAGCCCTCCGGTTGTAGCCCCGACCAGCGAATTATTTTGTTGTTTATTACCGTTACAATGCTTGAACACATCTTTTGTTTTGATGTCAAATACATATTTAATTGAATCTAATAAACCTCTTTATTGTTATATTGAAATCCGTCAACTTATGATGCAAAATCTTATCGAAGCGTGAACAAGAAGTAGTCCGAACCTACACTGCGTTTGTATTCATACGTCATTGCGATTACGTTAATTTGAACGCAACGCCCCTCCCATTGACTATATAGGTGCATATGTAAATATAAGTATTTAACCTGTACTCCACTATATATTTGTTTTGTACAAGTATTTAACCTGTACTTCAATATATATTTGTTTTGTACAAGTATTTAACCTGTACTTCACTATATATTTGTTTTGTGCAAGTATATAACCTGTACTCCACTATATATTTGTTTTGTACACATTATTAACTTGTACTCCACTATATAATTGTTTTGTACACGTAATTTATCTGTACTCCACTATATATTTGTTTTGTACAAGTATTTTACCTGTACTCCAATATATATTTGTTTTGTACAAGTATTTAACCTGTACTCCACTATATATTTGTTTTGTACAAGTATTTTACCTGTACTCCAATATATATTTGTTTTGTACAACTATTTAACCTGTACTTCACTATATAATTGTTTTGTACAAGTATTTAACCTGTACTCCGCTATATATTTGTTTTGTACACGCTATTACCTTGCTTGTACTCCACTATATATTTGTTTTGTACATGTAATTTACCTGTACTCCACTATATATTTATTTTGTACACGTAATTAACTGTACTCCATGATATATTTATTTTGTACACGTAATTAAGCTGTACTCCACTTTGTTGTTTACCGTTGCCATGGCGGTATTATGGACTGATGGACATTAACTGCCCTCAGTTAATATCATTGAAATGTTGACATTTATAACAGGATAAACTATGAGTTGGTGTTGAATAGTCTGAGAAAACACACTTATCGAAAACAGCGGGCCAGAGATATTGAAGTTTGTAACAACAAACGTATTAAACATAGAGTATATATGTATATGGTCGAATGAGGTCGACTTATATTATAATATTTGTCACATTATACATAAACATTTTGTAAAAGGGATGGCACACGATGATTGAAAAAGTAATAATTTTGCAGGAGGACAAAAAGGGTTTTTCACTGGATGTACATCAACAAGAGGTTTATCCTACTTAAAAATGGACCTGTTCAGGTAGAGCGACTAACAAACGTTTGACATTATTGAAGCTTCAGAACGTATGCACTGTAAAATTCTAGTTTTTTATGAATGCCTAACGTGTGTTAAAGATGGAAATATTCCTGCAGAATGTAGCTTTAAAATTACTAATATTACACTGTAAAATGTGTTATGAAATTGTAGATCACAACTTGGCTTCATGGTCTGACCGTATGTATTCATTTCACTGTACTGTACGTAGATGTAAATATTATAATTTTAGCAGAATTGCTAAAAACAATCTTTGGCTTTCGGCGATAGCCATCGAGAGTTGTGTTTTGTGGCAGATTTTCCTTTAAAAGTATAACGCTTAGAATTTTGTGCAGTTGACAAGTTATAATAACGCATGCGACTTAGTGCACTTCAACTTTTGGAGAATGTTCTTTGTATTAACTGATTGTTATTTAAATGCTAGAAAACCACATTCTTTTTTAATGTTTATTTTCAAACTACAATTTCTGTGACTCGTGACACTCCTCCACGTACTCATTCTGTAGCGTATTTAACATATGGATCGTTGCTGGTCAATGGTCTATGATGACTACTGGAAAAGATAAAAACAATATATGAATATTGATCAGCTGGTAGAGAATACTGTACACACAAAAATTAGATGAAGAAATCAATTTAGAGATTTCCATGATTTTATTTTATATCTTATTTGAAACTTGTTTGATTTGTGTAGTAAATAGTTTATATGATGTTTCATTCATTTCATTTTATTTTTTATTTTATCATTCATGACACCTTCATCACTTAATTAGTCAGTACAACTAATTCTGTGTGCTTAAAGTATACATGCCATTTATATGATTAAGCAGACGGTACTTTTGTTTCACACAAAGTTTTATTTTTGAATGTTAAAAAGAATTAATAAAGTATTTTTATTCATTGGATTTTTAGAAAATTGATCTTTTTGTAGAAATATATTTCATATATCAGGTTATACATACATGCAGTCTTTGTTTTCTAATATTGATCTGACGTTTCATTTTTTTAAAATGTGTGATTAGAGAAACAACCAACCATGGTGAAATAATCATTCATGCCAAAATGTAAACTCTTTAAATAAAAAAAAGAAATAGAATGCAATCCCTTTCATTAAGTAGTTCTACAATAAATACAACATTGATTACATAATGAACAGCATATATAGTGATAATATAAATGTATCAGGTTTGAACTTACCTTTGCACTGATTTTTCTACATTGTAATTTTCATTCATTCCCGCAATCATCCATATATAGTTCTTCTGTAAAAATAGAACACCTTTCAAATGCATTATCAATTCTAGATATGGATCTGAAACTCACAATTTTATTATTGGTTGAGTTTGTTGGTTGTATACAAGAACATAATAAACAGTCCATGTATCTATAATATACTAAGATGCCACTCCTGGTAAAATTTAATACTTCCTGCCCAGCATGTAAACGGCAAACCTATGTAGCTAGATGTCCATTCCCGCATCAACCCAGAAAGGAAATGTAAACAAACAGTAGATATAGCTATTTCTATAAATCACATATATGAACATATAATTTTATCATTACATATTAACAGATTATTTAGGTATACAAATAACACTTACAGGAACATTTTGCAGAATTAAATCCTTTAGATTTATGATCTTCGATGATGGGGTCAAATTCTCCTTATTTGAATATGTTGTTGGACTAAGTGTTCAAAACGTTCAAAATAGATGTTAAATACAAAATCGTGCAATTTATATCAAACATATATTCTATTTTAATTAAAATGTACTGAAATTACTTAAATTAATGACAGTCAACGGCAATTTAACTCTTTGTTTTACACACATGACCATTGACCAATAATATGCATGTGACCCCGTAAACTTGGCGTAAACAAACAGACACGTATGTAGAAATCTAGCTACAAGAGAAAGTCAACATCAATCTAGATATTATCACTTACCTTGAAATAGCAGAATTATTAACACGTGCTTTGTAGAAATTTTTAGATTTTATAAATTGGAAAGAAAACTTCAAATTTTGAAACTTGGTCGTTTTATGGAGCTCCAATTGAAGTAGTAGTTTGATTTTGTTATATCTAGGAATGCTGTTTAGATATAATAATAATTTGACCTCTGTTCAAAAGTATTTATGTATGTAATTAAGGTAGTGAAACCTCACTAGACTCAAACTCAAAACGTTAGGGTATGAAATTAAATACTCAAACTACGTAATACTTTTTTGATACTTATATACTTATATAGTAGTATACATTGTGCTTTGCTATGCCTCAGAAGTGTGGGTTGTAAAAAAAACCTGTAACAATATAGAAAAGGTTTACCTCGACTTTTGTAAGAAACTATTAGGGGTAAAACATTCAACTTGCAATATCATTGTGTATTATTAAAATCGAAGATTTGCTTTATACAAACTGCTTTTGTTGTGCCAAATGACTGAGGTGGAAACTCTAGCTCATCTAATTAGGTTTTCTTTGTGAAAGAGAAACTTATTAGTCTTGGTTTAGATTTCCTCTGGATAAACCAGCACAGTATTGATGAAAAGACTGTATATTGTGTGATAAAGTAACGAATTCTTTACCGTGCAGGGCAAAGCCTTTGAGGAAATATGTCAAACTCGTTTAAATGTGATCTTTATAAATATTCTGTTGTTGGTTTTGGAATACAATATATTTTTTTAAATGTATACCAAAAAAGTCGAGAAGAATTACGTACACTCTCTGTCTTAGAGTGGAGACACGGATATATAGAAATATTGATAGGGCTTTCAAACTTTTTGTTCTACGAACTGTGTTCAAGATGAATAACATTTTCACTTATTTGTCCCTCTTACCAAACAGTGAGACTTAAATATATTAAAAGGTATTATCGGAACAAACCGTCTGTTTACAAGCTTACACAACTGTTCAGCGCTCAGAATTATATATATATTATTTTTATTTAAGAACGATCAAAACATCAATAATTTGCTGTAAGAGAGAGAGAGGGTTAAGTTTTACTACATACAAATCTGTGTGTTTAAACATGCAAATGTACATATCGTAACAACATCACATGCATGTTGTTTTGTATGTGGACATATTTGATTGCTGATGGTCTGAAAAAGCCCAAGGCTAATAAAACTATTAACTATCCAACTGTGGATAGATGATTGAATAGATATGAATTGGGTGCACAGGTAAAAGTCTTGCCATGGTTGAGAAAGCATACAGTTAAGTGCCATATGTACACGCGTTTTGCATTTGCCGTGTTACAATTATATTACGTTCAAACCAACATTAATATGGCTTCGTTTGATAGCTGTGTTAGTGATAATGATATATTATTACACCAAACAAATTCAAAGACAAACATGCCTTAAGCACAGGGATCTGAAAATTATTTATAAGATTATATAATCATGGACCCACCAGGGTGCCCTTAGACCATTTTTAGACGTTTTAGAGCTCTAGATAAAAAACCCGACAAAAACCATACTCCACATGGTACTATATACGAGTACCATGTAGAGTATGATTTTTATCGTTTTTTTTTATCTAGAGCTCTAAAACGTCTAAAAATGGCCTTAGGGCACTCTGGTGGGTCCATGATTATATAATATATAACTAATTCTCAGATCCCTGCAGCCTTATGCTGAGATATTGATACTGACTCAGTTGTTGAGAACATCTTGTATTGGTATTGAATATAATGCCAGTGCCTGGTTTTACTATTCTTCGTGATATTTTTGACGATGAACTTATCAGCTCTACTGACAAAAGTTTGAAATAATCTCTGGAAAAGACTTTAAACAAAAAGCGTTTTTATAAAGCCCATTCCAGATGATGAACGGAACAAACTCTCTAAAACTAGATTTGCCCAAAAACTGACGCCAAAGTTAATCTTTTCAACAACTGAATTAATTGACGTCAGTAATTCTGGAAAAGACGACGTAAGACACGTTCAGTGAGAATCGCTATCCATGGATCCCGAAACCTTGGGCTATTCTTTGGGAGCATTTATCTTCGAAATCCGCAAATAAAATGGAGATGAATATCGAGGTAATACGAAATTATCATTTCTATCCAGCATTACCTACGTTAAAATGACAATTTGTTACGGTGCGAGATGATGGAGAATTCGAAGGAATGCTCAGCAAACTAGATCAGAAAATGAAAGCGACAAACAGCAGTCACATGCGATATCAGTAGATGATGAAGACAAAATGGTATTCTTACTTCAAATTATGTGTTATTCTGCTTCATATTTTGGGTCTCAATTTTGCTAAACAATACCAAAGATTTAGCGATCTAGTTAATGTTATTAATGGATCCAATGGTATTTGTGTTTACATTCATGTATTTAACCTATAACTTATACTCCACTACGTACCTGTTGATGTCTTACGCCGCTACTATGCATGCTCTTATGGGCTACAAATGCCCTCAGTCAATAACATTGAAATTTTGACATTAGTTATAGGATAAACTATGAGTTGATGTTGAAAAGGCTAAATAAAACACATCTATCGAAGTTAGATAAAATACATGATGTTCACGTACAAAACAATTCGGCTTCATGAAAAAGCCGCATTACAAATTACATACATATGTAAATAGCCTTTTAAATCTTAATGAGAAATACTAGAGTAGTATAGCACATCGTAGAGTAGTATAGACCATCGTATCCGGTAGTATAGCCCATCATATCTAGTAGTATAGCCCATCGTAGAGTAGTATAGCCCATCATATCTAGTAGTATAGCCCATCGTAGAGTAGTATAGCCCATCGTAGAGTAGTATAGACCATCGTATCCGGTAGTATAGCCCATCATATCTAGTAGTATAGCCCATCGTAGAGTAGTATAGACCATCGTATCCAGTAGTATAGCCCATCATATCTAGTAGTATAGCCCATCATATCTAGTAGTATAGCTCATCATATCTAGTAGTATAGCCCATCATATGTAGTAGTATAGCCCATCGTAGAGTAGTATAGCCAATCGCAGAGTAGTATAGAATTCTCCACTTGTAGCATGTAGAACAGACGAATAACTGTTTTATCTTCGGTATCCAGGCGTTACGTATTAGGACCTTTCTCTGGGCATCCAAGATGGATTCTGTAAAGTTGATTTTTGTTACTTCAGCATGTCACTCAAGTCGGTAGAAGATCATTGGAACAGACTCAAAAATGCATCATCGACTTCATTCCTGAAGAGGAATATGACGGAGCTGATATTTAAAGAGCTGAAGGATAAACGAACCTTTTTTAACGGAACTTTACTTGACTGTATCAAAGGAGGTGAGCCTTTTTGCCTATTCACCAGTCTTTCCTAAGTTCATATCTGAATGAATTACAGACCGACATGCAGCTTTTGTTGCGTCCCGTTATTTTCTTTGAAACGTTAAACATGTTCTTATAATGCATATACGATTTTTTTTGATTGGTGGTAGACAATACTTATAAATTTTAGAAGAAATAACACATGCTATCATTACAAAGACTGCAAGATGAAGATAAACAGTAAATAATATGATATGCCACTCGTCTTTAACAGTGGCAAATTATTGGAATTTCCTTAATTCTATGACATAGCCACTCACGTACACTATCTTCTATTTATATGATGGTCTATTTACTCCGTCTCAATACACACACCACTCTGCTACATGTAACTAGGAATCTACAGAAAATAGATTTTTGTGTGTGAAATAAATAAAAAAAAATCAAATGTCCATGAGTCCCTTCTCTGATTAATTTAAAGTTGTGTTATATTGCACACGTTAATATGGTTATCTGAATAATACTTTTAATGAAATGATGGCTAAGATGTACAATTGGATGTAATGACAAAGGATTCGTCCAGGGCAATGCGATTTCGTCTGACGTCTTCATGCTCGTTTCCAAAATGGCAGTCATTTCTAAAACAAAATTTACCCCCCATAGTAGTCAACAGCTATGATCACTTTGTCTGATCTTTATGATGTAACCCTTACAGGCTGTGTAAACCTTGACAGTGGCTGTGGTATCTACGCCTCGGATCCTGAAGCGTATGACGTGTTCTCTGGAATATTCTTTCCCGTCATCAAAGATTATCATAAAGTGGGCACGGTCAGTCACCCTAATCCTGACTTCGGTGACATAGACAATCTGGGATTCGGTGATCTTGACCCCTCTGGGAGATATATCTCATCAACGAGGGTTCGTGTTGGACGCTCACAGGCAGGCTTCCCATTTCATCCAACTGCAAAGCTTCATGTAAGTTAAAAATAAATAGCAATATGATAGTGATACCCCAGTTGTGCAACGTTAAGCCATATATAAGAACACTTTGGAAAAAATGAATAGATTGATGTACAGTATATTAATGAGAAACGATGAAATGTCAAAACGTCAAAAGTAGTATGGTAATCGTTGTGAACAAGATATGTTATAATGATACAGTTCTCTCAGGTATGTTTGCTAATAAATGAGTTTGAAGAGTGGCACCTATAACCTGAGAACCATTAACATACATCTAGCGCATCTAGCGCATCACCTCAGAACCATTTACATACATCTAACGCATCACCTCAAAACCATTTACATAAATCTAACGCATCACCTCAGAACCATTTACATACATCTAGCGCATCACCTCAGAATCATTTACATACATCTAGCGCATCACCTCAGAACCATTTACATACATCTAGCGCATCACCTCAGAACCATTTACATACATCTACATACAAAAACTCAAACATTTACATACATCTAACGCATCACCTCAGAACCATTTACATACATCTAGCGCATCACCTCAGAACCATTTACATACATCTAGCGCATCACCTCAGAACCATTTACATACATCTAGCGCATCACCTCAGAACCATTTACATACATCTAGCGCATCACCTCAGAATCATTTACATACATCTAGCGCATCACCTCAGAACCATTTACATACATCTAGCGCATCACCTCAGAACCATTTACATACATCTAGCGCATCACCTCAGAACCATTTACATACTATTTACATACAAAAACTCAAACATATTCCCCAGGTGTGTGTTTCGGTAGTACGTAGAGCGTGATACACGCTTGACCTACTATTATATTCATATATTCCTGTTACCAGTATGTTTAGTACAATTGATTTGTTTATATTAACTATGTATATATACTTACATATCATTTGTGTCGTGAATTCCTCCTGGTAAAACCTGATTGTGGACATAAAGCAATGATAAATTGGCGATGTTCACATTGTTTTTATATAGAAATAAAAAAACCCAGTTTGTTTGTAAATAGGTTGACATGTTGCCAAATGTTTAACTAACAATAAAACTATTGACCTTTACCTAAATACCATTGGTTCTCGAGTGTTTATTGTGTAGACCTTTTGAGGTGTTGCGGTAATTACGACTGCTAACTTTTTACAGCTAAGGCTAAATTTCATATCCGCATAAAATATTACACAAATAAGACGTATTCCTGTAAATTTCACTCTTCCTTATATTTCCATTTCCACGTTTACAACATTGGTCCTATAGGATCGAGTGGAGTTGGAGTCTAGAGCCATGGAAGCTCTACAGGCTTTCAGTGGGGAATTGGAGGGAACCTACTACCCCCTTAGTGAAATGAGTTCGACTAAACAGAAAGAGCTCACAGAGGAGCACTACCTCTTTTTACAGGAAAATAGGTAAGAACAGGTCGGAAAGGACTGGAGAAGATGGTTGATCTAATTAGGATGATCTAATTTGGCTGTTTATTGAATCCACACCCGTTAAAATAGTTGACACTTTGTGAATTGTCGCAGACATGATCCCACTCTACAGAATTTAATAGCTTCATTTTATCTTCTTAGCAATTTTTCAAACAAAATTATTTTTTTTAAATAGGAAACAATCCGTATCAAACAAAGTTGTCGTAAGTTGCATTTGAAATTTAATCGACGCTGTCCCAATGAATGGAATATTATTCAATGACATATATCCAACGTTACAAGTAGAATTGAAGGGTGTTGAACTGACAGCAACCCGCCATGACAAGTTCTAAATGCAGTGTTCCAAAGAACCAATTGCAGTTTGTATCCCTATTTAGCGACATACTTCAATGAACATCATAGTAAAACAAAAACAAAACAAAAAGATGTTTCGGAAGATATTTATATTTTCACTCTATAAATATGGGACAAAAAGACGAAATTCCAGCAGTGTGGACAAAACCTATTGCCAATTTCAGGTCACCCACACCGTACCAATTTATTTTGTCCTCACTGTTAAAATTACTTGTTTGCTCCATATTCACCATTTTGATCAATCACAGTACTTACGGAGTTAAACAAAGGGAAGGAACTCTGGTTGTCAGAATGCATATCTACCACTTCAGGTTATCCCTACCCTACATAATACGTTTGTAAAGATGCAGGAATATAACTATTGGATTGAATCACTTCCCTGTCCTGTATAGATATGGCGTTAGAATTGTACCTGCTGCCACTATTGCATGATCGTAAAAGGCGACTTAATTTAGGATCTTATCTTTTCTCGTCTCCTTACTTACTCTCTTATTCCTAACGTCTCTCTTGACAACATCTCACTTTTGGTCTTCGTTGAGCATTCGCCACTGTGAGGAAGGCTTTGGGTTCTGTCCCCTGGTTGAAACACACCACAGTCTATAAATGTTGTACATTTAGTTTCTGCTCCTGCTTCTAACAGCTCTTGTCTTTTTTTTTTTAGATTTCTTGGTGACGCCCATGTATACGATGAATGGCCAGTAGGACGTGGGATTTTCTACAACCCCGACAAGACGTTCTTGGTCTGGGTGAACGAGGAGGACCACTTCAGATTCATCTCCATGCAGCAAGGGAGTGACCTGGAGGCCGTATACAAAAGACTGGTATTGGTAGGTGTTGGTTAGGTCATGTTGTAGTATTAATAAGGTCATGTGATAATACGTTACAATTACTATGTGTGGTACGTAGCGATTTACTTGTACAATGGAAGAGTTTAATAGTCTTAAAAAGTAAAGAAAATAAATAATATATAATGACAATTTGGTTGTAAGAGTTCATGGTGTTGCAATAAGTAGAATTTTGTATTTAGATCATTTTTAGTCACCCCGAACATGAATGTCTGTCTTTCAAGATTTGGACATAATGATATAGGTATTTCTTTGAATACATCCTTACATGTTCTTTCATCTGTGTGTAATGATTGTAACTGACTTTGTGTGATTTTATTGTGCACTATATACATATTAGGAGAAAATGTGTTTATTCTTAGCCTTATATTCGATACAATTGATTGTAAAAACCGCCATATATGTCAATAAAATTTGTTGAAATGAAAAAAAAAGTGAAACGAAATATACATATATGTACTTAATATGTTTCCTCGTTTTCACAAGGTTGACTCTGTGCTACGTAATAGGAACCAAATGTTCAGTTGTAATCTAGTTACAATGAACCAAAATAACAATCTGTTACCTAGCAACGAGTATGATGATGTTGTTTTGCTGTTTTATAATTTTCGTTCCGACAGGACTTTTGATATCCGGGGGAGCCCCGGAGCGTAAGATGGCGGCCATGATGACTGCAGTCTACACTGAATGAATTAAGCATGTACTGAAGTATTGGAAGTACTCACTTAAATTGAGTCAGTTATTATAAAGTTGAATATCGTGTCCATATGTACAGTGTTTCATGTATAACGTAGTTATTTCTTCGTGCGTAATGCTAGAATGTTTAGTCTCCATTGTTATATGTAGTGTCATCGTAGTTAATCGTACTGGAATTTTACTGTGAAACATGGTATCATCTAGAGTTTACATGATGCTACCTTGGCCAACTTGGAAATGCTGTAAGATTGTATATTTATCCATATATATAGAAGAAAGTGGTGTCAGAAGTTATACATGTATAAAGTTTCCATGTTATCTTGGTCTTGCCCAATGTTTTAAAATGATGTATTTACTTCATATATAGAAAAAGGGTGCTAGAAGTTATATAAAGCCTTCATGTTACCTTGACCAACGTCTTAGAATGATATATGTAAGATACTTTACTACAGAAACAGACTATCAAAAGTAGAAAAAATCTTCATGTTACCTTGGTCAACGTCTTAGAATGATATATGTAAGATACTTTACTACAGAAACAGACTATCAAAAGTAAAAAAATCTTCATGTTACCTTGGTCAACGTCTTAGAATGAATATGTAAGATATTTATACAAGAAAAGATACTTTTACTACAGAAAAAGACTAACAAAAGTAAAAAAAGAAAAATCTTCATGTTACCTTGGTCAACGTCTTAGAATGATATATGTAAGATACTTTACTACAGAAACAGACTATCAAAAGTAGAAAAAAATCTTCATGTTACCTTGGTCAACGTCTTAGAATGACATATGTAAGATACTTTACTACAGAAACAGACTATCAAAAGTAGAAAAAATCTTCATGTTACCTTGACCAACGTCTTAGAATGATATATGTAAGATACTTTACTACAGAAACAGACTAACAAAAGTAGAAAAAATCTTCATGTTACCTTGGTCAACGTCTTAGAATGATATATGTAAGATACTTTACTACAGAAACAGACTATCAAAAGTAGAAAAAAATCTTCATGTTACCTTGGTCAACGTCTCAGAATGATATATGTAAGATACTTTACTACAGAAACAGACTATCAAAAGTAGAAAAAATCTTCATGTTACCTTGGTCAACGTCTTAGAATGATATATGTAAGATACTTTACTACAGAAACAGACTATCAAAAGTAGAAAAAAATCTTCATGTTACCTTGGTCAACGTCTCAGAATGATATATGTAAGATACTTTACTACAGAAACAGACTATCAAAAGTAGAAAAAATCTTCATGTTACCTTGGTCAACGTCAACGTCTACAGAATGATATATGTAAGATGTACTTTACTACAGAAACAGACTATCAAAAGTAGAAAAAATCTTCATGTTACCATGGTCAACGTCTTATAATGATGGAAAGTCTACGGCTAGTATACTAGATAAATCAGAAATGTACATGTAAATACCAACAGAAACAAGTACATTTGTCGTCAATGAGAGTATGCATTTTGTTCACACGATCCTTATATTTTCAGGCTTTGAGATCTGTGGAAGAGAAAAGCAGTGTGAAGTTCGCCCATCACCCACAGCTAGGCTACCTTACTTACTGTCCTTCTAACCTGGGGACCACACTCAGGGCCAGTGTACACATCAATATCCCATGCCTGGCAAGCCAACCATATTTCCACGAATTCTTGGAGAAACATCACCTGCAAGTCAGAGGCAAGTTTCCTAAGGTTTCGGAAAATTAAGAGCGATAAGCGATAGAAGGTTAATGGGGGATAATAAATTAATTGATCTTGTGAAAGCTTTCTTTGCCAGTATCCAGTTACGGTATCATAAGGATGAATCACATTTGACCATTTACGACCGTGCAGTGATAAGCAAAATAATTAAATAATTTGCATGAAGAAATTGTGACCTACTTCAAATTTTTATCTGTTTTCAGGACTGAAAAACTGCAAAACAATATTAATTATTCTCTAATATTTTTAAAATTAAATAGGACTTAAACAATGAAAAAAAAAGTTTCATCCTTTGACATTTGACCTTGACATTTTACCATAAGTCTCCGATGTTCTGAATAGCATAAATATACAGCTGATCCTAAAGTACCTTCATGTAAAACATTTTGCTTATCACTAAGTGTTTCCATAACCATTGTCTCTTTTAGGAGTATGTAGAACTCGCACAAAGATGCCGAGTGTACGCCCAAAGGACATAATGTCCTGGCCCCAAGATTATGAGACAATCCTAAGTCTAAAACAGTCTAGCCAATCACAGATGACGTTACAGAAAGTTACGTCATTTCTGATTGGATAAGACTGTTTCATCTAACGTGACGCTACACAAATTGGTACACTTTTAATACATTTGAATCAGAATTTTCGCTTTACAATCTAAACAGACAATAATTGTCCTTAAAAGAAATTAAGGTGCTTATATGTCATATTCTTTCCTGATGCTTATTATTTCTATTTGAACATGAAACACGTAAAATTTTGAAAAATAATCCGGGAAACAACATCGTGCGACAACCCTAAAATACCATATATTTTAAAACAAGGGAAGCAATAGCTTGCTGAATGGGATATTTTTTTTACAGATATTTGACTTCAAATAAAAATGAATTCAAAACATTTTTATCATGTCTAGACATTAATTAATCAAATCAAATTCAGGAGGTGTAGCATATTGGGTACTCGAACCTGCTGAAACACAGGGCTGGATCGGGGATGCTTGAAAGCTCTCTAATTATAAATATATGCACTGCTGATAAGTAAACATGTCATGAAATTAAAACTAAAGACATCTTTTTGTTGAATGTTAAGAAAAAAATCTAGATTCAAGCACACGTTAGAAAATTTTAACAATTATCTTCAAAAGTGTACCAATTTGGGTAGCGTCACGTTAGGACACAACAGTCATGCATTTACCCCCATAAGCTAACGCGTCCATAAATGACCATGGCTGTTAATAGGCCGTAAGAAAAAAACCCAAAAAAACCCTTATAAATCGTTGGTTTGATTACAGGAGTGAATGGGGTCCACACAGAGATGGTGGGGGATGTGTATGATATCTCCAATAAGAGGAGGCTGGGGATGACTGAGATCCAGATCGTACGAGAGATGATCGTCGGCGTTCAGGCCGTGTTGGCAGAGGAACAGAGACTGGACGGCAGCCTGACAAAAAGTGACGGAGTGCAGTTCGAGGGCAATATCGCAGCTTAACCATGACGCCCAAATAACAAGCTATTCTATGAGTGTTGAATAGTTAAAGCATCAGTAATTATGGATAGTGTGAATTATCTAACATTCTAAAAGTTTCTTTTGAGATATAAATATACCAGAGCCCAATTATATCAATATTCTTTGACGCCCGAAAGTTTATAACGTAAATTATTGCAAAAGAAAACATTACAGAAGTTAATAAATGTTTGTTAACTCAACATTTTTCTGAACTTCAGTGAATGAATGTTAAGGAAGATTGATGAAACTGGTGTAATGCAGGATATATTTACTTCCTATCATTCTGGTCAGGCTAAATCTTGGCTGATATGCAACATGTGATAAATGGTACAGTCAAACATCGATGATTCTAACTTCGATGAATCGAATTTCTCGCTATATCGAACTTTTTGTCTGGTCCCGAATTTCTTCACTATATAACATTACTAACTAACCCATGTATGAATCGAAGTTTTATGAATCGAAGTTATCGATGTATCAAACTTTTTTCATGGACCATTTGTTATAGAATCATAGGTAACTGACACTCGATGATTCGAATAAAATTTACCTGTACAGATCAGGTGTTCGCCGATACCCCGCGGCATGCTGTCACACCTAGCTGTCTCGCGACGGCCCTTCGCCGGACAATAGGGATTATGACAGCTTGTGTTGGTAGCTTGATATCATCAAGATAATTAATATCACTAATCAGGCCGATACCCGGTGCTTTGTTTTTACAAGCTGCGTTATTAAATCATTAGTACGGCAAAGATACAGTAGGTCGTTTTTGATGTTCGATGCCGCCATTGGTAGCGGTTTGTAGAATTTACGGAACGGTAAATAGCGAGCCACATTATTAGTAACTCATACTCAAAACTGTTACATTGCACAACTTTGGCATAAATACTGGAGCAAATCGATCATTCTAAATCGAAGTATTTTGTAGGTGTTGTAGCGCTTTCGGTTCCTCCTTTTTAGTTTCGTTTTTTACAACGTGTTTTCGTTTTTATATTCATTCCGTAATATTAATCATCGCTTAAATAGTCACCAAACGAACACTTGTACATGGGTTAGGCCTAGTACACGTAAATCTTGTTTATTACGTATTATACGTATTTATTTTGTTTTGCTTGTGACGTATTATTCGTTTTTATTTTGTTTTGCTTGTGGTACAATGATTATAAAGTTGACGGGACGGAAGCGACATGTACACTACTACCACAGTTGGTCATGGTAAAAAAACCATCGGTCTAATTTCAACCACGAATAATTCGAAGTCTCGATGTTTCGAAGTTTTTCTGACGGTCCCTTAAACTTCGATACATCGAGGTTTGACTGTAATTTGATACCGGTAATTTAGAATGTAGACTTCGGTGCCTTTACAGACTGAATGCTGTATTATTGTCATACTAGGAATAAGCTCACTGAATTATCTTCAAACCTTTTTGAATACTACACGTTGTGATATGTTCCATTTGGACCTTTTTTTATTTATATCTTTCTCTGTAGCTTTCCTAGAATATAGTTTTCCTGTGTAGGCTTTTAAGATAAACCAATTGTAATAATATTTGGAATTAGCTGCTGAATTCATTGATCTATCGTGTAACTTTCTTTGCAGGCACTGATTTTTGTCAATGTGCATGAGATGGGCATTGCTTTTACGAACATTATTTATTCTGATATTGTCATAGGGAAGCATTACAAAAGTTAAAGAAAATTCTTGAACTTGAGATTCCCTGGTTATAAACAGTATGAAAGTACCAGTTAGACTTATTTGGACGTCTCTTTAAGCCTCCTGACAATGCTTCAAATTGTGTCTTTTGAAGCCAAGATACAGAATGTTCTGTTGCAGATGTTTTACTGTACAGTAATTTGTTATACGTGCTTGTTTATAGATTAGATATAAGTTGATGGTCGTTTGATTTTACGAGCCATGTAGAACCCATGTCATCTTGATAATTTTTTCATCGATCAAAGGTCTTCCTGTAGCGCAGTGTGGTCACCGATCTCGCGATATTTGATATCATAATTAAAAATCCGTAGACGTTCTACCATATGTGTAATAATGTGACAAAGACCAATCAAGAAGGAATACACCAGATTACAATAGGTCACCCTTTATTGTATTGTATTAAACTGGGTGATTTTAAGGAAAGGTAAATATCCTAAATTTATTGTTTATTAGACTTGTGATATAATCTGAATATGTTTTATGTGGGTTTTTATTGTATATTTTACCGGAAAAGGGGGTATTGTTATACAAAGTATATAATGTCTTTATTTGTTCAGTATGTTGGTAATAAAATATTATTTTCTAATACAACGTGTTCTGTTTTGTCATTAGTAATTGTTTAGCGACCATATGGAATTTACACTATCATAGCACCCCCCTCATTTAAACGTTCAAAATTAATACAATTAACATATTTTAAAGGTTTTGTGTTCTGTTCAGAAAATTTGGCAGCTTGTAACCATAAGTAATTTATTTAACATGTTCTTAAATTGTTGTAAACTGACATAGCGTAAGTGTATTGAAGAGCTGGTTTTAATTGAACCCGAATGTCATCACAGCTTCTGTTTTATTTCTACAATATACTGGCGTTACCTACTCACTGGTAAGACATTAAGAACATGGGCAATAGTTCCATTCTTTCCATTGATAGAAAAAAGCACACCATTTTTTTGTTTTGTTATCGGAAAATTACTTGAGCAATAGTTCCATTTTTTCTATTGATAAAATAACTTGAGCAATAGTTCGATTCTTTCTATTAATGAAATAATACACCATTTTTTTTATCGAAAAATAACTTCGGCAATAGTTCCATTCTTTCTATTGATAAAACAACACACCATTTTTATGTAATAGGAGAATAATAATTATTATAATAATTATCATTATGATAATTATCGTTGGTAACCAACACGTAGATTTTACACAAAGAACACATCAGGACCGGCGTAACGCTAAGTCTCAGTGCAGATCATGAAGCATCAGTCCATCTAGGTACATCTGGAAACACCACTGATGTACACCACAAGGATACCTTATAACGTACTGTACGTACATAAAGCATTTTAGTGTGGATTAAAAAACACACACAACCATGGACGATGAGTTCAATCTAAATACATCTTGACTTAACAAAAGTCCTGTATCAAAATACTGCATCATTCGACACCAAATAAAACGCCAGTCTTCAAATGTGTTTGTAGATTTTGTCCATTAGACATATCTGTTTTTATTTGATTTTTGAAATACAATTCTCTACGCGATCAGATGAATTAGCAATTAAGGATTAACTTGAATGGATTTTTAATGCTATGGAGATGTAACACAAAAATCTGAGTGTACTATAAATAGACCGCGAAGCGGTTTATGATGAGAGTACACTCAGATTTTTGTGTTATATCTCACTAACATATAAAATCTGTTCAAATTAATCCTTATAATTTAAATTACTAAAGATAATCTTTTCAATACTCAAAATTAATTTTGGGACTCTTTTGTCTATGATATCATTACGCCGTCATCTCAGCCAATCAGAAGCAATGTCACAAACGGCGACGCCATTTTTTCCTTTATGGGCTGATAAAGTAAATTTTTAAGCGAATGAAAATTCTCGTAACAAGCAAAATTGAACTATTTGATAATATCTTCACCAAAATTAGCAAGCGGGTAAAAAATGAAGTTCTTAAGAATCTTATAAAATTTTGTAACATTTGTATAACCAGAAATTATTTAGTCTCGATTTGAAAATTGTCGTTAAACTGTGAATAGCCTGTCTTTTGAATAACTGGGCCTTGTTTGTTTTATCTAACAGATACCGAACCTGTGGGCCTGTCTATCTGTTTTCTCGATTATCATGAACCTGTTCTATCTACTTGTACGATATTATATCGGCTATCCGGCTAACCGGAGGTAGTATTGAATTCTATATGAAGCTGTGACAACACACTCAAGGTTTCGTCTCGCCCTTTATAAAGCGACACAAACATTTGTTTATAAGACTTGTCATGGCCTTTTGTATTGAATTTTAAAGACAAGAAGGGGACTTCTCCATCTTTTTCTGGGTTGACATTTTCCATTTTTAGCCCACCATCATCAGATGGTAGGCTATTCAATCGCTTTTGTCCGTGGTCCGTCCTTCGTCCGTCCGTCCGTCCTTCCGTCCCTTAACAATTCTTGTCATCGCTATTTCTCAGAAAGCGCTCATAGGATCATTCTCAAATTTCATACGTATGTTCTCATAGGACCATAGTTACGCATAATTGCATTTTGGGACCAAGCGGTCAACAAGATAGCCGCTGGGCAGTCATCTTGGATTTTGGTAGTTTAAGATTGTTATCGTTGTTTCTCAGAAAGTACTGAAGGGATCTTTTTCAAATTTTATCTGTAGGTTCCCCTAGAGCCCTTTTTGTGCATGTTGCATTTTTGAACCGATTGGTAAACAAGATGGCTGCCAGGCAACCATCTTGGATTTTGATAGTTAAAGTTTGTTACCTCTATTTCTCAGAAAGTACTGAAGAGATATTTCTCAAATTTCATACGCAGGTTCCCCTAGGGCCCTGGTTGTGCATATTGTATTTTGAGACCAAGCGGTCAACAAGATGGCCGACCACCCGTCATCTTGGATTTTGAAAGTTAAAGGCCCACTACCTTTCCGGAGGAAAACATAAAGGTTTCTTAAAAACATTAATAACATCAGAAAATATATACCAATGGCCTAAGATGAGGTTACAACACCAAACATATGCAAGATTTCCTGCGTAATGTTTGATAACAGTGGAGAGTTATTTCGCTGTTTTGCCGTCTGGCGCAGTGATAGTCAACTACCGCGCGGTATTTAGGACGACGGCGGGAAACATAAGACGACCCGCGTTATGAAAATTAACATTTTATTTATTTTAATCAAATTGTTCAGAATGTGATGACACGTGTAGTATTAACGGTAAGTTAATAACTTTAGCGACTATACAAAAATATCGATCTCGTTTTACTTTCCCATTTTAGAAACTAAAAGCTGTTTCGGAAAGGTAGTGGGCCTTTAAAGGCTCACTTCCTTTTCGAAGCAAAATATAAAAGTTTCTTTAAAAAAACCCATCAACAACTACAGAAAATATATATCGATGGACTGAGATGAGGTTACAACACCAAACATATGCAAAATTTCCTGCGTAATATATGAAAACAGTGGAGAGTCATTTCGCTGTTTTGTCACAGTGATGATCAACTACCGCGCGGTATTTAGGACGACGGCGGTAAGACCCGCGTTATGATAATTAACATTTTATTCATTTTTATAAAATTGTTCAGAATGTGATGACACGTGTAGTATTAACGGTAAGTTAATAACTTTAGCGACTATACAAAAATATCGATCTCGTTTTACTTTCCCATTTTAGAAACTAAAAGCTGTTTCGGAAAGGTAGTGGGCCTTTAAAGGCTCACTTCCTTTCCGGAGCAAAATATAAAAGTTTCTTTAAAAAAAACCATCAACAACTACAGAAAATATATATCGATGGACTGAGATGAGGTTACAACACCAAACATATGCAAAATTTCCTGCGTAATATATGAAAACAGTGGAGAGTCATTTCGCTGTTTTGTCACAGTGATGCTCAACTACCGCGCGGTATTTAGGACGACGGCGGGAAGACCCGCGTTAGGATAATTAACATTTTATTCATTTTTATAAAATTGTTCAGAATGTGATTATAAATAAATTATAAACAGTAAGTTAATAACTTTTGTGACTCTACAAAATAATCGATCTCGTTTTACATTCATTTTAAAAATCAAAAGCCGTTTTGGAAAGGTAGTTTGAAAAGCAGAGAAAAGATCCCTCTGTCATTTTTCAGAAATATATCATTCTTTGGTGGGCGCCAGAGGGATTTCTTGTATATTCATATATGGGCAATGAATACTAGATTTAATTGCATACAAGAATAATTTAAATACCCCTACTCCTAATTTTAAGGATTATCAAGCAAAGAATTAGTTCATGAGCAAGATAAGTGACGAAAGTATTAAAAATATCAGTGTCACTCATGACATGAAACAGGAAGAAAGAAAGTTATTAAAGGAAAAAGTCACGGTGGCAAAATCGCGCAGTGAAAAGTCGGGGGAATGGAAATACGTAGTTCGCGGCCCACCGTGGGATATGCGGACAATAAAGATGAAGAAAGTGCGGAAAGATTAGACTCGCACACACAAATATACACAATCATCTAAACATTCTTTTTACAAATGCAGATACTTTGACTCAACATAAATTACATGAGTTAAGGAAATTGATAATTCGAGAAAACCCAGATATAATAGCTATTAATTTCTGAAGTTAAACCAAAGAATTGTAAAAGAGAAATTGAACTTTCTGAATATAATATAGAGGGATATGGAATGCTATCACTAAATGTGACAAATAAATCAACCGGAAGAGGAATGGTCATATAAATAAAAATAGTCTTATATATTCCCAGATCACCAGCATTGAATTTGATGAACATATTTTGTGTGAAGTGGATATCAACGCCAAGGATAAAGTACTAGTTGGTTCCTTGTACAGAAGTCCAAATGCGACTGAAGAAAATTTCAAAAACATGTGTGCATTACTGTTAAAAACAACAGTAATGAAGTACAGCTGCAAAACACTATTTGGAGATTTGAACTTACCAGGAATTGATTGGTCAGTCTGTAATACTAAGTGTGGTGAAGCTTCAAAACAATTCATATTTGTTGAAACCGTACGCGACTGTTACATGTATCAGCATATACGGCAGCCCACCCGTGGACGTGGAACGGATAACCTTAACGTTATAGATTTGATTTTAACCGATAAGGAAGATTGTATAGAACTAATTCAACTCGATCCTCCTTTAGGGAAAAGTGATCACTCAGTCATCGGAATACGTTGTCAGCGTTGAAATGGAAAATAATACAAAAACGCGATATGTATATGAAAAGGCAAATTTTCAAGAACTATCTCGAAAACTTAACATAGACTGGCAAAATAGTTTTTTGCATTGTAAAGATGATGTGGAACAGCTGTGGTCAAAATTTAAAGAGACACTTGAAAACTCAATCAGGGATACAGTTCCATTACAACAAATAAAACCATCGCGCAAATTAAGTAACCACAAAAGTTGTCTAGATAAAAAGACATTGTCTAAAATAAAAAAGAAGGCCAGCTTATGGAACAGATGTATGTCCACTCGGGATCAAGAAGTCTACGCAGAATATTGTAAAGTAAGGAATCAAGTCAGGTCACTCACAAGGAAGGCGGTAAAATTACGTGAGAAACAAATAGCACAACAAGTAAAGGACAATCCTAAAAAGTTCCGGAGATACGAGAAAATCAATCTAAGACAACAACTAAATCCAATATTTCAAATCTGTACAAAAATACAGATGATGGTATGAAGCCGGTATCTTCAGATCGAGCAGGGTTGCATGATATGACGACATTCATTATTATCATTTCTAAATGTAGGTAACTTTAAATCGAAAAAATACCATGTTTAGAACGCTTTAAAATCATCAAAATACATCGTAAAACTCATCTCAGCCATTCCAAATCGTTTCAATCTTTTCCGTGGGAGACCCATGGACCACTCAAACACCAATGCAATATATATACACAGTGGCGTAGGAAGATGAAACGTCATGGGGGGGGGGGGGGGGCAAAGGTCCTCAATATTTTGTCAATATTTTGTAAAAACCCCCCCCCCAACACCTACAGGAGGAGATTAATTCAACTCCCAACCATATAATACATGCTTAATGTACATTTTTCATATATCACTAAATTTAATCCTTGTACACATTTATAGACAGTGGGGTCGGTAAAAGGAAATTAACGAATACGCAAATTGGCCAAATTAGCGTGTGAGCGTCGAAGGCGCGAGATTTCGGTGTTTTATAAGGGTCTGAGGGTGCTGGTGACCCCCGGGATGAGTTTTATGTATTTTGATGATTTTGTGATCGCCCGAAAGCGCGAGATTTTGGTGTTAGGGGGGTTAGGGGGTCTCCCCCGGGAAAAAAATTGTGATTTAGAATTGCTTAGATGAGTTTTACGATGCATTTGATGAATTTGCGAGCGCCCAATTTAAAGGCGCGAGAATTTGGTGTTAGGGGGGTCCGGGGGTCTCCCCCTGGAAAAAATTGCGATTTAGAATGGCTGAGATAAGTTTTACGATAAAGTTTAATGAATATAAAGCGTTCTTAACATGGTAATTTTTCGATTTAAAGCTACCTGCATTTAGAAATGATAATTGTGTCGTCATAACATTATGCAACCCTACTCGATCTGAATATACCGGCTTCACACCATCGGCACATTGTTGTGTAACATAAAAAAAAGAATTAATTGTCTCGCTAAGACATAAACAAATTGATCTTTTAAGAGACATTTTTTAAAATAGTACATAGAATCCCTTGATCGGCATTTTTAGTTTAGTTTGTGTGTATTGAATTTTTACTATTTAAGTGCAGGAGGACCCTTTTTTCTTTCAAATAAGTATTTTTAGAAAATTTCAGTCGGCGAAAAGGGGGGGGGGGGAGACATGTTTGCCCCCCCCCCGTCCGGGGGAACGGGGGGGTTTTGCCCCCCCCCCCCCCCGCTTCCTACGCCCCTGATATATCTCACGCCGCTCACTTCGTCTAAATGGGGTAAGAAGTATAAAATCACCTGTGAATGAACAAAATCTCGCGCCTTCGGTGCTCCCAAATTCACCAAAATGCATCGTAAAACAAATCTCCTTCAGCCATTCTAAATCGTAATATTTTGTCCGGGGGGATGCATTGTGGTCCCCACAATTTCAATGTGAATTCTGGATTAATTTTAATAACTCGGGGAAAAAATGCCCGCCATCCGTTTTGTTGATTATATTGCTTCTACATTCGGAATACATCTAGGCTGTTTTCCAAGTTCGTAGGGTAACTCGCCGAGGATTGCCGAGAAGTCGATAACGGCAATAAAACAGGAAACTCTGAATGTAAACAACCACTTGTAGTGTACACAATGCTGTCTGCAGATCGGGACAATTTTCTTGAAAAATACGTGGATAGAAAGATTGATTTCGATAAACGGAGTTGCAGTGAATGTTTTCATCACTACGATTTAGACAGGTAAGAAGTATGTGGATGTAAATTGCTGATATGCCAGAGCTTTATTTGGGATCCGGCTTGAAATTTATGTGACAGTGTTCTGCAGTTCAACCTCATAATGATGGACTGGGTCCGTAAACTAAATGGGTAAACATTTGACTTCTTGTTTGTCAATGGAAAATTTGGGAACGAAAGAACAATAATTCAACATTGAAGATAATATGATTTAATCGTCTTACACATGGACAATCGGCATTGACAACAACAACCACCTGGTTTCTGAATGATGGAATATTTTGGAGGTTAATTATTTTTGACGAATTTGTTAAACTAAATGTATTTATAATACGCATATCGTATTATAATGGATTTATTTGTTTAAAAAAGAACTTGGGTATATTCACATTTTGTCCATATGCTAAAGTTGCTCTCTAGATCTGCTGACAAACAATCTATTTCTCTATCAAAAATATAGGAGCAGACAAATTGTATTTTTCTTCAGTTACAAAAATTTCTTACTTTACAATGTTACCACAATTGAAAAGTTTGAGATTCTCATTTTATTTCAAGATGAAAATAGTAAAAATAATTAATTGCGTCCTGAAAAAAAATCCATGGCACTATATTGGTCCAATATGGAATGGAATGCTGAGTTCACCTGCACCAAAAGCAAAATAAATTATGTTGTTATTTTTTGTGTCAATTAGCTATAACTTAGACATATAACTGTTACCTATTTCTATTCACGATTATACACCAACTATCATTCAAATGATGTGTATCGTTTATGCTCTGTCGGTGCCAAATGGTGGAGCATCATGCATGTTTTCTAATGTCTTTTTTTTCCTACTCAAAACATCTTGTTTGAAATGAAAAATCTAGTATCTATAAGAAAAAGTTAAGAACAGTTATATTGTTATTATTTTTCTGTAAGACGTATTAAACTGTTTGCATAATTGTTACACGGATATTAAAAGTTCATCGAAATCATTCAAAACTGTAAATCTGTAAACATGGTGAATATTATATACCGATCGGCTAGAGAGAACTCCTATAGATCTTTAGCTCAATCGGTTGAATGTCAGACTATAGTAACCCAGAGTTTGAATCCTTACAGAGGCAGTGATTAATTATGTAGCTAGAGGTCCCGAGTTTGAATTCTGGCAGAGGCATTAACAGAGATATTGTTTACATCAAATTATGTGCTCTGTTAAATCATTCCTCATTTAAACTGTAGTTATGAATTTAAGACTTTAATTATTTTTTAAATGTAAATTCTTATTGAATTGTAATGCCATTAATATGTATCCTAGGGCTAGACATGAATTTTAGAAGTCAAGAGCCTGATTTAATATCTGGAAATCAATTAAGGAGTCATTTTTTGCTATATAAATAGAATAAACTCTTTTAAGTTGCTTATATATTGATTTGTATTTTATATTCTTTATATGTTATATATATTATATTTTCATTTAACAAATTGTTTCATTTCAAAATGATGGAGGACAATTGACCCAATTTTGTATGTTTCTATAAGTGTGCAGCACTTTGCTAATACTAGAATTATTTTAGATAAATTGTATTTCAAGTAATTATATATAAGCTGAGTTTAAATATGGGTGATATTTTGCCAGGAGTAATTATAAGATAAAAAATATGTTGCCAGGTGGCTTCTACCCGGTATACTAATTTTTTTCATATCTTTTCAACTGGTGAAGGGCCGCGAATGGTTAAGATGTCTCAACATATTACCACAAGCCCTCCACCTCTGGGTTGCAAATCCCATGTGGGGCATTTGCTAGGTACTGACCGCTGTTCGATGGTTTTTCTTGGGTACTTCATTTTTTCTCCACCAACAAACCTGACACATCCTTACATGACCCTGGCTGTTAAACTGATCAAAAAACTCCAACTGGTGAAAAATAGGCTACCATTGGGTAAAAAATCAGGTCTATATTTTGCGTAGTTTAATACATGAGTATTTGAGTAATCTGCCAGGGACATTTTTGCGATAGTCATATAGGGTTTGTACCTGCTGAGCTTTGGCTCTGGAACACAACTGGTGTATATGTATACATGTACATACATTGGCATGATGTCCAGGATAAACATGCTATATAAAAATGTTTTTAATGTGCTGTAATCTTGTTAAAGCTCTAAATACCCAACAAAAAGATTTAAGTTCAGTGAGACAAATACCCGGTATATATATTGTCAAACTTCAGACTTTGTATGCATACTCTTGTGTAAATCCAACCTAAAACATAATGAACATGGGGAGTAATTGACGTATATATATATGTGTACATTGTACCATGATCTCTGTCCTATAACATAAGAAGCTAAAGGTCATAAAAAAGATCACGATCATGAATCAAGACATTTACATACTGGCTGGTATAACTGGCAAATCAAATCCTAAACAGTACACATCAACAAAGGTTAAGTCTGTCCTAAATCACCAAATATGGTTAATTAGGCTTCATAAACAGTACACATCAACAAAGGTTAAGTCTGTCCAAAATCACCAAATATGGTTAATTAGGCTTCATAAACAGTACACATCAACAAAGGTTAAGTCTGTCCTAAATCACCAAATATGGTTAATTAGGCTTCATAAACAGTACACATCAACAAAGGTTAATCTGTCCTAAATCACCAAATATGGTTAATTATAGGCTTCATAAACAGTACACATCAACAAAGGTTAAGTCCGTCCTAAATCACTAATTTCTAGTAAATATGGTTAATTAGGCTTCATAAACAATACACATCAACAAAGGTTAAGTCTGTCCTAAATCACCAAATATGGTTAATTAGGCTTCATAAACAGTACACATCAACAAAGGTTAAGTCTGTCCTAAATCACCAAATATGGTTAATTAGGCTTCATAAACAGTACACATCAACAAAGGTTAAGTCTGTCCTAAATCACCAAATATTGTTAATTAGGCTACATAAACAGTACACATCAACAAAGGTTAAGTCTGTCCTAAATCAACAAATATAGTTAATTAGGCTTCATAAACAGTACACATCAACAAAGGTTAAGTCTGTCCTAAATCACCAAATATGGTTCATTAGGCTACATAAACAGTACACATCAACAAAGGTTAAGTCCGTCCTAAATCACCAAATATGGTTAATTAGGCTTCATAAACAGTACACATCAACAAAGGTTAAGTCCGTCCTAAATCAACAAATATGGTTAATTAGGCTTCATAAACAGTACACATCAACAAAGGTTAAGTCTGTCCTAAATCACCAAATATGGTTAATTAGGCTTCATAAACAGTACACATCAACAAAGGTTAAGTCTGTCCTAAATCACCAAATATGGTTAATTAGGCTTCATAAACAGAGCACATCAACGAAGGTTAAGTCTGTCCTAAATCATCAAATATGGTTAATTAGGCTTCATAATTATAATTGTAATTATCAGTCATTTGTTTTCCGATTACATGTATAAGACTTACGTTTGACAGAGCAGGTGAAATTATCAGTCTTTTGTTTCCTGATTACATGTATATATAAGACTTATGTTTGACAGGGCAGGTGTAATTATCAGTCTTTTGTTTCCTGATTACATGTATAAGACTTACGTTTGATAGGGCAGGTGTAATTAGTCTTTTGTTTTCGGATTACATGTATAAGACTTACTTTTGACAGGGCAGGTGTAATTACAGTCTTTTGTTTCCTGATTACATGTATAAGACTTACGTTTTACAGGGCAGGTGTAATTATCAGTCATTTGTTTTCCGATTACATGTATAATACTTACGTTTGACAGAGCAGGTGAAATTATCAGTCTTTTGTTTCCTGATTACATGTACATATAAGACTTATGTTTGACAGGGCAGGTGTAATTATCAGTCTTTTGTTTTCTGATTACATGTATAAGACTTACGTTTTACAGGGCAGGTGTAATTATCAGTCATTTGTTTTCCGATTACATGTATAATACTTACGTTTGACAGAGCAGGTGAAATTATCAGTCTTTTGTTTTCCAATTACATGTATAAGACTTACGTTTGACAGAGCAGGTGAAATTATCAGTCTTTTGTTTCCTGATTACATGTACATATAAGACTTATGTTTGACAGGGCAGGTGTAATTATCAGTCTTTTGTTCCAATTACATGTATAAGACTTACGTTTGACAGGGCAGGTGTAATTATCAGTCTTTTGTTTCCTGATTACATGTATAAGACTTACGTTTGATAGGGCAGGTGTAATTAGTCTTTTGTTTTCTGATTACATGTATAAGACTTACATTTGACAGGGCAGGTGTAATTACAGTCTTTTGTTTCCTGATTACATGTATAAGACTTACGTTTGACAGGGCAGGTGTGATTACAGTCTTTTGTTGTCTGATTATATCTATAAGACTTACGTTTGACAGGGTAGGTGTAATAACAGTCTTTTGTTTTCTGATTACATGTATAAGACTTACGTTTGACAGAGCAGGTATAATTATCAGTCTGTTCTTTTCTGATTACATGTATAATCTCGTGTACAGATTGCGTAGATATTCGAGTTCCAGTGGCATTTATGAAGTCATTTCGTAGTGACGTAGCGTTACTTAACCTCTGACGACGAGCTTCAGAAGGAAACTATCGAACGCATGGACTGACCTGCTCGTTCCCCGGATCTAAATCCGATAGAGCACGTGTAGAACATACTACAGTAATCCATTTCTTCCCGCGTTTACCATCAAAGGTCACTGCAAAAACATGGAACAGCCCTGCAAGAGGAATGGGCATCCATCCAGCAAAACCGGAAACGGGAATTAATTGCAAGCATGCGTCGGCGATGTCGAAGTCTTATTGAAGCTAGGAGACGTCACACAATATACTGAAATGAAAATTACACGAAAAAAATTTTTTAACACGAATTTCATTTTCGCTCTCATTGCTGTGTTTTTGTGATTTTTGGGGGTAGCTCTGTTTTGCAAGTAATATATCGAGCACACGTGAAAATTCCATAGTTTTTCTGTTGGAGCCTGTGTTTAATCATGTTAAAGACATCATTTAATCATTTTTATGAATATTGTACAATTACATGAATTTGATTTACTGAAAAATAAAGTGATCCATAGCAAATTTTGAGTAGTATATATATATACTCGCACCTAAATAAATAGGAGTGATTTGACGACTTTCCCATAAATTGGAAGTATTATTTAACTGTTTGGAATTGATTGGAGTAAAGTAAAGTGATTGCCTTCAGAATCTTTTTAAACTTTGAGGTGCACAGAAAATCTTCCCTCCTTTCAAAGGTAAGCAATTTCAGGAACCATGTATAAACATGATTGTATGTACTATAATACACTACCTATACAACAGAATGGGCCATTTATAAATAGTTAGCCATTGGAATGTCTAACAGTTCTAGTCATAATATCTATAGATTCCTTTCATCAAGCAGGCCTGCCTTCGATATAAAAATATGCAGCAGTAACATATATATAGCCAGCAGATAGATCACTGATATAAAATATCCAGCGTTAGATCACCGGAGATATGATAATATAAAAGCACACCTGATAGATACTGATATAAAATAGCCAGCTGAAGATTCACTGATAATATCATACCACTGATATAAAAATATCAGCAGGTAACATATATAATAGCCAGCTGATAGATCACTGATATATAATAGCCAGCTGATAGATCACTGATATATAATAGCCAGCTGATAGATCACTGATATATAATAGCCAGCTGATAGATCACTGATATATAATAGCCAGCTGATAGATCACTGATATATAATAGCCAGCTGATAGATCACTGATATATAATACCAGCTGATAGATCACTGATATATAATAGCCAGCTGATAGATCACTGATATATAATAGCCAGCTGATAGATCACTGATATATAATAGCCAGCTGATAGATCACTGATATATAATAGCCAGCTGATAGATCACTGATTATATAATAGCCAGCTGATAGATCACTGATATATAATAGCCAGCTGATAGATCACTGATATATAATAGCCAGCTGATAGATCACTGATATATAATAGCCAGCTGATAGATCACTGATATATAATAGCCAGCTGATAGATTACTGACCTGCTGCACCTCTTGGTAGGTGTAAATCAGATTATGTATGTTTGTGAATGACACAAGGTCATGTGATTATAGCAAGTAAATGCTTGAATATTATTGAGTTGTGATATTTGGCCCATATTTTTGTTTATTACATAATTTGTTTACACCAATCTATATATGAAGAAATATAATATTTTCAACTATTACACCGACTGTTCAATAAAACCTTGTTATATTGCACGGTTCGAAGTTATATTGCACGCTTCCATGGAAACGTTATATTGCACGGTTCGAGATGTTATATTGCATGGCTTTAGGAACACCTCGCTGTTGGTGTCTAGTTTTGTAGAAAACTTCCGAGGAATTGTGAGTAACAGTGAGTTACGTTATTATGACGTCACAAAGGTTCACGCTCAATTTCGCGCTGGATTTATAGATCTTGAATCAAGCACGTCATGTAGACGTTTACTGTACCAAGTAAAGGACGGTCACGATGATGTATTAGATCAAAAGGCTGCAAGCAGGTCTAATAATGTGAAAACAGACAATAAGACATCCAAACCGGAGTTACAACGTGACGTACGTGGGCTATACGTCAATCTTCAATAGGATATTAAGTTTTTTTCCGTACGGTACGGGTGTCGGTGATTCAACTGAAAAACTGGTGATTATGTAATAAAACAAATATTCCATGGTTACTGTGCTCTAGTTCATAATATTTACCCCCGGTGATGGTAATCAACCACCTCGGTGTGCATGTAACATATGGTAATCAACAAATGTTATATTGCACTCGGCCTTTGGCCTCGTGCAATATAACATTTATTGATTACCATCACCTCGGGTTAAATATTATGAACTAGAGGACAGTAACCCATGAAATATTTGTATAATAGCACCTTCACAGTAGCATTAGATTGCAATGGGATTATGACCCAGTGAAATGATTTAGTGTTGTTGAGGTTGTTCAATTTAATGGTAATTGACCTTGATATATTTGAAGGTCTCAAGGGTTTCTACAGGTATTCGCAACATGCTTTTTAATAAGGTATTTTAGACTTTATTGACCATCTGGAAGATCTGTTTATGGTTGTATATTACAGTGTACTACTTTCAAATCTCAGATAGTTTTTCAAGTTTTTTATTAGGTCACCTGAGACGAAGTCTCAAGTGACCTATTCTAATCGCCTTTTGTCCGTCGTCGTGCGTCGTCCGTCGTGCGTCGTGCGTCGTATGTCCCGTAAACAATTTACATTTTCGACTTCTACTCCAAAACTGCTGAAGCAATTTCAATGAAATTTTGCACAAACCTTCTAAGGCATAAGGCCAATCAAAATTGTGAATTATATGGTCCCCACCCCCCAGGGGGCTGTGGGAGGGGCCAAAAGGGGTAAAATTGAGTAAAATTTCAAAAATCTTCTTAATACTCACAGATGTGGTAGAATCAAATACTCTTCATAGATAGAAAGGTCTTAAGGTCCTTTACAAAATTGTGAATTATATGACCCTGGGGTCTCTAGTTTCCCCTGGGGAGGGGGTAAAGTTTACTATAGTTTATATAGGGAAAACACATTTATGAGCATTTTTTGCTCAATTTTCATTGGAAGCGAGTCAAACTTAGTTAGAATTATTAGCCTGAGATAGCATTTTAATATCATATCCACATTGGTTCTGGCTGACCCCCTGGGGGCAGAGGGGCGGGGCTAAAAAAGGGTCAAATAGGCTAAAACTTCAAAAATCTTCTTCTGAAATTCTGGAAATGGTAGAAACAAATACTTTTCATAAATAGAAAGGTCTTAAGGTCTTTTACAAAAATTGTGAATTATATGACCCTGGGGTCTCCTGTTTCCCCTTGGGGAGGGGCTCCATATGATAGATCACTGATATATAATAGCCAGCTGATAGATCACTGATATATAATAGCCAGCTGATAGATCACTGATATATAATAGCCAGCTGATAGATCACTGATATATAATAGCCAGCTGATAGATCACTGATATATAATAGCCAGCTGATAGATCACTGATATATAATAGCCAGCTGATAGATCACTGATATATAATAGCCAGCTGATAGATCACTGATATATAATAGCCACTGATAGATCACTGATATATAATAGCCAGCTGATAGATCACTGATATATAATAGCCAGCTGATAGATCACTGATATATAATAGCCAGCTGATAGATCACTGATATATAATAGCCAGCTGATAGATCACTGATATATAATAGCCAGCTGATAGATCACTGATATATAATAGCCAGCTGATAGATCACTGATATATAATAGCCAGCTGATAGATCACTGATATATAATAGCCAGCTGATAGATTACTGACCTGCTGCACCTCTTGGTAGGTGTAAATCAGATTATGTATGGTTGTGAATGACACAAGGTCATGTGATTATAGCAAGTAAATGCTTGAATATTATTGAGTTGTGATATTTGGCCCATATTTTTGTTTATTACATAATTTGTTTACACCAATCTATATATGAAGAAATATAATATTTTCAACTATTACACCGACTGTTCAATAAAACCTTGTTATATTGCACGGTTCGAAGTTATATTGCACGCTTCCATGGAAACGTTATATTGCACGGTTCGAGATGTTATATTGCATGGCTTTAGGAACACCTCGCTGTTGGTGTCTAGTTTTGTAGAAAACTTCCGAGGAATTGTGAGTAACAGTGAGTTACGTTATTATGACGTCACAAAGGTTCACGCTCAATTTCGCGCTGGATTTATAGATCTTGAATCAAGCACGTCATGTAGACGTTTACTGTACCAAGTAAAGGACGGTCACGATGAATGTATTAGATCAAAAGGCTGCAAGCAGGTCTAATAATGTGAAAACAGACAATAAGACATCCAAACCGGAGTTACAACGTGACGTACGTGGGCTATACGTCAATCTTCAATAGGATATTAAGTTTTTTTCCGTACGGTACGGTGTCGGTGATTCAACTGAAAAACTGGTGATTATGTAATAAAACAAATATTCCATGGTTACTGTGCTCTAGTTCATAATATTTACCCCTCGGTGATGGTAATCAACAAATGTTATATTGCACTCGGCCTTTGGCCTCGTGCAATATAAACATTTATTGATTACCATCACCTCGGGTTAAATATTATGAACTAGAGGACAGTAACCCATGAAATATTTGTATAATAGCACCTTCACAGTAGCATTAGATTGCAATGGGATTATGACCCAGTGAAATGATTTAGTGTTGTTGAGGTTGTTCAATTTAATGGTAATTGACCTTGATATATTTGAAGGTCTCAAGGGTTTCTACAGGTATTCGCAACATGCTTTTTAATAAGGTATTTTAGACTTTATTGACCATCTGGAAGATCTGTTTATGGTTGTATATTACAGTGTACTACTTTCAAATCTCAGATAGTTTTTTCAAGTTTTTTATTAGGTCACCTGAGACGAAGTCTCAAGTGACCTATTCTAATCGCCTTTTGTCCGTCGTCGTGCGTCGTCCGTCGTGCGTGCGTGCGTCGTATGTCCGTAAACAATTTACATTTTCGACTTCTACTCCAAAACTGCTGAAGCAATTTCAATGAAATTTTGCACAAACCTTCTAAGGCATAAGGCCAATCAAAATTGTGAATTATATGGTCCCCACCCCCCAGGGGGCTGTGGGAGGGGCCAAAAGGGGTAAAATTGAGTAAAATTTCAAAAATCTTCTTAATACTCACAGATGTGGTAGAATCAAATACTCTTCATAGATAGAAAGGTCTTAAGGTCCTTTACAAAAATTGTGAATTATATGACCCTGGGGTCTCTAGTTTCCCCTGGGGAGGGGGTAAAGTTTACTATAGTTTATATAGGGAAAACACATTTATGAGCATTTTTTGCTCAATTTTCATTGGAAGCGAGTCAAACTTAGTTAGAATTATTAGCCTGAGATAGCATTTTAATATCATATCCACATTGGTTCTGGCTGACCCCCTGGGGCAGAGGGGCGGGGCTAAAAAAGGGTCAAATAGGCTAAAACTTCAAAAATCTTCTTCTGAAATTCTGGAAATGGTAGAAACAAATACTTTTCATAAATAGAAAGGTCTTAAGGTCTTTTACAAAAATTGTGAATTATATGACCCTGGGGTCTCCTGTTTCCCCTTGGGGAGGGGCTCAAGTTTACTATAGTTTATATAGGGAAAACACATTTATGAGCATTTTTTGCTCAATTTTCATTGGAAGTGAGTCAGACTTGGTTAGAATTATTAGCCTGAGATAGCATTTTAATATCATATCCACATTGGTCCTGGCCGACCCCCTGGGGGCAGGGGGGGGGGGGGGGCTAAAAAGGGTCAAATAGGCTAAAACTTCAAAAATCTTCTAAAATTCTGGATATAGCAGAATCAAATAATTATAGATGGAAAGGTCTTCAGGTGTTTTATAAAAAACTGTGAATTATATGATCTTGGGGTCTCACGTTACCCCCTGGGGAGGGGTCAAGTTTACTTTAGTTTATATAGGAAAAACATATTTGTGAACAAACATTATTTGCCCAATTTTCGTAGGAAATTAGTCAAACTTGATTAGAATTATTAGCCAAAGATATAGCATTTTAACATCCATATCCGTCCTCGATGACCCCCTGGGGGACCAGAGGGGCAGGACCAAACAGGGTCAAATTGATTAAAATTTCAAAAATTACCTCTAATTTCACAGGTTTGATGGAAGCAAATACTCTTCATAGTCTAAAAAGGTCAAATTTATAAATCACTGACCAACTTCAAGGCCCAGCATATAGTGTTTATATGTCTTTAATTTGTTTCATTATTTGTTTCATTATATATTCTAACTCAGGTGACCGTTAAGGCCAATGGGCCTCTTGTTTTCCAAATGCAATACAGCATATAGGTTTAACCAATACATAAATACATAATACAATGATCATTGTTATGTTTCAAGATGGCGGAGGATAATTCTGATATACTTCATACCAAATTAAACAAATTGATTAATACATGAGTATGATATATATACTACTGCTGATTAATGATAATTTTCCTTTTTTCTGTTGCCTGGATCAAATATTTCCCCAACAGATTTAAGCTCTTTACATTTTTAGATGAAAATAACATAATTAATTTATATACACTTGGGTGTTTGTGGTAATAAGTTTTTATAAACTTTTTACGTAACTCAGAATAAGCAGGAACATAGTAATACAAAATACATTTCATCTTCTACATCATTTTTGTCACAAACAGTACAAAGTCTATCGCCTCTGGGAACGGCGTTATAACGGCCAGCTTCAATTTGCAGAGAGTGGGCTTGCATGCGATATTTACTCAATATTTGTTTAGTTTTAGAATTCAAAGGCTTCTTTAAATAAAATTGAATTTCAAAGTTATCAACAAGATGTTTATAAATTTCACATTTAGGAGACACGTCAAATGCGCAACGCAGTTTCTGAATAAATATATCATGCAAGCGCTGTGAATACAATTCCAAAAAGAGTTTTTCATTATCTACATTCTGAGCAATCCAAATATTGTTGAAACCACATCTGATAGAAGTTAACGTTGTGGACAAGGATATTTGTGTCATTTTTCACTCTTAGATTTGAATAGACTATATATTCCACAAAGATACACTTCTACATGTTATGTGATTTGTATAGATATACATATTGGTTAGATTTAATACTAAATATATACACTCACAAAACTAAGACCAAATCAATAATACAGACAACAAAAATTGATAAAAACCTGTAACAAGGGTACGTATAAAAAGTGGATTTGTACAGCCACCTTATGTAATGGCTGTTTCCTTGTTTGCCAGTAAAACCTCCTGTTACAGCCAGGAGTATACAGTGTGCCTGCTTCTCTAAGTAAATGTTTGTTATAGTATCAGATTATTTAGTTAGAGTAATATTGGCTTCCACATGCTGCTGAATATACATGGAATAATAATGATAAAACATTTGTGGTATCGATCCCACTTTAATTTACATTATTGATTTCTAAATCTAGCCTACAGGACTGACACAGTTCTGGACAAGGTACTGTCTACAATTTTAATGGGTAACCAACGTCTTTACATTTTTGACTTCTCTCTGGTTGAACAAACTTTTATGGAATAAGACAAAGAACCTTTCAATGCCTTCATAAATTATAGCTTAAGGAGAGAATTTGGCCAAATCTGGTTAAATTGGCCAAAGTTTCTGAACTCTGCTTTTAAACTCCTGAAATCTTACATGGCTCTTTCAAGTGGACAGGGAAGACTAAGCATAGCATTCTTATATGTATTGTCAAACACAAGATAGGTTTGCCAGATGTTTGACAGCTAATTATAAAATATCGTATCGATAGTGTTGAGACTCTCCTGTCTCACTCCAGAGGGGGTGAATGATTCTTTTTAACTTTTTCATTTTGACCTCATGATCATTGCATTGTTGTCATGACATCATGCCATTCTGTGACTTTAATTTTTTTTCGCTGCTAGTGCTTTGGACTAATTAACCCCAAAATTTTACTAGTTGCACTATTTAATCACTAGTCCAAATTAAATATACAGCCGTTCTGCTTCAGCACTTCTGTTCAGTTTACGATTTTTGAGCCAAATAACAGTCTGGATGAATTCGTGAATGCAATTCGCACAAGATGATGCATATATACCGGTATACTAAATATAGCATTTACCGATTTTAATCGGATGGGAAGACACTAGTTCAATGGGACTGGTTCATTACAATTGGCACAAAATCAATTGTGATTTTGGTCGTAAAATTACTAGTCGTGGGCATTGGACTATATAGTGCTTAAAGTTAGAGCTGTCATGCTACTGTTATCATGATGTCATACAAATGTAGAGCATGTGCTCTTGTTTAGCTTGTCTTTAACCTGGGTTAAATCGAAAAAAAAAATATACACCAGTGAAATATCACCTCCACTCACCCCCACTTTTTTGTACATGTGAAAACATTCTTTGTAAACGACATTATATGCTTGACATACAATTCTTCTTTCAGTCTATGCAAAAATAACTTCAAATTTTTAACCAATAGAAATGAAGGTTTCATTTGAAATTATGTAAGCATTGAACATCTTTCAGTTAGCATTCATAGCCAAGAGGAATGCCAACTGGACAGAGGCAAATTCCATGAAGCGCACTAGCGCTTCATGTTGAATTTGCCTCTGTTCAGTTGGCATTCATATTGGCTATGAAAGCCAAATGAATGACGTCATAATAAGCACTTGAAGTTCATAGTCTATATGACTGCCAATTATCCAACTGCGCTTGGTAAGGTTACATAGTGGGACTGCAGTGAAAAAGTAAATATATAGCTATGAACCTATCATTCTGACTTTCAGTTCAATTTTTCCTTATAAATTCTTTATGTTTTGATTTTAGGGATGGTGTGCTAAGCCAGACAGAGTTTGAGGGTCTACTTTCAGACCTTTTCTGTGATGGAGGACAGTCATATCCCATCAGCTCACAGGTCCTGTCCCAGTTCATGGAACTACTGGACATAGACAAGGTATGTGGGTCACCCGGCATTTGCTGCAGGTCATTGGTCTGAGGTCAAGGACATCAACTTAAGTTAAAGAGATATATAAAATCATGTAGACTGAAAGTAAATTTAGTAATTTATGAGTCTATGAATATAGGCCTGATAGGTGTAAAATACTTGAATTTATATCAATCAAAATGAACTTTCTAAATTTAGTGTGTAAGGTATATTGGTGGTCTATCTGATTCCTGACACAAGGGGAGGTGAGCTGTCATATGCTGATTACCTGGACACAAGGGACACAAGGAGGTGAGCTGTTCAGGGTATGCTTCAGTGAGATATAGTACTATAAAATGGACAAGGGTTCCACTATCAATGACACAAGGGGAGGTAAGCTGTTCAGGGTATGCTTCAGTGAGATATAGTACTATAAAATGGACAAGGGTTCCACTATCACTGACACAAGGGGAGGTGAGCTGTTCAGTAGGCTTCAGTGAGATATAGTACTATAAAATGGACAAGGGTTCCACTATCACTGACACAAGGGGAGGTAAGCTGTTCACAGTAGGCTTCAGTGAGATATAGAACTATAAAATGGACAAGGGTTCCACTATCACTGACACAAGGGGAGGTAAGCTGTTCACAGTAGGCTTCAGTGAGATATAGTACTATAAAATGGACAAGGGTTCCACTATCACTGACACAACGGGGAGGTGAGCTGTTCAGGGTATGCTTCAGTGAGATATAGTACTATAAAATGGACAAGGGTTCCACTATCACTGATACAAGGGGAGGTGAGCTGTTTACAGTATGCTTCAGTGAGATATAGTACTATAAAATGGACAAGGGTTCCACTATCACTGACACAAGGGGAGGTGAGCTGTTCAGGGTATGCTTCAGTGAGATATAGTACTATAAAATGGACAAGGGTTCCACTATCACTGACACAAGGGGAGGTGAGCTGTTCAGGGTATGCTTCAGTGAGATATAGCACTATAAAATGGACAAGGGTTCCACTATCACTGACACAAGGGGAGGTGAGCTGTTCAGGGTATGCTTCAGTGAGATATAGTACTATAAAATGGACAAGGGTTCCACTATCACTGACACAAGGGGAGGTGAGCTGTTCAGGGTATGCTTCAGTGAGATATAGCACTATAAAATGGACAAGGGTTCCACTATCACTGACACAAGGGGAGGTGAGCTGTTCACAGTAGGCTTCAGTGAGATATAGCACTATAAAATGGACAAGGGTTCCACTATCACTGACACAAGGGGAGGTGAGCTGTTCACAGTAGGCTTCAGTGAGATATAGCACTATAAAATGGACAAGGGTTCCACTATCACTGACACAAGGGGAGGTGAGCTGTTCACAGTAGGCTTCAGTGAGATATAGCACTATAAAATGGACAAGGGTTCCACTATCACTGACACAAGGGGAGGTGAGCTGTTCAGGGTATGCTTCAGTGAGATATAGCACTATAAAATGGACAAGGGTTCCACTATCACTGATACAAGGGGAGGTGAGCTGTTCACAGTATGCTTCAGTGAGATATAGCACTATAAAATGGACAAGGGTTCCACTATCACTGACACAAGGGGAGGTGAGCTGTTCAGGGTATGCTTCAGTGAGATATAGCACTATAAAATGGACAAGGGTTCCACTATCACTGACACAAGGGGAGGTGAGCTGTTCAGGGTATGCTTCAGTGAGATATAGCACTATAAAATGGACAAGGGTTCCACTATCACTGACACAAGGGGAGGTGAGCTGTTCACAGTAGGCTTCAGTGAGATATAGCACTATAAAATGGACAAGGGTTCCACTATCACTGACACAAGGGGAGGTGAGCTGTTCAGGTATGCTTCAGTGAGATATAGCACTATAAAATGGACAAGGGTTCCACTATCACTGACACAAGGGGAGGTGAGCTGTTCAGGTATGCTTCAGTGAGATATAGCACTATAAAATGGACAAGGGTTCCACTATCACTGACACAAGGGGAGGTGAGCTGTTCAGGGTATGCTTCAGTGAGATATAGCACTATAAAATGGACAAGGGTTCCACTATCACTGACACAAGGGGAGGTGAGCTGTTCACAGTAGGCTTCAGTGAGATATAGCACTATAAAATGGACAAGGGTTCCACTATCACTGACACAAGGGGAGGTGAGCTGTTCACAGTATGCTTCAGTGAGATATAGCACTATAAAATGGACAAGGGTTCCACTATCACTGACACAAGGGGAGGTGAGCTGTTCACAGTATGCTTCAGTGAGATATAGCACTATAAAATGGACAAAGGTTCCACTATCACTGACACAAGGGGAGGTGAGCTGTTCAGGGTATGCTTCAGTGAGATATAGTACTATAAAATGGACAAAGGTTCCACTATCACTGACACAAGGGGAGGTGAGCTGTTCAGGGTAGGCTTCAGTGAGATATAGCACTATAAAATGGACAAGGGTTCCACTATCACTGACACAAGGGGAGGTGAGCTGTTCACAGTAGGCTTCAGTGAGATATAGCACTATAAAATGGACAAGGGTTCCACTATCACTGACACAAGGGGAGGTGAGCTGTTCAGGGTATGCTTCAGTGAGATATAGCACTATAAAATGGACAAGGGTTCCACTATCACTGACACAAGGGGAGGTGAGCTGTTCAAGGGTATGCTTCAGTGAGATATAGCACTATAAAAATGGACAAGGGTTCCACTATCACTGACACAAGGGGAGGTGAGCTGTTCAGGGTATGCTTCAGTGAGATATAGCACTATAAAATGGACAAGGGTTCCACTATCACTGACACAAGGGGAGGTGAGCTGTTCAGGGTATGCTTCAGTGAGATATAGCACTATAAAATGGACAAGGGTTCCACTATCACTGACACAAGGGGAGGTGAGCTGTTCACAGTATGCTTCAGTGAGATATAGCACTATAAAATGGACAAGGGTTCCACTATCACTGACACAAGGGGAGGTGAGCTGTTCACAGTAGGCTTCAGTGAGATATAGCACTATAAAATGGACAAGGGTTCCACTATCACTGATACAAGGGGAGGGGAGCTGTTCACAGAAGGCTTCAGTCAGATATAGTACTATAAAATGGACAAGGGTTCCACTATCACTGACACAAGGGGAGGTGAGCTGTTCAGGGTATGCTTCAGTGAGATATAGCACTATAAAATGGACAAGGGTTCCACTATCACTGACACAAGGGGAGGTGAGCTGTTCACAGTAGGCTTCAGTGAGATATAGCACTATAAAATGGACAAGGGTTCCACTATCACTGACACAAGGGGAGGTGAGCTGTTCAGGGTATGCTTCAGTGAGATATAGCACTATAAAATGGACAAGGGTTCCACTATCACTGACACAAGGGGAGGTGAGCTGTTCACAGTAGGCTTCAGTGAGATATAGCACTATAAAATGGACAAGGGTTCCACTATCACTGACACAAGGGGAGGTGAGCTGTTCAGGGTATGCTTCAGTGAGATATAGCACTATAAAATGGACAAGGGTTCCACTATCACTGACACAAGGGGAGGTGAGCTGTTCAGGGTATGCTTCAGTGAGATATAGCACTATAAAATGGACAAGGGTTCCACTATCACTGACACAAGGGGAGGTGAGCTGTTCAGGGTATGCTTCAGTGAGATATAGCACTATAAAATGGACAAGGGTTCCACTATCACTGACACAAGGGGAGGTGAGCTGTTCAGGGTATGCTTCAGTGAGATATAGCACTATAAAATGGACAAGGGTTCCACTATCACTGACACAAGGGGAGGTGAGCTGTTCAGGGTATGCTTCAGTGAGATATAGCACTATAAAATGGACAAGGGTTCCACTATCACTGACACAAGGGGAGGTGAGCTGTTCAGGGTATGCTTCAGTGAGATATAGCACTATAAAATGGACAAGGGTTCCACTATCACTGACACAAGGGGAGGTGAGCTGTTCAGGGTATGCTTCAGTGAGATATAGCACTATAAAATGGACAAGGGTTCCACTATCACTGATACAAGGGGAGGTGAGCTGTTCACAGTAGGCTTCAGTGAGATATAGTACTATAAAATGGACAAGGGTTCCACTATCACTGACACAAGGGGAGGTGAGCTGTTCACAGTAGGCTTCAGTGAGATATAGCACTATAAAATGGACAAGGGTTCCACTATCACTGACACAAGGGGAGGTGAGCTGTTCAGGGTATGCTTCAGTGAGATATAGCACTATAAAATGGACAAGGGTTCCACTATCACTGACACAAGGGGAGGTGAGCTGTTCAGGGTATGCTTCAGTGAGATATAGCACTATAAAATGGACAAGGGTTCCACTATCACTGACACAAGGGGAGGTGAGCTGTTCAGGGTATGCTTCAGTGAGATATAGCACTATAAAATGGACAAGGGTTCCACTATCACTGACACAAGGGGAGGTGAGCTGTTCAGGGTATGCTTCAGTGAGATATAGCACTATAAAATGGACAAGGGTTCCACTATCACTGACACAAGGGGAGGTGAGCTGTTCAGGGTATGCTTCAGTGAGATATAGCACTATAAAATGGACAAGGGTTCCACTATCACTGACACAAGGGGAGGTGAGCTGTTCAGGGTATGCTTCAGTGAGATATAGCACTATAAAATGGACAAGGGTTCCACTATCACTGACACAAGGGGAGGTGAGCTGTTCAGGGTATGCTTCAGTGAGATATAGCACTATAAAATGGACAAGGGTTCCACTATCACTGACACAAGGGGAGGTGAGCTGTTCAGGGTATGCTTCAGTGAGATATAGCACTATAAAATGGACAAGGGTTCCACTATCACTGACACAAGGGGAGGTGAGCTGTTCAGGGTATGCTTCAGTGAGATATAGCACTATAAAATGGACAAGGGTTCCACTATCACTGACACAAGGGGAGGTGAGCTGTTCAGGGTATGCTTCAGTGAGATATAGCACTATAAAATGGACAAGGGTTCCACTATCACTGACACAAGGGGAGGTGAGCTGTTCACAGTAGTGTTCAGTAGCTCAGTGATATAATATAAAGGACGGTTCCACTTCACTGTTCATGCTTCAGTGAGATATAGCACTATAAAATGGACAAGGGTTCCACTATCACTGACACAAGGGGAGGTGAGCTGTTCACAGTATGCTTCAGTGAGATATAGCACTATAAAATGGACAAGGGTTCCACTATCACTGACACAAGGGGAGGTGAGCTGTTCACAGTATGCTTCAGTGAGATATAGCACTATAAAATGGACAAGGGTTCCACTATCACTGACACAAGGGGAGGTGAGCTGTTCAGGGTATGCTTCAGTGAGATATAGCACTATAAAATGGACAAGGGTTCCACTATCACTGACACAAGGGGAGGTGAGCTGTTCAGGGTATGCTTCAGTGAGATATAGCACTATAAAATGGACAAGGGTTCCACTATCACTGACACAAGGGGAGGTGAGCTGTTCAGGTATGCTTCAGTGAGATATAGCACTATAAAATGGACAAGGGTTCCACTATCACTGACACAAGGGGAGGTGAGCTGTTCAGGGTATGCTTCAGTGAGATATAGCACTATAAAATGGACAAGGGTTCCACTATCACTGACACAAGGGGAGGTGAGCTGTTCAGGGTATGCTTCAGTGAGATATAGCACTATAAAATGGACAAGGGTTCCACTATCACTGACACAAGGGGAGGTGAGCTGTTCAGGGTATGCTTCAGTGAGATATAGCACTATAAAATGGACAAGGGTTCCACTATCACTGACACAAGGGGAGGTGAGCTGTTCAGGGTATGCTTCAGTGAGATATAGCACTATAAAATGGACAAGGGTTCCACTATCACTGACACAAGGGGAGGTGAGCTGTTCAGGGTATGCTTCAGTGAGATATAGCACTATAAAATGGACAAGGGTTCCACTATCACTGACACAAGGGGAGGTGAGCTGTTCAGGGTATGCTTCAGTGAGATATAGCACTATAAAATGGACAAGGGTTCCACTATCACTGACACAAGGGGAGGTGAGCTGTTCAGGGTATGCTTCAGTGAGATATAGCACTATAAAATGGACAAGGGTTCCACTATCACTGACACAAGGGGAGGTGAGCTGTTCAGGGTATGCTTCAGTGAGATATAGCACTATAAAATGGACAAGGGTTCCACTATCACTGACACAAGGGGAGGTGAGCTGTTCAGGGTATGCTTCAGTGAGATATAGCACTATAAAATGGACAAGGGTTCCACTATCACTGACACAAGGGGAGGTGAGCTGTTCAGGGTATGCTTCAGTGAGATATAGCACTATAAAATGGACAAGGGTTCCACTATCACTGACACAAGGGGAGGTGAGCTGTTCAGGGTATGCTTCAGTGAGATATAGCACTATAAAATGGACAAGGGTTCCACTATCACTGACACAAGGGGAGGTGAGCTGTTCAGGGTATGCTTCAGTGAGATATAGCACTATAAAATGGACAAGGGTTCCACTATCACTGACACAAGGGGAGGTGAGCTGTTCAGGTATGCTTCAGTGAGATATAGCACTATAAAATGGACAAGGGTTCCACTATCACTGACACAAGGGGAGGTGAGCTGTTCAGGGTATGCTTCAGTGAGATATAGTACTATAAAATGGACAAGGGTTCCACTATCACTGACACAAGGGGAGGTGAGCTGTTCAGGGTATGCTTCAGTGAGATATAGCACTATAAAATGGACAAGGGTTCCACTATCACTGACACAAGGGGAGGTGAGCTGTTCACAGTAGGCTTCAGTGAGATATAGCACTATAAAATGGACAAGGGTTCCACTATCACTGACACAAGGGGAGGTGAGCTGTTCAGAGTATGCTTCAGTGAGATATAGCACTATAAAATGGACAAAGGTTCCACTATCACTGACACAAGGGGAGGTGAGCTGTTCAGGGTATGCTTCAGTGAGATATAGCACTATAAAATGGACAAGGGTTCCACTATCACTGACACAAGGGGAGGTGAGCTGTTCAGGGTATGCTTCAGTGAGATATAGCACTATAAAATGGACAAGGGTTCCACTATCACTGACACAAGGGGAGGTGAGCTGTTCAGGGTATGCTTCAGTGAGATATAGCACTATAAAATGGACAAGGGTTCCACTATCACTGACACAAGGGGAGGTGAGCTGTTCAGGTAGCTTCAGTGAGATATAGTACTATAAAATGGACAAGGGTTCCACTATCACTGACACAAGGGGAGGTGAGCTGTTCACAGTAGGCTTCAGTGAGATATAGCACTATAAAATGGACAAAGGTTCCACTATCACTGACACAAGGGGAGGTGAGCTGTTCACAGTATGCTTCAGTGAGATATAGTACTATAAAATGGACAAGGGTTCCACTATCACTGACACAAGGGAGGTGAGACTGTTCAGGGTAGGCTTCAGTGAGATATAGCACTACTATAAAGGTATGATCACTTGGGTTATCACTATCACTGACTATCACTGACACAAGGGGAGGTGAGCTGTTCACAGTAGGCTTCAGTGAGATATAGCACTATAAAATGGACAAGGGTTCCACTATCACTGACACAAGGGGAGGTGAGCTGTTCAGGGTATGCTTCAGTGAGATATAGCACTATAAAATGGACAAGGGTTCCACTATCACTGACACAAGGGGAGGTGAGCTGTTCACAGTAGGCTTCAGTGAGATATAGCACTATAAAATGGACAAGGGTTCCACTATCACTGACACAAGGGGAGGTGAGCTGTTCAGGGTATGCTTCAGTGAGATATAGTACTATAAAATGGACAAGGGTTCCACTATCACTGACACAAGGGGGAGGTGAGCTGTTCACAGTATGGCTTCAGTGAGATATAGTACTATAAAATGGACAAGGGTTCCACTATCACTGACACAAGGGGAGGTGAGCTGTTCAGGGTATGCTTCAGTGAGATATAGTACTATAAAATGGACAAGGGTTCCACTATCACTGACACAAGGGGAGGTGAGCTGTTCAGGGTATGCTTCAGTGAGATATAGCACTATAAAATGGACAAGGGTTCCACTATCACTGACACAAGGGGAGGTGAGCTGTTCAGGGTATGCTTCAGTGAGATATAGCACTATAAAATGGACAAGGGTTCCACTATCACTGACACAAGGGGAGGTGAGCTGTTCACAGTAGGCTTCAGTGAGATATAGTACTATAAAATGGACAAAGGTTCCACTATCACTGACACAAGGGGAGGTGAGCTGTTCAGGGTATGCTTCAGTGAGATATAGTACTATAAAATGGACAAGGGTTCCACTATCACTGACACAAGGGGAGGTGAGCTGTTCAGGTAGGCTTCAGTGAGATATAGTACTATAAAATGGACAAAGGTTCCACTATCACTGACACAAGGGGAGGTGAGCTGTTCAGGGTATGCTTCAGTGAGATATAGTACTATAAAATGGACAAGGGTTCCACTATCACTGACACAAGGGGAGGTGAGCTGTTCACAGTAGGCTTCAGTGAGATATAGTACTATATAAAATGGACAAGGGTTCCACTATCACTGACACAAGGGGAGGGTGAGCTGTTCAGGGTATGGTGAGATTCAAGGGTTCCACTATCACTGACACAAGGGGAGGGTGAGCTGTTCAGGGTATGCTTCAGTGAGATATAGCACTATAAAATGGACAAGGGTTCCACTATCACTGACACAAGGGGAGGTGAGCTGTTCAGGGTAGGCTTCAGTGAGATATAGCACTATAAAATGGACAAAGGTTCCACTATCACTGACACAAGGGAGGTGAGCTGTTCAGGGTATGCTTCAGTGAGTGATATAGTACTTCAGTGTAACTATAAAATGGACAAGGGTTCCACTATCACTGACACAAGGGGAGGTGAGCTGTTCAGGGTATGCTTCAGTGAGATATAGCACTATAAAATGGCCAAAGGGTTCCACTATCACTGACACAAGGGGAGGTGAGCTGTTCAGGGTATGCTTCAGTGAGATATAGCACTATAAAATGGACAAAGGTTCCACTATCACTGACACAAGGGGAGGTGAGCTGTTCAGGGTATGCTTCAGTGAGATATAGTACTATAAAATGGACAAAGGTTCCACTATCACTGACACAAGGGGAGGTGAGCTGTTCAGGTAGGCTTCAGTGAGATATAGTACTATAAAATGGACAAGGGTTCCACTATCACTGACACAAGGGGAGGTGAGCTGTTCAGGGTATGCTTCAGTGAGATATAGTACTATAAAATGGACAAAGGGTTCCACTATCACTGACACAAGGGGAGGTGAGCTGTTCAGGGTATGCTTCAGTGAGATATAGTACTATAAAATGGACAAGGGTTCCACTATCACTGACACAAGGGGGAGGTGAGCTGTTCAGGGTATGCTTCAGTGAGATATAGTACTATAAAATGGACAAAGGGTTCCACTATCACTGACACAAGGGGGTAGGTGAGCTGTTCAGGGTATGCTTCAGTGAGATATAGTACTATAAAATGGACAAGGGTTCCACTATCACTGACACAAGGGGAGGTGAGCTGTTCAGGGTATGCTTCAGTGAGATATAGCACTATAAAATGGACAAAGGGTTCCACTATCACTGACACAAGGGGAGGTGAGCTGTTCAGGGTATGCTTCAGTGAGATATAGCACTATAAAATGGGTATGCTTCAGTCCAGAGTATAGTACTATAAATGGACATAAAATGGACAAGGTTCCACTATCATTCCTATACCAACTTAATGGACAAGGGTTCCACTATCCTGACACAAGGGGAGGTTGTCTAGTCCCTTCATATCCTCACTTCACATCTATCCTTCATTATCATCATCTGTAAAATGGACAAAGGTTCACTATCCTGACACAAGGGGAGTGAGCTGTCTACCTGTATTCCCTCATATCCATCCTGTTGTATAGTACTGTGGACAATCACTCCACTATCATATTCATCCAAGGGGAGGTCATATCCATCTGTTGTATCCTGTCCTTCATATTTGTTGTTCCATATCTGTCTATCATGTTCATCCTGTCTCCTTCATATCCATTTATATGTTGTATCCTCTGTCTATCATATTCTGTTGCATATGTTAAAATTCATGATCCTCTGTGTCCCTTCATATCCACTGTTGTATCCTGTATTCTCTGTTGCTTCATGAGGCCTGTCCATCATATGGACCGTCCCCGATATAGGATGGTTAAGATGTCCCTGAAGTCCTCTGTGGGATTGTATGTTTGATCATCAATCCCATGTTATAGCACTATAACCTGCCATGTATATCTGACCGCTGGTTGGTCCCTTGTTATCCTCAGGGTATCCAGGCTCCATATTACCATAACCTGGCACACTCCTTACATACCCTGGCCATTCATGACCAAGTTCTGTTCCATATCCACTGTTAGGCTATCAGTGAGAAATAGCAATCATATATCAAAAAAAAATCCTCCCATGACATCCAAACTGTTGTTTCATGTCCTAATCCTCTGTCCACTTGTGATCCTTGTTGTCCATCATATCCTCTGTGCATATCTATCATATCCTGTCCCTGATATCCATCCTGTTGTATCCTGTCCATCATATCCTGTCCCTGTCATATCCATTCTGTTTGTATCCTGTCTATCATATTCTGTTGCATTCCCTGAAGTCCTCTGTGTTACAATCTACTCTGGCCTTGTATGATTTGATCCCTGAAGTCCTCTGTGTTACAATCTACTCTGGCCTTGTATGATTTGATCCCTGAAGTCCTCTGTGTTACAATCTACTCTGGCCTTGTATGATTTGATCCCTGAAGTCCTCTGTGTTACAATCTACTCTGGCCTTGTATGATTTGATCCCTGAAGTCCTCTGTGTTACAATCTACTCTGGCCTTGTATGATTTGATCCCTGAAGTCCTCTGTGTTACAATCTACTCTGGCCTTGTATGATTTGATCCCTGAAGTCCTCTGTGTTACAATCTACTCTGGCCTTGTTTGATCCCTGAAGTCCTCTGTGTTACAATCTACTCTGGCCTTGTATGATTTGATCCCTGAAGTCCTCTGTGTTACAATCTACTCTGGCCTTGTTTGATTTGATCCCTGAAGTCCTCTGTGTTACAATCTACTCTGGCCTTGTTTGATCCCTGAAGTCCTCTGTGGTACAATCTACTCTGGCCTTGTATGATTTGATCCCTGAAGTCCTCTGTGTTACAATCTACTCTGGCCTTGTATTTGATCCCTGAAGTCCTCTGTGTTACAATCTACTCTGGCCTTGTTGATTTGATCCCTGAAGTCCTCTGTGTTACAATCTACTCTGGCCTTGTTTATGATTTGATCCCTGAAGTCCTCTGTGTTACAATCTACTCTGGCCTTGTATGATTTGATCCCTGAAGTCCTCTGTGGTACAATCTACTCTGGCCTTGTTGATTTGATCCCTGAAGTCCTCTGTGTTACAATCTACTCTGGCCTTGTATGATTTGATCCCTGAAGTCCTCTGTGTTACAATCTACTCTGGCCTTGTATTGATTTGATCCCTGAAGTCCTCTGTGTTACAATCTACTCTGGCCTTGTATGATTTGATCCCTGAAGTCCTCTGTGTTACAATCTACTCTGGCCTTGTATGATTTGATCCCTGAAGTCCTCTGTGTTACAATCTACTCTGGCCTTGTATGATTTGATCCCTGAAGTCCTCTGTGTTACAATCTACTCTGGCCTTGTATTGATTTGATCCCTGAAGTCCTCTGTGTTACAATCTACTCTGGCCTTGTTTGATTTTATCCCTGAAGTCCTCTGTGTTACAATCTACTCTGGCCTTGTATGATTTGATCCCTGAAGTCCTCTGTGTTACAATCTACTCTGGCCTTGTTGATTTGATCCCTGAAGTCCTCTGTGTTACAATCTACTCTGGCCTTGTATGATTTGATCCCTGAAGTCCTCTGTGTTAACAATCTACTCTGGCCTTGTATGATTTGATCCCTGAAGTCCTCTGTGTTACAATCTACTCTGGCCTTGTATGATTTGATCCCTGAAGTCCTCTGTGTTACAATCTACTCTGGCCTTGTATGATTTGATCCCTGAAGTCCTCTGTGTTACAATCTACTCTGGCCTTGTATGATTTGATCCCTGAAGTCCTCTGTGTTACAATCTACTCCTGGCCTTGTTTGATCCCCCTGAAGTCCTCTGTGGTACAATCTACTCTGGCCTTGTATGATTTGATCCCTGAAGTCCTCTGTGTTACAATCTACTCTGGCCTTGTATGATTTGATCCCTGAAGTCCTCTGTGTTACAATCTACTCTGGCCTTGTTTGATTTGATCCCTGAAGTCCTCTGTGTTACAATCTACTCTGGCCTTGTTTGTTTTGATCCCTGAAGTCCTCTGTGTTACAATCTACTCTGGCCTTGTTTGATTTGATCCTGATGTCCTCTGTGTTACAATCTACTCTGGCCTTGTATGATTTGATCCCTGAAGTCCTCTGTGTTACAATCTACTCTGGCCTTGTATGATTTGATCCCTGAAGTCCTCTGTGTTATAATCCTACTCTGGCCTTGTTTGATTTGATCCCTGACAATCTACTCTGTCCTCTGTGTTACAATCTACTCTGGCCTTGTTTGATTTGATCCCTGAAGTCCTCTGTGTTACAATCTACTCTGGCCTTGTATGATTTGATCCCTGAAGTCCTCTGTGTTACAATCTACTCTGGCCTTGTATGATTTGATCCTGAAGTCCTCTGTGTTACAATCTACTCTGGCCTTGTATGATTTGATCCCTGAAGTCCTCTGTGTTACAATCTACTCTGGCCTTGTTTGATTTGATCCCTGAAGTCCTCTGTGTTACAATCTACTCTGCCTTGTATGATTTGATCCCTGAAGTCCTCTGTGTTACAATCTACTCTGGCCTTGTATGTTTGATGATCCTTGTGTCAATCTATTGGCCTGTATATTTGATCCCTGAAGTCCTCTGTGTTACAATCTACTCTGGCCTTGTTTGATTTGATCCCTGAAGTCCTCTGTGTTACAATCTACTCTGGCCTTGTATGATTTGATCCCATGAGTCCTCTGTGTTACAATCTACTCTGGCCTTGTATGATTTGATCCCTGAAGTCCTCTGTGTTACAATCTACTCTGGCCTTGTATGATTTGATCCCTGAAGTCCTCTGTGTTACAATCTACTCTGGCCTTGTATGATTTGATCCCTGAAGTCCTCTGTGTTACAATCTACTCTGGCCTTGTATGATTTGATCCCTGAAGTCCTCTGTGTTACAATCTACTCTGGCCTTGTTTGATTTGATCCCTGAAGTCCTCTGTGTTACAATCTACTCTGGCCTTGTATGATTTGATCCCTGAAGTCCTCTGTGTTACAATCTACTCTGGCCTTGTATGATTTGATCCCTGAAGTCCTCTGTGTTACAATCTACTCTGGCCTTGTTTGACAATCTCTGGCTTGATCCCTGAAGTCCTCTGTGTTACAATCTACTCTGGCCTTGTTTGATTTGATCCCTGAAGTCCTCTGTGTTACAATCTACTCTGGCCTTGTTTGATCCCTGAAGTCCTCTGTGTTACAATCTACTCTGGCCTTGTATGATTTGATCCCTGAAGTCCTCTGTGTTACAATCTACTCTGGCCTTGTATGATTTGATCCCTGAAGTCCTCTGTGTTACAATCTACTCTGGCCTTGTATGATTTGATCCCTGAAGTCCTCTGTGTGTTACTTGGCTTGTTTGACAATCTACAATCCTGGCCTTGTATGATTTGATCCCTGAAGTCCTCTGTGTTACAATCTACTCTGGCCTTGTATGATTTGATCCCTGAAGTCCTCTGTGTTACAATCTACTGTGGCCTTGTTTGATCCCTGAAGTCCTCTGTGGTACAATCTACTCTGGCCTTGTATGATTTGATCCCTGAAGTCCTCTGTGTTACAATCTACTCTGGCCTTGTATGATTTGATCCCTGAAGAGTCCTCTGTGTTACAATCTACTCTGGCCTTGTATGATTTGATCCCTGAAGTCCTCTGTGTTACAATCTACTCTGGCCTTGTATGATTTGATCCCTGAAGTCCTCTGTGTTACAATCTACTCTGGCCTTGTATGATTTGATCCCTGATCCTCTGAGTCCTCTGTGTTACAATCTACTCTGGCCTTGTATTGATCCCTGAAGTCCTCTGTGTTACAATCTACTCTGGCCTTGTTTGATTTGATCCCTGAAGTCCTCTGTGTTACAATCTACTCTGGCCTTGTATGATTTGATCCCTGAAGTCCTCTGTGTTACAATCTACTCTGGCTTGTATATTTAGATCCCTAAGTCCTCTGTGTTACAATCTACTCTGGCCTTGTATGAATTTGATCCCTGAAGTCCTCTGTGTTACAATCTACTCTGGCCTTGTATGATTTGATCCCTGAAGTCCTCTGTGTTACAATCTACTCTGGCCTTGATTTGATCCCTGAAGTCCTCTGTGTTACAATCTACTCTGGCCTTGTATGATTTGATCCCTGAAGTCCTCTGTGTTACAATCTACTCTGGCCTTGTTTGATTTGATCCCTGAAGTCCTCTGTGTTACAATCTACTCTGGCCTTGTTTGATTTGATCCCTGAAGTCCTCTGTGTTACAATCTACTCTGGCCTTGTATGATTTGATCCCTGAAGTCCTCTGTGTTACAATCTACTCTGGCCTTGTATGATTTGATCCCTGAAGTCCTCTGTGTTACAATCTACTCTGGCCTTGTTTGATTTGATCCCTGAAGTCCTCTGTGTTACAATCTACTCTGGCCTTGTTTGATTGATCCCTGAAGTCCTCTGTGTTACAATCTACTCTGGCCTTGTTGATTTGATCCCTGAAGTCCTCTGTGTTACAATCTACTCTGGCCTTGTATGATTTGATCCCTGAAGTCCTCTGTGTTACAATCTACTCTGGCCTTGTTTGATCCCTGAAGTCCTCTGTGTTACAATCTACTCTGGCCTTGTATGATTTGATCCCTGAAGTCCTCTGTGTTACAATCTACTCTGGCCTTGTTTGTTTGATCCCTGAAGTCCTCTGTGTTACAATCTACTCTGGCCTTGTATGATTTGATCCCTGAAGTCCTCTGTGTTACAATCTACTCTGGCCTTGTATGATTTGATCCCTGAAGTCCTCTGTGTTACAATCTACTCTGGCCTTGTATGATTTGATCCCTGAAGTCCTCTGTGTTACAATCTACTCTGGCCTTGTATGATTTGATCCCTGAAGTCCTCTGGCCTGTTACAATCTACTCTGGCCTTGTATGATTTGATCCCTGAAGTCCTCTGTGTTACAATCTACTCTGGCCTTGTTTTTGATCCCTGAAGTCCTCTGTGTTACACAATCTACTCTGGCCTTGTATGATCCCTGAAGTCCTCTGTGTTACAATCTACTCTGGCCTTGTTTGATTTGATCCCTGAAGTCCTCTGTGTTACAATCTACTCTGGCCTTGTATGATTTGATCCCTGAAGTCCTCTGTGTTACAATCTACTCTGGCCTTGTATGATTTGATCCCTGAAGTCCTCTGTGTTATTTGATTTGATCCCTGAAGTCCTCTGTGTTACAATCTACTCTGGCCTTGTATGATTTGATCCCTGAAGTCCTCTGTGTTACAATCTACTCTGGCCTTGTATGATTTGATCCCTGAAGTCCTCTGTGTTACAATCTACTCTGGCCTTGTTTGATCCCTGAAGTCCTCTGTGTTACAATCTACTCTGGCCTTGTTTGATTTGATCCCTGAAGTCCTCTGTGTTACAATCTACTCTGGCCTTGTATGATTTGATCCCTGAAGTCCTCTGTGTTACATCTACTCTGGCCTTGTATGATTTGATCCCTGAAGTCCTCTGTGTTACAATCTACTCTGGCCTTGTATGATTTGATCCCTGAAGTCCTCTGTGTTACAATCTACTCTGGCCTTGTATGATTTGATCCCTGAAGTCCTCTGTGTTACAATCTACTCTGGCCTTGTATGATTTGATCCCTGAAGTCCTCTGTGTTACAATCTACTCTGGCCTTGTTTGATTTGATCCCTGAAGTCCTCTGTGGTACAATCTACTCTGGCCTTGTTTGATTGATCCCTGAAGTCCTCTGTGTTACAATCTACTCTGGCCTTGTATGATTTGATCCCTGAAGTCCTCTGTGTTACAATCTACTCTGGCCTTGTATGATTTGATCCCTGAAGTCCTCTGTGTTACAATCTACTCTGGCCTTGTTTGATTTGATCCCTGAAGTCCTCTGTGTTACAATCTACTCTGGCCTTGTATGATTTGATCCCTGAAGTCCTCTGTGTTACAATCTACTCTGGCCTTGTATGATTTGATCCCTGAAGTCCTCTGTGTTACAATCTACTCTGGCCTTGTATGATTTGATCCCTGAAGTCCTCTGTGTTTTATCAATCTCTGTGTTACTCTACTCTGGCCTTGTATGATTTGATCCCCTGGAAGTCCTCTGTGTTACAATCTACTCTGGCCTTGTATGATTTGATCCCTGAAGTCCTCTGTGTTACAATCTACTCTGGCCTTGTATGATTTGATCCCTGAAGTCCTCTGTGTTACAATCTACTCTGGCCTTGTATGATTTGATCCCTGAAGTCCTCTGTGTTACAATCTACTCTGGCCTTGTATGATTTGATCCCTGAAGTCCTCTGTGTTACAATCTACTCTGGCCTTGTATTTTGATCCCTGAAGTCCTCTGTGTTACAATCTACTCTGGCCTTGTTTGATTTGATCCCTGAAGTCCTCTGTGTTACAATCTACTCTGGCCTTGTTTGATCCCTGAAGTCCTCTGTGTTACAATCTACTCTGGCCTTGTATGATTTGATCCCTGAAGTCCTCTGTGTTACAATCTACTCTGGCCTTGTTTGATTTGATCCCTGAAGTCCTCTGTGTTACAATCTACTCTGGCCTTGTTTGATTTGATCCCTGAAGTCCTCTGTGTTACAATCTACTCTGGCCTTGTTTGATCCCTGAAGTCCTCTGTGTTACAATCTACTCTGGCCTTGTATGATTTGATCCCTGAAGTCCTCTGTGTTACAATCTACTCTGGCCTTGTATGATTTGATCCCTGAAGTCCTCTGTGTTACAATCTACTCTGGCCTTGTATGATTTGATCCCTGAAGTCCTCTGTGTTACAATCTACTCTGGCCTTGTTTGATCCCTGAAGTCCTCTGTGTTACAATCTACTCTGGCCTTGTATGATTTGATCCCTGAAGTCCTCTGTGTTACAATCTACTCTGGCCTTGTATGATTTGATCCCTGAAGTCCTCTGTGTTACAATCTACTCTGGCCTTGTATGATTTGATCCCTGAAGTCCTCTGTGTTACAATCTACTCTGGCCTTGTATGATTTGATCCCTGAAGTCCTCTGTGTTACAATCTACTCTGGCCTTGTATGATTTGATCCCTGAAGTCCTCTGTGTTACAATCTACTCTGGCTTGTTTGATCCTTCCTGTGTTAATGATTTGATCCTGAAGTCCTCTGTGTTACAATCTACTCTGGCCTTGTATGATTTGATCCCTGAAGTCCTCTGTGTTACAATCTACTCTGGCCTTGTATGATTTGATCCCTGAAGTCCTCTGTGTTACAATCTACTCTGGCCTTGTATGATTTGATCCCTGAAGTCCTCTGTGTTACAATCTACTCTGGCCTTGTATGATTTGATCCCTGAAGTCCTCTGTGTTACAATCTACTCTGGCCTTGTATGATTTGATCCCTGAAGTCCTCTGTGTTACAATCTACTCTGGCCTTGTATGATTTGATCCCTGAAGTCCTCTGTGTTACAATCTACTCTGGCCTTGTATGATTTGATCCCTGAAGTCCTCTGTGTTACAATCTACTCTGGCCTTGTATGATTTGATCCCTGAAGTCCTCTGTGTTACAATCTACTCTGGCCTTGTTTGATTTAAGATGATCCTCTGTGTACAATCTACCTGGCCTTGTGTTGATCCCTGAAGTCCTCTGTGTTACAATCTACTCTGGCCTGTTGACTTTGTTGATTCCTGAAGTCCTCTGTGTTACAATCTACTCTGGCCTTGTTATCCCTGAAGTCCTCTGTGTTACAATCTACTCTGGCCTTGTTTGATTTGATCCCTGAAGTCCTCTGTGTTACAATCTACTCTGGCCTTGTATGATTTGATCCCTGAAGTCCTCTGTGTTACAATCTACTCTGGCCTTGTTGATTTGATCCCTGAAGTCCTCTGTGTTACAATCTACTCTGGCCTTGTATGATTTGATCCCTGAAGTCCTCTGTGTTACAATCTACTCTGGCCTTGTTTGATCCCTGAAGTCCTCTGTGTTACAATCTACTCTGGCCTTGTATGATTTGATCCCTGAAGTCCTCTGTGTTACAATCTACTCTGGCCTTGTTTGATTTGATCCCTGAAGTCCTCTGTGTTACAATCTACTCTGGCCTTGTATGATTTGATCCCTGAAGTCCTCTGTGTTACAATCTACTCTGGCCTTGTATGATTTGATCCCTGAAGTCCTCTGTGTTACAATCTACTCTGGCCTTGTTTATCCCTGAAGTCCTCTGTGTTACAATCTACTCTGGCCTTGTATGATTTGATCCCTGAAGTCCTCCTCTGTGTTACAATCTACTCTGGCCTTGTATGATTTGATCCCTGAAGTCCTCTGTGTTACAATCTACTCTGGCCTTGTTTGATCCCTGAAGTCCTCTGTGTTACAATCTACTCTGGCCTGAAGTCCTGTGTGACAATTTGATCCCTGAAGTCCTCTGTGTTACAATCTACTCTGGCCTTGTATGATTTGATCCCTGAAGTCCTCTGTGTTACAATCTACTCTCTGGCCTTGTTTATCCCTGAAGTCCTCGAGCTCTGTGTTACAATCTACTCTGGCCTTGTAATTGGTGTTTGTCCTTGGACGATTTGGTGGACCGGCCAAATTATCACGGTGTATCTTCATCACCTGCTGTTGATATATCCATGTTTAGATTGTCAAACAGGAGTAAGGACTAACGTCAGAGATACTGTACTGAGACTGTACAAACACCCATATTGATCACTACCTGTCTAAATTTATTATCCCTATATGTAGTGAGGAATAATTGGGTTATATGTGAAGCTTGAAGGATGATTAGAATGTTAGTTTTATAAACAATCAGCCATGTCTGAGAATATAGAAACAACAAGGTGAGAGTGCTGTCTTGTCTACAAAGGTCTGTTTACATAATCAATAACATTTAAATAACCGTGGAATATGAAAACAAAGGTTGTCAATAACAAAATTTAAAAACTAGAAAAGTTATGATTAGTATTTTATATGAAAAACAAATTGAAGAAAATTGATATTTAATTAAGAACCCTTTTTAGAGTCTGTTTAATTGTTTATTAAATTTCACTCCTTACCTACCTGACTGACTCTGACTCTGGCAATAATAAGTTATGGGACTGATTCATATACCACGTGATACCCAATAGCTTAAAGATGTATGGGACTAGTACCTCCAGTGTTGATGGAATGTAACTCTAAGTAATCTTCCCGCTGAAATGACGTTAGCTTGGGATATCATCTTTTAATATCATTCCATCACCAATAGAAACAATAATCATGCACAAATGTTATCAGGTATCCCATGGTACGTGATTTGAGATTTTAAAGTCAGTATTGTAATTGTAATTTGAAACTTTGGTGATCAGATTTATAACTTAAACTTTGGTGATGATTTCAGATTATAACTTAAAACCTTGGTGATGATTTCAGATTTATTCCTTAAAACTTTGGTGATGAATTCAGATTATAACTTAAAAACTTTGTTGATGAATTCAGATTATTACTTAAAACTTTGGTGATGAATTCAGATTATTACTTAAAACTTTGGTGATGAATACAGATTTTAACTTAAAACCTTGGTGATGATTTCAGATTATAACTTAAAAACTTTTGTGATGAATTCAGATTATTACTTAAAACTTTGGTGATGAATTCAGATTATTTCTTAAAACTTTGGTGATGATTTCAGATTATAACTTAAAACCTTGGTGATGATTTCAGATTTTACAGCCAGTATCTGCCCTGGTGATTGTTGATGTACAGAATGACTTCCTTGACGGAAGTTTGTCACTACGAAATTGTCCTGCTGGACAGGATGGGAATGGTGTGATTCCGGCCATCAACTCTGTACTGGACACAGTGACTTTTGACCTTGTGGTATACACTAGGGACTGGCACCCAGCTGATCATATATCCTTCATAGAAAATGTCGACAAACGCCCACTACAAACTAACTCACATGTAAGTCTCTTTAGACATTCAAGGACATTTAAGGATTAACCTCTTACTTTGTTTAGTTTATGAGATGATAAATCCAATGAAGCTTAAGGTAAGTTACAACATAAACAAAAGCGTTAACGTACAATTTATGGACTGGCTGTGGGCAGCAGTATTTCGTGAACATTTGATTAATGAATTTAAAGTTATACTTCTATGGAAAAGTTTATAGTTTGTGAGATACAATATCTTTAGAATCTTAAGTTTCATTATACTATTTTTAACAGCCTCAGATATTTTCCAGTTTTATTTTGCACCTTGTAGTATCTGAATTATTTCTCTATTTGATCCACAGAAATCACAGGTGCCTCCCAAAGTGTTGGATACTGTGGTGTTTGAGGGACCTCCTGCTACAGAACAGAAACTTTGGCCGTCTCATTGTGTTCAGGGGTCTTGGGGTGCAGAAATCCACCCGGATCTCAAAGTAAACCCACAAGTGTTATTGTAGTCAGGTTGAACAAATCTATAAGATTAAACAAAATGTTGAAAAGCTTGTTTGGATTTTTTCATCAAAAGTTTATGTTCACATGAAATGACTGCCATATATAGCAGTGAAATACTGATAAACTAAACCTTCGCAATCACATTTACCATATTAACCCAATAAGAGCCCAGGGTGTTTAACAAATGGAAAGGTGCTTTAATAAGACAAACTTATTGCAAACCTTTACAGTTTTGATCTTTATTTATTAAACTTTAAATTGTAAACTGTATATGCAGTTTAATTTTTTCTGATGATGGCTGGACACATCCTTTTGTACGTATAATAGTATAATTCTGCTTTAGCTACCTGTATTAAAAGTTGCTAAGAAATCACTGATTTGATTTTAGTATTATTACAGCAATATATTCTATATTTCCATATAACAGAGTTATCTCCCCTTTTGGGAAGGTTCTGATTGTGACGTCATGTGTTTGAGAGCATAACATCATATGTTTAGGAGAAAACAACATGAATTGTGCTCACAAAATAACGACGCGACAATTGATACCTACCCGCAAGGGAACTAACTTTGTAATATGCAAAGAAGGAATAGCAAGAAACCAGTTAAATTTTATAGAAATGTGCACAAAGGGAGGTAACTCTAATATGGTAAACTACATACTCCCTTAAAATTAAATTGTATTATAGAGTACACTAGTACAATCTGTGGGACAGTTTACTGTATTTTGTAGTTTAAGCATTGAAATCAAAGTAAAAAAATATGTACAGGTAGAACAAATAGTTTTCCCTTCGTTGGATTGAATTTCGATTAAAAAATATGAAATTAAATGAAAGGCTATTTTTTCCCTTTTTATTGAAGCTGCTTGATTATACTGAGTGTGAAAGTTGGCTTTCTACAGAGTTATTTCCCTTGGTTTCAGTTTGTGGAAGGTGGTGTTATAGTTAATAAAGGGATGAAGTCAGATGTGGACAGTTATTCAGCTTTCTGGGACAACAACAAGCTCACTGAAACAGATCTAGTCCGAATTCTGTCCAAACATAAAGTCACTGATGTTTATCTGTGTGGGGTCGCATACGATGTCTGTGTTGGTAAGTGTGGAAGGGCCAGATACCCCTCGGGACAGGAGGGATGGGGCCTTATAGGGGTAGATATTGGTAATTCCTTGAAATCGCTACAACCGGTAGAGTCATAGAGTTCTGCATAGATTGTAATATAACCAAATTTGGCCGGATATATCCTGGGGTGAAGGGTAAAAGGGTTTTTAGCCAATTTAGGTCATCTGGGTAGGAAATATCCTGGGGTGAAGGGAAATAGGGTTTTTAGGTCATCTGACCCAAAAGGTCAGGATGATCTATTGTCATCATGCACCGTCCATTGTTGTGTGCCGTTTTGCTGTGCGCTGTACATAAACTTTTCAATTAAACGACTTCTTCTCAAGAACCGAAAGTCCCAGGATACTCATATTAGGTCTGCGACATGCTGTAATGTAGTGCAACCAAGTTTTTTCAAATGAATGACTATGGTCACAAGGGGTAAAAATATTTTACTATTGTTAAACATACTACTTACTGTATTTCAGTTCCTCTATATATTGTATTAACAGTCAGATGACCGTTAAGGCCTATTGGGCCACTTGTTATAAATCTTGACTCTAACACCCCTGGGGCAGTAGAGATGGGACTCGATATGGGAAATAGAGATATGCCCTTTATATTGATACTAGTCATAGTGTTCTACATAGATTGTAACCAAAGGTTTATATGTGGTTTGGGCCCTTTTTGGCCCCCAAAGCCGTCAAATTTTAAGAGCTGTTATTTAGTATTTAAATTGTTGGATTTTACATATTTATTACATCCCTAATTTAATTGTAAAGATAGTTCTCTAATTTTTCAGTTTTGATTGCCATGGCAACCACTCAAAATATACATACATAAATTATGAAAATGTTTAAATTTTGACAATTTTGGCAATTTTTTGCCTGAGTGTTTTTTTAGAAACCATAGAGCACATCCTGGAACAAACTTAATATTTCCCCTAAATATGTATTGGAAATGCATACATGTTCTCAGTATATATCAAGTTTGTTCAAGGATGCTCTCTATAGTTTTAAAGACAAAAACTTAGCAAAAATTGGCCAAAATTGTCCAAATTTCCACATTTTCATAATTCATGTGAATTTTGGATGGTTACCATGACAACTACAGCTGGGAAATTAGAAAACAGTCAATATAGTTGAATCAGAGATATACGAAGTATTTAAACTACAACAAATTAATCACTAAATAACAGTTTTGAAAATTTCTTGGATTTGGGGGCCAAAAAGGGCCTAAATCAGACATAGTCCTTTTTCCAGAATCTTTCACTGGGGAAGGGGATGAGACTTAAAATTTGGCTTTGACCCCCTGAATCAGTAGGAGTAGAGACTGTTAGATTGTAGGGTGTGTGCTATAATTTGGGGTACTGGATGACAGTTCTTATATTTAGGGTTGATCTATTGAAGAAGGCATCATATTAATTATGTAAGTTGTGCTGGGTTTCAGGTTCAACAGGAGTTCATGCCCTTGAGCACGGATACAGAACGATTCTTATAGAAGATGCTGCTCGTGGGGTCAACCTGGACGACATCAGTAACATGAGGAAAAATCTACAAGAGAAAGGGGCAGTTATAACCAACTCATCAAAGGTAGGAGAACAAAGGTCATTTACATAATCAAAGGTCAAGATTATATGTATATATGAAATAAAATTCTTAATACCAATGAATAGTTGAGGACAACTGACATTATCTCCTGTCCTTTCATTTCCTTATAGGTGAAGGATCTGGTAGGAAGTGTTGACAGGCAGGTTGCCCTTGGATACCAGACAGCCAAAAATGTTGCCCTGGCTCGACGGATGGTCAAGGAAGGAATGGTGAACAATAAGGATTGACCAATCTGATACTTGTCCATCATCTTCCAGTGTCCATTGTTGTGAAGTTATTCTGGGTTTCTTTTTTCTTGATTTCCTAAAAATTATCTGGTAGACTGACTGTTACCACCGATGATTACAATGTTGATAATTATAATGTCTACACATTCAAACAAGCTTAAATAGTTGATGTAAGGGTAAATACAGTTTTAGATTTACATCTTTCATAGTTATATAAAAATTATTGGTAACTACATGTGATAAAAATAGGTTAGCAATATCAAGGAAACTGTCTGTCAAGATGCAGGTAATCTTATTTTTAGTTGAAGTTCATTCAAGTGTGGTTCATGATACACATGAAGATTTTTTTTAATGTCTATAATATAAATGAAGTAAGAGGTAAAGCATTCCATTACAAATGCAATATGTGATATATCTAAAACTCTGATAGAAATCATATCTCTGTGTGTTTGTCATCATAATGTTATATACCTACATGTCAATGTATAGTCTTACCCTACAAATGTTACATATGTCTATTTTCTGGTTTATCATTGTCACTAAGAGAAGAGAGATAGTGTTTATGAACACAGTCGTAAGAGATAGTGCTTATGAACACAGTCGTAAGAGATAGTGTTTATGAACACAGTCGTAAGAGATAGTGTTTATGAACACAGTCGTAAGAGATAGTGTTTATGAACACAGTCGTAAGAGATAGTGTTTATAAACACAGTCGTAAGAGATAGTGTTTATGAACACAGTCGTAAGAGATAGTGTTTATGAACACAGTCGTAAGAGATAGTGTTTATGAACACAGTCGTAAGAGATAGTGCTTATGAACACAGTCGTAAGAGATAGTGTTTATGAACACAGTCGTAAGAGATAGTGTTTATGAACACAGTCGTAAGAGATAGTGTTTATGAACACAGTCGTAAGAGATAGTGTTTATAAACACAGTCGTAAGAGATAGTGTTTATGAACACAGTCGTAAGAGATAGTGTTTATGAACACAGTCGTAAGAGATAGTGTTTATGAACACAGTCGTAAGAGATAGTGTTATGAACACAGTCGTAAGAGATGTGTATGAACACAGTCGTAAGAGATAGTGTTTATGAACACAGTCGTAAGAGATAGTGTTATGAACACAGTCGTAAGAGATGTAGTGTTTATGAACACAGTCGTAAGAGATAGTGTTTATGAACACAGTCTTAAGAGATAGTGTTTATGAACACAGTCGTAAGAGATAGTGTTTATGAACACAGTTGTACCTTCATATTGACATTATATACTTTGATTTATTTGGCTCATTATTGCGAGACAATTTCAACAAGGGAGATAACCCTGTCAATCTTTAAACAAAAATATCCTATAATTATAGAAACAGTTTTCATTGGAAGCAAATCAAATCCTTTAAAATAATTAAAATCATTAGCTATGATATAGCATTAAATTATAAAGATTTGATATCCTGTGTTTGATGATAGACCCCCTTCCACACACACAGTGGCATTAAAAGATTCTGTGATATAACACTATATATATACATCATTGACTGTGTCTTACGCTAGACCAGCAACTTTCTGAGAGAAGCCTCTACATTTGTGTATTAAATAATACTATTTTTGTATCCACCACTACCAGAACATAACAATACAAACCTGTGTACATCTTATTAAGTAGAGTTACTCCCCTTCCCTATATTTTTCTATTGTGGTTTGTGAAGTATTGGTTGTGATGGAAGGAGATAGATTTGATACATTAGCATTGTCAAGGGAACAAAAATGTGTTAGCCAAATACAAGCATTTAGTTTGTTATAATACACAGTCAAAAGATTTGAAATAATGTCAGTTCTATCCTCAGAAACTTGAGAGACATGTTTATTTTTGTTGAGACTGAGCTGGGTTTCAGTGATTATGTATGTACTGTTTCCATAATGGAATTCGGTGTTGTGTCATTTAAAAAAAAAGATGTATTGATATAACCTTTATCCTTTGACTTTGTTAAACATATTTTCCACATAAAGTTCTAGTGTAGATGTTTGGAAAAGCTGGAATAACCGGAGAAAAAGTACAAACACCAAAATACTGAAATACTGAACTAGAACTCTAAAAAAAAGGTGTTAGCATTGGTGAAGATCAAATGGTTAAATGGCAGGATACCTTCCCAACTGCCCTCTGAGGTGAAGGTCAAATGTGAAAGACCTTTAGTACCTGCTGTCTCTGCTGCCACATTTAAGATATCACATACTACATATGTATTTAGTATAGTCCATTGCCATAAGCCAAAACAGATATAAGAAACCATTACTGATTAATGATAGAATTACTACATGTAAACTGCTGAACTGAAACAGTATTATTACTAAAAACATACCTGGCAACATACACTTAATATCGTAAGTTGTTACTCTTCTTCAATATGTTTTTTTTTTTAAACTTCATTCTCAAGGTTGAATTATAATTAAAGATATGTGAGCTCCATGTCATTCTATCAAAGTTTTCATAACTATATATAGCTACTATAAACCAATTTTTGTGTGTGTGTGATTTACTTTGGCGAATTTCACGACTTTTACTGATATATATTTTATGACATTTGAATCTCACTTTGAGTTTAGTTTCTTTAATAATATATGTTCCCCAAAGATCAACTTTGATTTATCATCAATTATAGCTTGATCCCTATTCTACATTTGAAGTTTGTGCACTTGATATAGACCATCAATTTACTATCAAAATTTTTTGATAAATCAAATATGACTGAAGTTCCCTGTAAAATTACAATGAACCCAGCACATCACTGTCCACAACTGATATTTAATGATTGATATTTATTGGTACACTCACATTCTCCTCAGGCCTCCTCATAGTTTTGTTAGTTCACCGAGTCCGAAGGACCAAGGTGAGCTTATGTGATACTGTGGTGTCTGGTGTCTCGTGTCTGTCTGTCCGTTCAATCGTCTGTCCGTCAACAATTGACTTCTTCTCCATAATTGCTGGTTGGAACTAAACAAAATTTGACAAGTAGCATCCATATGGGATACTGACTGAAAATTGTACAAATGATGGGGCTGACTCCCCTGGGGGGGCCGGAAGATTGGGGTCAAATGGGGTCAATTTGCCTATTTCCATATAAACGACTTTTTCTCTAAACTCAGCATGGTAAAGCATAGAAACGGTCAATTAGACTAAAATTTTCATATAAATTACTTCCCCGGTGAAACTATGTATTTGATACCACTGTTAGTCGTGTGGTATCTATTGCATCGTTATATGGTTGGGATTCAAAATTAAACAAATCGTGGGGCCAATTTTGCAATTTTTTCTAGTTGTAAGAGTCTTTGTGATATTTACAAAAAAACCCAACCAGGATCCGATTTTCTCGAAACAAAAGTGCAGACTTAAGTCAAAACTTAAATGTAACTTTTATGAAAACTTTAGACTTAAGTCAGTTTTGGACTTAAGTTTGTTTCAAGAAATCGGGGCCAGGTGAGCGAAACAGGCCCTCTGGGCCTCTTGTTATATCTTAAGAAATCTCATCTATTTCTGGTATTAGTTCATTGTTTAGTTAACTTAATGTCCAGTTTATTACTTACTGTGATGTCTCAGCAAAGACTTCGCTGGATCAGATGTCTTGTTAAGTTAAACTGAATTGTGATACATGTATATACTTTATATATTTTATACTTTATGTATATACTATACATGAATAGGCTTCAGTTTAATGGTGATATCAGGTGAGAATTCAGCTTATCTGGTTAGGGATAAGTTTAATATGATATCTGGTTAGGGATAAGTTTAATCTGATATCTGTTAAGGGATAAGTTTAATCTGATATCTGATAAGGGATAAGTTTAATCTGATATCTGGTTAGGGATAAGTTTAATCTGATATCTGGTTAGGGATAAGTTTAATCTGATATCTGGTTAGGGATAAGTTTAATCTGATATCTGGTAAGTGATAAGTTAAATCTGATATCTGGTTAGGGATAAGTTAAATCTGATATCTGGTTAGGGATAAGTTTAATCTGATATCTGGTTAGGGATAAGTTTAATCTGATATCAGGTTCATTCATTCAATCATTTCTACACCTATCTGGTATTTTTTTAGGACATATTGTCTTGATCTGGGTTTTTTTTTTCCGTGGAGAACACTATGTTTTGACACTTACCTCAGTTTGAAGAAATCATCAACATTTTTGTTGTTACTGTTTTTTGACATAAGTATTAATGATTTGCTAGTATAATGGAATATATACAGTACAATTTGAGTCAGTTTTTTCTTGTGAAGTAAGTAGCTTAATTATATCAAGGATACATACATCCATGTATAATACTTACATCCCTGTTTGTGGTCTCTGACACAGCCTGTATCTAAAAGTGTTTTTGTTAATTTGTTAATACCTGATTTTTAGATACTAAAATAGCATGGGCTGAATACAATCAGTCCTAACTTTCTGCCAATGTCAAAAACCACGTAAAAACATGATGTCAAAATCACCAGAAAGTGCGACTAATCAATGGTAATCTTACTCTATCATCTTGTTTTGGTATTCTTGAAGTTCATGTATTAAATTTGACTTATACATAAGTGTTATAGGCCAAGAATTTAATAAGGCACGTAACCATGGAAATCCATCAGTTGGGTAAATAGAATTAAAAACGAGGTCAAAATTAGATATACTTTCACTGCCATTGTGTCCCCTGCCAGGGATTGACCAGCAGTCCTCACATTGTAAGCCGTCTTATTTTCCACAAGATACAAATTTTAATGTTATTTCATGAGTGACCTCAAATATGAATATATATGTTTCACAAATAATTTTGTAGTACATATTCGTGTATATATTTACATTTACAATGCAGTCAACATTAAAGCATTCATACTGGCTATGAATGCCAACTGGATAGAGGCAAATCCAACATGAAACGCTATCGTGTTTCATGGAATTTGCCTCTGTCCAGTTGGCATTCATTTTGGCTATGAATGCCAACAGAAAGACATGAAATTTTTCTGATTGCCAGTAAGAACTTTTGATCGAAAATTTATGTACAATTATATTCCATGAACATGTTGAATATGATGAAGATAAATAATGTTATATTTGTGAAAATAGGTGGTTAACTGTAAAAAAAATGTGTAAAGTCACAGAGAGGCATTGTAGGATTCCATGGCTTTATTGTTTTAGAAAGAATTTCTGAGAGGCATGTAATATGTTCTTTTCTTTTCATTTTGATTTGTATTAATTCTTTGATTGTTAACTACCGTAAAAACTTGTATAATTTGCGCACCAGTGTAATTTGCGCAGGTACTTTTTAGGGCTGAAAATGCTGAAAAAAATCTACTATCAGTAACTTGTATCATATAAAATGGCTACCATACACAGAGCGGTACCTCAACATTCATAGATCGTCAGCCCCTCAGAATGGACAGATTTTTTCCCCGTAAAATTTTTAAATCTCCTCTATCAATATAATTTGCGCACCCCCAACTTCAAATTTTATTTTTGCACAGAAAAAGTGCGCAAATTACACAAGTTTTTACGGTAAACCATTGACAATTTCTGATGTTTATGCTGCGTGCTGATGCCAATTGTATGTTGTACATAGTGTTTAGAGTGGTTCTATCTGAGTGGATAGGTTTTGGTTTTGTTTCAAACTTCAGATGAAATGATATGGAGAACATTTTTTAGTTGAAATAAATTTAACGTCTTACACTGTAAAACATCAGTTAAGGTTGTGACTAAGAAGTGTCCCCATTTCACTGAATTTTGGAGAATTCTGATGGATTCATGACTTAAAACATTTTTGAAATTTTAATGTGCTTTCTGAAAACGTTTGTAATGTTTGTATGGGTTCTGAATATTTTATTGGTTAATTTGTTCATAGTCTCATTGTTTACTTGCATACATTACCATTATTTAAACAACTTTCCAAAGTAATCTAGCACCTGTCTAATATGACCCTGGTCCATAACTGGCGCTACCTGTCCAAAACTGCTCCTTGTCAACATCTACAAATGTAAATGTCTGTCTAAAACTATTATTACCTCTCTTATGCCACACCTGTCTAAAAATAATACATGTCTAAAATTATGTCTGTCGAAATATACACCTGTCTAAAACTACACCTGTTTGAACTTTTTCCTGTCTAACTGTGTGTACTTTGAAAATCATTTGTCTATTATCAACCCCCACCCCACCTCCAACACATATACACACCTGTATATAGCTATGTGTAATACCTGTAAAAGGAAACCAAACTGCAGCGATAAAGTGGAATTATTTCTATGCAGTTTAAAACAAACAGACTCAGCTTATACAATAAGTTATTCCTTCTGTCTAGTCATACATCTAGGATTCCAGCCTTTGAATATTTAAACAGAATTCCACAAACTATTTCTACCTCAAACACTAAAGATGTGTGGGGACGTCTCTGGCATGTGTTTGTCTGTCTGTATTGGTCAGTCTGTCAATCTGTCGGTCAGTTAGACTCAAACGGTCAAGGTTGGTTACACCATTCTGATCTGTCTGAGTTATATGTATGTCCCTCAAGGGAAGTAACTCTGATAGATCAGGTACTCGTTTTCTAGTCTACATTAAGATATTATTGGGTCTAATTTATAATACCAAGGCTCACTTTTCTGTAGCATTATTTAACTGATTAATTAACAGAGTTATGGCACTTTCTAAAGTCTTCTTATGACTAAGGACTAAAAATTAATGATCTGAATTCTTTGGCCCAGTTTCTTGTATGTTTTCGCAACTTTCAGGAATTCCTGAAGAAAATTTCTCATAAGTTATAGAAGCTAAGACTTTTTCCTTAAGGTCTATAATGCTTTCCTATGAAAAGTTCAGGAATTAAGCGCAACTGGGCCCTGAAAGAATACATTTGAATCTGTTAGCTTTAAACTTACTGAGGCAATGTGCCTTTTAATGGATATATACTGTGATTAAATTTAATGCTTGTTGAATTCGTGATGAGGTTATTTTTTCACTATATTTTTTTGCTGATAATAACCAATCTGTTGGAGTTCACTACATACTGTAAACCAACTGATTTCCACAGCGACATTTTTCCATGGATAACAACTTCATGACGATATACTTTCGCAATCGCAACCTATCGGGTTATACTTTACCTACATTTGAAACGTTTTCACAGCGTTTCATTTTCCCGACTTGTTATCGCCTGCAAAATAAGTGAAAGTAAATCGCTACAGTATGTAGTAATATTGATGTTTTATCTTGTTGTTCTGTTTTTCACTTTGTGTTTATATCCTTTATCACATTTCTGACTAGAGATTATGTTGTACATGTTGTGTCTGTCCTTGTCAACATATATCTCTCCTATTCCGTCCCAAATTGTTGCTTCTGAATCTTTTTCTATGTAGCAGTCAGCCATGAGAGTACCCATATTGCTGATATCATATGGTTTTGATATACTAAGGTCAAGGTAATGTAAAAGCTATAAGTTGATGTATGGACATACATAATTAAATAGTTAACAGCCTTTGAATGTTTGCAATTCTATTATATTCATTCATTCACTATTTCAGTGTTACCATTTTGTACAATTAAAGTTTATATGATTTAATATTTTATATTCACTGCATTGTATACAAAGGAACAAAGGTCAAACTTCTTACAAGGTTGTTATGTTATGCTAAAGTTAAATCTTTTATATATACAGAGATTAAACAAAGGACATATTTCAAAGATCGAAATGTTCAAAAAGTTCAAAATATGAAAGTCAAAATAAATTCTAAACTTTAAGTTTTCGTCATATTTTATACTAAGGTCATATTCTATTCAAAGGAAAATTTTGTAGAAAATACATAAACCTGTATGCAAAGACCAGATTATAGCCAAAAAGCGATGTCACTAACATGGAAATTAAAGGTCACCTAAAGAGTAGTAGTAAGATAATGTAAATGGCCATCGGGTATCAAGAGCAGTAGTAAGATAATGTAAATGGCCATCATGTATCAAGAGTAGTAGTAAGATAATGTAAATGGCCATCATGTATCAAGAGCAGTAGTAAGATAATGTAAATGGCCATCGGGTATCAAGAGCAGTAGTAAGATAATGTAAATGGCCATCGGGTATCAAGAGCAGTAGTAAGATAATGTAAATGGCCATCGGGTATCAAGAGCAGTAGTAAGATAATGTAAATGGCCATCGGTATCAAGAGCAGTAGTAAGATAATGTAAATGGCCATCGGGTATCAAGAGCAGTAGTAAGATAATGTAAATGGCCATCGGTATCAAGAGCAGTAGTAAGATAATGTAAATGGCCATCGGGTATCAAGAGCAGTAGTAAGATAATGTAAATGGCCATCGGGTATCAAGAGCAGTAGTAAGATAATGTAAATGGCCATCGGGTATCAAGAGCAGTAGTAAGATAATGTAAATGGCCATCGGGTATCAAGAGCAGTAGTAAGATAATGTAAATGGCCATCGGGTATCAAGAGCAGTAGTAAGATAATGTAAATGGCCATCGGGTATCAAGAGCAGTAGTAAGATAATGTAAATGGCCATCGGGTATCAAGAGCAGTAGTAAGATAATGTAAATGGCCATCATGTATCAAGAGCAGTAGTAAGATAATGTAAATGGCCATCGGGTATCAAGAGCAGTAGTAAGATAATGTAAATGGCCATCGGGTATCAAGAGCAGTAGTAAGATAATGTAAATGGCCATCGGGTATCAAGAGCAGTAGTAAGATAATGTAAATGGCCATCGGGTATCAAGAGCAGTAGTAAGATAATGTAAATGGCCATCGGGTATCAAGAACAGTAGTAAGATAATGTAAATGGCCATCGGGTATCAAGAGCAGTAGTAAGATAATGTAAATGGCCATCGGGTATCAAGAGCAGTAGTAAGATAATGTAAATGGCCATCGGGTATCAAGAGCAGTAGTAAGATAATGTAAATGGCCATCGGGTATCAAGAACAGTAGTAAGATAATGTAAATGGCCATCGGGTATCAAGAGCAGTAGTAAGATAATGTAAATGGCCATCGGGTATCAAGAGCAGTAGTAAGATAATGTAAATGGCCATCGGGTATCAAGAGCAGTAGTAAGATAATGTAAATGGCCATCGGGTATCAAGAGCAGTAGTAAGATAATGTAAATGGCCATCGGGTATCAAGAGCAGTAGTAAGATAATGTAAATGGCCATCGGGTATCAAGAGCAGTAGTAAGATAATGTAAATGGCCATCGGGTATCAAGAGCAGTAGTAAGATAATGTAAATGGCCATCGGGTATCAAGAGCAGTAGTAAGATAATGTAAATGGCCATCGGGTATCAAGAGCAGTAGTAAGATAATGTAAATGGCCATCGGGTATCAAGAGCAGTAGTAAGATAATGTAAATGGCCATCATGTATCAAGAGCAGTAGTAAGATATCAAGAGCAGTAGTAAGATAATGTAAATGGCCATCGGGTATCAAGAGCAGTAGTAAGATAATGTAAATGGCCATCGGGTATCAAGAGCAGTAGTAAGATAATGTAAATGGCCATCGGGTATCAAAAGCTGTAGTAAGATAATGTAAATGGCCATCATGTATCAAGAGCAGTAGTAAGATAATGTAAATGGCCATCGGGTATCAAGAGCAGTAGTAAGATAATGTAAATGGCCATCGGGTATCAAAAGCAGTAGTAAAGATAATGTAAATGGCCATCGGGTATCAAGAGCAGTAGTAAGATAATGTAAATGGCCATCGGGTATCAAGAGCAGTAGTAAGATAATGTAAATGGCCATCGGGTATCAAGAGCAGTAGTAAGATAATGTAAATGGCCATCGGGTATCAAGAGCAGTAGTAAGATAATGTAAATGGCCATCGGGTATCAAGAGCAGTAGTAAGATAATGTAAATGGCCATCGGGTATCAAGAGCAGTAGTAAGATAATGTAAATGGCCATCGGGTATCAAGAGCAGTAGTAAGATAATGTAAATGGCCATCGGGTATCAAGAGCAGTAGTAAGATAATGTAAATGGCCATCGGGTATCAAGAGCAGTAGTAAGATAATGTAAATGGCCATCGGGTAATCAAGAGCAGTAGTAAGATAATGTAAATGGCCATCGGGTATCAAGAGCAGTAGTAAGATAATGTAAATGGCCATCGGGTATCAAGAGCAGTAGTAAGATAATGTAAATGGCCATCGGGTATCAAGAGCAGTAGTAAGATAATGTAAATGGCCATCATGTATCAAGAGCAGTAGTAAGATAATGTAAATGGCCATCGGGTATCAAGAGCAGTAGTAAGATAATGTAAATGGCCATCGGGTATCAAGAGCAGTAGTAAGATAATGTAAATGGCCATCGGGTATCAAGAGCAGTAGTAAGATAATGTAAATGGCCATCGGGTATCAGAAGCAGTAGTAAGATAATGTAAATGGCCATCATGTATCAAGAGCAGTAGTAAGATAATGTAAATGGCCATCGGGTATCAAGAGCAGTAGTAAGATAATGTAAATGGCCATCGGGTATCAAGAGCAGTAGTAAGATAATGTAAATGGCCATCGGGTATCAAGAGCAGTAGTAAGATAATGTAAATGGCCATCGGGTATCAAGAGCAGTAGTAAGATAATGTAAATGGCCATCGGGTATCAAGAGCAGTAGTAAGATAATGTAAATGGCCATCGGGTATCAAGAGCAGTAGTAAGATAATGTAAATGGCCATCGGGTATCAAGAACAGTAGTAAGATAATGTAAATGGCCATCGGGTATCAAGAGCAGTAGTAAGATAATGTAAATGGCCATCGGGTATCAAGAGCAGTAGTAAGATAATGTAAATGGCCATCGGGTATCAAGAGCAGTAGTAAGATAATGTAAATGGCCATCGGGTATCAAGAGCAGTAGTAAGATAATGTAAATGGCCATCGGGTATCAAGAGCAGTAGTAAGATAATGTAAATGGCCATCGGGTATCAAGAGCAGTATGTAAGATAATGTAAATGGCCATCGGGTATCAAGAGCAGTAGTAAGATAATGTAAATGGCCATCGGGTATCAAGAGCAGTAGTAAGATAATGTAAATGGCCATCGGGTATCAAGAGCAGTAGTAAGATAATGTAAATGGCCATCGGGTATCAAGAGCAGTAGTAAGATAATGTAAATGGCCATCGGGTATCAAGAGCAGTAGTAAGATAATGTAAATGGCCATCGGGTATCAAGAGCAGTAGTAAGATAATGTAAATGGCCATCGGGTATCAAGAGCAGTAGTAAGATAATGTAAATGGCCATCGGGTATCAAGAGCAGTAGTAAGATAATGTAAATGGCCATCGGGTATCAAGAGCAGTAGTAAGATAATGTAAATGGCCATCGGGTATCAAGAGCAGTAGTAAGATAATGTAAATGGCCATCGGGTATCAAGAGCAGTAGTAAGATAATGTAAATGGCCATCGGGTATCAAGAGCAGTAGTAAGATAATGTAAATGGCCATCGGGTATCAAGAGCAGTAGTAAGATAATGTAAATGGCCATCATGTATCAAGAGCAGTAGTAAGATATCAAGTAATGCATCGGTATAAGAGCAGTAGTAAGATAATGTAAATGGCCATCGGGTATCAAGAGCAGTAGTAAGATAATGTAAATGGCCATCGGGTATCAAGAGCAGTAGTAAGATAATGTAAATGGCCATCGGGTATCAAGAGCAGTAGTAAGATAATGTAAATGGCCATCGGGTATCAAGAGCAGTAGTAAGATAATGTAAATGGCCATCGGGTATCAAGAGCAGTAGTAAGATAATGTAAATGACCATCGGGTATCAAGAACAGTAGTAAGATAATGTAAATGGCCATCGGGTATCAAGAGCAGTAGTAAGATAATGTAAATGGCCATCGGGTATCAAGAGGTAGTAAGATAATGTAAATGGCCATCAATCAAGAGCAGTAGTAAGATAATGTAAATGGCCATCGGGTATCAAGAGCAGTAGTAAGATAATGTAAATGGCCATCGGGTATCAAGAGCAGTAGTAAGATAATGTAAATGGCCATCGGGTATCAAGAGCAGTAGTAAGATAAATGTAAGACTGTAAGATAATGTAAATGCCATCGGGTATCAAGAGCAGTAGTAAGATAATGTAAATGGCCATCGGGTATCAAGAGCAGTAGTAAGATAATGTAAATGGCCATCGGGTATCAAGAGCAGTAGTAAGATAATGTAAATGGCCATCGGGTATCAAGAGCAGTAGTAAGATAATGTAAATGGCCATCGGGTATCAAGAGCAGTAGTAAGATAATGTAAATGGCCATCGGTATCAAGATGCAGTAGTAAGATAATGTAAATGGCCATCGGGTATCAAGAGCAGTAGTAATTAAGATAGTAAGATAATGTAAATGGCCATCGGGTATCAAGAGCAGTAGTAAGATAATGTAAATGGCCATCGGGTATCAAGAGCAGTAGTAAGATAATGTAAATGGCCATCGGGTATCAAGAGCAGTAGTAAGATATCAAGAGCAGTAGTAAGATAATGTAAATGACCATCGGGTATCAAGAACAGTAGTAAGATAATGTAAATGGCCATCGGGTATCAAGAGCAGTAGTAAGATAATGTAAATGGCCATCGGGTATCAAGAGCAGTAGTAAGATAATGTAAATGGCCATCGGGTATCAAGAGCAGTAGTAAGATAATGTAAATGGCCATCGGGTATCAAGAGCAGTAGTAAGATAATGTAAATGGCCATCGGGTATCAAGAGCAGTAGTAAGATAATGTAAATGGCCATCGGGTATCAAGAGCAGTAGTAAGATAATGTAAATGGCCATCGTGGTATCAAGAGCAGTAGTAAGATAATGTAAATGGCCATCGGGTATCAAGAGCAGTAGTAAGATAATGTAAATGGCCATCGGGTATCAAGAGCAGTAGTAAGATAATGTAAATGGCCATCGGGTATCAAGAGCAGTAGTAAGATAATGTAAATGGCCATCGGGTATCAAGAGCAGTAGTAAGATAATGTAAATGGCCATCGGGTATCAAGAGCAGTAGTAAGATAATGTAAATGGCCATCGGGTATCAAGAGCAGTAGTAAGATAATGTAAATGGCCATCGGGTATCAAGAGCAGTAGTAAGATAATGTAAATGGCCATCGGGTATCAAGAGCAGTAGTAAGATAATGTAAATGGCCATCATGTATCAAGAGCAGTAGTAAGATAATGTAAATGGCCATCGGGTATCAAGAGCAGTAGTAAGATAATGTAAATGGCCATCGGGTATCAAGAGCAGTAGTAAGATAATGTAAATGGCCATCGGGTATCAAGAGCAGTAGTAAGATAATGTAAAATCGTATCAAGAGAGTAGTAAATGGCCATCGGGTATCAAGAGCAGTAGTAAGATAATGTAAATGGCCATCGGGTATCAAGAGCAGTAGTAAGATAATGTAAATGGCCATCGGGTATCAAGAGCAGTAGTAAAGATAATGTAAATGGCCATCGGGTATCAAGAGCAGTAGTAAGATAATGTAAATGGCCATCAAGAGGTATCAGATAATGAAATGGCCATCGTATAAGACAGAGTAAGATAATGTAAATGGCCATCATGTATCAAGAGCAGTAGTAAGATAATGTAAATGGCCATCGGGTATCAAGAGAGTAGAGTAAGATAATGTAAATGGCCATCGGGTATCAAGAGCAGTAGTAAGATAATGTAAATGGCCATCGGTATCAAGAGCAGTAGTAAGATAATGTAAATGGCCATCGGGTATCAAGAGCAGTAGTAAGATAATGTAAATGGCCATCATGTATCAAGAGCAGTAGTAAGATAATGTAAATGGCCATCGGGTATCAAGAGCAGTAGTAAGATAATGTAAATGGCCATCGGGTATCAAGAGCAGTAGTAAGATAATGTAAATGGCCATCGGGTATCAAGAGCAGTAGTAAGATAATGTAAATGGCCATCGGGTATCAAGAGCAGTAGTAAGATAATGTAAATGGCCATCGGGTATCAAGAGCAGTAGTAAGATAATGTAAATGGCCATCGGGTATCAAGAGCAGTAGTAAGATAATGTAAATGGCCATCGGGTATCAAGAGCAGTAGTAAGATAATGTAAATGGCCATCGGGTATCAAGAGCAGTAGTAAGATAATGTAAATGGCCATCGGGTATCAAGAGCAGTAGTAAGAAAATGTAAATGGCCATCGGGTATCATTAGTGGCTTCATTTGTAGAGAATAAAGTTCAGCATTATAGAGGACATCAGAGAGATGACATGTTCCGTCAGTGTATGTTTAATGATGGATGTTTTATAAGTCACTAGGGTACTCCTGTAACTGACTTCTTTGATTTAGTTCTTGTGTCTTTCTGTATAGAAGATTGGTAGGTCAGAGTTGTACCGATTTGTAGTGTGACTACTATATTTGGCCAAAATTGTGCCCAGGATATTTTAATAACTGAGAAATTGAGGGTGACTTAATGGAACCAAATTGAGACTTTTCTCAAAATCAACACATAAAGTAGACCACAAATCAATTGTTGAAGGAAATGAAGTAAAGAATGTATATTTTCCAATGTTTTAGTTAGCATTGAAGGCAAGTGACCTTGAGGCCTCGAAAATTAGAAGTGGTCAACTCATGTAAAGACAGTAGCACAAATTGGGACACATATGGAATTGGGATGTTTTCTTAATGTTGAAGATGTACTGCATTATTATATAACACCAAGGAACATATTTCTGTCAATTGTCAACATGTTATTGGATCTGTCAAGTTTGTATTTTAGCTAGTCCACACGTCCAAAAAACTGTATGTGCACTTTCTGTAGGTGAATGTGTAACTTACAGAATTTTTTACATTTTCAAAATATTTTGATGGGATTAAATTGGGATTGGTAGAATTTATGGCAACTAACATATATTTTGTTTTCTTACAATGACATGTTTACATTATATATTCCAGACTAACTGATTATATTTTGATGTTATCATTCTATATTTTCTCAGAATTCTGTAATTTTATACACATAGTCATTAACGTTATTGAGCTTTCAACTTCTAAGCACCCTAAGTAGACATTACATGAAGGCTATACAAGTGACTACATGTTAGCAGGATCAGTATGACGTTTGAGTAATGTAATAATTACATAGTATTTATCAGTATCTCATTATTTTACCGTGTTCGACCCAATAGGCGCCCATGTCCCTATTAGGGCCCCTCCCCCTTTTGATTCCTCAATTTCAATCACCGGGGCGTAAATACTAAAACTATCAAAACTGTACAGGTTTGTTCTTTGCTTTGTAAATGTTTTGGTCTTACTCATACTAAGCATCTTTTCTTTTTTCAATTTTTAAACGCCCTGGGCGTTTATTGGGTCGAATACGGTATATGTAAGTAATATGAACTAAAGTTTAAGTTATATTTATCTTACATGATTTTAACCTTATACAGTGGTTATTATTGTAAACCAACTTTTCTTTCACAGCGACTAAATTTAGCGATTTCCAAATCTCAAAATTTGAATGAAGATATCTAATTCAAATTTGAATTTGAATTCAATTGTGTAAGAATTAGCTAAAGAAAAATTTGCTGTGAAAAACTTTCGCGAATTTACCTTGATTGCAAATTATGCGAAAATAAATCACATGAGAAAGAAAGTTGGTTTACGGTATCTAGTTATTTATTAGTTAGTTATTTACAAACGAGTAAAACTAAGGTTTAAGCTATATTTAGCTGACATGTTTATAACCATACAGTGTTTATTATCTAATGAATAAGTTAAATGTTATAATTATAAGTAGTTATTTACAAATGAGTAATAATTATAAGTAGTTATTTACAAATGAGTAATAATTATAAGTAGTTATTTACAAATGAGTAATAATTATGAGTAGTTATTTACAAATGAGTAATAATTATGAGTAGTTATTTACAAATGAGTAATAATTATGAGTAGTTATTTACAAATGAGTAATAATTATGAGTAGTTATTTACAAATGAGTAATAATTATAAGTAGTTATTTACAAATGAGTAATAATTATGAGTAGTTATTTACAAATGAGTAATAATTATGAGTAGTTATTTACAAATGAGTAATAATTATGAGTAGTTATTTACAAATGAGTAATAATTATAAGTAGTTATTTACAAATGAGTAATAACTATAAGTAGTTATTTACAAATGAGTAATAACTATAAGTAGTTATTTACAAATGAGTAAAACTAAAGTTTAAGGTATATTTAGCTGACATGGTCAAAATTTTATAGTGGTTACGTATACTCACTTTATAAAGGATGCTACCAGACAGCTGTACTGTGTACAGACATATATACTTTGTATTGTTAAGATCAAAATGTGTGTGTGGCTTTGTCACTGTTTTGTTTTGTTGATCAGGCAGTTAGCACTATAAATAAAAATGTATTGATGCATATGTATTTCTTTCTTGCTATTTGTTGGAACAACTGAACCCAAAAAGTGTGTTGTTACTTAAAACCATAAAAATTACAGTATCATCTTCTTGTCAGTAGCCATGGGTAGTATTGTAATATTGGAATGGTTTCAATGTCAAAGTACTCATATTGATGACCTTGACACTCCTTTTAAGGTTACAGGGGTCAGAAATCTACCTCAACCAATAAGTCCAAGGTCCTTTGACAACTATTGGAGATGTAGGGGGATGTGTTAAGCTATTTGAATGAGATTTTTCAAATTATCGATAGATCCCAAGGTATTATGATCTAGTTCACTTCTTGAGCTTATAACTCACTTAAACTATCAAGTTTGTTCTAATTAATGACCTTGACTTTCATTAAAGTTAACGTTGTATCAATTATAACAACAAAAAGTCAATCTCTTGATAGAATAAAAGTATCAATTAAATGACCTTTCATATGATAATCGTCAATTGTGTTTTGAAGGTAACCTTGAAAATAGTGTTTATTTGTCACCTTTATCAGTCAGTATTACATTCTGAATTTGTGTGACTGTTTAATTTTAAGGTCTTTTAATTGTTAATGAATTGTTCAGCAATACATACAGCGTCTAATCTCAACATCGTTTCCAAAATGATATATACAACTGAAAATTAAGAAAAAATGGACAGCACTGTGGGAGTGAATTTAAATGTTGGTTTATTAACCTCATTTCAAATATACAAATAACACAAAGAAACAAAACAGGTCATACATTTTTCTTTTTTCTTATCATTTTGTATCCCAATGTTTATTTCCATTTTATTTTCTGATTTTCTTAAATGTGAAAAAAAATCTGTAGACAGTCAATGCAGCAGATTGAGAGATGAGTAAGCTGGGTGCAGGACAGATAATTTCTCAGTTAAGCTGGATGGTCTGTGTAAACTATGATTCATTTATGTGTAGCGGGATTGGACTGGGTCGATTATCGGTGACCAGGTAGGGTAGCTCAGTCGGTAGAGCACTTGGCTAGTGTTCGGAGGGTCCCAGGTTCGAATCCTGGTCTGGCCGCTACATTTTCTCCTCTCCTGTTACAGAATTGGTACCCAACTAAATAACCCACGGTGGTGGTTTTTGGAAGGGTCTCGCATGTCTTTGAGGGCGAAGACTTCGAGAAAGGAGGGAGGAGTGTAGCGGGATTGGACTGGGTCGATTATCAGTGACCAGGTACATGTAGCTCAGTCAGTAGAGCACTCGGCTAATGTTCGGAGGGTCCTGGGTTCAAATCCCGGTCTGGCCGCTGCATTTTCTCCTCTCCTGTTACATATGTATTTATCATAATATATTCACAGCTTGTAAACAATGGCCTTATCTGGTATTACATGATAAATCTATACATTTTGCCTGCTGAAAGATGCTCCACCGCTGACAAATGGTATTTTTTCACTATCAAAAACCAGAGCAGACGATGTAGTATTTTTAGCTCACCTGGCCCGAAGGGCCGGTGAGCTTATGCCATGGCGCGGCGTCCGTCGTCCGTCGTCCGTCCGTCCGTCCGTCCGTCTGTCTGTCCGTCAACATTTCCTTTAAATCGCTACTAGTCATAGAGTTCTGCATGGATTGTGACCAAATTTGGCCACAAACATCCTTGGGGGAACAGAACTTGTATAAATTTTGGCTCTGAGCCCTGGGGCAGAACGGGGCCCAATAGGGGAAATAAAGGTAAATAAATCGCTACTAGTCATAGGCTGCATGATTGTAACCAAATTTGCCACAAGCATCCTTGGGGGAAGGGGAACAGAACTTGTATAAATTTTGGCTCTGAGCCCCCGGGGGCAGGAGGGGCGGGGCCCAATAGGGGAAATAAAGGTAAATCCTATAAATCGCTACTTGTCCTAGAGTTCTGCATGGATTGTGACCAAATTTGGCCACAAACATCCTTAGGAGAAGGGGAACAGAACTTGTATAAATTTTGGCTCTGACCCCCTGGGGGCAGGAGGGGCGGGGCCCAATATAGGAAATAAAGGTAAATCCTATAAATTGCTACTAGTCATAGAGTTCTTCATGGATTGTAACCAAATTTGGCCACAAACATTCTTTGGGGAAGGGGAACAGAACTAGTATAAAATTTGGCTCTGACCCCCCGGGGGCAGGAGGGGCGGGCCCAATAGGGGAAATAAAGGTAAATCCTATAAATCGCTACTAGTCATAGAGTTCTGCATGGATTGTAACCAAATTTGGCCACAAGCATCCTTGGGGAAGGGAAACAGAACTTGTATAAATTTTGGCTCTGAGCCCCCGGGGGCAGGAGGGGTGGGGCCCAATAGGGGAAATAAAGGTAAATCCTATAAATCACTACTTGTCCTAGAGTTCTGCATGGATTGTGACCAAATTTGGCCACAAACATCCTTAGGAGAAGGTGAACAGAACTTGTATAAATTTTGGCTCTGAGCCCCTGGGGGCAGGAGGGGCGGAGCCCAATAGGGGAAATAAAGGTAAATCCTATAAATCACTACTAGTCATAGAGTTCTGCATGGATTGTAACCAAATTTGACCACAAACATTCTTTGGGGAAGGGGATAAGAACCTGTATAAATTTTGACTCTGACCCCCCGGGGGCAGGAGGGGCGGGGCCCAATATGGGAAATAAAGGTAAATCCTATAAATCGCTACTTGTCCTAGAGTTCTGCATGGATTGTGACCAAATTTGGCCACAAACATCCTTGGGAGAAGGGGAACAGAACTTGTATAAATTTTGGCTCTGACCCCCTGGGGGCAGGAGGGGCGGGGCCCAATAGGGGAAATAAAGGTAAATCCTATAAATCGCTACTAGTCATAGAGTTCTGCATGGATTATAACCAAATTTGGCCACAAACATCCTTGGGGGAAGGGGAACAGAGCTTGTATAAATTTTGGCTCTGACCCCCAGGGGCAGGAATGGTGGGGCCCAATAGGGGAATTAGAGGTAAATATTCAAATTTCTTCAGAAAATAAACAATGAACCTGTATCCAGAATATTACTTGGCATTACAAACCAGGTGAGCGATACAGGCCCTCTGGGCCTCTTGTTCTTCAGTTACAAAAGTTACTTATTTAACACCTTTACCACCATTGAAAAGTTAGAGCTTCTAATTTTACTTAAAGTTTAAAATATGAAAAATAATTAATTGCATCCCGAAAAAATTCCGTAGCACTATATCCTATATGGAATGAAGAACTGATTGCGTATGCACCAAAGGCGAAACAAACTGTTTCAGACGATTAAACACCAATTATTGTTCAAATGATGAATATCATTTATGCTCTGTCGGCGGTGGAGCATCTTTAATATTGAACGGTGTTTGAATTAAAATAACAGAATTGAAGTGAACAGTCGGGCAAGGATAGCTAAAGTCGGTAAAAATGGTGTGAATGTATCCAGTATAATTTCTTATGAAATGGAAAAATAAAATCTCTCGTCAAAATCTGTCTGCGTACGAAGAAATTGATTTAAAGTATGGAAATTCTAAAACGTCCTCCCGGCTCACTATGTCCGTGGTTACATTTCCACGCAGCCTTCAATGCTTTCAACTTTTCTTTACTTTAATGGTCAGAACTGGGAAACTAAGCAGAACTTGACCGTCGTATTAATATGTGAGAACTTTTGGAAAGCCAATGAACGCATTTAGACTGGTTTTCTTTGCCCGACTATTCACTTTAAGGAATATTCAAGCTATGACAAACATATGTGTATCTCATGTCACAAACTGCTGTCATGCAAAATTATTTCATTAAATAGTATATAAATATATTTTGGGTAAACAGACGATGAAAACTTTGTGTTGTAAAAAGGAAAGAAAGACAAAGAAAAAAAAACGAAAAAATAATTTGTCAGGTTCTACCGAGATTTGAACTCGGATCGCAGGATTCAGAGTCCTGAGTGCTAACCATTACACCATAGAACCTGGTTGAGGGAAGGGCAGTATACATTTGATATAAAACTTTGAAGTAGTGCTTTACCACTTTCGTTTCATATTTACTCAGTATTAAACAATATTAATAGGTTTAACATTGCTTTAAACAGACATTTTAACTTAATTCGTCTTAAATATACCAAGACACCGTCTCATTTGGGGTATAAAACGTTTAAACCATGGTTTAAAATGCATTGTTTTGTTACTCCGATGACCTCTTTCCATATTATTATGGGTGTGGATTTTCGTTGGTGTTGACCAATCAGATTGCTGCAGACACGGGGAAACCCGTAAGTTCTGCGAATGCGCCAGAGCTATATTTACCCGAATTAATCAGCCAGTGGATATATTGCTTCATATCTTGGACGGGTGACTAAAGCGGACTAGCTCTAGATTTCGTGAGTAATTATTCTTATTCTCTCTTTCTGTTACCGATTTTTGTGACACAGTGGACTTATATTGCACACTGAATGACAGACTGTCTGTAGACTGAGCTCTGTTTATGCGGGAAAATCCGTCAGGCCATTCAATGGGGTGTCTGCTGGGCTAAGTCATATGACCCAGTTCTAATACACAGTCTGTTGTCATCTTCTGGGAGTATTTTATTTGTGCTTTGGCTTTCATGTTGGTAAGGTTTTTCTTTAATTAGCATACTGGATTACAAATACGTTGATGCCATAGTTGCATATCACACCTTGATGGGCGTGGCAGATGCAGTGTAGAGGAGATGCATGGACTGTTTTTTGTGACACGGAGTACACGCCCACTCTCCCCTTCTCTGGCCCCATCTCAGGTGTGAGCGTGCACCCCCTCCCAGGGAAACCGTCTGGTATTTAGACTATGTCATTATGTTGTCAACTACCCTCACGTGAACCTAATTGTGAAAGATGTAATCCAAAGGTAAATTTACCTGTGTATTACACATGTGTTTATACAGGTAAACAAATCACCTGTGTATTTGTGTATTGCTATGATCAACAGACATTACTCGGATACATTATTTATGTTGTTCCCTAAGCGAAAATGAAGGAGTAGGTTAATTAATGGCCAAAAAATAAGTTATACAACACAAACAAAAACTAAAATTACCCTGAATTGTCGACCTTTGCGATCAATGCAAGACTGAGATACTGCGTACTATATATACTGTATACGTACATAAAACTTACTAAGTATGGTACGTCATAAGTGCAAGTCAAATACTGGCCGACCAATGATCACTTATGAGCTAGGATGATTTTTAGTGTCGGCTAACACACATGTATATAAATGCTGTCAGTTTATGTTTTGTGTATTGCTGAAAAGAGCATTAATCTTTAGACAATTGTTTAATTTACATGCAACACATTTTCATCAGATATTTGTGAATGTTTTTATTTTGTTACATGTATTGATATAATGTTCCAATAAACATGTCCATGTTTTCCCAACAGACGGGGTCTTCTTAATTAGCATATTGTATGACTCAACTTTCATTTTCACTAAAATACATATGGTACATATATATACACAGCCTATAGATGTCACTGAAAATGGTGCACTCGTCTGATTGACTATATGCATGTTACCCTGACCATGTCGGGCAGATGTTTTTCGTTTGTGGTGTTACAGGAGAAAGCTTATTGTTAGACTGATGCTAATATTTTAAACCTTTAAAATAAGTAGATATTGAGGGTCAGCTATAGGTGTGAAGGTCACAGACAGATGGTATGACGTACATATATAGATAATGGATCTATTGTACTTTAAGGTATTGTGTTGAAGATTGTCTGATTATAGAGAACAACTTAAAAATCAATTATAAGTAAAGGACTGGCAAGAAGTCTATTTTGAGTTTTGTTTATCAATAATTTGTCTGCTGTTGACGGAACTGACAGACAACTCCAGGTTAATACAACAGGTGCTACTGCATTGTTATAATCTGTGTGGGTCAAGTTGTCTATTATAATGATAAATAATGACAGTGTAAGGATGTCATTATTTTATGTACAGGTAGGAGTTTTTGATGTCATTAACTTATGTGGTAGATCAAGTACAGGTAGGTGTTTTTGATGTCATTATTTTATATACAGGTAGGTGTTTTTGAGGTCATTATTTTACGTACAGGTAGATGTTTTTGATGTCATTATTTTACGTACAGGTAGGTGTTTTTGACTGTAACAGTTAGATAAGAGGTGGCTGTATATACCTGGTTTGATCGATCCCCGTGTCTCGACTACGTCAATATTTATAGGACGGTAAAGATTGTGTAATACGTGTGTTGAAGCAGGTGTATTCAGAGTTATTACTTCACGTCGGCCAGCATATAAAACACACTGATATGCATGATGTAGCATTATACCTGCCATATGTTCAACCAATTGCGGATTTGATGATAATCTGTCCAGCTTTTAAAAAAAATAAAAACCAGGTACTGTTATGTCCTTGATCAAAACAAAGCAAGATTTCATTGAAACAATTTGATACACAAGAACATATTTACCTGATTTAAACAAGTCATGTCTATAAATACATGTATTGTGAATTGTATACATGCTACTGAGTATAGTATATGTATGTGAATTATGTTTGAAACCGAAAAAATATTTACTTAAACTAATAGATCCGAGTTACATATTATGCTTTTATCAAATAAAATTATAAAACTTTACTATAGATTTTGCAGAAATATGCACCACTGTACATGTGATAGGAACAGGAATTGTGGATGGTCAGAACAGGGTTTGAACCTAGGACCCAGAATACACTAGCCTGAACAGGGTTTGAACCTAGGACCCAGAATACACTAGCATGAACAGGGTTTGAACCTAGGACCCAGAATACACTGGCCTGAACAGGGTTTGAACCTAGGATCTAGAATACACTAACCAGATCAGGGTTTGAACATAGGACCCAAAACACACTAGCCAGATCAGGGTTTGAACCAATGACCCAGAATACACTAACCAGATCAGGATTTGAACCATGGACACAGAAGACACTAACCAGATCAGGGTTTGAAGCTTGGACCCAGAGTTTGAACCTAGGACCCAGAATACACTAGCCAGATCAGGGTTTGAACCTAGGACCCAGAATACACTAGCCAGATCAGGGTTTGAACCAAGGACCCTGAATACACAAACCAGATCAGGGTTTAAAACTAGGACCCTGAATACACTAGCCAGATCAGGGTTTGAACCAAGGACCCTGAATACACAAACCAGATCAGGGTTTGAACCTAGGACCCAGAATACACTCACCAGATCAGGGTTTGAACCTAGTACCCAGAATACACTAACCAGATCAGGGTTTGAACCAAGGACCCAGAGTTTGAACCTAGGACCCAGAATACACTAGCCAGATCAGGGTTTGAATCTAGGACCCAGAATACACTAACCAGATCAGGATTTGAACCTAGGACCAGGAACACTATAGCGAAATCCACCAGTCAGAGTCCAACTCAATACAGAACCGTTATTTAAACGGAAAAATGCATGGGGTTTGCACCCAGGACCTCGATCTGAATACCATAGTCAGTTGATGCTCTAAACACCAATATTATGCTACCAGTATTTGATTACGTGTTATAGTGCTACAGGCAGCTCAGATGTGATTTATATGTTTATTGGGTACGATGTAATTATATTTAGCCTCTGACTTAATCTGTACATGGATCCAATCCATGTGACACGTACATACTCAGTACATCAAAATATCCCACGCGATACCAGGACACTCTGACACATCCTTTTTACTTTTGGCTGTTCAAAAAATTTGATTGTATCTGTCACAATTGTAAAATGTTTCGGTTTGAATGTCTAAAAAATGAGCCTATAGCTAATCTGACCTCTGATTAGTCATGTAAATGACATGTCTTAACAATTTTTTTGTCAACTTCATGATATTCAAGGTCTTTCAGAATTTGGCGTTAATAATTTGTAATTTACATGTGAGCTTGTAAATGATACCAGTATATGTATAGACTATTATAGGGGCCAAATCTCTAATGACAGAAACCTCCAGCCAGCTGATACCCGACGCATTGTTCAATGATACGGGCTATTTGACACTGAATTCTTCGATCTACACAAGATGGAGATATCTTTAATTCATTAGCTGTACTTGTACATGGATGTACTACGATCTGGGAAGAAACTATACTGTATTGAGTTCAGACGGAGCCTCAGGAATTTAATGTTTACATTGTGAATTGTGTTTGTGAATTAGCTTTTTGAGTAATTATCTGACCTTGTAATTTTTTAGCTTTAGAGGTCATGCATTGTCATCTTAGGTTATGAGTGCATGACATTGCATGACTGAGAAAGCAGTGCCTATCTCTCATCTTCTCTGCTGGCTGTTTAGTAGTCGTACAAGGTTCTCATGGCCTACTGATAGTCAGCTGTCCGCATGAGCAGTGATGTGTGAAATTCCATGGAATTTCAACAACTTCGCTAAAACAGCTCCGTGTATTATTGTATAATATTAGCCAATATTGTTACCTGTGACAAGATCCTACACAGGCCTTGTTCTTCTGTATACATCAATTTACTCTCTCTATCCAGTGTACGTTAAGACTGGCCTACAATTTTAGGTAATTGGGGGTAGACTGGTGCTGTGTGCAGATATTGTGAACAAATTGTAGCAAAACCTAAAATATCTATATATCTAAAGAAACTGACAGCAGTTTGCCAAAAATAACTCATAATTTAGATATAAATTCAATCTTGGAGTCCTCTTCATTGCTTTGATCTATTTTATTGTGTTAAATAGCCAGGTAGATTTTACTGTAGATATATAATGATATCGCGTTGTTAGCCCCCTTAATCTGCTGGTATCTGAACTGTTGTATGACAGTCATAAAAAGGGATAAGGGACTGTCATATCAGTAATTTAGTATACAACTGATCAGCTGATTGCCTGACTCCAGCTGGCCTGCCAATATTTATTTGAAATAATACTAATCATGACCAGAAGATGTATATATATGTAGCTATAATTCCATGACATATTGGCCTAAAAAGCAAAAGCAATGACAAATCATTATCTGTGGCTATAATAGGTCTGTGGCTATAATAGGTCTGTGACAATCCTAGTCTAAGCTGCTAGAGCGTTATAACAGGTCCTTTATCACTTACACTAGCTGTTATGTAGCAGATATCACTTATCACTAAAAGCAATATACTTACTAGCTGTATCACTGATACTAGTAGCAGATATCACTTATAACTAGCTGTTATGTAGCAGATATCACTTATTTTTTTTATACTAGCTGTTATGTAGCAGATATCACTTATACTAGCTGTTATGTAGCAGATATCACTTATACTAGCTGTTATGTAGCAGATATCACTTATACTAGATCAATACTAGCTGTTATGTAGCAGATATCACTTATACTAGCTGTTGTATACTAGTGTTATGTACAGATATCACTATACTAGCTGTTATGTAGCAGATATCACTGTACTAGCTGTTATGTAGCAGATATCACTGATACTAGCTGTTATGTAGCAGATATCTATACTAGCTGTTATGTAGCAGCTTCACATTCCCTTGACTGAGCATCTCAGCCTTGTGTTGTGGCTCAGTGCTGGGATAACCCTAGAATGCATGGGCATCTTAGTTATGTATAGGTGTCTGAGGTTGAAGGCAAGACACTTATTTGATCATCTAACAGTCACTCAGTCTAGTGGCCTGAGGTTGGAATCTGTAGACACCTCAGATACAGATTCCCACACTATATACTATGATCTTTGACTGCATGTTGTTGATCTGTAGTGTACAAGTTTGAATCCATCGCTTTTGTCCTTGTTGTTTTCTATGGGACTGTTTAAGTGACTCTGATGATACATATCTATATAGATGTCAGTTGTTTCTCAGACCTGGGATGTCAAAATAAAGTTATCTGATACTTTATGCTACATTACAGGTAGCCAAACTGGTTAGTCCATGGCCCCCATTAGGTTCTCTCCTGTTACTTCACCCAACCCATTTAAATCCCACTGAAACATGAACTCAGTGAGTTTGACAATTCGTTGGCCTACCTGGCCTACCTATACCCTACAGCCAGACGTACACAGTGAGTTTGACAATTCGTTACGGTAGCCTACCTGGCCTACCTATACCCTACAGCCAGATGTACACAGTGAGTTTGACAATTCGTTAGCCTTCCTGGCCTACCTACCCTACAGCCAGACGTACTCAGGGAGTTTGACAATTCGTTGGCCTACCTGGCCTACCTATACCCTACAGCCAGACGTACACAGTGAGTTTGACAATTCGTTACGGTAGCCTACCTGGCCTACCTATACCCTACAGCCAGATGTACACAGTGAGTTTGACAATTCATTAGCCTACCTGGCCTACCTACCCTACAGCCAGACGTACACAGTGAGTTTGACAATTCGTTAGCCTAGCTGGCCTACCTACCCTACAGCCAGACCTACACTTCAGGTAGATCAATTTGGATCTGATTTCCATCAAGTTTGATGACTGTGATTTACAAATGTATAACATGTAAACAACCTACAAACTGATGTGTTTAACAAGTTTAAATAATTCATGTTGCTTGCGGCAGCAATAATTTCATTCACATGAAGAAACATCTGTTTTATGTATAGCGACAGTCGTTAGAACATCTGTAATGGTGCTAGATCAAGTTAATCACAGGTAACTAGCTCAATCTGGCCATTGTTTGGAGGGTCCGGGTGCGAACCCCAGTCTGATGTGCATTTTTCCACTCCTGCTACATTTGGTGCCTGTGACCAAACCCTGTTTTAAGCATTAGTTCACTGAACGATGGATTTCCGAACCTCAGCATGGGTTCAGGTTGATTGCCAGGGACCAGGTAGCTCAATCAGAATAGAATGCAGTTAAAGTTTATGGGGTTCCGGGTTTGAATCCTTGTGTGGCTGTGCATTGTTCTGTTGCCCCTACACTTCAAACACAAAGAGATTGTTATAATAATTACTTGTTTTTGAAAAGAATGCATTTTACAGTCATTATATATATAATACTCATATCAAACAAGTAATAAAACCAATTATAAAGGTACACAGATTATAGAAACAAAGATTTTGTTTTATGTACATAGTATGTATGGATGTATAGTACTGAAGGGAAGATAAATGGACTGGTCTGTGCTGTTACACCATAGATTATACCTTAATGCTTTGGATAGTAGCATACAAATGGAGATATAAGCTACTACAAGGAGTATGCGGTGTCAATTATATATCGATCACAACATTTGACTGTTCACAAATTATTTGTGCAGAGATCTAATTTTAACATGCACAGAAAGTCAACAAGTCTAATCGGAGAAGTGACATAACATGTCTTCCTAAAATTCTGTTTTATCTGTAAACAGCTAATAATCGTATTGAAATCTCTAGTAAGCTCATGAATGTTGTTTGTATGCTAAGATTGATGACGTTAGAATAAGGAGATGTTGTTACAGTGAGTCAGTGTATACCTGGGAAATCCAAATCCTATATACATGCCGTTTACTGAATACAAACAGGTATAGATAAGTTAATGTATATTGTGTTTTAAATGGTATTAAAAGTAAAATTAGACTACATGTATTAATGGACCTAATAAGACAGATATACTAGGCTTATGGACATAAAATTTAAAAATGTGTTTGGTTGTATCTTGTTTATTTGGAATTTGGATCAATTTTATTTAAACTTGCTTTTGTAATCTTGAGATATAGTCATGGACGTAAAAAACACAATCCTTGACTGCTTGCTATATATAGAAACGACTGCTTGCTCTACGTACAGTGTAACCTGTCAAAATTGGCTCTTGTCCAATCCGAATCCCTATATATGTATATCTTGAATTAATTGTATGGTATTTTCCTTCTTAATTATAGTAACTAAAGCTGTGTAGTCTACAAACTTGTCTATAGCAACGAAATATACTGATCCTGATGAGAAAAGCTATACTGTATACATCTAGACCTTCTTTAGGTTTTGTCACTCTGAAATTATCAAACAAATACTCTAGCCTACTATATATATAGTGTTCTGTCATTCTTCATGGGCTACCTACAGTAGTACTAGTTGATTCGCCGCATCATGAAGTGGATGAGAGAAAGCGGACATCAAATTGTTCCTGAGGTCAGATCGTAATGCCTTTTGACCTTTTCATTCCGGCAATATGAAATAAAAATAAAATCAATTGAGAGCTGACGATGTTTGTTGTCCAATGTGTTTTAATACAAATTTGTAATGAGGCTGGTTACCCCGTTGGAGCCTCATTAATGTGTGACATAACTGATTGTCTTGTCAACAAGTTTTCTTTCCTTAAAGCGGACCTACTTACAAGGCATACATAAACTGAAGATAAAGTGTCCTACAAGATCTGCTCTTGTTGTTAATATTTATTGCACAATTTTTTTTTAAATTTTTGGTTACATAGATGTTGAAATTTACACTAGTTTCCCCGTCAGAGCCTTGTATAATTTGTTGTTGTGTATACATATAATCAACGCTGATCCGGAGGATGCCGATGACCAGTTTCCTGGCGAGTGTCAGCAACAGGATTTGTACAGGATCCAGTCAGGACCCTTTCCAAGACATCTTAAGGGTTTGTCATGAGGCCCATAAAGGGGCAATCATCTGCAAACAATTTAAAAAATTCAACAAAATAAAGTTTTCGAGAACTTTCTTTTGCTTGAAAGTTTGTAAAATTTGTTAAAATGTGGATACAGCCTTTTATGTGGTCAGTTTAAATATTTGGTGTGGTAAATTTAATAATTGTGATTTTTCTTGCTTTACCCTGGTTTGAAACTAAACCTTAATTGACCCCATATAATATGTAAATGATGCAGTTCAATATGAGTGTATTACGCTCCAACACTGACAGTTATCATTCTGATGCTCAAACACATGTACACTGTCAAACATGGATACCCTTTTAACATCGTTGGTGTTTGAGGTGGAAAAGGTAGGTGCTAGCTTTCTACAAGTTGATGTATAAAGTTTCAAAGATTCTATTTTCCCTGGATAAGCTGGACACAAAATGATGCACATGCATTTGATGTTCTTCATTTTTTTTACGTTTCTTGGTCTTTTTTTTAAATTTTTCTCTGATCAGTTGTGCTTCTGACTTTAAAATTAAGCCAGACTCATCAGACTTAGCGATAGTTATTCCAGCAAAATATTGTTTTTAAAACACCAGCTGGGCTATATTTTTCTTCCACAAACATTCTTATTGAAGTTACGTCTATAAGTATATATATAACTGGTTGAAGGTGATAGTGAATATCGGTGATCATGTATCAATGATACAGAACATGGTCCTATGTGTATTGAATTACAATATTGCACCTAAAACATAGGTACATCAAAACAAAAGCTGTTGTGGACACAAAATCAGACAAAATTTGCATTATATTGTTGATGATTGGCTGTTTTCCTGGACAAACACCTTGACATGATATTATTGAGGTTTTAAGCTGAAGGTTACTCTCACACTTATACACTGTGTTAAAAGTGTAATCAAATATATAATATAAGTACTTAGGTAGTGGATGCAGTTAAAGCAATTAGCAACTACAATTAGTACACATAGCAATTGTATTAGCATTTGCTTGATTATGTCAATATCAACTGTGATAACAATTGTTTTATGATGCCAATGTATATAAATAGCAACTGTGATAACAATTGTTTGATGGTGCCAATAGCAACTGTGATAGCGATTGTTTGATGACACAAATAACATCTGTATTAGCAATTGATTGATGGTGCCAATAGCAACTGTGATAGCACTTGTTTGATGGTGCCAATAGCAACTGTGATAGCGCTTGTTTGATGGTGTCAATAGCAACTGTGATAGCAATAGTTTGATGGTGTCAATAGCAACTGTGATAGCACTTGTTTGATGGTGCCAATAGCAACTGTGATAGCAATAGTTTGATGGTGTCAATAGCAACTGTGATAGCACTTGTTTGATGCACTTGTTTGATGGTGTCAATAGCAACTGTGATAGCACTTGTCTGATAATGCCAATAGCGGCTGTATTGGCAATTGTTTGATCATACCAATAGCGGCTGTATTGACAATTGTTTGATCATACCAATAGCGGCTGTATTGGCAATTGTTTGATCATACCAATTGCGGCTGTATTGGCAATTGTTTGATTATACCAGTAGCGGCTGTAATGGCAATTGTTTGATCATACCAATAGCGGCTGTATTGTCAATTGTTTGATCATACCAATAGTAGCTGTATTGACAATTGTTTGATCATACCAATAGTAGCTGTATTGACAATTGTTTGATCATACCAGTAGTGGCTGTATGAGCGATTGTTGGATTATTTCAATAGTGTTAAGACTTGTAATTGTCAGATTATGCCAGGTAGTGACTGGAATAGCATTGCATGATAATGGTGATTGTTTAATGTCTGCCAGTGATGGCTCCAAGATCATTGTATAGTACCTGATTCATACCTTTATCTGTGTGATACGTCTACATCAGTAGTACAGCCTACAGCGATTTAACAGGTGCAAATTGATTCAATTATCCATTTATTTGTTTGATATTATGTATTTTGTCATGTGCTGTTGGCCTCGGGGAGTTGTGTCTACTTTTATCAGCTAGGATTCATAGTGAATTGTAATATCAGTTATGTCAACATCATAAACCAAAATACAATGGCTTTATCTGTACTTGGTATGGCTATATCATATCGTGCCTTGGTGATCTGTTCTCCTGTGACTGTTTATAGTCATAGCCAAATATAGTCATTGTGTTCCCTGGTCGGTCATTTCAGGGGTATTCTCTACTCTTATTGCTTTTTTGAATTTCTAAATGAATCTTACATATTCCTACCATGACAATGGGAATATGTGTCAATGAAGTGGGGGTATATGTCCTGACATTTTATTGCTAAACTCCACTCCTGTATTGTCAGTTTGTAAGACTGTCGCTAGGTACTGATCATGACGGTAGTCTATGGTATTTCTCCAAGTACTCCAACTATTGTCCACTTTCAAATATTGCATGTCATTGAATGGCCTTGAACAGCCTTGGCAGTTATTGAACAAGAATAGCAGAACAATAAATCTATTCACTATTACACAGTCTAATGCTTTAGACTGGATTCGATGTCTCTATGCACTCTTGCTTATAAGTTAGAAATATAGTAATTTTATGGCTGAAACATTTAAACAAGTCAAAGTTGATTATAAATAGGTTTATAGAGTGTGATGGTATGTTTGTTTGTAAACTTTGTATTATGATGTAATGTAAATAATTTGAGATCGTAGCACAATGATATGAAGAATCTTCAAAGTCTATCCAATCAAATTGTGTAGCAGGCTGGGCCTTTAATAGGGTCAATTGAAAGGTCACAATCAAGGGTTAGTACACAAATGATGACAGAATGACTGGTTACGGTCTCCACACCAAGTACAGATGACATGGACCCTCTTAAACACTTCCTCTAGCTTCTCACACCTAATGACTACATCACAGGCCTACACTAAGGGCTAGTTAGGTCAGGTCGGGTAGAGTTAGGGGAGACATTTGGTATATGGTATGTCATTTTGTAAGATCATGTACATAGTGTAAGTGTAGCAGTGCCATGGGGAAATAGAGTGATACACCAATTTATTAATATTGATTAACCACCTGTATATTTACACCTGATGCTTTACCAGGGGTGTTTTAGGGAGAGTAAGCCCAGCTAACATCAGACATGCTTCACCTCATATACCTATAAATCTGAGTGAGGACATGGGAACCTTTTCACCAGGGGTTGTAAATATATATGATAGTTTGGTATGTACCGACATATAGCTGAGGTCCACAGGAAACCCATCACATACCCTTGTCATGTGATATTTGTACAAGTAGTCTAAAGATTTATTATTGATATAGGTTTCCAAATTTGTTTAATTAGACTGGTTGTTGCTCAGTTTAGGAGTCGTAGTGGTGGCCAAGTCAAAAGTTAAGATGTTCCTATTGACATGTAACCACTAATCCTAAACCTCTGGGTCGAAGTTTGAACCCCAGATTCAGTTGCCAGGTACTGACCGCTGGTTGGTGATTTTTTTTCCGTGTACTCCAGTTTTAAGCCATCTAGCTCATTAACCTGACACATCCATATTAAATGATAGTGACTGGTAATAAGATGTCAAACCAATGCTACATATTTATACCCGCTCCACCCCCAACATGTGAGTAATTGATAGCATACAGCTGGTAGTAGCCAAATAATGCATGACCTGACTGTTCCTCAAATTAAACAATGATGGCCACAATGCATTGACCACTTCACTGGAAATAAGGTTTTTAGTAGAAGTAGGAACATGTACATCCACATTGAGATTTGAACCAGGGACCTACGGACATCAGACAGATACTAATTGAGCTATATCTTACCATATCAGTTACCAACTTGGTCTTGAACCTCTTTGTACATCATGCAGAAATAGATAATAACTTTTTAAGCTCATTATGAGTTGATTGTCTGCAAAGCTCTGGCATCTATGTAGACCATAGATGCCATAGGCTGATAGGTTAATGCTTATGTTTACATTATCAACTCACGTTAGGGTATCTGCATTTACATTATTTAAGCTAGACCAGGAAAACCGTTTACCAACGACGATTTTATGTACAAGATGGAACAGCCCTTTTGACGGTGATATGTTGACGTCACCACGTCAACATTAGTGACGTCATAATGGTCATGTTTTGGGTGTCAGTTATACCGTCATATACTTCACTTTGCCTTGGTTAGTTTATATAGTAGAAGTGACAAGCAAATGTAAATATTACGTTATGCATAAAAAACACTCAACGTCGACAATCAATAACTACTTGCAAGAGTAGATAACTTTGAAATATTCAAATACAAAATAAGTGAATTGATAGTTTATAATGACTATACTACCATATGCTGCAATTAAGATGATATTTTCATTGATATAAATATTGATTTAACATAAGCAATAACTGGTTTATATCTGATTCAAGGTAGACGATCACATGATCAATTATTTATATATCATTGATTGACTGACGGCGACGACCTGTAGAACCCTGACTCGGCACTATTTAAAGTGATGCTGGGTGCGTCTAGAATCATTATCTAGGGAATCTGAAGTCACCATACCATTAGTCTGAGGAATAGGAGACAAAATAAACCTGTGTACATATTATGTATAGTGTTTACGTGAGGTATTCAACAGAGAAGTTGGCTGTTATACTGTTTAACATAAAATTTTCATTGAGTGGATATTTTGGTGGGTTCCGTTATTTGAGACCGTTTTAAGATGTTTATTTCTGAAACAGACAATAGTCATCTTGTTTTTAGTTTTGTATTTTACTGAAACTTACTATAACCAACTTACGTTTTAAAGTCAAGTAAGTATTGAAATTACATAATTATGAAGAAATGTATGCACCAGAAGTATTTAACATTGGTTAAATGTGCGTCTGTTTCACGGAATTTTGAAATTTCATGCTAGCCTGTTTGTTTACCATGCGTACACAAAATGGCGGACGGTGCTTTTGATCGCTACTTTCGTTTTGTGGCAGATGGGAAAAAACTGACAAGAAGACAAAGAGCACACAATAAAATGCTTAGAAAGGATAACATTCCTGTTATTTAGACATCACTAAGATATTGTTGCCAGTTAGGCTTCATCCATACACGTGTGTGGGACATTCAAGTGACACATATTGTATTGAACATGGCGTTCTCGCTGCTTCTAGGTGTCAACACTTGGCAAAGATGTCCTAAGTTGTCCATAATTGCCATAAATTTAGTGCTTATACAATGCAAGATGATCAGATATTTGTTAAGCATCAGACTGATGTGAAACAGTATTTTATTAGCATCTGCAAAGACAAATCGTCACAATCTGACACAAAAACTGTATGAAATAAGTAGATTTTTTTTCCTGCAAAAAAACGTGGGAGCGCCCTTATTAGAGGAGGCGCTCTTAATAGGGAAAATATAGTACATAATATTGGTAGCATTGTCTTATCGGTCAGCTACAAATATTTAAAAAATATTCCATGTTATACTGATCCAGTAGTAAAGTAAAATCAGTGAGTAACCACTGTAACCTCTGAGGTTACTGATTTTACTATCCTGGTGGTGCGGGTCGGTGAACAATAGCAACTGTGATAGCACTTGTTTGATGGTGTCAATAGCAACTGTGATAGCACTTGTTTGATAGTGCCAATAGCAACTGTGATAACAATAGTTTGATGGTGTCACTAGCAACTGTGATAGCACTTGTTTGATGGTGCCAATAGCAACTGTGATAGCAATAGTTTTTGATGGTGTCAATAGGCAACTGTGATAGCACTTGTTTGATGGTGCCAATAGCAACTGTGATAGCAATAGTTTGATGGTGTCAATAGCAACTGTGATAGCACTTGTTTGATGGTGCCAATAGCAACTGTGATAGCACTTGTTTGATGGTGTCAATAGCAACTGTGATAGCACTTGTTTGATGGTGTCCAATAGCAACTGTGATAGCAATAGTTTGATGGTGTCAATAGCAACTGTGATAGCACTTGTTTGATGGTGCCAATAGCAACTGTGATAGCAATAGTTTGATGGTGTCAATAGCAACTGTGATAGCACTTGTCTGATAATGCCAATAGCTGCTGTATTAGCAATTGCTTGATAGTGATAATAATAGCTGTATTGGCAATTGTTTGATCATACCAATAGCGGCTGTATTGATCAACAATTGTTTGATTGGCAATTGTTTGTCATCAATAGCGGCTGTATTGGCAATTGTTTGATCATACCAATAGCGGCTGTATTGGCAATTGTTTGATTATACCAATAGCGGCTGTATTGGCAATTGTTTGATCATACCAATAGCGGCTGTATTGGCAATTGTTTGATCATACCAATAGCGGCTGTATTGGCAATTGTTTGATTATACCAGTAGCCAATGGCAATTGTTTGATCATACCAATAGCGGCTGTATTGGCAATTGTTTGATCATACCAATAGTAGCTGTATTGACAATTGTTTGATCATACCAATAGTAGCTGTATTGACAATTGTTTGACCATACCAGTAGTGGCTGTATGAGCGATTGTTGGATTATTCAATAGTGTTAAGACTTGTAATTGTCAGATTATGCCAGTAGTGACTGGAATAGCATTGCATGATAATGGTGATTGTTTAATGTCTGCCAGTGATGGCTCCAAGATCATTGTATAGTACCTGATTCATACCTTTATCTGTGTGATACGTCTACATCAGTAGTACAGCCTACAGCGATTTAACAGGTGCAAATTGATTCAATTATCCATTTATTTGTTTGATATTATGTATTTTGTCATGTGCTGTTGGCCTCGGGGAGTTGTGTCTACTTTTATCAGCTAGGATTCATAGTGAATTGTAATATCAGTTATGTCAACATCATAAACCAAAATACAATGGCTTTATCTGTACTTGGTATGGCTATATCATATCGTGCCTTGGTGATCTGTTCTCCTGTGACTGTTTATAGTCATAGCCAAATATAGTCATTGTGTTCCCTGGTCGGTCATTTCAGGGGTATTCTCTACTCTTATTGCTTTTTTGAATTTCTAAATGAATCTTACATATTCCTACCATGACAATGGGAATATGTGTCAATGAAGTGGGGGTATATGTCCTGACATTTTATTGCTAAACTCCACTCCTGTATTGTCAGTTTGTAAGACTGTCGCTAGGTACTGATCATGACGGTAGTCTATGGTATTTCTCCAAGTACTCCAACTATTGTCCACTTTCAAATATTGCATGTCATTGAATGGCCTTGAACAGCCTTGGCAGTTATTGAACAAGAATAGCAGAACAATAAATCTATTCACTATTACACAGTCTAATGCTTTAGACTGGATTCGATGTCTCTATGCACTCTTGCTTATAAGTTAGAAATATAGTAATTTTATGGCTGAAACATTTAAACAAGTCAAAGTTGATTATAAATAGGTTTATAGAGTGTGATGGTATGTTTGTTTGTAAACTTTGTATTATGATGTAATGTAAATAATTTGAGATCGTAGCACAATGATATGAAGAATCTTCAAAGTCTATCCAATCAAATTGTGTAGCAGGCTGGGCCTTTAATAGGGTCAATTGAAAGGTCACAATCAAGGGTTAGTACACAAATGATGACAGAATGACTGGTTACGGTCTCCACACCAAGTACAGATGACATGGACCCTCTTAAACACTTCCTCTAGCTTCTCACACCTAATGACTACATCACAGGCCTACACTAAGGGCTAGTTAGGTCGGGTAGAGTTAGGGGAGACATTTGGTATATGGTATGTCATTTTGTAAGATCATGTACATAGTGTAAGTGTAGCAGTGCCATGGGGAAATAGAGTGATACACCAATTTATTAATATTGATTAACCACCTGTATATTTACACCTGATGCTTTACCAGGGGTGTTTTAGGGAGAGTAAGCCCAGCTAACATCAGACATGCTTCACCTCATATACCTATAAATCTGAGTGAGGACATGGGAACCTTTTCACCAGGGGTTGTAAATATATATGATAGTTTGGTATGTACCGACATATAGCTGAGGTCCACAGGAAACCCATCACATACCCTTGTCATGTGATATTTGTACAAGTAGTCTAAAGATTTATTATTGATATAGGTTTCCAAATTTGTTTAATTAGACTGGTTGTTGCTCAGTTTAGGAGTCGTAGTGGTGGCCAAGTCAAAAGTTAAGATGTTCCTATTGACATGTAACCACTAATCCTAAACCTCTGGGTCGAAGTTTGAACCCCAGATTCAGTTGCCAGGTACTGACCGCTGGTTGGTGATTTTTTTTCCGTGTACTCCAGTTTTAAGCCATCTAGCTCATTAACCTGACACATCCATATTAAATGATAGTGACTGGTAATAAGATGTCAAACCAATGCTACATATTTATACCCGCTCCACCCCCAACATGTGAGTAATTGATAGCATACAGCTGGTAGTAGCCAAATAATGCATGACCTGACTGTTCCTCAAATTAAACAATGATGGCCACAATGCATTGACCACTTCACTGGAAATAAGGTTTTTAGTAGAAGTAGGAACATGTACATCCACATTGAGATTTGAACCAGGGACCTACGGACATCAGACAGATACTAATTGAGCTATATCTTACCATATCAGTTACCAACTTGGTCTTGAACCTCTTTGTACATCATGCAGAAATAGATAATAACTTTTTAGCTCATTATGAGTTGATTGTCTGCAAAGCTCTGGCATCTATGTAGACCATAGATGCCATAGGCTGATAGGTTAATGCTTATGTTTACATTATCAACTCACGTTAGGGTATCTGCATTTACATTATTTAAGCTAGACCAGGAAAACCGTTTACCAACGACGATTTTATGTACAAGATGGAACAGCCCTTTTGACGGTGATATGTTGACGTCACCACGTCAACATTAGTGACGTCATAATGGTCATGTTTTGGGTGTCAGTTATACCGTCATATACTTCACTTTGCCTTGGTTAGTTTATATAGTAGAAGTGACAAGCAAATGTAAATATTACGTTATGCATAAAAACACTCAACGTCGACAATCAATAACTACTTGCAAGAGTAGATAACTTTGAAATATTCAAATACAAAATAAGTGAATTGATAGTTTATAATGACTATACTACCATATGCTGCAATTAAGATGATATTTTCATTGATATAAATATTGATTTAACATAAGCAATAACTGGTTTATATCTGATTCAAGGTAGACGATCACATGATCAATTATTTATATATCATTGATTGACTGACGGCGACGACCTGTAGAACCCTGACTCGGCACTATTTAAAGTGATGCTGGGGTGCGTCTAGAATCATTATCTAGGGAATCTGAAGTCACCATACCATTAGTCTGAGGAATAGGAGACAAAATAAACCTGTGTACATATTATGTATAGTGTTTACGTGAGGTATTCAACAGAGAAGTTGGCTGTTATACTGTTTAACATAAAATTTTCATTGAGTGGATATTTTGGTGGGTTCCGTTATTTGAGACCGTTTTAAGATGTTTATTTCTGAAACAGACAATAGTCATCTTGTTTTTAGTTTTGTATTTTACTGAAACTTACTATAACCAACTTACGTTTTAAAGTCAAGTAAGTATTGAAATTACATAATTATGAAGAAATGTATGCACCAGAAGTATTTAACATTGGTTAAATGTGCGTCTGTTTCACGGAATTTTGAAATTTCATGCTAGCCTGTTTGTTTACCATGCGTACACAAAATGGCGGACGGTGCTTTTGATCGCTACTTTCGTTTTGTGGCAGATGGGAAAAACTGACAAGAAGACAAAGAGCACACAATAAAATGCTTAGAAAGGATAACATTCCTGTTATTTAGACATCACTAAGATATTGTTGCCAGTTAGGCTTCATCCATACACGTGTGTGGGACATTCAAGTGACACATATTGTATTGAACATGGCGTTCTCGCTGCTTCTAGGTGTCAACACTTGGCAAAGATGTCCTAAGTTGTCCATAATTGCCATAAATTTAGTGCTTATACAATGCAAGATGATCAGATATTTGTTAAGCATCAGACTGATGTGAAACAGTATTTTATTAGCATCTGCAAAGACAAATCGTCACAATCTGACACAAAAACTGTATGAAATAAGTAGATTTTTTTTCCTGCAAAAAAACGTGGGAGCGCCCTTATTAGAGGAGGCGCTCTTAATAGGGAAAATATAGTACATAATATTGGTAGCATTGTCTTATCGGTCAGCTACAAATATTTAAAAAATATTCCATGTTATACTGATCCAGTAGTAAAGTAAAATCAGTGAGTAACCACTGTAACCTCTGAGGTTACTGATTTTACTATCCTGGTGGTGCGGGTCGGTGACATACTCCTCCAGTGTATTCAGGAACATGGTGTGAGACGGTAACTCCTAGATCTCCATCTAAGTATTTCACACAGGTCAACAACACCATTAAAAGCTACCAGTGTAAATTTAAACCATCCACCTCCCTAAATTTCCTAGTCTTAAACTCTTTGATTTAGACATCTTCGGGGATACATGGATGGATTTAAGCATAGAACTGGTTTCATTTGGCAAATATGGTAGGATGCCAGCTATATGACCGCTAGTAAGTTTGAGTTCAACCTCCCAGAATCACCAACTTAATGCATTTCATTGCTTTTATTTACATTTGATAACAATTTTGTAAGAATATCTCAAAAAGTTTTGAATAAACATGTCATCTTCATCAAGGAAGGAACCGCCATTTCAATATAGCTATTTCCAGCAATCTTAGGCACAATAAACATGACATAAAAATGATTATGACATCAAATACGGTAAGCGGCTGGCAGTCATGCAGTGAACAATGTTAACAGAGTTTAGGATACCTATTTTCAGTGATGAAAAATTCATCTGTTTACTACAATACAATGCGCATACCAACAAATTTCTTCCAGACGGAAACTTGATCAAGATGGAGAGAAACTCTATGTAACTTAGGATATCTACTGGTCTGAAACCTGTATAATGTATATACCTATCTAAAACCCAAGTAAATCGTTCAGAAACAGAACTTGAAGAAGGAACCTCAAGGTGCCAGGTATGACCTTAACCAAGTCCAAGTTCATCTTTCGAAGGTCAAATGCATACAACTTACAAAGCTTTTAAGCAAGAATATAAAAGCTTAAGTCAGACTCGTCAGAATTTGTATCCATGAATAATTGTAGCATTAGATTTTTATTTAGAAATCATTAAGTTTAAAATATGTGCATATATGTTAAAAAATCAAAACTTTGAATAATCTTTTGAATGAACTCTACTCTGTACCATCCAGATTGATTTATTTGTTTTGGTCTTTATCCTTTATCCTTGGTTAGCCCCCATGCATAACTCAAAATAGACAGTTGTACAGTAAATAATTAATCAAGTATGTATCTACTTAAACACTGAACACTTTTGAAGCCTTCTGAAAACGATGAATACAGAAAGCAGTGTGTAACTTGTAGCTATCAAAAAGATGTTCGTGTGGATGAATATACTGGACACTGATGTGTTCATGGTATCCATGACTACCAAATGTGTAGACCGTGTAGACCATATATTCTGTTTATGGTCACCAAAGGTCACCAAAGTTTATAAACATTTATATTAATTAGTTACCAAAGTTTTAAGAACATTTACGGTAATCTGCTTGAGGAAGTTGCTGAAGTAAAGATGTAATTAGTCATCAAAGTTTAATAACATTTACGGTAATTTGCTAAGGATGGTAAAATGAAACTGTAATGTTAATTAAGTTACCAAAGATTAAGAACGTAATGGTTATAAACTGGAGCAGAGGCTGTTATTAGTGCTCAGAAAGAACACTTACGGTACACTACTGATGATGATACTGTTCTGCTTAGCTGTCTGTAAATCTACCGTTAACTAGGATAGACAGACTAATTGTCAGGGGTTAACATGCTGTAATCTAGGGATGGACAGACAGGAAAAGGAAGTTGTACAGAGAGACAAGTACACAGGAAAGGATTTGGAGGAACAGCTAATCAGTATGTGTGTACAGAACTGGTCATGCAGGACAGACTTGTTGTCATCAGGGAAAATCTAGAACCAAATAGAAAATCAATGATGAGGAGACTGATCCTGTCTGTCTATCTGTGGTCTGCGGGCTCTGTATCTGGTGGACTGATAGGGAAATAGACATTCAATAAGAAGTAAAGATGTGAACTCTTAGACACTTCTAAGTGAGATATTAAAGGCTGGAATTTCCTTAGAGCATGCTTGAGTCAAAACTGGGTCAGAACCTGTTATTGAACTCCAGTCTTTCTTACACCCTGGTAATGATATTAAGCTACAATCTTTCTCACTGACAGACCTTGGGCCATTCACCTTGAGGTCTTGGTTTGTTGTTTATAGAGAAGGCAGCAACAATGACCTGTGATGCTGTAAATAGCTGGTATATACAAACCCTGATTGGTATGTCTCTATCCCCAGGTACCTACTGTAATATAATGGTATCATGGTTTTTTCACGGCCACATACCAATGTGTAGGTCAATGCCAGGTGTAAACTGTTTGAAAAGGATTTACTTGTTTATAGGCAGTCAGTAAACTGGCCATGGAAAAGGTCATCAGCACCATTACCATTACCTTACAGGTGCCTATAATGTCCACTGTTGGTTGACCAGTCAGGGTGTCCAGAGGTCTCCACTGGATACTAGCCCCTGTTGACCCTCAGACAAGGGGTGTAGCTATTGTTACCCTTGATAAAAAAACAGCATTGGTGTTGAAATAATTGGGGATAGAATAGAGACATGGTGAGAGGGATGTTTGTGGGAGAGTGATGTCTGTTTGTATACCTGGTAACTGACTGACAAATACTTCAGACAGTAACCGGCCAGGTTATATACCTGTAATACACCATACAGAAATATTTCATCTGTACACCTTTGTGGCTTGTTTTTGTCATGCTCAGGCTTTATCCACTCTTGTTACTATAAATAGAGTTTTTGTTATCTAACCCTACATGGGTAATATGACATTGTAGAGAAATATTTGCTAGGAATGCAGATAGACTGGGTACCTTGATCTCTGTGAAGTTCAGTATATTTTTAAACCTGTCGGTGCAAGAGTACAGATTTGTACAGTTGGATGTGAAGGGGAGATGAGGTGGGAAAGGGGGAGGGGGTGGAGGTGGGAGAGGGGGGCGGGTGAGGGGACTTTACAATGTAATGATGGAGTATATATGTACATGGAGGATAACCTTCAAACTTTAAATGTTTCTTTATAAATATACAAAGAACCAGTCTTATGTTTAACATCAAACTTGTTTACTTCAAAGTGAAAGTAGGGTTTTCCATTGCTAAAATGAAAGTAGCATTAGGGTTGTCAACATATGCTAGCAGTGAAGTGTGCCGTTATCATTAATCTTCAATGGCTGTCAAGATGTATAAAGATAGACTATGAAGGAATGTGGTTAGATAGTGCTAATGGTGGCGTATGGGGCGTGGATAAGGTGCATAGTGTATACAACAGACCGACTGCTGTTCTAATTACTTAGTGACCTCCCTGTCAGATCTGTAGCATTCATTGACAGAAAAAATACAATACACATCACGGTATGGTAGTTTGATAACACAATCGGCTGTCAGCTGGGGCTGCTCTGCCCACTGTCTGATAAGTAAGGCATGTTCATTGCCAAGTTCAGCCCTTAAATTTTCTTTGGTAAGATTGTTTACACTTGCCATCTAAACCAAACCTTGACCATTAATCTCCCATTAGTAGATCTAGAGGGGTAATACTCCGACCCTAGTCATCAGCTGCTGTTAGTTATTGGTCTCGGTCTCGTAGTTAACTCAGTCACATAAAAATATTCATGTATGTTCCCAGATAACCCTGATCATCCACCCACCTACTCCAGGGGTAAGATATCCCTCCCGATCATCCACCGACCTACTCCAGGGGTAAGATATCCCGCCCGATCATCCACCCACCTACTCCAGGGGTAACATATCCCTCACGATCATCCACCCACCTACTCCAGGGGTAACATATCCCTCCCGATCATCCACCCACCTACTCCAGGGGTAACATATCCCTCCCGATCATCCACCCACCTACTCCAGGGGTAACATATCCCGCCCGATCATCCACCCACCTACTCCAGGGGTAACATATCCCTCCCGATCATCCACCCACCTACTCCAGGGGTAACATATCCCTCCCGATCATCCACCCACCTACTCCAGGGGTAACATATCCCTCCTGATCATCCACCCACCTACTCCAGGGGTAACATATCCCTCCCGATCATCCACCCACCTACTCCAGGGGTAACATATCCCTCCCGATCATCCACCCACCTACTCCAGGGGTAACATATCCCTCCCGATCATCCACCCACCTACTCCAGGGGTAACATATCCCTCCCGATCATCCACCCACCTACTCCAGGGGTAACATATCCCTCCCGATCATCCACCCACCTACTCCAGGGGTAACATATCCCTACCGATCATCCACCCACCTACTCCAGGGGTAACATATCCCTCCCGATCATCCACCCACCTACTCCAGGGGTAACATATCCCTCCCGATCATCCACCCACCTACTCCAGGGGTAACATATCCCTCCCGATCATCCACCCACCTACTCCAGGGGTAGCATATCCCTACCGATCATCACCCACCCACCTACTCCAGGGTAACATATCCCCGATCATCCACCACCTACTCCAGGGGTAACATATCCCTCCGATCATCCACCCCACCAGGGTAACATATCCTCGATCATCACCCACCTACTCCAGGGTAACATATCCCTCCCATCATCCACCCACCTACTCCAGGGGTAACATATCCCCCCGATCATCCACCCACCTACTCCAGGGGTAACATATCCCTCCCGATCACCACCCAGGGTAACATATCCTCCCCCCCTACTCAGGGTAACATATCCCTCCGATCATCCACCCACCTACTCCAGGGGTAACATATCCCTCCCGATCATCCACCCACCTACTCCAGGGGTAACATATCCCTCCCGATCATCCACCCACCTACTCCAGGGGTAACATATCCCTCCCGATCATCCACCCACCTACTCCAGGGGTAACATATCCCTCCGATCATCCCCCACCTACTCCAGGGTAACATATCCTCCCGATCATCCACCCACCTACTCCAGGGGTAACATATCCCTCCCGATCATCCACCCACCTACTCCAGGGGTAACATATCCCTCCCGATCATCCAACCACCTACTACCCAGGGGTAACATATCCCTCCCGATCATCCACCCACCCTACTCCAGGGGTAACATATCCCTCCCGATCATCCACCACCTACTCCAGGGTAACTATCCCTCCCGATCATCCACCCACCTACTCCAGGGGTAACATATCCCTCCGATCATCCACCCACCTACCCAGGGGTAAATATCCCTCACCGATCATCCACCACTACTCCAGGGTAACATATCCCTCCGATCATCCACCCACCTACTCCAGGGGTAACATATCCCTCCGATCATCCACCCACCTACTCCAGGGGTAACATATCCCTCCGATCATCCCCACCTACTCCAGGGTAACATATCCCTCCGATCATCCACCCACCTACTCCAGGGGTAACATATCCCTCCCGATCATCCACCCACCTACTCCAGGGGTAACATATCCCTCCTGATCATCCACCCACCTACTCCAGGGGTAACATATCCCTCCCGATCATCCACCCACCTACTCCAGGGGTAACATATCCCTCCCGATCATCCACCCACCTACTCCAGGGGTAACATATCCCTCCCGATCATCCACCCACCTACTCAAGGGCTTGGTAACATATCCCTTCCGTGCCAATTCTAGAGGTCACACCCTGGATCCTGCTCCATCTACCCCAGGGGTCATATCGCTTGATCTTCCACTTATACCAGGGTTACACCCCATTCATCCTACCCTAAGGATCATACCCTCTTCCATGAACCAGGACTAAGACCTGTAACCCTCATTCCACCTATCCAAGGGATTACATCCTCATTCCATATATCTAGGGGCCACATCCCTTCCTTCATGTAAGTCGTTGATGATGATAAGTGTTCTCAGATACCATCGATCCTGCCCACCCAGAATGTTAAACATTAACATGTATTGCCTCTGTAATTACCCCCATATGCAGAAACTCCTACACTGGCCTTACACTTGTACACAGACCTGCAGCCATTTTTCGGGAATGATTTTCCTGGAATTGAGTTTGATTGATTAAACAGAGGGCAAGGTCATCATATAGTAGAATTGTGTGTATTCATCCTAAATATAGACTATATCAACAGTATCCTCCCACTGGTTATCTACAATAGGTAGACCATAGTACTAGACTATAATAGCTGTAGATACTACCACAGCTACAAATGGAGATTTTGTACTCTATCTTTACAATAAGCTTACCAATACACACTAGGTTTACATAGACAAATGAACTTCTGACCTTTTTGTCATATTATTATTCTGGTGGTCTATGTCCTCCTCCAGCAATGGGGCCAATTTAAAGCAATAAGGATCAATGATTTAAACCCTAATTTCCAGTCAGGGCTAGTCCCTGTATGGAATGGGACTCTTTAGGATGAGCATGTACTAAATAGGGTAATTATACATTTGTCTGTCTCTGGTATGTATCTCCAATAGCTCCAATACACAATGATCAAAGTATTGTCAGCTTTAGCTTCTGTTCTTGTTAACTTCATTACTATCTTTATTATTTAACATTATAATTCTAATATGTTTTTAAAATCAATTAACACACGCAGTGACACAATATAATATTTGTGACTGTGATAAACAATAAAAGAAATCCAATTTATTGTTTTGAAAAATAGGGATAATCGGTATTAAGTTGGCAATACCAATTTGTGTTAGTTGATATATTCCATGTCTCTAGCCATATGCCCTACAGCTTACACATTAAAAAGTATGACTGGGACATATACCTTGCAATGTTTTGTGTTAATATTAAATAAAAAAACCATCCAGCATTTGGGTACATAATGATCATTTAAACACAAATAACAGAACAACCCATGTGTTTTAGTATGGTTTAATCTGATAGATATTGATAGTTTTAGGCACCTTTTGGGAGAATAATTAATCAATTTCTGATTAATTATTGATTAAATGAAAACTTATAAAATCATGGAAATTCCAAGTCTACAACTAGTGTTATTGGTGTGTTAAAGTAATGCTAATTTTCAGTGACTAGCAATGTAAAAGGAGAAAATATTATGAAAATCATTATGAGGCTATAAGACATTCACAGCTGAGACCAGTACATTACTCAGCTTCCTCGAAATCAGACATTGTTATGGTCAGATTATGTACAACTTGTGTTTCTGATAGAGGGATGTCATAAGTGCAATAAATTCTCCTGACAATCACACCCACAGGTATTCCTAGTATGTAAGTTTTAGAGGGACAAACCTCAGTCAACCTGATAAGCAATTTTCAATAGAAATCAGATAAAGAAACCTACACAATTTTCATATTTTCAGTTTGCATTTAATTTGAGGTAAGTGAATGTAGGCCTCAAAAAAGGTATATATGTATAGGAGTGCTGATTATATTGAATACGATAATTTGTTCTGATTCATCCATCATAATTTGTCTAATGAATTGACTGCAGCATGCAGTAGATTATATAATGTAAAATTGATTTGATGGTGTCCTTGACAGAAATCTGTATATCATTGTAAAGGCTAAATCTATTAGTATAGAATTATAAGGTATAGTCTGTAGTGTCCAGTGTGTCTAAAGATATAATTACCATGGCAACTGGAATGATATTCAAAGACTCCTTCTTTGATATTGGTGTCTCTGCTTCAGAAATTTAGTTGTGTCTCTGTCTCTGTGATTCCTCACAAGCGTTAATGCATCCTAAACAGAAGGATTCTGTGGCTTTAAACTGATAACGCCACTGTCAACACACAATCTAGACCTTGATGGTCCGATTGATTTTTTGTGCTTCCATAAGTGATTCACTATGTGCAGTCCCTGAATGACAAAGTATGGGGGAGAAAAGTCTATGACTAACACTTCAGTATCAACAGTTTCTACAGACATACAATGTAGTTTGTCCTCAAGGTCAAGGTCATTCACAGTACAGCTAATCACAAGGAAGAAGAAACTTAACCACTTCAATTCTAAGCTTTTTATATTTCTGAAGATTTTTCACTTGAATCTAAAGTTATTCATCTTTCTGGAGATTTTTTGCTTTATAATGCTCCTAATGACCTTGAAGATTGAAGGTCAATTTAAGAAGTCTGGATCCATTGATCAGCTGAGACACTGCTTAGGATGGTCTACTATCAGCTCATTTTGTTCTGTTTTTGTACTATCAATATAGGATTACCTAAGTTAAGTTAAAGGCATCTTTTCGCAAGTATCACCTCAAATATACATGCCCAGGAGATGGGAAAAGTATGTACTTCCTACTGAGACTGTTTGATCTTTGTCAATGTATACATGTAGTTATTGTAGGAGACTGAAAGTAGCCTTGATTGATAGAATTATGGAAGTTTCCTGTTATATAGTGTTGCCTGCCTACTGAATTACTGAGAATAAATGGAACTAATCAGGGGCTAGTAAAATCTTTTCTGGTCTATCATGTACAAGTTTTATTCCTATGATTGGAACATTGTAATTTATAAACATTCCACGTTTTCTGTTCCATACATTTACAACCCTAAGAATATCTAGATTCTTGGAGTTGAATATCTTGATAGTAGAAGTTGAAAGGCCCAGAACTGACGATTGCAGTTCTAATAGCATGTGTAGATCTGGCGATTGGAATCTTGATAATTCACGAGAGGAGCTAGGCGTAGAATTGGACATGTATTTTTATATACTATCAGTTTCGCATCACCTCATACCATAGCACAGAGGTAAGTGTAGGGGAGATCGGTGAGAAACTTTAGTATATTAGGGTTGTAAAGATGGTTGTGGGAAATCCTTGTTTCTCACAGTACTAGTCTCCATAATCATGTATGGTAAATACAGTCAGGGCTATGATTTCCTCATAGGAAAATTCGACATGATTTTCGTGAGTAAAACCTTTCCTAACAGGATCTACTGGTGATGACGCTTGGGTATCCTGTTATGACTAAGAAAGCCTGACCTATTTATAGTCGCACAGTGAACACCTTTATTTACCTGTGGTTTTTGCACCTGAGACAATGTAAAGTTGCATAATTGTTTTATCTTTTAGGGAGTGTCTGTCATGCAGATCATATCTTTTATTATATCCACAGGTTTATATGTACTCTAATACACATACAGGTAAAAGGATCGTCCTGTCGATCTGATACATGTGTATCTGATACATGTGTATCGTTGTATAGTTTAAATACTCAGTATTACTATCTTATGACAGTTACAAAATAATCGCTAAAATTTTGAAATATTAACACAATTTGCTAGGATGGATGAGATAATGAAGGAAAAGACAGGAAACCAGATTAGACAAGTAATACTATAGTCTGTTCCCTGGTCCCCATCGTAATGTAACTACGGTAACCTGTAATTCTATGTGTTACTATGATAACTACGGTAACCTGTAATTCTGTGTGTTTACTATGATAACTACGGTAACCTGTAATTCTGTGTGTTTACTATGATAACTACGGTAACCTGTAATTCTGTGTGTTTACTATGATAACTACGGTAACCTGTAATTCTGTGTGTTTACTATGATAACTACGGTAACCTGTAATTCTGTGTGTTTACTTTAACTACGGTAACCTGTAATTCTGTGTGTTTACTATGATAACTACGGTAACCTGTAATTCTGTGTGTTTACTATGATAACTACGGTAACCTGTAATTCTGTGTGTTTACTATGATAACCTATAATTCTGTGTGTTTACTATGATAACTACGGTAACCTGTAATTCTATGTGTTTACTATGATAACTACAGTAACCTGTAATTCTGTGTGTTTACTATGATAACCTATAATGAATTCTGTGTGTTTACTATGATAACTACGGTAACCTGTAATTCTGTGTGTTTACTATGATAACTACGGTAACCTGTAATTCTGTGTGTTTACTATGATAACTACGGTAACCTGTAATTCTGTGTGTTTACTATGATAACTACGGTAACCTGTAATTCTGTGTGTGTTACTATGATAACTACGGTAACCTGTAATTCTGTGTGTTTACTATGATAACTACGGTAACCTGTAATTCTGTGTGTTTACTAGATAACTACGGTAACCTGTAATTCTGTGTGTTTACTATGATAACTACGGTAACCTGTAATTCTGTGTGTTTTACTATGATAACTAGGTAACCTGTAATTCTGTGTGTTTACTATGATAACTACGGTAACCTGTAATTCTGTGTGTTTACTATGATAACTACGGTAACCTGTAATTCTGTGTGTTTACTATGATAACTACGGTAACCTGTAATTCTGTGTGTTTACTATGATAACTACGGTAATCTGTAATTCTGTGTGTTTACTATGATAACTACGGTAACCTGTAATTCTGTGTGTTTACTATGATAACTACGGTAACCTGTAATTCTGTGTGTTTACTATGATAACTACGGTAACCTGTAATTCTGTGTGTTTACTATGATAACTACGGTAACCTGTAATTCTGTGTGTTTACTATGATAACTACGGTAACCTGTAATTCTGTGTGTTTACTATGATAACTACGGTAACCTGTAATTCTGTGTGTTTACTATGATAACTACGGTAACCTGTAATTCTGTGTGTTTACTATGATAACTACGGTAACCTGTAATTCTGTGTGTTTACTATGATAACTACGGTAACCTGTAATTCTGTGTGTTTACTATGATAACTACGGTAACCTGTAATTCTGTGTGTTTACTATGATAACTACAGTACCCTGTAATTCTGTGTGTTTACTATGATGACTACGGTACCCTGTAATTCTGAGTGTTTACTATGGTAACTACGCTAACCTGTAATTCTGTGTGTGTACTATGATAACTACGGTACCCTGTCCTCTAATCATTATGAAGCTTTAATATGATATAGGTAACTGATTAATGTATCATTATGACTTGTTACTTAAGGCTCATTAAGTACAAGGTTTATAATGTCGTCCTCATCTGACAGGTGTTATACATTCCACACATTCCTCAAACTTGTCGAGGAATTTTCTTGGGTTAACAAATAGGTACATGTACATAAATATGAAAAGATATGATAAGTTTGATATTTATAGCAACACTTTATCTTACAAACAGGCCTGCCCATCATCATTCTACACCTTAATTCTTTACTTTCTGTCTTTCTCATGTCTTTAATGTTAATTCATGTTACTCAGATCAACAAGCTTTTTTGTATCATTATTATTTACAGATGATGTATTCTTTTATTCAAGCCATAAGTTGTGCCTGATCATTTGTTCTTATATAAAAAGTAACCACTTCTGTAAAAGACTACAATCACTTAGGGCCCAATTGGACAATTTGAAAACGTTTCAGCACAACATTGAATCTGCATTTGTATAAAGACCACTTTTTGTCATTGTCCCTGGGGTGATCTATCTATACATAGGTTTGACACCACTGCTGCTTCATTGAACACGAATTTGGATCTACATCTGACCATTAACTTTGTGGAGTGTCGTGTTGTCCTTAGCAGTACATTTCAGTAAGACAGCACTTTATAGCCAGGACTAGACACTATAACAAGGAGAGCAGCCTCCCAACACAGGCAGGTGAAGATGATTATTTGAATACTGTATAAATGGTTATTTTTGTGGCGTGAAATATTTGTAATTTGATCTGTAAAATATTTGAAAATATTATTATTATCCACCCTGAAAGCTAGATCACAAAAATCTAAACCCAATGAAATTTAGTTTTGTTGTTTTTAATTTGAATTGTGAAAATGTTTACCCACGTAAATAACCACTATACAGTATCTCTGTATTGTTTGTTATCCATGACCTGTCATAGGCACCTTTCAAAATGGAAACCCTTCTTTTTCAGACCTGAAAATTGGATTGGTCAAAGTGATTCCTTATCAATGTCAAAATTTGTCACATACATTCATCTAAGTGGTAGTTACATACAGAATGAAAATTAAAACCATATCTATCATATTCATGCATAATATAGAGAAATATATTTGAATTTCAGCTCTGTATTCTATCCAGCAGCTTTTGATTGACAGGGTCAAAGGTAATGTTTACATGCAAGAAAGCGGGAAATCAAAGCATGGAGGCTTACCTTTGTGGGGAACAATTCTAGATGATGTTGAAACTATGTATCCAAAACATTGTAGTTGGCAAAATACTGTTTTTTTTTTAGTAGTACCATTTATGACCTAAATATGGTACACCTTGTAAATTTGGATATAAAGATCTGACTTTAGCTATCACACAAGATGGCATCAATTCTCTCACTGATCCAATCCAAACAATTTCCTCATTATTTTCTGTTGATCTGCGTAATGCTAGTGTTTTTCTCTCCAAATAACGAGGGTCTCTCCACACACCACGATCTGATAACATTTTCCAAAATTTCTTGTATTTAGACTTTCTTACTAAATTGTTTCCCTCCCTGGCACACTGACCCCTGCCTAGCCATGACTGATTAGTTTGTGTTACACATGGGTAACACAGACAATGGGGACATTCCTCTGGATGCCTACACGGTTGTTATCTTCAGCAGTACCAGGGTCATTATTATCAATACCACACACGTTTGTTTCAACACATTGCTGGTGTCCTGACTCTGTATCCTGTGTTATCTCACTAATTTGCTGACCAGTCTCTGTGGTTTCACTAATTATATCTAGATCCCATTCTGAATGAGCGAAAAACGCTTCTATGGCCGCTTTCTGTTCTCGAGTCAATCTAATGGTCAAAATTAAATGGCTATTTTCTGCATTACTATCCATAATCACTTTCAGTCACAAAAATCCAAGCTGAAAATGAGCGGGACCAAATGAGTGGTGGGGGACTGGGCCGGGTGTGACAAATGGGTTTTATGCTATACCTTGATAGAACAATGTAAGGCTCGTTAAAGGGGACAACATATATATTTATTTATTTCTAATTATCACCAACACATCAGAACAATGTAACTGTAATGAATTATTGACATGGATTTTTAAAATGTTCACAATAGTTAACTTACCACATCTTTCTTTTGATAACACAAATGAATTGGAAATTACCTATCCGTCCCCTTCTGAAGTACAGGGGACTAGAAATTCTTTGTTTTTGTCAGAGAGACAGTCTATTCTGAGTAAAGGGGACATCATACCTTCATTGAAGACAACCAAATTAGCTTGAATGTTTTTAATGAAACACCTTATGTATGTTACATTTTAATCAAACGAGTTACAAACAAAATATGATTGGACGTGATATTTGATATAGATAACAATTGATACAAACCAATTAGTGCAGAAATGTCATCCTCTGACCCCTCCAAATGACATAGTCCTACTGTTCATTATTTCATGATTAGAATGCTAAATTCTTTCAGTGCTTATATTATTTTCAAATATGGCAGAAACAAGTAGGATAAGAGACATCAATCGCGAAATGAATCCAAGGAAAAAGAGGCCAAGTGATAATCCGCAAGATCAGCACGAACGAAATAAGAAAAGAAAAGAACAACACTCCACTAAAGTACGAACCAGATTTGAGTTTATGTGTAAAGATGAAGCAGAAAAGTGCCATATTTTTAACAAAATGGATTCTATCAAAATGAAGTTGGGAGAAGGAAAAATATCTAATATTGGAACAAAGGATCTTTTGAACTCTGTTTTTGATTTTTACATAGAACACAACCTGACGTCAAAGAAAACAAGAGATCATTCATGTTCAACGTCAGCAGCATCATCTCATGAAATCCCGTCATCCTATCAATATATAGAAATGGAAAATGCTTTTAACGAAAGCTTATTTGTTGCAACACCTTTGGCTATCACTAATCTTCTGCAACAAATCCAGAACCATCAGAAAAAATGTTCCTGTGAAATGAAGGTGGCTTCTGAAGAAAAGTTTAGACATGTAAGCAAGTTTCTGATCAAATGCAGTGAAGCCATACCTTGACATGGTATTCATCACCACATGTGGAAGGAGGAAAGCTCTTCGGTAACCTGAAGTTAGCCCATGGCTATTTCTCATCTGGCATTCTACCAATTCAGTTTGAGAAATTTTGCAAAGGAGCTAACCTTGGAACAATGGGAGAAAAATATCTGGCCGATTTACAGGAAAGCTATGCACCAATTGTACAGGAACTGTCTCAGAAAGCACAAGAAGACGCCCTCCTTGAAGAAATAGCATTTTCTGTTGCATCCGAAATGGAAGATGGTATAAGTATCATGACAGATGCTAGGCACTGCTGGCGAAGAAATTCAAAATTCACTGATGTTGTTTGCTTAGGAGATTTGACACACAAGGTCCTGAAAATTGAAACTGTCAGCAAAAAAGATGATTCTTCTAGTCAGAGACATGAACTCATTGGTGTCCGAAGAATTTATGATTATTTAGATGGAGAACAGGTTCCTGTAAAATACCATGCTCATGATAATAATGCTTCCATCATCAAATATGTTAGAGAGGAGAGAGGAGATACACAGAACTGCAATGACACATGGCACATGACAAAAAGCATTGGGAAAGCCGCGAAAAAGATCACTCAAGGGACAAAAAAGAATCACGGAAAAACCTGGCACAGTGAACTCTCTGACAAAGCTGCATCTATTCGGACCCATATATATATTGGTGTATACAAAATTGCAACAAAAATGCTGACATACTACGACAAAACATATCTAACATATCTGAACACTACAAAGGAAATCACAAATTATGTCACTCTACATCACGATGCAGATCAGATCCAGAATATGAAAGCACAAAAAACACCATCAGTACTCCAGAGGCTGAACAAATGTTGAAAGATTTCCTTTTGAAATTACAAGTTTACAGAAATGCTCAGGATTACTGTTATTGCAAAGACACACACTACGTCGAATCATTCAACAACTCTCTCCTCCCAATACCATGACAAGAGAATAGTATTTAATGAATGTTCATACAAAATGAGAATCAACCTTTCAATTTTAGACTGGAATGAACATGTGGATAGGCCAATAACATCCAGACAAACAGTATTTGAGGACATAAAATCACAACGACAAAAGTTGGGATCTTCAGTGCACAAAAGAAAGACATACAATTTTCGTGAATATATCTGGGTTCTGTGGATGGAGCATATGTATACCAACTAGCTGGACTATATAAATAGTTATCTAATTCATAGATACTCATATTCACATTTATTAATAACTTGTAATTTGTAATATTTCAAGTGAATTCTGTGGTGAACACATTGAAAAAAAATCAGGAAATTTACTTTGGTGACAATCATAAGGTAAGACATAGCTACTTTGTTTATACATGTGCTCCCCATGTTGTTATCAGCCCTGGGTCTAAAATTAGATTGCAGTGTGTGGAGACCCTCCCAGCAGGCTGTGTTAACTCCTCCCGTTACACTAGTCACAAGTTAAAAATGCGCGGTACCAGGGTACCGCATGTTGGGGGTTTAACCAACGTAAATAACCACTATACAGTATCACTGTATTGTTTGTTATCCCTGACCTGTCATAGGACACCTTTCAATGGAAACCCTTCTTTTTTGACCTAAATGGATTGGTCAAAAGTGATTCCTTATCAATGTAACCATTGTCACACAGCAGACACATATTAGTTTTTACAGTAACTGTCTGATATCTCAGGACGTGGACGCTTATCAGCTTCCCAGGGTATTATCACATTGTTTCTTCAAATGAAATGTGACACTGATAGACAAACTTCTGCTGTATTTCTTTGGACTACAAAAGTAGCAGCTTCACAATGTAGCCTCAACACAATGCCAAATGTGTATTTTTGAAAATTGGATTGCAGAAGGATAGCAATGCCTAAAACATTGTTAGAGCTATGTCACCTGTCTGAGAAACACATTGTCGTAGTTATGTCCCCTGACTAAAAAACAAACATAGTCGGAGTGATGAACCTTGTCTGTAACAGTGGCCAGGCAATGTCTGAGAGTCTGAAATAATGTTACAAAGTAAACATTTCCCTGTCTAAAACATCTACCCACGAAAAATCTAATTGAGTTCAGGATATGTCAGGATATGGAGTTAAGTCCCTTGATAGATACCTATCTTCAAATTTAATTATATTTATTGAAACTATTGTTATCCGTAACTACATCCATCACTAATTCTTCTCTAATGCACAAGTACCGTAGCGTCTGTGCACTCATTATCACTGCACCACCAGATCTACAAATCCAGGTATTGCTGTATAAAAAGGATAATCAAATTCATAACAATGATTAAATTGGCAAAGGAACTTCATGTCATTTCAACCTGTGATATGGTGATATGTTACTTAAAAATTCTGTGGCCATTTACTACCCAATTAATCCATAGAATGAATTTCCCATCAAGTGTTGGGAGACCGATTATCAAATGTTCGCCTTTAACTCTGACCACTGTATACTAGCTGTTACTACATGATTTTGTCCTGTAATCAATGATTTCATCACTTGATATTAAGTCTGTAAGAACTATAATTGATAGACATGATGATATTCGTTTGATCTAACCCCATCCCTGTCAATGATTCGACTCTATACCTGTCACGTAGGCATATACACCTGTAGGGCCCTGAGATTTACCTGTACACTCCAGCATACCTTAGTAAAACGGAGTACTTTTCTCTGTTCCAGATAAAATTTGATTCTTTATGAATTAGCATTGACTCATTAAGATTTTTACTGTTCTAGTTTAAGGTGTCTTCATTAAAGTGATGTGTTATTAGGCATCTGACAATGCTCTGGTCCAGGTATACACTGGGCAGGTGCATTGACGGATTGACGAGTCACCGAAACACCTAGGTATGACAAATGTTCAATGAACAGGCGGAGTATCTACTCTGACCACAGATGTGTATATAGGGCCCAGGGGGGATACCTGTGTGGGTCATATAAGTGTAAAACTGTCTCTCACACATGTGTGACGGTCACTATACATACACAGAGTAACACACATACGTCACACACCTACAAATATTTACACGGTAATCACTGAACCGTGTTGTCGGGAGAGTTTGTCATGCATGACGCAGAGTGACAGTGTGTCAGAGCAATTGGATGTGTAAGATCATTTCTTCTTCAGTCTTCTGTATATGTGACAATTCCTTACTTTGGATTTATAACTGTACCTATTAGGAATCATGGATAACCCGATGGTAAGTACGGAGTAGACTTCAAGCTTGCTGCCGAGCCAGATATATTTTTAGCCTGTATGTAAACAAATAATTGGGATTCCCCCAGTTGGATGATAGATCTAAGTGAAGTAACCTCTGCGGAGAGTTAACACACCATAAAATGACCCATAGAAACTGTGTAAGGCTCCAAGGACATAGAAAGGCAATAAAAAAGAGATTAGGATTAGGGGTGTGACTGAAAAGAGATGGAAGAAGGATGCTCTGCATGTAAAATAAATATAAAAATATAAAAACTTGGTTCTCTTTTGGGGGTGAAAGTCTTACTACATATATCAGATGGAGATTTTAGCTATCAGTATCATAATGCAGTGGTACCTTGTTATTATACATTACTACAATGGAATAAAAGTTTTGAAGGGGCCATGGTGACTGAGTGGTTACAGGTACCAGGTACTCACATATACAGGTGGATAGTTATCTGTAAGTCCCACTATAAATACTCCTGCTCTCCTCACCATCTAAAACACAATTTGGCACAACTTGAAAGGACCCTGTCTGTAAATAGAACATACGCAAAATAAACAACGTCAAACTGTAGGTTTGTATTGTGTGTCTACTCATCTATTAGTGTTTCTGTATCACTCCTAACCCATGTCTTTTTCTTACAATCCATATGTCTGTCTCTCCATCCATGTCTATCCTTCTATTTGTGTTTCTATATCACCCTAACCATGTCTGTCTCTCCATCCATGTCTATCCTTCTATTAGTGTTTCTGTATCACTCCTAACCTATGTCTGTCTCTCCATCTATGTCTATCCTTCTATTTGTGTTTCAGTGTCACCCCTATAGTGTTTCTGCATCACTCCTAACCATGTCTGTCTCTCCATCCATGTCTATCCATCTATTAGTGTTTCTGTATCACTCCTAACCCATGTCTTCTTTCTTACAATCCATATGTCTGTCTCTCCATCCATGTCTATCCTTCTATTTGTGTTTCTGTATCACTCCTAACCCATGTCTTTCTTACAATCCATATGTCTGTCTCTCCATCCATGTCTATCCTTCTATTAGTGTTTCTGTATCACTCCTAACCCATGTCTTTTTCTTACAATCCATATGTCTGTCTCTCCATCCATGTCTATCCTTCTATTTGTGTTTCTGTATCACTCCTAACCCATGTCTTTTTCTTACAATCCATATGTCTGTCTCTCCATCCATGTCTATCCTTCTATTTGTGTTTCTATATCACTCCTAACCATGTCTGTCTCTCTCCATCCATGTCTATCCTTCTATTTGTGTTTCTGTGTCGCCCCTAACCATGTCTGTCTCTCCATCCATGTCTATCCTTCTATTTGTGTTTCTGTGTCACCCCTAACCATGTCTGTCTCTCCTTCCATGTCTATCCTTCTATTTGTGTTTCTGTGTCACCCCTTGCCATGTCTGTCTCTCCATCCATGTCTATCCTTCTATTAGTGTTTTTGTATCTCACTCCTAACCCATGTCTTTCTTACAATCCATATGTCTGTCTCTCCATCCATGTCTATCCTTCTATTTGTGTTTCTGTGTCACCCCTAACCATGTCTGTCTCTCCATCCATGTCTATCCTTCTATTTGTGTTTCTGTGTCACCCCTAACCATGTCTGTCTCTCCATCCATGTCTATCCTTCTATTTGTGTTTCTGTGTCACCCCTAGCCATGTCTGTCTCTCCATCCATGTCTATCCTTCTATTTGTGTTTCTGTGTCACCCCTAACCATGTCTGTCTCTCCATCCATGTCTATCCTTCTATTTGTGTTTCTGTATCACTCCTAACCATGTCTGTCTCTCCATCCATGTCTATCCTTCTATTTGTGTTTCTGTGTCACCCCTAACCATGTCTGTCTCTCCATCCATGTCTATTCCATCTATTTGTGTTTCTGTGTCACACCCTAGCCATGTCTGTCTCTCCATCCATGTCTATCCTTCTATTTGTGTTTCTGTGTCACCCCTAACCATGTCTGTCTCTCCATCCATGTCTATCCTTCTATTTGTGTTTCTGTATCACCCCTAGCCATGTCTGTCTCTCCATCCATGTCTGTCCTTCCTATCTATATGTCTATATATCCCTCTTATCCCATATGTCTTTCAGCATCTTCTCGTATCTGAAACATGAATCATTCTCCTAAAATCTCCTATACTGGTCATATGACATCCTACTTAGGGTACTAGCTGTGACCTACATTCTCCTAAAATCTCCTATACTGGTCATATGACATCCTACTTAGGGTACTAGCTGTGACCTACATTCTCCTAAAATCTCCTATACTGGTCATATGACATCCTACTTAGGTTACTAGCTGTGACCTACATTCTCCTAAAATCTCCTATACTTGCCATATGACATCCTACTTAGTGTACCAGCTGTGACGTACATTCTCCTAAAATCTCCTATACTTGCCATATGACATCTTACTTAGGGTACTAGCTGTTACCTAAATTGTGACTTAAACAAATTAAAAGACTCTGCCTACCAATGAAAATTCATCATTAAAGTTATCAAATTATCTTCAAGTAAATTATCTTCAAGTACCTGAACATTAAAGTCGAATTAACTTATTCGCCCCTGAAATTCCAAAATAAACAACTACTGCCTTTGAACCACAGGAATCTAAATGCACCTTCAGGGGTAAATGAAGGGGTCAATTTAACACGACAGTTTGTTAAGTAATAACTGATGATTTATAAGATACATGATTGATGATAGATTATTACACATCATGATATCAGAGATTTCAGGCTATCGGTATTTATTTGTGTTGGCCTGGGGTAACAGTTGTGTAGTTATACCTGTATTTCTTGACCGTTTCAGCTCTGGGCAATATGTCACAACTCAAAGCAGATTAAGATGATGTTAATTCTATACTGACATAACATAGGGGATCAAGGATAATTTTCTGTCTCTTCATGTCCAAGAAGGAAATCTATGAAAGCATTAAACAAACAAAGACAGGTCATGTATTGGTTTAACCAGCAGATAATGACTTGATCCTGGAAGACATTGTTAAGACAAAATTCTGTCAAAGACATTTTATTGTTTATTTGAAGGAGTGATATTAGTAATTAAAGATTATTATAAATGCAAGATGACAACTGTAAAAGGTTGAGAAGAACAGTTGTAGCCATCCAGCTGGGGTTCGAACCCTGAAAATGTGAACACCTTGCAGTCAAATGCTGTACTGATATGAGCTATCTGGTCTCCAATGATCGACCCTGTCCAGCTAAAAAATAAAACATGTTTGTGTGATGTAAGATCATTTAAGTCTATTCAGATCACAACTGAATCTCTGTATTGTGTCAGTGTCAATATTACACTTTCCTAAGAGATCTGACATTTCTATAAAGGGGAAAAAGATCAAGATGGATTAGTGTTTATAGATACTGCTGAATAGACAATATGGCCAGTGACTTCAATATTTCTATAGTTAAGGAAGAATTTGTTCATACTATTGCTTCTAATTATGATATAAGATTTTAATTGATTATAATTATAGTGATCACACAGCTGTAGTTATTTGTAGGAAGTATCAATAGACCTCGGACTATAGAATCTATACAGTATGTGTACGTAGTAAGCCTGGGTGGAGGGTGCCCTACCTAGAGTACCTATTATATACTAATAACCTAAAATACCCATTATAAGTTATAGACGTATTACTTAGAATGGCTATAATAAGTTACAGGTATTATACCTGTATAATATTTATTGTTATCAAAGCCTCAGACCCGGGTCAGTGTCGTTATATAACCATGACTAAACACCAATAAAGTTATCCACCCGGTGAGGCGAGGACACGATTTGTGTTCCCAGGGTTATTTATAGACTATTTACTTTGTGATAAATCATTGCTATATTATTATTGGTGAAATAAAAACTGGATGATCGTTAGTCAGATCCACAAGCCCTGAATTACTGTGAGATTATCATGTACAGCTGTTAAGATTTATAACAAAATATTATTGGAATTCTTGTACCAAATTACTTTCATTTCCAAAAATCACTACAGTTAACTTAAAATATGTTAGAAACTATTTATGCATGATTAACAAGGATAGTAATAATAACCATGGTTAACAGGGAGACAACTCTGATCTAACCAGGGTTAACAGGGAGACAACTCTGATCTAACCAGCGTTAACAGGAAGACAACTCTTATCTAAACAGGGTTAACAGGGAGACAACTCTGATCTAACCAGGGTTAACAGGGAGACAACTCAGATCTAACCAGGGTTAACAGGGAGACAACTCTTATCTAACCATGGTTAACAGGGAGACAACTCTGATCTAACCAGGGTTAACAGGGAGACAACTCTGATCTAACCAGTGTTAACAGGGAGACAAATCTGATCTAACCAGGGTAAACAGGGAGACAACTCTGATCTAACCAGGGTTAACAGGGAGACAACTCTGATCTAACCAGGGTTAACAGGGAGACAACTCAGATCTAACCAGGGTTAACAGGGAGACAACTCTTATCTAACCAGGGTTAACAGGGAGACAACACTGATCTAACCATGGTTAACAGGGAGACAACACTGATCTAACCAGGGTTAACAGGGAGACAACTCTGATCTAACCATGGTTAACAGGGAGACAACTCTGATCTAACCAGGGTTAACAGGGAGACAACTCTGATCTAACCAGGGTTAACAGGGAGACAACTCTTATCTAACCATGGTTAACAGGGAGACAACTCTGATCTAACCAGGGTTAACAGGGAGACAACTCTGATCTAACCAGGGTTAACAGGGAGACAACTCTGATCTAACCAGGGTTAACAGGGAGACAACTCTTATCTAACCAGGGTTAACAGGGAGACAACTCTGATCTAACCAGGGTTAACAGGGAGACAACTCTTATCTAACCATGGTTAACAGGGAGACAACTCTGATCTAACCAGGGTTAACAGGGAGACAACTCTTATCTAACCAGGGTTAACAGGGAGACAACTCTTATCTAACCAGGGTTAACAGGGAGACAACACTGATCTAACCAGGGTTAACAGGGAGACAACACTGATCTAACCAGGGTTAACAGGGAGACAACTCTGATCTAACCAGGGTTAACAGGGAGACAACACTGATCTAACCATGGTTAACAGGGAGACAACACTGATCTAACCAGGGTTAACAGGGAGACAACTCTGATCTAACCATGGTTAACAGGGAGACAACTCTGATCTAACCAGCGTTAACAGGGAGACAATTCTGATCTAACCATAATGAAACAGTCGTAACTTTAGCATGGTTAACAAGGTCAAGGTTATTTGTTTCTTGTGACTATTATCAGTTTGATTGTACAGGAATTCCACCTCTCCCATGAGATAAATACAAAAGGTCCACATACAGTTATTTGTATACCGTAAGTGATAAATAATACAATATATAAAAAAAACCAATTAGAATTAATGATTCATGATAATGCTACATGAACACTGTATCTATATATGTACATAAACTAGATAGGATCTTCAATGCTGCACACCTGACTACACCTGTGACATTGTCATCATCAGCAGCATCAATCTCTATATTCTCTACAATAGTTAACATTACACTAGATAAAGCTGGAAAGGTATTGTATATTTACACACATATAGATTGGTTTTGGTAGACCCAAGGTTAAGTTATAAGGTGAAATTCAAACACAATTGACAAAGAAAAACTAAATGATGAAGACAAAACACAATTAAATGATGAATAAAACAATAAAAATCAGGGAAACCTTTAACATTTCTCAGAATAAATGCATATGCATGATAATTAAGTTGTTGGTGCTTGTTTCTATATTCACAACATCAAAATTGACACCTGAAGGAATTCATAACAAATTAATAACAATTCATAACAAATGTTTATACACATATAGATTCCACGACAGAAAATGCGGAGTGTGCAATTTCTATATAAACATTGGCCTATCCTTGGATAAGATTAGCTTATAGAAGGCAATTTTAATTTAAATACTAAATTTACAGCTGACTTCTGGAACAATATTGCAGTCAGAAGTTTTTTTAAGAGATTTTAGGCCTAATCCCAGAACAGTGTGATTGTCAAGAGAAGTAGGGAGTACTAAAATAGACACACATGACAGACTAGTTCTAGACTGACAGTCCCCGATTCTGGTCACACATAAAGAAAATAATACGAGCAGTGGATAGAGAAATCGTGAGGATTTTCTACAACACTGATCCTGTTTACCTGTGACATGAGACTCGTATAAAGTTACAAAACTGGTTATTTTTACTTCGAGGAAGGGGTATAAGATTTCTCCTTGTAACTTTTACAGCTGAGTTTTGATCAAAACTGACTTTTTCCTTCAAGATATTAAAGAAAACTCAATTTCCCTAGTCTTATCTTGGTTGATGTATTATAAGTGGATGCATATGATCGAGTAATTCAGAAATGTTTCAAGTTCATACAGTGCACTTAGGTCATACCTTGTCTCACTATAAACCTTGGATGTACATGTGCATGTACTATGTGTAAAGTCTAAAGTAAACTTTGAAATCCACAACTGTTTTAAAACACAGCTTTACTATTGGACTTCTTAGTGAATGATCTTATAGACAGGTTTGATGATAATGCAAGGTGGTTCATGGTCAAGGTGCCAGAATCCCCAGGGACCTGTCTAACATACAACACATGTAACCTATAGGAGCTAAATAGGTCCCAGACAGTATATTACAATGTTATAACACTAAATAATAGGCAGGTTTATAGCATTACCTACACTTGTATAATATAACAGGTATAATATAACAGGTGTATAGCTAATACTGTCTACCTATATGTACTGGAGATTGGAGGTCATTCCTTACCATTACTTACACTAAGGTACATAGTGACATAAGGATTAAAGGATTATGTAATATTAATATATATAACTTACAATGAGTTTGTACAGTTCTATACGACTGATAGTTAAAATTCTTTCTGAACTCAATACCAGATAGACCTCAATGTAAATACCATAAGTATTGAAGGCTTGGCCTGTACTGGAGCCTCGTAGGATTTGATTCCTCCCAAGGCTACGTACCTGGATACTTATCCAATACATAGCCTTATAGAAAATTGGGATTCTGATCTTATATGTGTACTGTCATAGAAAGTTGACCGTGAAGTCAGGCCAAACCATTATTATACATTATGGTATAGATGGATGTGATGTGTCGCTTCGGTGGGACAGTACTACAATATGAAGACTCGCCAATATCTTCATTAGAAATTGTCCAGCAGGGGCTGGAAATATAGAAACAAACTCATTTAACCACAGGTGACCACTTAGTTGCCTTCTTTAGCCCTGATACGGAGGTTTCATGTCCCACTTCCGGTGATTATGACGTCACAAAAATCACCTCAAATGATGACGTCACAATTACTGGAAGGTGGGTCATAGTGAACAGTAAATTGTACTTTACCCACATTGTTTAAGGATCTTGAAACCCCGCAATGTCCAACATAATTTCTATAATGAAAATAAATTTTTGGAATAACACTGTATAGGGTTACACCAGAACCACTATTCAGTACGGGATAAGATAAACTATGATAGATGTCAATTGTTTTATGTTTTTACCGAGTTGTTTTCTAGCTTTTCCAGGACATCATGCATGCATCCCGCCAACCATTGGAAACTCTGTACACAAGATTTATTGATTTTGTCGAGATAAATATTTGATCACAAGTGATGTATTTCGAACACACCTTCCAATCCCAGACAGATAGCAGTTATCTCCCTTGATAAATGTACGAGTCACCAGTCACAGCTGAAAATTATTGTATCAAAACAAATATTTGATGTCCCTGTCAGTGGTAACATTTTCCATGATAAAATATCTGGCTACGTAAGATTATGTACTCGTATAAACTGCTCTGTGAAGACGTCCCAGTAAATTTTTCCTTGAGTGTTGCATATATGTATACCAAGCTAGACTTCCTTTTAACATACACTTATACATGCATTACTTTAGCGTATTCAATTTGAGCCAACAAATCTAATAGCAAATTTGGTTAATGATGATAGTCTGGCTAACATCTTACAAGGTTGGGATTGGCTATACGTCAGAGAATAGGTTATATCCTAAACTAATATACAAATAATAGACTTTGATATAAATAAATCCTGTCACCATGACGACCAGTAGAGATTTTGATGTTGGTCCATACAGTCTGGACAGTCTATCCCCCTAATTACCTATACACTGTCCAGGTGGTAATGGGCACGGTAATGTACAGGTATATATACACTTACCATAAAAAGTCACGATGGAGAGGATGTGACAGTGGTGACCCCAGGGTTATAGGTCACAGGTCATCACCATCAGAATTTACTCAGCCTTGTTATTATGACACACCTTTGTAGTGGGGATGCCCATATATGGTTGTGACACATCCTGTATGGATTAGACTCTGTAGATAGATGACATCACATCAATCTGGACGTTATCTCTTCCTATTGTTTATATTGGATGGTCACCACCAGACAGGCAACTTCAAGGTATATGTTTTATATCATGTTTCTTTCACTCTGTCTCATATAATTGGAAATATCTTGCTTGTCATAACCAAACTTTATACTATAAACTTACTATATTTAATCACTCACCCCTGAAATTTCATAGTGAACTGACCCAGCCAAATAATTAGAAGAGTTCAGATGTGTCTTCAGGGGTGGATGAGTTAATTAACTTACTTGAATACTTCAATAAGAGGAAGTTTTACAACTTCAAGCTAAAGAATCTAGTTTGGCTGTATACATGTAACATTACGTTTAATCAACAAGTATGTATGATGTCTGCGTTATCGATAATCAGTCAAGTGGTTTTAATCAGTGTCGCGTACTTACCTAATTGTCGCCTGTAATTGACTTCATTACACACACAACTCCTGTCTCTGTAACGATCATTTGTGAAAGTCTTCAATTGTCTGCATAGAATGATGAGAATTACCTCTGGATTTTCCTTGAAAATGTTTTATTCTTTTATCTTAAATGTTTGCTTGCATTTGTTTTGTGTTCTATTACCGTCAGAGTCATTTACTGTCAGTAACGACACAATAGGCTCCATTGGTCGGAGAAAAGACGGAGTATCAGGAGAAAAACCACTGACCTACTGTTAATATACGTAGCCATTCCCCAATGTGGGTTTACCTAGAGGAGGGGGGTTAGTCAGGGAAGTCAACCTTAACCACTCGGCCATTATATGGTCCCATATGATGTACAACCAGTTGCAATTATTAACCCATTTGTGTAGCAGTTAGATTTGGGCAGTGTAAATAAAGATAGCCCTACAGGTGGGCGGAGCTCGTGGAGGACACTCATAATCGTTATCAGGTGTCAAGTCAAAATAAGACACTCGTCAACACTAGAATGGGTGGGGCACGCCGTATTTACCCTAAAATAAGTCCCATCCTTTCACCACTGGAGATACTAGTCCCGTAAAAACGTTATCGGGTATCACGCGATATGTGAATTAGATTACTTTATTCTAGGTGAAGTTTGTATGGTGTAAGTGTTATTTACTGTATTTGTTTTCAAATAAACCTTATTCCCTAGTGTTAGATACATTTTACATCCTAATATAAGCCTTATTCCCTAGTGTTAGATACATTTTACATCCTCAAATAAGCCTTATTCCCTAGTGTTAGATACATTTTACATCCTAATATAAGCCTTATTCCCTAGTGTTAGATACATTTTACATCCTCAAATAAGCCTTATTCCCTAGTGTTAGATACATTTTACATCCTCAAATAAGCCTTATTCCCTAGTGTTAGATACATTTTACATCCTCAAATAAGCCTTATTCCCTTTAGTGTTAGATACATTTTACATCCTCAAATAAGCCTTATTCCCTAGTGTTAGATACATTTTACATCCTCAAATAAGCCTTATTCCCTTTAGTGTTAGATATATTTCCTCAAGATATATTTCCTCAAATAAACCATATTCCCTAGTGTTAGATACATTTTACATCCTCAAATAAACCTTATTCTCTAGTGTTAGATACATTTTACATCCTCAAATAAGCCTTATCCCTTTAGTGTTAGATACATTTTACATCCTCAAATAAACCTTATTCTCTAGTGTTAGATACATTTTACATCCTCAAATAAGCCTTATTCCCTTTAGTGTTAGATACATTTTACATCCTCAAATAAGCCTTATTCCCTAGTGTTAGATACATTATACATTCTCAAATAAGCCTTATTCCCTAGTGTTAGATACATTTTACATCCTCAAATAAGCCTTATTCCCTTTAGTGTTAGATATATTTCCTCAAATAAACCATATTCCCTAGTGTTAGATACATTATACATTCTCAAATAAGCCTTATTCCCTAGTGTTAGATGCATTTTACATCCTCAAATAAGCCTCTCCTATATAACTTTACATAACTCATCATTTGAACTTAATATTTTCAAAATTGCTGACTCAGCAAAAGAAATGAGAGTGTTCGTTTATCAGAGTATACATAGCATGCTATATGGACGTTTTGTTTGATTATTCTATAGTATGACATGTATGGCGAATATGTTGTTGTAATCTAACTCTAACTTCCAATAACTAGATGTAAATAACATGTGGTTCATGCACAACAGAAATTCTATTGTGACCTGAGTTTAAAGTGCTGTGTTAGCCGAAATCAACACATGTTAAAAGACATTTAAGGGACATTCTGGGGATCAGATAATTATAATTTGCATATAATGATCTTAAATATCATTGAAATAGTTAAGTAAACACAATTTGTAGGACAGTATTATCAAATTTAATTAGACTATTTTAGGAATGATGAATTCCTACTACGTAAGTGTTTAGAGTTGACATAAAACAGATATTTGGAGTTTCTTTTCAACCAGACGTACACACAGTTGTACGCTGTTAGCGTGTACACTTGAGCATTAATAATTTGGAATTGCTATCAATATCTATAACTTGTTAACTCAATTTTCAGGGTCAATGTTGTTAGTATTTTACGGGGATCCATGCAACATGCACTTTAAAGAATTTCTATAAGAATGAGTCCATTAATCTCCATTACCAATGGTGTAAGCTTAGCACATCCAGCTATTTCATATTCCGTTTCCATATAATATTATTTTCGATATAATTTACATAATAATGTTTTTTCTGTAATACAAACCATGAAATCATTATTATTTATCATCAACTTTGAATAACAATGAGGATCAAACATTCAGTTTTCTTCAGTATTCTTCAGTGTCTAAATAGTTATCCATAAAATAAAATGTTGAGAATATTGCCTTATAATTAATGATAAGAAAACATTACTGCTAAGATTTGTTGCTGGTATTTTAAAATGTTTCAAAGATCATATAATGATTCACTTTCAAAGGAAGACTAGAATTAGAGTGGTGGAGTGCTTAGATATTACTACGAGACCTCCACCTCTAGACTGCGGGCTCGAATCTATGTGGAGTAGGTCTGAGGTTTTTCTTTGGGAACTCCAGCTTTTCTCAACCTCCTACTCCAGACATTTCGTTCAATAATCCTGAATGTTTATAGGACATTAAACTAATCATACCATACCAAACCCAAGATTAGGATCATCAAAATGGAATGTTGGGCAGCAGCCATTTAAACAGCTCTGGAAAGGTTTCTTATCATCATCGATATTGCTCAATTGCTTATTACGATGTAGTAGGTCAGAATGACAACATCAGTATCAATAGACCATTGTTATTTCTGTAAGATAACAAGACTCTCTGATATTGTCCTTCTTTCTTTGATGTGATCTTATTACCTGTAACCTAGATAGAGGCTATTACCTGTGTATATAAACTTCTATAGCTTTCTTCAGCTATAAACTGTACACCCGACGAGAGAAAAATAAAATTCATGGAATGTCTGCAATATATATATATATTATATACACACCCTGGCAAGAAAAACAAGATTCATGGAACACCAGAGACACAACAAGATTCATATGATATTTGCAGTACAATGATAAACAGTAACTAAGCATTAATATTGTGTTTTTAAGGGAAATAAATCGATGAAAACCTGAGATACATAGTAATATAGTTGTCGATGTCAAAGGTCAGGTAAATATGTCAAAATCATACAGCACAGTAGGATTTTCCCCCACATTGACCTTGTTATTATATCATGTGACATACCTGAGCTCTATTTACACCAGATAGCTGTAAAGTTGGTCAACGTTTGTGATATTGTGCTATTTATTGATTTATCAGGCAGTATAAAATTCTCATGACCAATCATCATTATCAGTTAACAGGTTTACATAGGACAATTCGACCAGACGTGTACTAGTCTGTTGTTTTAGATAGCCAGAGACAGCCTGGTATAAATCTAACTACATATAGAATGTAAAGGTGCAATATCAAAATACAGCCAAGTGCAATAGGAGAGGAGAAAATGTAGGGATCGACAGACGGGAATTGAATCCGGACTATCGAACACTACCTGGTCATCGATGATCGACCCAGTCCAATCACATCGCACGGGTTTACAATTACATACAAGCATTATCTTTATTTTAATAATGCTGGTTTGTAGTTTTATTTCATCCCAATGTAAAGCAAGTGAAGCATATAGGGAAAAGTACAAACAATTTCATTATAATCATATAACAGAGTGCAGCATTTCACATCAACCTAGTCACTGCCTCCGCTAGGGATCAAACTTAGAACCTCTGTCTCTCTGGTACCACGCTCAACTGATCCAGCTAAAGTATAGCAGCTAGTATTCATCAGGGTTACAACCATGGCATAGTCTGATGAACAACTAGTCGAGCTAAAGAGATGTACCTCTTTAGCAGAGATATATATTGTGGCTAGTTTTTACCAGGGTTACAAATCAAACTAAAGAGAAGTTCTCTCTGGCCAAGAGGTATATTGTGGCTAGTATTTACCAGGGTTACAAATCATGTCGGACTGATGCTTGTCAATAAAGATCATATCTTACCTGTCTATTAAGGATAAATTTTACCTGTGAACAAAGATTTACGTGTTTGTAAAGGAAATAAAAAATACTTATTGTCTATATAAGATATAAATATACCCATAAATATGAGATAGCATTACTGTGCATTAATTACTTGTAACATACATGTAGGTGAGGACAGAATGTATTTGTCTGTAAATCAAAAATACATTGTACCTGTGGATGAATTGCAATTGTACACACTTCAAAAGTTTTACCTGTCTACAGAGAACAAATGCTACCTGTTTATTATCTGGTACCCATAAAAAGACAGTTGTCTCTGCTTAGGATAAATCATGCTTGTCCAAATTATTCTTATACTGTATAGGGTTTTAATTTGCGGGGTCCAGGGGTCCATTTTTGGGAGGGGGGAGATAAATTTTGTGGTGTACCGATTCAAGTAGATGCAATAAAGTTTTAATGGTGACAACAATATAATAGTAATGTTTTCTCTGTAATGTATCGACTGAGAGTGAAATCATTGTGGATTCAGGTGACAACAATATAATAGTAATGTTTTCTCTGTATCGACTGAGAGTGAAATCATTGTGGATTCAGGTGACAACAATATAATAGTAATGTTTTCTCTGTATCAACTGAGAGTGAAATCATTGTGGATTCAGGTGAACAACAATATAATAGTAATGTTTTCTCTGTAATGTATCGACTGAGAGTGAAATCATTGTGGATTCATGTGACAACAATATAATAGTAATGTTTTCTCTGTATCAACTGAGAGTGAAATCATTGTGGATTCAGGTGACAACAATATAATAATAGTAATGTTTTCTCTGTATCGACTGAGAGTGAAATCATTGTGGATTCAGGTGACAACAATATAATAGTAATGTTTTCTCTGTATCGACTGAGAGTGAAATCATTGTGGATTCAGGTGACAACAATATAATAGTAATGTTTTCTCTGTATCGACTGAGAGCGAAATCATTGTGGATTCATGTGACAACAATATAATAGTAATGTTTTCTCTGTATCGACTGAGAGTGAAATCATTGTGGATTCAGGTGACAACAATATAATAGTAATGTTTTCTCTGTATCAACTGAGAGTGAAATCATTGTGGATTCAGGTGACAACAATATAATAGTAATGTTTTCTCTGTATCAACTGAGAGTGAAATCATTGTGGATTTATGTGACAACAATATAATAGTAATGTTTTCTCTGTATCAACTGAGAGTGAAATCATTGTGGATTCAGGTGACAACAATACAATAGTAATCTTTTCTCTGTAATGTATCGGCTGAGAGTGAAATCATTGTGGATTCAGGTGACAACAATATAATAGTAATGTTTTCTCTGTATCGACTGAGAGTGAAATCATTGTGGATTCAGGTGACAACAATATAATAGTAATGTTTTCTCTGTATCGACTGAGAGTGAAATCATTGTGGATTCAGGTGACAACAATATAATAGTAATGTTTTCTCTGTATCAACTGAGAGTGAAATCATTGTGGATTCAGGTGACGACAATATAATAGTTATCTTTTCTCTGTAATGTATCGACTGAGAATGAAATCATTGTGGATTCTTGAATTTATAGCAAAACTAAAACACCAGCAAAATTTACCCAATATACAGTGTAGGGAAAACATATTACCTGTGTGTAAAGAGTTAGATTTACCTGTCTACATAGGATTTATCATACCTGCAGATTCTCTTATATAACGGATGGTTTTATTTTAGTATAAAGCAAAATATAAAATGAAGGAGTCTTTCCTTTTCGTAAGTGATAAGCGACCTTTCTTATTATGTTGGTTATTTAAATTTTTCACAAACTGACAGAAACGTGGGTAGTTTTACCTGAGTCAGAGTGCAACTTGATAAGGTCAAGGACACACTTGAAGATAGACTGTCGGCCACTTGTATTTTTAAAAGCTTGAAGTTTGTATAATTATGTAATCAAGATGTGGGAGTATTGTTACTTGTGGGCATAAACAGCTGAAGTGTACACAACGCTGCACAATCGTCTACCTGACGAAGGATACACACACAAAAGCGCTGGAAGTTTGGTGTGAAATCAATTCTTAAGTAATCATATTATATTTAAAAATTTCCAAAAGGCTACCCCTGTGTTGGAAGAATGTGTTGAAGTACAGAGATACTGTATAAAAGGGACACAGGTAGACTACAGAAGTCGGTGAGATTCATGTCATGGTTAGGTGTACATGGGAAAAGTATTGACAGGTATGGTTAAAAATGGACCAGGATGAACGATGGACAGTGCACCACGTTATTTTTGCAGACACTATATTTCATGTAAGTCTTCATCAATTTAAACATAAAGACTTTTAGGTACATTAACATATTTTGTAATTAAGTATTTTAATACACTTATTGCCGAAACAGAAGAATTTTCATTTGAACTCCCTCACATAATTTGGATCTTGAAAAAAAGTGGTTTATAGTAAAAGTCTGAAGATTACTCTTCAATGCTTTTTTTAATTAATATGAAGCAAAAATTAATGCTTTAGAAATACTGCATACATTCAGATAACTATGACACCTACAAATGTGGCAACTATTGTTCTCGGTACATGTATTAGAATGATTCCCGGTGGGGAAGTGATAAGACTGCATAAACCAAAGGAATCATAACAATATTCACAATTAGTAGTAAACATCAGCCATTGGGATCTACAGACTTATCAAACCAATCATAGGAAATTAACTATTGGGTGTTTGACATACAAATCTGGTTGTCTCATTGTTCTCATTGACTTGGTGGTAATTAACATTTCAAGTGTGAAAGAAAATATTGGCTGAATGCTTGGTAGCTTTTGTTTTAAGTGCACATCTAGTTTTCCATTGGCCATGCCAAGCATAATGCTATTAGGTGGTGTTTTTTTGCGAAGATAACACTATATTGGTCAAAGGAAGTAGCCTTACCAGCAGTCAAAGGGAGATAATCATGAAATGTGCCATACTGATGAATGTTGGTGGCCAAAGGGAGATAAATATGATAAACATTACAGCAGAAGTTGATGAGATTTTCTTTGCAGAGGTCTAATATTAAATTATCTCCCCCTTGTTTGAAACCAAAAACAAAAAAATTATCAATGAATTTTTTAATAAATTCTACAGACTGGTGGCCAGAAATATGTAAACTGGAAGATTTCATGCAAACTTTCTTTGGGGTGTGAGAGATTCATATAAGGTTGTAGGGTATGTGAAAATGCTCTTTAAATTCTGATTTCAATAATAATAAAGATAACCCCAACTGGGATAATATCGAAATGAAATAGACTAGAATAGTTGTATATGAACAATAAAAGACCAGATTGTGTTTACTGATATCAAAAATAATTTCAGCCCCAACCCTTTGTTGTCTGTGGTATCTGTATTTGTGGTGTAAGATGGGGATCCTGGGATAATGAGGGTGATCAGTCATATTTGATTAATATGACATAAAAATGTGGAATAAATAAAACAAATAACATGTACTAATTATAGTGTTGACTTTTGTCTTTACAGATGATGGCGGACATTTTGCCTGCTGTCGATGTAAATCTAAACAGAAGTTCAAAATTCCATCTTTCCGACTCAGACAGTGAAGACGGATACTTCCCATCATTCCATATCTCCGATGATGAGAGCGACACGGATCCTATCAGAATGGTAAATGTTTTTATCTCGAACAGAGTGAGGCATACCAGGGAAAATTTACAGGTCACTGTAGAAATGGTCAACAGTTAAATTATGAGTAATTTACCATTTGATTCATGTTGTTCTAAGGCTATTATTATCAGTAAATATAACTCTGGCCCAAAGAGTTCTGAGGCTGGTCTAATATCAGTAAATATACGTCTGGCCCAAAGAGTTCTGAGGCTGGTCTAATATCAGTAAATATACGTCTGGCCCAAAGAGTTCTGAGGCTGGTCTAATATCAGTAAAAAAAAACTTGGCCCAAAGAGTTCTGAGGCTGGTCTAATATCAGTAAATATACGTCTGGCCCAAAGAGTTCTGAGGCTGGTCTAATATCAGTAAAAAAAAACTTGGCCCAAAGAGTTCTGAGGCTGGTCTAATATCAGTAAATATAACTCTGGCCCAAAGAGTTCTGAGGCTGGTCTAATATCAGTAAATATAACTCTGGCCCAAAGAGTTCTGAGGCTGGTCTAATATCAGTAAAAAAAAACTTGGCCCAAAGAGTTCTGAGGCTGGTCTAATATCAGTAAAAATACGTCTGGCCCAAAGAGTTCTGAGGCTGGTCTAATATCAGTAAAAATACGTCTGGCCCAAAGAGTTCTGAGGCTGGTCTAATATCAGTAAAAAAAAACTTGGCCCAAAGAGTTCTGAGGCTGGTCTAATATCAGTAAATATACGTCTGGCCCAAAGAGTTCTGAGGCTGGTCTAATATCAGTAAAAAAAAACTTGGCCCAAAGAGTTCTGAGGCTGGTCTAATATCAGTAAATATACGTCTGGCCCAAAGAGTTCTGAGGCTGGTCTAATATCAGTAAAAAAAAACTTGGCCCAAAGAGTTCTGAGGCTGGTCTAATATCAGTAAATATACGTCTGGCCCAAAGAGTTCTGAGGCTGGTCTAATATCAGTAAATATACGTCCGGCCCAAAGAGTTCTGAGGCTGGTCTAATATCAGTAAAAAAAAACTTGGCCCAAAGAGTTCTGAGGCTGGTCTAATATCAGTAAATATACGTCTGGCCCAAAGAGTTCTGAGGCTGGTCTAATATCAGTAAAAAAAAACTTGGCCCAAAGAGTTCTGAGGCTGGTCTAATATCAGTAAATATACGTCTGGCCCAAAGAGTTCTGAGGCTGGTCTAATATCAGTAAAAAAAAACTTGGCCCAAAGAGTTCTGAGGCTGGTCTAATATCAGTAAATATACGTCTGGCCCAAAGAGTTCTGAGGCTGGTCTAATATCAGTAAAAAAAAACTTGGCCCAAAGAGTTCTGAGGCTGGTCTAATATCAGTAAAAAAAAACTTTGGCCCTATGTGTTCTGAGGTTGCCCCAATATCAGTAAAAAAAAACTTGGCCCAAAGAGTTCTGAGGCTGGTCTAATATCAGTAAAAAAAAACTTGGCCCAAAGAGTTCTGAGGCTGGTCTAATATCAGTAAAAAAAAACTTGGCCCAAAGAGTTCTGAGGCTGGTCTAATATCAGTAAAAAAAAACTTGGCCCAAAGTGTTTTGAGGCTGCCCCAATATCAGTAAAAAAAAACTTGGCCCAATGTGTTTTGAGGTTGCCCCAATATCAGCAAAAGTATAACCCTATATTGTCTTAGTTAGCAAATACAACAAACCCTGGCACCATGAGTTCTACAAATAGCTCATTTATATTTATCCTGTACTAAAATTATCTCCCTTTGTTTGTTGACAGGACCAAGGCCCTTCTGTGATAGTTCTCCCAGAACCTGGTAATCTGTCGGAGCTGACCGGCTGTAAGTTCCAGGCGTTAGTCGACGATGAATCCTACTTCTTGGACAGTACTGAGTTTCAGTGTAGAAAATTTTATGAGGAATGGCGCTTTGACATTGAAGCCAATGAACGGATCCTTTCAGATTCCGAATCAATGGAAAGTGAAGATGAAGCGATATTTGTGGAGCGTACTAAGAAAACAAAGAAACGTGTACGATGGAAAAACAATCTATCAGGTAAATTTTCTAAAATATACACATATTTTTCAAATATGCGTATCAAATAAGATTTCAGCATACCGAATGGAAAGAAGGTATGTATATATTTGTATAATACTAGCTACCTTATCCAAGTTCTTTGCCAAATTCTGATATTAGATTATCCCCCCTAGTATTAAAGATGGAATACTACACATATCACAGTTAAAAATATCACTTTGTATTGTGAAAAAACAATTAAGCATTATTCTCAATATCTTTTGGGGTTATGAAGTCATAGACAAAAAACGGAAGGACATTCTTCATAGATGTGAAGCGTCTATGAAAAAAAATGTCCGCCCGTTTTTTGTCTATGACTTCATAACCTCAAAAGATATTGAGAATAATGCTTAAAACTTAATACAGATAACTCAATCAGGTACTAATCAGGCATAAATTTCCGTAAATTTACATATACCTTTACAATAAAACAAATTGAGTTGTGGTGCATTGATATCTTATCCAATAACTCAAATTGGCCAATGACTGTGCCGCTTTAAAAATTCCCGCGAAAAAGTTTTATATTTAAGACGTCACAATAGGTGACATACAATTCTTGCGGTCTACGAAAAAATAACCTCAAAGATCTAACCAATAGAAACGAGTGTAACATATGAATTTCAACTTATTAAGTGATAATCAGAATATCCAATATCTCAAAATGAAAAAGGAAACATTTGAAGTAGAGAAAAATAGGGTGCTAATATACTCATAAAGACAACTTTAAAGATGATCAAATATATACCTAGAACTGATTAAGACCAGAATTAAAAGGTCAAGACACCTTTACACATAATCAGGCAGTTTCAGCTCTTGAACTAAGGGAGATAATCCCTGTTTTAACTTTTGTTAGCTACAAAATATTTTGGTAAGTGGGAACTACCAGCCAGGTTTTCTTTTTTAAGATATTTTGAGTTTGTTTTGTATAAGACCAAAAGACTGATATGACCCTACTCAGCGTGGTAAGAGGTCCGTACCATACCTGTTGATAACAAAGGGGCTGACATGTATATATTGATTGTTCCGAGTGTCGCACTTCACCGATTATCTATGGACCTGTAGATTTTATCACCTCACAGCTCTGACTCATAGGTTACGGATTCATACTTTTTTTGTAGGTCTGTTATTCACAAGTGTTCATTTGATGTACAATATAATTTTTTGTTATTATTCGAAGAGTCTTACATTTGATTTTACTACATGTTAGATAAAGTAGAGTATCATTATTCTGGAGATTGAACCTAGGACTCATGGTCATGCAACTAGTTTTCCATCTTATTTATGGGAAAAGACATCTTTATAAAATGAAAATATATATGTGTGATGGAATATGGTATATTTTCTGTTTACATGTATTCTATTTCTTAAAGTTGTATGGTCTGTGACTTGTTGTATTTTTGGCATAGAAAAAGTATTTAAAGTGTTCTACATTTTTTTCAACGCCTTTCTAAGTTTAAAACTTTCGATATTTACTGAATTTTTAAAAGTTCATATTTGCAAAGTTATTAAACAGTTAAAATATAATATTGATTTTTAGCATGTACAAGTTTAAAATAGCTTGGAAGTATCTGAAATGGTCCGATCTATTCCGATCTGTGCAGGTATTGCTGATATTGACCAAGTGATACGGCTCGGGAGGTTCCAATCTCTACAGGTATCACTGATGTCAATCACAAGATGCAACTCGGTTTTCGGATATCACCCGAAAGTTTGAAACATGCCGTTGACTGTGGCGGTTCTTTCAAAATGTATGATATTTCATGTGACATTTACCACTATGTCAATAGTATATTGGTGCTTTCATGGATCTGAACCATCATATATAAGCATCCATATTCACACATTGTATGTTTTATGAGAGTTTGTGATGGTGAAAATTACAAGAAATACAACTTTAATAAATATGTATTAATTCCAAAATCTAATGTTTGAATTGTCTCCCCTTCAAATGAAATGAGCAAATGCAGTTCTATGTACTTAAAATTGATTTAAAATACAAAAAAAAAAGAAAAAAAAAAATGTGATTGTTAATTTTGATCACTACATTTTCAATCTTAAAAATAAAACTAATGTCCAGTTAGATTTTTTGACATGTTGAGTTCACAAACATCAATGATATGCTTTTGAAATCTCGGTCAGGGGAGATAATTTTAAGACTACTAATTGATTACTGTAGATTAATGAAATTCTATTTTAATCTACAAATTGAATGCATGGTGTTTTATGTTATTTAAAAATTGAATCTGATTATATGATTTAGAATTTGTTTAATGTTCTCTTTATATTAACATGAAATTAAAATAAATAGAATGCAACAAAAACAGAAATACTATTTAAGGATTAACTTGTATAGATTTTTTATGTTATGGAGATATAACACAAAAATCTGAGTGTACTCCCTGATTTAATTTATTCAATAGATCAGTTTTAATATATCTTTTATTATTGTTAAGAAATTTTAAACATTGGTAATATTTTTTTTTTTTGAAGACAATGATGCATCAATAATTAATTTAGAAAAAAAAATAATTATTTAATTCTGTAATAATTCACCCAAATCAACATTAAAATTAATTCAATATCTCTTAATTGTACAGTCAGTACAAGACATGATGGAAAACCTCAACTGGACCTCACTACAAACACGCAGAACAAGAACACGTTTAATTTTATTTTATAAAATCATACACCATCATGTGGCAATAAACTATAGTCAAATTCTCAATCTGACAGACTTCAGGACGAGACAATCACACCCATTCACATATAGACATATAGCTGCCACCAAGGACATATTCAAACACTCATTTTTTCCACACACAATTAAACAATGGAACATCCTACCGGTGGCTACAGTACAAAGCACTACACTAGAGGTCTTCAAGTCACATATCCTAAAAACAGAACTTGAAGACCTAAACCCCACTCCCTCAAATTTCTATCATATTTTTATCTTATAACTGTCACTAAAAGAAAATAATAAAAAAATAACATGCACCTTCACGATCACTGTAAATAACTTCACTCTTTTTTTTCCACAATCACGCCTCTGCCAATCCGCACAATATAATCATTGGCATCGATGGATTTGTGTTCTTTATAAGAAGAAGAAGAATTAATTTTAATAGGTTTAGAAAGCTTTTATAAAAAATTATTTTATTTTAAATTAAATCAACTTGGGGAAAAGTGAAGCTGTAATAATATTAACTTTATGTGAGGTAGATATAAATTATTTGTGTTGGCATATCCGAGTCTAACCAAAGAGAACTGATAAGAAATGTCCTTATCATATGAAAGTAAGATGACCAGTTTCAGAAGTTTTGGGTCGAGAGACTGATTACTCAGTAGTGTAGTGCCTATGCCACGGATCAATCCGCCATTCGCCAGGTGAAAATATTTTTCTTATCGCCACTTCGTAAACATTGGAGTTTGGTGTGTATCTTTCATATTTATGAATATAATGTATTTAGTATTCAGTTGTGACACAGTTACCGGTCCGGGTAGTAAACAAGCATGTAGTACACCACAGCACTATATCTCCTTACCAATTTAGTTTCCGGTTTCGTCACATTTTCTTACGCGTATGCTTTGACATTCATCTGTTGCAAACAACATGGCAGCGTGTTCAACTTCTACAAAGACCAGTAACTTCGATCTTTTGCTTGAAGCAGGTAGATAACTGTTTTATTTACCCCCTAGAAGTGTCTATGTGTTTGAAATTTAATACTGTATGTGTTGTCACAACCCGATGCGCTAGATGTGGATCGCATGATACTTTTACCGTTACCTACGCAACCAGGAAGTGAACGGTGAAATATTGTTTGATCGCTTCCTGTATTTTTCAGCTACTTCAGAATCTAAAGTGTATCACTTATAATCCGATAATTATGGGGTCCTTCACCTCGTAGCAATATAACAATACAATGTAGAAGATTTATTGTGTAGTATTGTGTCAATAACACACTTTTCTCCTTCTGTCATACCGTGTTCACGGACAAAGATACGACCCACGTGTGAGAGTGTTGTGAGAATTCGCAACATGTTTATTACAATTTTTCTCAGTATATTTGGCCTAATTTATTCCAGTCTTGATCACTATCGCACTAAAATAATATTTTCGATAGTTGAAGTGTTTGTAGGACGCTTGTTGATACACGTTCAACAAGTAAACAATCGGACAGTAGTCAACTCGCAGTAGGAAGTCGGTCGCATAATTATGAAAACATGACTGAACAAGGTCGCTGGTTAGTAAACAATGATTTAAACGTCTGGCGAGCTATCGGAGTATTTCATCCTTATTATTTTCAACTTAATGACTTTCTTGGTATTAGACATCATGACAGAAACTTTTAAAACTTATGCATGCATTACCTACAGGCCTAAATCATAACTTTACAGAGTATGTGACTTGAGAACCCCAGCATGCAATAGGACAATATCAGGATGTTCTGGCCTATTTATAACATCTAACATAAAATATAAAGATTATTTTGTGCAATATTCTACATTGTTAATTATGATGCTAGCTCTTAATTTGTCTTATTTTCAGCTAAGAATTCCAGTTTTCAGATTTCATTCCTGGCCAGATCAGAATTGAATAGTTTCACAACCAAGTACAGATGAAGCCATAGAGTGTAGATGATGATATGTGTTATAATTTATTTTCTATCTTTCATAGAACAGCATAAAACCATGTAAGAAGCATGTATTTGACACATGTTTCTTAAGAAAGTAATTGAAATTCATTTTATTTTCTAAAATCCAGATACACCATTAAAATTGGCTTCTTGATTTGATAAAATATTGAATAAGAACTGCATGCTGTGGATGAGTTAAGTAGAATTCAAGATCCATTTCATATCAGAGCATGTATAGCCATAAGCCCATCACTGCCCATCATGCAGTCATTAACAGCTTAGATATGCCTTTATTTCCTCTGATTTTGTTTGGCATGATTTTATTCGCAGCCACCATCAAACTTGTGGTTCTGGCAGCGTTTCTGTCAACGTTCCAATAGCAAATACCAAGCTTCTTTATACCTTTCTTAGTATAACAGGAGTTAAATTTTTGAGTAAAAAATCAACTGTTACATTTTGTACAAAAAGTGCAATTTTGGACAGAATTACCGAATTTCTCTTATACTGACAAACTATTTTCAAGAGCCCTACATGTATCATTATCTTCAGCAGATGATATGTTGTCTGGAAGCCCATAAACAATTCTTTTCATCAGTATTTAAAAAAAAAACATTTATGAAAAAAAATTCCTCAAGTTACATTAAATGTCAAAGTTGTCACTTATCATCAGCAGCTTTGATCCTTTTATTGTTTGTTTGGGGGAAAAACAAAAATCACACGCACTCACATAACAAAATGGCATTCCTATGGGTCATCTCAAATCGAAGTTCATTGTTAGTGCTGTTTTCAGAAAGTGTACTGAATATATCTTCAAAAACTAAGCTTCACATGTCTGTATTCTAGTCGTGCATTTTGCATAAACTTGTCCAAAAAACAGCAACAATAACAGCTTTTCTCTATTTTTGCTATCTTTGAACATTTCAGAACATAACTTGTCCTTAGATTGGCCCCTTTAGGAATAGGACACAACTAACGATCATTGGTAACAATTTAAACTCTTATAGACTATATGGCCACCTCAAATAAAAACTATAACTGATACCGATAGGGGAGACCATGATCCTTTTTATATATGTTATCTGACTTTATAGAAATGTTTATATCAGATAAATGTTTCTTTACAATTCCTGAGAATTCCTTTTTTCTACAAAACTCTTGCTGAGTTGCTGTAGGTTTCATCTGAGCAAGGATGACTGTGATCAGACTATCACTTTATGCTCTAGATAAACAATGGAACTATCAGGCAACAACTATATCCCTATTAAATATGATGATATTGCCACAATATTCATATATATGCTGTCCATATTTTTCTAATGTATTATTTTTTTAACATGAACACCTAATGAGGAAACCAAATACATGTTTATCTCTTCCTCAACTTCCAGCAATATTTATACAATCACTTTAGAAATATTACTGCAGAAATTGAGACTTTTTCTGTTGGCACTTCAAAGCAGAAATATTCAATTGATGGTACAGCAAAAATATGATAATCAGATGCAATAATTTGGTGATAAATTTTCAATATTCCAACCAAAGGGAGGCAACTCCTGTAAAATACCTGACACTCCACCTCTTTTGGATTTGAATGGTTGTTGTTATTTAGTTTACTGTAACAATGCTAGGTTTGTGTGTTTACCAATTCTACATCTTCTGTATGATACAAGTATATAGTAACATGTCATTGACTCACTACTTTGTTTGATGTACTAATTTTATAACAATACAAAGTGTTAATGTATTAAGTTGCCATCATTTCACATCTTACAAGAGTGTTGACATATGTGTGGATTGAGGCTGTCAATTTATGTAGTTAACTAAAACTAAAAAAAAATGTTTAAAAAATGCTGGAAGGTTCTTTCTTGCATCACATTGTCATTAACATGAACTATAATGGATTTTGCATTTAGAATATTGCAATATTATAGTGATATACATGTATAATAAAAATAAATAAAAAAAAAAAAATAATGGAAATTTCACACTGCATGAGGCATTAGAGCAAAATTCTGTTTAGCACTAATTTGTAACTAGAATTCCTTACTTATGTCACATTGTCAGCTAATTTGTCATTTTATTTCTCTATTACAGACAAGCAAACAAATTTTGCTTGAATGATCGGTTCTTCTTGCAAAGACCTTATATATTATATGCAGATAATTCATATGATATGACAGAATATTAAAGATGCTCCACCGCCGACAGAGCATAAATGATGATAATTACTTGAACAATAATTGATGTTTAATCATGTATATATATGTCTAATTAACACAAAAAATTACATAAAATAATTTATTTTGCCTTTGGTGCATGCGCAATCAGCACTTTATTTCATATAGGATATAGTGCCACAGATTTTTTTCGGGATGCAATTAATTATTTTTTGTAATTTTAACTTAAAATAAAATTAGAAGCTTAAACTTTCCAATGGTGGTAATGGTGTAAAGTAAGTAACTTTTGTAACTGAATAAAATACTAAATCGTCTGCTCCTGTTTTTGATAGTGAAAAAATACCTTTTGTCAGCGGTGGAGCATCTTTAAATAAGATAATTACATTAAAGTATGATGTTAGTTTAGGTGAAGATATGTTGTGGAGGGTATATATATATAGAGTTTGTTGGAGACAGAGAACTGTACTAAGACTACATATCTCCCACAGCTGTGCTAGCTAGCTTCAGTGTATTATTGATTTCTGTCCGCACTATTTAAATCTGAATTCAACTTCCTTGTTGCTTCTGCTCACTGATTGGCTGATTTGTATGAGTTTTGACCAATGAGAAAAGAGGCATGATGCAGTAGCTGCATGCTGTTTGTTTTAATTGTTGGTGAGCCAGATTCTGAGGATCTGTGTACTTTTTGATGTTACTGTTTGTTATCAATGGTTTATAAGTTGTATCAGTGGAGTGGAGGTGAAATGGTCAACAGTCGGTAGGTAGCCAGTCATTTTTGGTCAGTACTGTCTTATTTTACATCTGAGGGTGCACTTGTTAATTTTGTTAACTATGGACAATGTTTTGTTAATTTATTTGTATATGTAAAGGAAGTGGTTTCATAAAAGATGTAGCGTTTATGTAAAAACTGACAATGACACATTTTGGAAAATATTTGCCTTACAGTTTGAGAAAAGCATTTATAGTGTTTGTCCCAAATGTGATAATAATTAATAACCATATTTTAATAATATTGAACATAAAAATTACAGATGTATTTTAGGATATTGATATAGAAAAACTACAATATGTTTAACAAAAGCACAATTTGTTTCACAAAAATAGAGTAGAAAATACATTCTTGGATACTGTCAGTAATACATTTTCTGTATGAATTTTAATTTTGTGAAAAATAAAATATTTTTTGTAAGTTTTATCTAAAACAAAATATCCATTGAAGAGCTGTTTTATTGGTTGTGGCCAAGTGGAAAATGTTTTACAAAATTAAAAAGTCTGGATTTCTTAAAATTAATGAATTTTAAGCTTTTTTCATGATGTCATATAACCTTGAGATTATAACCTTGAGATTGAATTTATTAGAGAATTCTTAAATATCTCATTGAAATCAAAATACAGAGGGTGATAAGAATAAGATTATTTAAAAACCTATCATTAAAATTCCATTTCTTGACCATTAAGATCAAAATTATAAGAACTTAATATTAGAAAACCATAAACCTAAATGTACTTCTCTTTGACAGATTACACAGAGAACTTATTATATATAATGTCATTCTATGTCGTAATTTTATATTATTATGATATATATTATATATTATAAATATTATCACTTTGTAAATGTAAGACATGCAGATTTCTAGTTGATTCCTACTTAGATTATGAAGGTTTTGTTTGTTACAATGTCATTGACATTGCATTGATGCAATTATTATGAAATATTTCAAGAAATTGCAATCAGAAAATAATGAAATAATAAATAAAGCCTGGGCTCACGCTACCCATTCACATTTTGTTGTTAAAGAATCTATCTGACTAATTGCAAAAAATAATTTCATCCTAATTTGCAAAAAAATGTGAAAGTTTTTCTTCACTCGCCTTTTATTCAATGACGCTGATAAGAGCTCCAACATCTGTGAAATTTTTATGCACAACTTAATTTCAATCCACTTTCCCTCCTGTTGCTTTTCAACTACTTTTTCCTTACATGCTGCATACCCTCTTTTTCAGTCACGTTGCTTTCATAGCAAGTCCAAAACAGTCGATAAGTTAATCAGTTACGGTGCCATATAAATGTGAAGGTCAATTTGCAAGTAACACGTCATGGAGTGTGGTCTAACAAATGATTGGGATTTATATATGTAATGTGATTTTCAATTGATGCACAGTCACAATACACAGTGTCGTAGGAAGATGAAATGTAATGGGGGGCCAAAGGTTCTCTATACTTCGTAATACGCAAATTAGCATGCGAGTTTTGGGGGGTATCCACTGAAAAAATTACAACTTAGAATGATGATTTTGCGAGCGACAAAGGCGCAAGATTTTGTTATTTGGGGGGTCCTGGCCTGGGTTCTCCTCCGAAAAAATTGTACGATTTAGAATAGCAGAGATGAGTTTTACGATGCATTAATTTTGTTGAATTTGCGAGCGCCGAAGGCACAATATTTTGGTGTCTGGGGGTTTCCCCGCCGAGAAAAAATATTACGATTTTGTATTTTGATGATTTTTAAGCGTTTTTAACATGGTAGTTTTTCGATTTAAAGTTACCTGCATTTAGAAATGATAATTGTGAGTGTCGTCTTACCATTATGCAACCCAGCTGGATCTGAACATACCGGATTCACACCATCGTCACATTGTTGTGTAACTCAAAATAATAATGAATTAATTGTCTGGCTAAGACATATAAACAAATTTATCTTTTAAGAAGCATTTTTTGAAATTGTATAATCCCGTGATGGACATTTTTAGTCTACTTCGTGTGTATTGAATTTTCATTATTAAAGGTTTGAACATTATGTACTTGAACGTTTTAGAAAATGCGCCACGCAGCAAGAGATTTTCTAAAATGAAGTACAAAAATGTGCAGGAGGATCATTTTTTCTTTCAAATGTGCATTTTTGTAACATTTCACTTGGCGAAAATGGGGGGGGGCAAAAAGACATGTTTGTCCCCCGTTCTGGGGAACGAGGGGGCAATTGCCCCTGCCTCCCCGCTTCCTAAGCTCCCTGATACATTATTTTGTGTTTCTTAGTGATTTAATGTTTTTCCATTAAGGAATGCTGCAAATGCACAATTTGTTATATGAAATTCTTATTTGCTAAAGAGAACACTCATTTTCGAAGCTTTTGCTAAGCAAACTGGAGAGCTATATATATTAGCTAGCGTGAGCTCAGAAAATGATTAGAGTGTATGACCTGCCAGTTGATTAACATTATATATGTACAGTGTACTCATTAAGGAAAAATTCAGTGAAGTAAATGTTCACACTTAACCATGCAGTAAATTATTACACAAAGCTATTGTTCTACATTCTGTGTTAAAAATAAAGCAAAAAATATTGACAAATTCCACATTATTGTTTCAAGATCTTTATTACTATCGTTTAAAAAATGGAGCCAGAATCTGGAAATACACAAATCAGCACTAACTTAATAATCAATACTTACACATAAAAATAGTACATTGTATTGATACAAGGGTTATTTATCGTTTTATTTCTCTATTAATATTTGAAATACCTTTGTAAAAATCAAGTAGAAAGCAATAGCTGAAGTTTTTGTTGTTTGTTAAAGTATAAAATGTTCATATCTCAGTCATGATTTGTAGAAATGTAGCATCACTATGTCCAAAGCTAGACCATTGGATTGATGCACTTTCAACAAAATTTATGCTAGAGACTAAAAGGTATATGTTACAAAATATAAAAAAGCTATTTCATCTATATTTTTATCCCCTGCGAAACACGTTTGCGGGGGATATTGCTTTGGGCTCCGTCCGTCCAAGATTATTTTCTGGGCTATAACTCAAAATTGTTTAACATAACTCCTTGAGACTTTCTGTGTACATCCGACAAGTGCCCCTAGGTTTGCCTTTTGCTATTGTAGACCTTCCATAGTTGTTTTTTGTTTTTGTTTTTTGTTTTGTTTAATTTTCTGTTACCCTGGAAACTAATTAAAAAATACCAATAGTCAAAAATACCAAATTACTGTTTCTTTTTGCTTCTGGTATAACTCCAAAAGCTTTCAAATGCAGCTCCATGAAAATTTATGTATATATCAGACAAGTGCCCTAGTTGTGCCTTTTGCTATTGTGGACCTTTAATGTTCGGTGTTTTTTGTTGTTACCATGGAAACTTAGTCAAAATACCAAATTACTGTTTCATTTTGTTTCTGGGCTATAACTCCAAAACAATTCAATGTAGCTCCATGAAACTTTTTAGCCCACCATCTTGTTGTTTATATCAGGTTTCTGTATTTCTTTTTGTTACCTGCTGTTATTTTTTTTTTCAATTTTATACAATACTCACATCATTTAAAGTGAACAGTCGGGCAAGGATGGCTAAAGTCGGTAAAAATGGTGTGAATGTATCCAGTATAATTTCTTATGAAATGGAAAAATAAGATCTCTCTGGTCAAAATCTGTCTGCGTACGAAGAAATTAATTTAAAGTATGGGAATTCTAAAACGTCCTCCCGGCTCACTATGTCCGTGGTTACATTTCCACACAGCCTCGCTTTCAATGCTTTCAACTTTTCTTTACTTTTATGGTCAGAACTGGGAAACTAAGCAGAACTTGACCGTTGTATTAATATGTGAGAACTTTTGGAAGGCCAATGAACGCATTTAGACTGGTTTTCTTTGCCCGACTATTCACTTTAAAGTTATGCTTGAATAATTGGGTACTTTGACCTTGATGTATTTGGGTTTTTATACCAACTGCAGGGTGCTGTGGATAATGCCATGCTTTACGCCTCCTTGTTTAACATAATAGCTGAATTTAATGTATTTCGATATGCTTCACTTTTATTTTTTTTCATAGACATCATCTTTTCAATTTCTTTACTGTGAAGTCTGATATATATCATATCTATATAATTTGCACAAGCTTGTGGCAGAAGGGAGTTAACTCTAGAAAACTTGCTTTCTTTAAAAAAAAAAAGCATACAAAGAGTGTGAAAGGTTAAAGATTGTGAGTCATTAGGCTAACAAAGATAACAAGGGAAAGTTCACTTTATATTCAGGGATACAACGGACGTGGCTTTAATTTATAAAACTGTCACTAAAGTTAACCACTTCAAACTTTGGAAAATTAAAAACTGTCTGTTCCATTGTCTTGTTATACAAGCCTTAATACTAGCTTTCTTCTCTATCTACTATCTAGTTTGAGGAGGTGGGGAAAAGCCTAATTATTTGGAGGGGGAAAAACAAAAAAACACTGACGAGCAGTTAGTACCTTACTGAACCTGCATGGGAACTATTCAACATTTGATTCAAATTCGTGACCCAAAGTTGGAGGGCTATGTATGAAAACATATAAAGGAGCTATAACTACAGACAAATTAAATGACTTTATAATGATGTTAAACCTTTTACAGTATTTTTAGTTTGATCTGTTACATCACAGTTGTGTCTTCCCCTCCTCGTTAAACCTTTTACAGTATTTTTAGTTTGATCTGTTACATCACAGTTGTGTCTTCCCCTCACGTTGGGACAGTAGTATTACTTTATCTTGTTTTGTCTGAGTTTGATATACCATATTTAAGATAAACCCCCCAAAAAACAATGATTCTGTTCTTGTCTATGTTTCTTCATACAATCTATTTAGGAAAACAAAATGGAAGAATATGCCACAAAAAAATTCTTATGTATTATTCAAGGTAAAGGATCCTGCAAGACATTTTTCCACATTGATATCATATCTCTTGGTTAATTTTAAAATTTTGTGTTCATGTCTTCAGTAATAAAGTCACAAATACAAGATCATATTAAATCACGTTTATTACTATATATAATCTATTTTTGAAAATGGTTTCTTTATAAAGATGTCAAAAGTGAATTTGAGTGGATGTTTTAGTTTGTTTGACAAACATCACAAAGTCACACAGTGTTAGGGATTTACATGACATTACAGCTAATCTAAAAATAGATATGCCAATTATATGTTATTATATGGGAAAATTTCCAATTGTTGAGCACGGTTTTATCTTGTATTAATTAAAGCTGTCAATATTGAATATCTCCCAGTAAACATGTAGGTGTTCTGTATCAGTGACCATAAATACACTGGACTGCCCATGTATTAGTGACCATAAATACACTGGACTGCCCATGTATTAGTGACCATATAAATACACTGGACTGCCCATGTATCAGTGACCATAAATACGCTGGACTGCCCATGTATTAGTGACCATAAATACGCTGGACTGCCCATTTATTAGTGACCATAAATACACTGGACTGCCCATGTATTAGTGACCATAAATACCCTGGACTGTCCATGTATTAGTGACCATATAAATACATTGGACTGCCCATGTATTAGTGACCATAAATACACTGGACTGCCCATGTATTAGTGACCATAAATACACTGGACTGCCCATGTATTAGTGACCATAAATACACTGGACTGCCCATGTATTAGTGACCATAAATACACTGGACTGCCCATGTATTAGTGACCATAAATACACTGGACTGCCCATGTATTAGTGACCATAAATACACTGGACTGTCCATGTATTAGTGACCATAAATACACTTGACTGCCCATGTATTAGTGACCATAAATACACTGGACTGCCCATGTATTAGTGACCATAAATACACTGGACTGCCCATGTATTAGTGACCATAAATACACTGGACTGCCCATGTATTAGTGACCATAAATACGCTGGACTGCCCATGTATTAGTGAACATAAATACACTGGACTGCCCATGTATTAGTGACCATAAATACACTGGACTGCCCATGTATTAGTGACCATAAATACACTGGACTGCCCATGTATTAGTGACCATAAATACACTGGACTGCCCATGTATTAGTGACCATAAATACACTGGACTGTCCATGTATTAGTGACCATAAATACACTGGACTGCCCATGTATTAGTGACCATAAATACACTGGACTGTCCATGTATTAGTGACCATAAATACGCTGGACTGCCCATGTATTAGTGACCATAAATACACTGGACTGCCCATGTATTAGTGACCATAAATACACTGGACTGTCCATGTATTAGTGACCATATAAATACATTGGACTGCCCATGTATTAGTGACCATAAATACACTGGACTGCCCATGTATTAGTGACCATAAATACACTGGACTGCCCATGTATTAGTGACCATAAATACACTGGACTGTCCATGTATCAGTGACCATAAATACGCTGGACTGTCCATGTATCAGTGACCATAAATACACTGGACTGTCCATGTATTAGTGACCATATAAATACACTGGACTGTCCATGTATTAGTGACCATAAATACGCTGGACTGTCCATGTATTAGTGACCATAAATACACTGGACTGTCCATGTATTAGTGACCATAAATACACTGGACTGCCCATGTATTAGTGACCATAAATACACTGGACTGCCCATGTATTAGTGACCATAAATACGCTGGACTGCCCATGTATTAGTGACCATAAATACACTGGATTTTCCATGTATTAGTGACCATAAATACGCTGGACTGCCCATGTATTAGTGACCATAAATACACTGGACTGCCCATGTATTAGTGACCATAAATACACTGGACTGCCCATGTATTAGTGACCATAAATACACTGGACTGCCCATGTATTAGTGACCATAAATACGCTGGACTGTCCATGTATTAGTGACCATATAAATACACTTGACTGCCCATGTATTAGTGACCATAAATACACTGGACTGCCCATGTATTAGTGACCATAAATACACTGGACTTTCCATGTATTAGTGACCATAAATACACTGGACTGCCCATGTATTAGTGACCATAAATACACTGGACTGCCCATGTATCAGTGACCATAAATATGCTGGACTGCCCATGTATTAGTGACCATAAATACACTGGACTGTCCATGTATTAGTGACCATAAAACACTGGACTGCCCATGTATTAGTGACCATAAATACACTGGACTGCCCATGTATTAGTGACCATAAATACACTGGACTGCCCATGTATAAGTGACCATAAATACACTGGACTGTCCATGTATTAGTGACCATAAATACACTGGACTGCCCATGTATTAGTGACCATAAATACACTGGACTGCCCATGTATTAGTGACCATATAAATACACTGGACTGCCCATGTATTAGTGACCATAAATACTCTGGACTTTCCATGTATCAGTGACCATAAATACGCTGGACTGCCCATGTATTAGTGACCATAAATACACTGGACTGTCCATGTATTAGTGACCATAAATACACTGGACTGCCCATGTATTAGTGACCATAAATACACTGGACTGCCCATGTATTAGTGACCATAAATACACTGGACTGCCCATGTATCAGTGACCATAAATACACTGGACTGCCCATGTATCAGTGACCATAAATACGCTGGACTGTCCATGTATTAGTGACCATAAATACGCTGGACTGCCCATGTATTAGTGACCATAAATACACTGGACTGCCCATGTATTAGTGACCATAAATACACTGGACTGTCCATGTATTAGTGACCATAAATACACTGGACTGCCCATGTATTAGTGACCATAAATACACTGGACTGTCCATGTATCAGTGACCATAAATACACTGGACTGTCCATGTATCAGTGACCATAAATACGCTGGACTGCCCATGTATTAGTGACCATAAATACACTGGACTGCCCATGTATTAGTGACCATAAATACACTGGACTGTCCATGTATCAGTGACCATAAATACGCTGTTCTGTCAATGTATCAGTGACCATAAATACGCTGGACTGCCCATGTATTAGTGACTATAAATACACTGGACTGTCCATGTATTAGTGACCATAAATACAATGGACTGCCCATGTATCAGTGACCATAAATACGCTGGACTGCCCATGTATTAGTGACCATAAATACACTGGACTGCCCATGTATTGGTGACCATAAATACACTGGACTGCCCATGTATTAGTGACCATAAATACACTGGACTGCCCATGTATTAGTGACCATATAAATACACTGGACTGCCCATGTATCAGTGACCATAAATACACTGGACTGTCCATGTATTAGTGACCATAAATACACTGGATTGCCCATGTATTAGTGACCATAAATACACTGGACTGTCCATGTATTAGTGACCATAAATACACTGGACTGCCCATGTATTAGTGACCATAAATACACTGGACTGTCCATGTATTAGTGACCATAAATACACTGGACTGTCCATGTATTAGTGACCATAAATACACTGGACTGCCCATGTATTAGTGACCATAAATACACTGGACTGTCCATGTATTAGTGACCATAAATACACTGGACTGCCCATGTATTAGTGACCATAAATACACTGGACTGTCCATGTATTAGTGACCATAAATACACTGGACTGCCCATGTATTAGTGACCATAAATACGCTGGACTGCCCATGTATTAGTGACCATAAATACACTGGACTGCCCATGTATTAGTGACCATAAATACACTGGACTGCCCATGTATAAGTGACCATAAATACACTGGACTGCCCATGTATTAGTGACCATAAATACACTGGACTGCCCATGTATTAGTGACCATAAATACACTGGACTGCCCATGTATAAGTGACCATAAATACACTGGACTGTCCATGTATTAGTGACCATAAATATGCTGGACTGTCCATGTATTAGTGACCATAAATATGCTGGACTGCCCATGTATTAGTGACCATAAATACACTGGACTGTCCATGTATAAGTGACCATAAATACACTGGACTGTCCATGTATCAGTGACAATAAATACACTGGACTGCCCATGTATTAGTGACCATAAATATGCTGGACTGCCCATGTATTAGTGACCATAAATGCACTGGACTGCCCATGACAGCAAACTATACCTATTAATTATCTCCAATATTGGATATAGTACTTCTGACTACTTCATCCCCTCAGTAACAGCTTGACTGTTAAATCACTTAGTCAAAATTAGCAATCAACATTGGTCCTTTTATTTGTGATTTAGATATGATAAAAAGACATCTCTGGTATTCATCGTATTGAGCCTGAATGCATAATACATGTGGTCTGCATTCAAAGTGTTTTACAACATGGAGAAGTTAGATTAATGGTTTTTTGGGGGTGTTTAAGCTTTCTTCTACCTTGAAAACTTATTTAAATTACCATGTCTGTTAACAGGATGTCTAGCGGGGAAAAAAACCAATCTGATTTCTGTATTCAGTGAAGATTTCAAGTTCAACATCAACCTAAACAAAGTAATGACTGCATATTAATCCTAGCTGGCATTCATCTATCATTAGAATTTGATTACATTTAAAGTAAACAAAAGTTGTTAAAGATGCTCCACCGCTGACAAATGGTATTTTTTCACTATTAAAAACAGGAGCTGACGATTTCGTATTTTTCTTCAGTTACAAAAGTTACTTACTTTACACCATTACCACCAATGAAAAGTTTGAGCTTCTAATTTTACTTCAAGTTAAAACTATTAAAAATCATTAATTGCATCCCGAAAAAAATCCGTACCACTATATCCTATATGAAATGAACTACTGAATGCACATGTACCAAAGGCAAAATAAATTATTTTATATTATTTTTTGTGTTAATTAGACTATTATATACACGATTAAACACCAATTATTGTTCAAATGATGAATATCATTTTTGGTCTGTCGGCGGTGGAGCATCTTTAACTAGCATATTTTTAGGGTAATGTTTATTCATTGTATGTGTGAAAAGCCACATTATTTCCCTTATAAATTGAATCACAAAGTATATTTACTTATTGATCCTTGATCAAGTGATAAAAATAAATACTTTCTGCAAAATGGCCATCATATGAAAAGCTCTTCATTAAAATGCTACTGAGTCTGACATTGGCAAGTACTTATAGATTTAAAAAAAAATCAATATTCTTAAATTTTTTAGACTAAATAGCCTTGAACATGATTGATTAAAATGATATTTTTGTATACAGATTTACATTTAATGAATCTCTCAAAAGCTCTTAGAATAAAATAAAAAATTGTATGGATTAGCTCCCCTAGGCAAAAGGAAAGCAATTAAACCCAATTCCTTATTGGAGTTGTCTCCCCTACATCATTAGGTGAGGCATTTTACTGCCAGCCAAGTGACACCAGTCGGATATCAATCGTCATGCTATCATGTCCTTCCATTCCTATCTAACAAAATGGGTAGTTAATATAAACTAGTTATGATAAAACATATAACATGAGTCAGCTTCCTGAATGTACATGATCTTATGATAATTCAGGATGGTGTAACAATTTCCTCGTTTTAAGTAGTGGAATATGACCTGTACACAGTCATTATCATGTTGATACTGACGACTACAAGTTTTACTGAGTATGGTTAGCTTAACCGTGTACAATGGCAACATCTGTCAATGCGTCTTTTATAATTATTTGTATACGTGTTGAGAATTCAAATGATGGAATTCAGTGTGAGTTGGTGTAATAGTTTTGTATTCCTATCCTTGTCATGCAAGGATAGAGTACTTTTGGTTTTGCCTCTTGCTATTACTTGTAACAAATATCTTTTAAGAAAGCTCTTTATTTATAACATGTTTGCAAGGCAATTAGAAATATTTGAGCTCATCATTACTTGGATTTTAACCACCTGCTAAATGATACTGCAATAGCGTCCCTGTTAGAATTCTCAAAGAGCTGATTGGAATCTTCTCCTATATATGGAATCAAATATTCGCCCAAGGTGCTGTTTCTCAAACAGCACTGTAAAGTATTGTATGTACCACTGGCAATTTCCATCTTTTGATTCCCTGCTATGTTGGCCTGGTTTCTATGGAAACCGGTTGTATTTTTTCCTCTTGTCATAATGAAGATGTAAACATGTTTTATCGATTGGTCAAACTTTAAAGATTTTGTGATGATTTGAATCAAGAAATGAATTGAAAAATAAAATTAGAGAGTTCATATTTACTTTTAGATAAATTAACAGCTTTTACTAATTTTGGATGAGAAATGCTGGAGGTTATTAAATTCTAAATCATAGATCAGATGGACGCTGAAGGAATAAATGATTGGAGCTGTAGAAACAGATTTGAGGCCATATCTTTGATGAGTGACATAACCTAGTTTTAATACTTGAGCTCTGAAGCCATATCTGGACTTATTTGTCAGCATGTATATGCTTGCTCTGGCCTAACAGGCCTACCTTAGTTCTGCTGTCAATGTCTAATGCATACTTCTATGTACATATATGGAGATTTGTGTCTTGTGTAACCTACGCGACAGTAGATAAATAGGTTTTTATAAGGTTGGCAGATCTGTCGGCATTGTACTCCAAATAAGGAGGAGGGCAGTGTAGCTACTGCTGCCTTGACAACAGATTACAGTATAACCCATCTCCAGGACAGCCAGGCCTCTGGCAATGTTAAACCCTTAACCAGCCGTAATAGTTTCAAATAGAGAAACAAGTTTGATTTATTCATATTTTTGTTGAGAATGTTCAATCAACAAGCTTCTTAAATCAGTTGTACCACGCCATATATAATGTGTTGATTTTGTATGCTATTTCTGGTAAGGTTGTAATTGTCACGTTGCTCAGCAGCTCATAGCATGTGTGTACTTACTGTAGTTCATAGCAACAACTGTTTGTTTCCATGGTAATAAAAAGTATGATATTGTGAATATGCCTTCTATAGATTTAAATTGAACCTGTGATTAGCAGAAAACTGTAAGTTCATAACAAGGTCAGTAATTGAACATTTCCAGATCAATCTAGAGTTCACCTCTATTTTGGGTTTTATATTTACCTCCTTTGAGAACGGATTGAAGTTTATTGGTAAAGCCTTACTTTATATTTTATGTCTTTCTTTTGAAAATGTCAAGGCTTTTCAATGCATACCACAGAAAATAGATTCGTCTTAATGTCCCATTAAGTGTTCTTATACCTATGATGGCCTACTACCTGGCGATACCTTTAAATCTGTTTTCACCACTGTCAACACGGTAAGGTTTCCTGTGGTGGACCAGGAAGACTATAGCAAAATATATATTTTAATTTCCAGCTCCATGTTAACTATAGGGACATCAAGCGTGCAAAGAATTGAAATAGCTGGTGGACTAGATACAGGCTGATAAAGCTAAGGATGTCATTGGGACACAGGTAGTCATGCAAATAATATTCTGGCAAACTTCCTACTAAAACAAAACCAATTATGTCAAACACCAGGAATGGTAGAATATTTTTTATGAGAGGAAATGGTTATAACATAAACAAGTTTGACACATCTACAATGCTAGGCATTAACAAAAAACAGATATGTTTAGTAATTCAAAAGTTTTAATTCTCCCTTTTCCCCCCAATTTTTTTTTCAGATACATCCTGGATATAAGCAAAATATGGCCATGCATCAAGCATGAGGCATTGTTTTAAGGGCGTTTTGGATTTTGTGTGTGTGAGAATATCAATATTTTGGTAAAAATTCAGGGGAAGTAATTTGTGGTAGATCAGGGGAGCTAACTTGTTGTCGTTAGATTGTTTGACCTAGGAAGATCATTGTGTTTATAACAGTTTTGTTTATCAGGGGAGGTAATTTAGTATAAAGCTATTTGTCAGTTGAGAGTAGATTGATTAAGGAAGTCTTTTTATCGGTTCCATCAGGTGAAGTGTTTTGTTGGTACTTATAATATTTTAATGATCATGGGATGTTGTAGTCTGTTATAAATCAGCCATGGTCATTTAAGGACATGCCCAGTTTGTTGGTGGAAGAAAGCCAAAGTAACCGGAGAAAAACCATAGATCAACAATTGGTACGTTTTAACTGTGCATGCCCATCATAACCACTTTTTCACCACGACCAGGAAATATTTGTTGATCATGCAATGCCATTATTGCACTGATGTGTTGATAGAAGTAAATGTGGCAAAATAAATACCCATATGTATGGGATCTTCTGAATTTTAAATTTTGTTTATGCCCATGATATATGAGAATAATATAAACTTTAAGGTGTCAGCTTTTACTTATTACGAAGTATATCTGCAACAGCTGCTCTGAGCTTACTACCTAGCTTGTCCTTATAAACACTATATTGATTCTGAAATGCTAATAGATAGATATGAATAGCTTGAAATGGCAGTAAAATGGTGATGATTGCTAATATCTGTACTATGTATGGCAGTCTCACCGATATTAGTTACACGTACATTAATGTTGTACGATATATATCAAAACAGAAAGGGAGGGTTCAGGTAATCTGTGGGTACTGTAGGTGTGGAGGGAAAGTTAAGGTAATTTGCCGGTACCGTAGGTGTGGAGGGGAGGGTTCGGGTAATCTGTCTGTACAGTAGGTGTGGAGGGGAGGGTTCAGGTAATCTGTCTGTACAGTAGGTGTGGAGGGGGAGGGTTCGGTAATCTGTCTGTACGTAGGTGTGGAGGGGGAGGGTTCAGGTAATCTGTAGTGTGGGAGGTAGGTCTGTAGGGGAGGGTTGTTAGGTATCACGTAGGTGTGTGGGGAGGGGTCTGTACAGGGTTGAGGGGGAGGGTTCAGTAATCTGTCTGTACAGTAGGTGTGGAGGGGGAGGGTTCAGGTAATCTGTCTGTACTGTAGGTGTGTGGGAGTGGTGTAGGAGGGAGGGTTCAGGTAATCTGTCTGTACTGTACAGTAGGTCTGTGGTAGGTGGGGGAGGGTTCAGGTAATCTGTCTGTACTGTAGGTGTGTAGGGGAGGGTTCAGGTAATCTGTCTGTAGGGTGGGGAGGTTCAGTAGTGTACGTAGGTGTGGGGGGGAGGGTTCAGGTAATCTGTCTGTACAGTAGGTGTGGAGGGGGAGGGTTCAGGTAATCTGTCTGTACAGTAGGTGTGGAGGGGGAGGGTTCAGGTAATCTGTCTGTACAGTAGGTGTGAGGGGGAGGGTTCAGGTAATCTGTCTGTACTGTAGGTGTGTAGGGGAGAGTTAAGGTAATCTGTCTGTACAGTAGGTGTGGAGGGGGAGGGTTCAGGTTATCTGTCTGTACTGTAGGTGTAGAGGGGAGGGTTCAGGTAATCTGTCTGTACAGTAGGTGTGGAGGGGAGGGTTCAGGTAATCTGTCTGTACTGTAGGTGTGTAGGGGAGGGTTAAGGTAATCTGTGTGTACTGTAGATGTGGAGGGAAAATTAAGGTAATCTGTCGGTACTGTAGGTGTGTAGGGGAGGGTTCAGGTAATCTGTCTGTACAGTAGGTGTGGAGGGGAGGGTTCAGGTTATCTGTCTGTACTGTAGGTGTGGAGGGGAGGGTTCAGGTAATCTGTCTGTACAGTAGGTGTGGAGGGGAGGGTTCAGGTAATCTGTCTGTACAGTAGGTGTGGAGGGGAGGGTTCAGGTAATCTGTCTGTACTGTAGGTGTGGAGGGGAGGGTTCAGGTAATCTGTCTGTACAGTAGGTGTGGAGGGGAGGGTTCAGGTAATCTGTCTGTACAGTAGGTGTGGAAGGGAGGGTTCAAGTAATCTGTAGGTATGGAGGGGAGGGTTCAGGTTAATCTGTCCTGTACAGTAGGTGTGTGGAGGGTAAGGTTATTGTAATCTGTTGGTACAGTATGTATGGAGGGGAGGGTTAGGTAATCTGTCTGTACAGTATGTATGGAGGGGAGGGTTAGGTAATCTGTATGTACAGTAGGTGTGGAGGGGAGCCAGTGGAAATCTTTCCAGGGAATTTATGATATTACACGAGTGACAAATGCAAAAATGTTGCATAGGCGAAGTCAATGGATATCGGAAGGATAGGTGATAAAAAAAGAAATGACGTAAAATATTTTTTTTAACAAATAAAAAGGAAAAGGTACTTGAAGCCTGATACATACACCTTGTGACACCAGTAAAGTGTGTTCATAGTCATACTGTGTTATAAGCCTGCTTATCTATGTCATTGGAACTTTATGTATGGAGGAGATGAAATAAAATTGTACATAATAGATAGACAACTTTAGTTGGAAAGTTTTTCAGGAGTAATTGTACTAGGATTGTTATGGTTTTACCGTAATCAGTTTTAGTGCTCCAAGATTTGGCCATCTGTTGATGTGAAAACTTCACAAGCACACAGTGTAAGCTTCCATCAAATGTACTGTACCTATCAGTACTCCATCACATGGAGCGGTGACACAATCTGGGTTATGTGGATGCTTTGAATTTTGGAATTTCCCATTTACAGGGGTATTACTTGTATGTCACAATGCTTGCCAGGGGTGTTGTAAATTTAGGTAATTTGCCACATCTCTAGTAAGTGAATGCTTTTCATCAAGGGATTCTACAAATCACATTATATACACGAGTTACTGTGATTAGAATCCCTCTTTGTATGTAAGGGTGGAATTCTACATATGACAACTAGAGGTAGAGCGTAATGGTCATCCTGCCGAGATCGGCACTCGCTACCACTCCGGGATCGTGATGTATCCCTGCACATGCAAACACACTGATTCAAGTAATTGTACAGTTTTCTGCTGTAGGTTTTTGTGTCGGAAACATCATGCGTAACCATGTATCTTATAATTAAATGATGTTTCTTTTGGCATACCATCTGAGTCAAAGCGGATTTGGAATTTTGGTTAAAAAGTCACATCCAATGCTCATGCTTTTTATACCTAAGTGGAAAATTGAAAAAATATTTTGATTGGTTCCCTTGTACTATTATGTATATGCCAGTGTGCTTTCCTTTGGTTGTCACGAAAAACATGTGGCCTAGATCTTAGGGCATTGATGGATCATGTGCGTTGTCAAACCATTTTCTATTATGTAATTAGAAGCTAATGTTATTTGCGACTAATGACTTAAATTTCACCAGTAATTCTCAATTTGCAGACATCCTGTAAAAAAAAATGTGTACAATTTATTTGTCTCTGTCAACAGTTGTCTTCAAAGGAAGTGCACAGTATTGGCCCCCTAGCTGTGAGATTGACTATCATCACAGCTTGTTAGTTTGGGGGGTTTGATAATGGAGAAATTCTCTGTTCTTTGGATGATGACAAGCTTTGTAAATGGATGGCTAAATAGTGCTGAGAGAAACATTTGTATTAACATGCCTCTAACATTGATGAGAGGCAATGATGAATTTGTAATCAGATATATTCTTTTGGACTTGTTCCATTTCCTATAGTAGGATCTGTAATTGGAAATCCTCAGCCGGATTGCATGTTTGTTGCAGATGGTTGTGATTGGTTAAGACCAGTACTCCACTCGAAGCCATACTGTGACAATCTTATTGTTTGGTACTCTGTATATCAAAAAGCAATATCATATTTTCAGCTGATGGCCAAACAATATTTATTTCCTGATACACTTTAGTTAATGTATTATGTTTTTGATATAAAATCAAGTGTCTCCCATTTATGCTGCCATTTTCTGTCTCATGTTTATTTCGGCAGCATATTACAGTGTCCCTTTCCTTGCTATTTTGAAGGGATTAATTTCCTAACCATGAAATTGAATCCCATAGAAATGTAAGAAAAATATTGGTTTAAAAACGAGTGTCATGATATAGGGACAAATGAGTGTCATGATATAGGGACAAACGAGTGTTGTGATATAGGGACAAACGAGTGTCGTGATATAGGGACAAACGAGTGTCGTGATATAGGGACAAACGAGTGTTGTGATATAGGGACAAACGAGTGTCGTGATATAGGACAAACGAGTGTCATGATATAGGGACAAACGAGTGTTGATATAGGGTGTTGATATAAACGAGTGTTGTGATATAGGGACAAACGAGTGTCGTGATATAGGGACAAACGAGTGTCTGATATAGGGACGAGTGTGTGATATAGGGACAAACGAGTGTCATGATATAGGGACGAGTGTTGTGATATAGGGACAAACAAGTGTCATGATATAGGGACACAGTGTTGATATAGGGACAAACAAGTGTTGTATATAGGGACAAACGAGTGTTGTGATATAGGGACAAAAGTGTTGCATGATGATATAGGGACAAAGAGTGTTGTGATATAGGACAAATGAGTGTCATGATATAGGACAAACGAGTGTCATGATATAGGGACAAACAAGTGTTGTGATATAGGGACAAACGAGTGTCGTGATATAGGGACAAACGAGTGTCATGATATAGGCACAAGGACAAGTGTCGTGATATAGGGACAAACGAGTGTCATGATATAGGGACGAGTGTTGTGATATAGGGACGAACGGTGTGTGCAATGAAGGGACAAACAAGTGTCATGATATAGGGACAAACAAGTGTCATGATATAGGGACAAACAAGTGTCATGATATAGGGACAAACAAGTGTCATGATATAGGGACAAACAAGTGTCGTGATATAGGGACAAACGAGTGTCATGATATAGGGACAAACGAGTGTCGTATATAGGGACAAACGAGTGTGTGATATAGGGACAAACGAGTGTCGTGATATAGGGACAAACGAGTGTCATGATATAGGGACAAATGAGTGTCATGATATAGGGACAAACGAGTGTCATGATATAGGGACAAACAAGTGTCATGATATAGGGACAAACGAGTGTTGTGATATAGGGACAAACGAGTGTCGTGATATAGGGACAAACGAGTGTCATGATATAGGGACAAACGAGTGTCATGATATAGGGACAAACGAGTGTCATGATATAGGGACAAACGAGTGTCATGATATAGGGACAAACGGTGTCGATATAGGACAAACAGTGTTGATAGGACATGATATAGGGACAAACGAGTGTCATGATATAGGGACAAACAGTGTCATGATATAGGGACAAAGTGTTGATATAGGACAAGATGTTATATAGGGACAAACGAGTGTCTGATATAGGACAAACGAGTGTCTGATATAGGGACAAAAGTGTGTGATATAGGGACAAACGAGTGTCGTGATATAGGGACAAACGAAGATGTTGATATAAGGGGACAAACGAGTGTCATGATATAGGGACAAACGAGTGTCTGATATAGGGACAAACGAGTGTCATGATATAGGGACAAACAGTGTCATGATATAGGACAAACGAGTGTCATGATATAGGGACAAACAGTGTCATGATATAGGGACAAACGAGTGTTGTGATATAGGGACAAACGAGTGTTGTGATATAGGGACAAACAAGTGTCATGATATAGGGACAAACGAGTGTCATGATATAGGGACAAACGAGTGTCATGATATAGGGACAAACGAGTGTCATGATATAGGGACAAACGAGTGTCATGATATAGGGACAAACGAGTGTCTGATATAGGGACAAACGAGTGTCTGATATAGGGACAAACGAGTGTTGTGATATAGGGACAAACAAGTGTCTGATATAGGACAAAGGTGTTATAGGGACAAACAAGTGTATGATATAGGACAAACGAGTGTTGATATAGGGACAAACGAGTGTCTGATATAGGGACAAACAGAGTGTCATGATATAGGACAAACAGTGTCATGATATAGGGACAAACAGTGTCTGATATAGGGACAAAGAGTGTGTGATATAGGGACAAACGAGTGTCATATATAGGACAAACGAGTGTCATGATATAGGGACAAACGAGTGTCATGATATAGGGACAAACGAGTGTCATGATATAGGGACAAACGAGTGTCATGATATAGGGACAAACGAGTGTCATGATATAGGGACAAACGAGTGTCGTGATATAGGGACAAACGAGTGTCATGATATAGGGACAAACGAGTGTCATGATATAGGGACAAACGAGTGTCATGATATAGGGACAAACGAGTGTTGTGATATAGGGACAAACGAGTGTCATGATATAGGGACAAACGAGTGTCATGATATAGGGACAAACGAGTGTCATGATATAGGGACAAACGAGTGTCATGATATATAGGGACAAACGAGTGTTGTGATATAGGGACAAACGAGTGTCGTGATATAGGGACAAACGAGTGTCATGATATAGGGACAAACGAGTGTCATGATATAGGGACAAAGAGAGTGTGTGATATAGGGACAAACGAGTGTCATGATATAGGGACAAACGAGTGTCATGATATAGGGACAAACGTGTGTCATGATATAGGGACAAAGAGTGTTGTGATATAGGGACAAACAAGTGTCATGATATAGGGACAAACGAGTGTTGTGATATAGGGACAAACGAGTGTCATGATATAGGGACAAACAAGTGTTGTGATATAGGGACAAACGAGTGTCATGATATAGGGACAAACAAGTGTTGTGATATAGGGACAAACGAGTGTCATGATATAGGGACAAACGAGTGTTGTGATATAGGGACAAACAAGTGTCGTGATATAGGGACAAACGAGTGTTGTGATATAGGGACAAACGAGTGTCGTGATATAGGGACAAACAAGTGTCGTGATATAGGACAAAAGTGTCTGATATAGGGACAAACGAGTGTCTGATATAGGGACAAACGAGTGTTGTGATATAGGGACAAACGAGTGTCATGATATAGGGACAAACAAGTGTTGTGATATAGGGACAAAACGAGTGTCATGATATAGGGACAAACAAGTGTTGTGATATAGGGACAAACGAGTGTTGTGATATAGGGACAAACGAGTGTCGTGATATATAGGGACAAACGAGTGTCATGATATAGGGACAAACGAGTGTCATGATATAGGGACAAACGAGTGTCATGATATAGGGACAAACGAGTGTCATGATATAGGGACAAACAAGTGTTGTGATATAGGGACAAACGAGTGTCGTGATATAGGGACAAACGAGTGTCATGATATAGGACAAACAAGTGTCGTGATATAGGGACAAACGAGTGTCATGATATAGGGACGAGTGTTGTGATATAGGGACAAACGAGTGTCATGATATAGGGACAAACGAGTGTCATGATATAGGGACAAACGAGTGTCATGATATAGGGACAAACGAGTGTCGTGATATAGGGACAAACGAGTGTCATGATATAGGACAAAGAGTGTCATGATATAGGCACAAACAAGTGTCGTAATATAGGGACAAACGAGTGTTGTAATATAGGGACAAACGAGTGTCGTGATATATAGGGACAAACGAGTGTTGTGATATAGGGACAAACGAGTGTCATGATATAGGCACAAACAAGTGTCGTGATATAGGGACAAACGAATGTCATGATATAGGCACAAACAAGTGTCGTGATATAGGGACAAACGAGTGTTGTAATATAGGGACAAACGAGTGTCGTGATATAGGGACAAACGAGTGTTGTGATATAGGGACAAAGGAGTGTCGTGATATAGGGACAAACGAGTGTCATGATATAGGGACAAACAAGTGTTGTGATATAGGGACAAACGAGTGTTGTGATATAGGGACAAACGAGTGTTGTGATATAGAGACAAACGAGTGTTGTGATATAGGGACAAAGGAGTGTCGTGATATAGGGACAAACGAGTGTCGTGATATAGGGACAAACGAGTGTCGTGATATAGGGACAAACAAGTGTTGTGATATAGGGACAAACGAGTGTCGTGATATAGGGACAAACGAGTGTCGTGATATAGGGACAAACGAGTGTCGTGATATAGGGACAAACGAGTGTTGTGATATAGGGACAAACGAGTGTTGTGATACAGGGATAAATGAGTGTTGTGATAAAGGGACAAACAAGTGTCGTGATATAGGGTCAAACGAGTGTCGTGATATGAGCTGTTTTACGCCTGTGATATTTATAGACAAACGGATGTCTTGATCATTTTATGCCAAATATTTAATTTTTAAAGAATCACTCCACCTAGGCCAGTAGTGGGTCACAGCTTGAGATTTAAATGACAAATGACAGTTATATATGTAGGTATGTTCCAGATGGTGTCAAGGCTAGCAAGTCTTTTTCAAAGTTCGTTGACCCAAAGTGAATGTCTATATCATGCCTGACTGATATAACCAGGAATTATTAGCGTCAGTCCTTGTACAGTAGTATTGTTACTGGATTACCCGTGTACTGCCTACTGTTATTACAATGCATATTACTAAGATCTGTAACATTTTTGTAGGTGTGGAAACTGGGCAACTAGATCACTAAACCATTCAAATAGGAAAATATTGTAGTGTGGAAACACATTGTCGGAGTACCGTAGATTGCACTTGGCTCTGTCACAGTGATAAGAGTAGCAGAGCGTAGTGCATGGGTGTCTGACGATGTCTGGAAAATGCTAATGTAAAGAATGTACAAATGTACCCAGGTTTAGAATAAAGAAGGTACAAATGTACTCAGGTTTAGAATAAAAAAGGTACAAATGTACTCAGGTTTAAAATAAAAAAGGTACAAATGTACTTATGATCAGGTTTAGAATAAAGAAGAATGTACAAATGTACTCAGGTTTAGAATAAAAAAGGTACAAATGTACTCAGGTTTAAAGTAAAGAAGGTACAAATGTACTCAGGTTTAGAATAAAGAAGGTAGAAATGTACTCAGGTATTTATGCTGCATCAACTTATTTTCAATTGAAGATGGGGATGTTTGGATATATGTGGTCCATTGACATTACGAACATTTTGTTTTATCATGGACTTGTACCTATTTTCTAAAGCACCAGATGGTCTATGTACCACTACACACATGTCTATGAAGATTATATTGTGTTCTGTGAGAATACAGCATTCAACCCAATAAGTACACTAGCTTAAAAACTAGGGAAAAAATGGAGAAGAGGATATTTGGATAGTTACGCTTGAGTTAATTTACAGCTCAAACTTGGTAATATAAGGATCCTTCAGATTTTGTGGTTTCATTTATCCCAGTACTGTTGTTCCTTGTCACTATACACAACCTGGAATGTTAATTAGGGTAAATACAGATTACTTCAGTAGCTGTGTGTACTGTTGCTTGATTGGGCTTTTTCCCTAACTTTTTCATTGTCTACATATTGCAATTTCTGCAAAATTAAAACTTAATCTTGATTTCCCCAGAGTATTTTTGTGTGCAATTAACTCCCTGAAAATCTCAAAGGGGAAGCTTAAGATTGAACAAAATGTTTTAGATGGAAATATTTGATCAGTCATCCAATAAAAAACAGAGTTATTGCCCTTTGTGGTAATATGGAATTTTACTATGGTCTTATAGTACAGTACACAATTATGTTGTAAACAAACTTATTGAAGAACTCTACTATCTTATGTCACAGGCTTTAATACTCGCATGATGTTGTAAAAGAAAATCATTTACAAAAGATATGATAAGATAATTTCATATCTCCAGATACAAATAGAGATTTGAGTAATTGAGAGGTTGTGTTGACACTGACATAAGTTATGTGGTAGTGATTGGTTTCTCACCTGATACAGCCCTACAGATATTATATAGCCTTCTGGGGACATTGGTCACAGATATCTCTATAAGGCAATAGTATATAGCCTTCTGGGGACATGTTACATTGGTCACAGATATCTTTATAAGGCAGTCGAGCCTGATTATCACATACTAGCCAGTGGGGACAGATGGTTACCTCAGGGATATATATAGATTGAGTTTATGATTTGTGTTTGATAGGACACGCTCGGGTAGAAGGGTACCTCAGGGGTATATATACAGAGTATGGTGTAAGTGTTAAATAGGACGGGGCCGGGTAGAAGGGTACCTCAGGGGTATACAGAGTATGGTGTGTTAAATAGGACAGACTTGGGTAGAAGGGTACCTCAGGGGTATACAGAGTATGGTGTGTTAAATAGGACGGGGCCGGGTAGAAGGGTACCTCAGGGGTATACAGAGTATGGTGTGTTAAATAGGACGGTCGGGTAGAAGGGTACCTCAGGGGTATACAGAGTATGGTGTGTTAAATAGGACGGCCGGGTAGAAGGGTACCTCAGGGGTATATATACAGAGTATGGTGTGTTAAATAGGACGGGGCCGGGTAGAAGGGTACCTCAGGGGTATACAGAGTATGGTGTGTTAAATAAGACGGGGTCGGGTAGAGGGTACCTCAGGGGTATATATACAGAGTATGGTGTGTTAAATAGGACGGGGCCGGGTAGAAGGGTACCTCAGGGGTATATATACAGAATATGGTGTGTTAAATAGGACGGTCGAGTAGAAGGGTTCCTCAGGGGTATACAGAGTATGGTGTGTTAAATAGGACGGGGCCGGGTAGAAGGGTACCTCAGGGGTATATATACAGAGTATGGTGTGTTAAATAGGACGGTCGGGTAGAAGGGTTCCTCAGGGGTATATATACAGAGTATGGTGTGTTAAATAGGACGGTCGGGTAGAAGGGTACCTCAGGGGTATACAGAGTATGGTGTGTTAAATAGGACGGGCCGGGTAGAAGGGTACCTCAGGGGTATATATACAGAGTATGGTGTGTTAAATAGGACGGGGCCGGGTAGAAGGGTACATCAGGGGTATACAGAGTATGGTGTGTTAAATAGGACGGGGCCGGGTATATACAGTAGTGGGCCGAAGTATCATTCAACTAAATACAAAAGGTTAAGGAGATTAAAGGATATCACAGTGCCTTTGTTGTAGATTCTATAGCTCTTATACTACAGTAACTGTGTAAAAGCTCAATGTTTTCTTTTACAACTTCTTATACAGAACCATAAGTCCTAGAATGACGTTTTATTGAGTTATATTCTTCATCAATTGCAATAGAGCTACATGTAGACCAGATAATTATAGATGTTTTAGTGACTTAAAAAGGTGGAAATTAGTATATAAGGACCTTGGGTTGAAAATAAATGTATTTATGTAATTTATTTGATTTTGTAATCCATGATCCAAATCAATTCTCCTGCATGGGTTTAAAATGTAACATGGTACTTTCTGGCTGAAGATATAATAGTTAGTGTAAAAGCTCAAGTAATTTTTATGCCTTTAAGATATTTTGAATTAATTCACTATGGAATATATATATAGAAGTTTACCTGAAGCTTACATCAATTTACAAATTGATTTACTCATGCGCTAAGCTTGGCTGATAAAAAACGCTTTAATGTAAAAGCCATTGACGTCATTATTAATGCATGTACACAAACACACCGACGATTGTATTGCAGGATTTCATCGGTAACAAGTTATGTTAATAATTGTTAAAATGGTGTGAACATTTTCATATCCCAGGGCAAGTTTTTGTCCTGTTGAGTGGTCTATTACGGATCAGTGATTGCCGACGGGATTTGGTGCAGTTGGGGCCATTACAGGAAGACATTCAGTCATGCTTCGTTGACAACTACAGGATATAGGAAATGGAATTGATTTATCATACAACCCGCTCAAGCATGTCTCCTTCCACTATCAAACCTTTGTAAATATTCTAAAGGATGTTGTTGACTTTTTTTTTACCTGCAGGGTGTTGATTTAGATTTTGCTGTCAATTTGCTATTAAATGATGTTATGCATGCGGTATTCACACAATACCGGCATGGTTGTTCTGTAAGCAAGCACCAGCATTGTTCTTGATATTTCAAAGCTGTGAATATATATAAGAGCAGAAAACCCCTCAATATGATGGAGGTTATTGCTGGCTTCTACGTAATACCCCTCAATATGATGGAGGTTATTGCTGGCTTCTACGTAATACCCCTCAATATGATGGAGGTTATTGCTGGCTTCTACGTAATACCCCTCAATATGATGGAGGTTATTGCTGGCTTCTACGTAATACCCCTCAATATGATGGAGGTTATTGCTGGCTTCTACGTAATACCCCTCAATATGATGGAGGTTATTGCTGGCTTCTACGTAATACCCCTCAATATGATGGAGGTTATTGCTGGCTTCTACGTAAAACCCCTCAATATGATGGAGGTTATTGCTGGCTTCTACGTAATACCCCTCAATATGATGGAGGTTATTGCTGGCTTCTACGTAATCTGTTGTTGGTCATAGATCATTATAGGAACATTGAGAGATACATGACACGCATGCAAACACGTTTTCATTATTGTAGTTCATATTATATAACATTGTTTGATGGCATGTACCGCTAAGCTGTCTCAAGTTTTTATTGAATTTTTCTCTTGATCATCTTGTTGGAACAGATTCCTATAACCTTTTTGTACTAAGGAAAATGTAAAATTACAGTCAAACGGCTTACAAAGGACATTTCTTTATAAATAACATGTTCATCAACCCCATTTGGGGCAATTTAGTAAGTAATTGACCTCTGTAAAGAAGACACCTGTCTATTAAGGACATTTTAGTACCATGTCTCTGTGGTTATTGTTAGCTCTGATACTATAGTTACTATATTGGTCAGATGACAACAAGCTAAAAGGCCCTTCAGCTATCTGTACACTAGCTGCACAATAAGGAAATTAATGGTCACTTAAGATGTGTTTCACTGATACTTATGCTATGAGGAAATGCACCTAATGAAGACTTGAATACCAACAACAGGACTTTGTGTAATCCTACAGCCCCTGGTTAATCAGGCCTTGTATCACACGTATCAGGTCTGACCCTGGGGTGGGGCCCTACCCCAGGGCACAGTAGCTCTTAACACTGCATCATATTGACAAAGACTTGCAATGCCTGGCTTTGTTCAGTAGAGGACAGGTGATTTGGAATTCATCATCTGAAGGCCTCGTATGTTTGGGTCATTTGTATTCAGATGTTGTTTATATATATCACACAGTATAGGTACAGCAGTTAGAGTTAATACATATTTCTGTGTTATACATAAACAATATATCTACGTGACAAATTAGGCCTTATATTTGTAGTATAACAAAAAATTATCTCCCAGACTATAAAAAAACAGCTCCTCTTAGCTTTTCATTTTAAGTCAATGGTTAATTCCAAACTTGATGATTGTTTTAAAAAAAAATGGTATGAGTTGTCTCCCTTCACACATTCTACTCTGATACTTGTAGGACTTTGGTGTTTGGTGATTAGCTATATATCAGGAAAAGTTTTAATTAAGATTAGATATTGATAATGTTTTGTAGTGTGGTGGCTGTGAGTTGGTTAATAAAATGCATTAGGATGGTAAGTTGATATGGTTAGTTCAAAGTTGTATCCCAGCATAGGACATCTGAGTTGAAGTTTAGTAATGTAGGGATCAATGTAAGTATCTGATGTAATATTGTACTAGATTATGATCAGTTAACAAATCAAGTCCATTGCTAATTACATCCATTATAATCCTATAGAGTGGAGACAGATTTTTCCTTACTCATGGTCCGTCAATAACTGTAAGTCTGTGTTTGATTGATGAGGACAACATTGACTTTTTTTATGTATAAAGTGTATGTGTTTATAAATAGATGTCATCATTCATTTCCCTAAAATATCCTATTTGTCAACTTTTTGTGTACTTTTCATTTTTTTTTTTTTTTATATATTCTATGTTTTCATTATTTCTTGCTACCAAACAGGTGTTGGAAAAACGTTAATGAAAATTTGTAACTCAAAAAAAGATTTGCGTACCGTATTTTAATGCAATTGGTTTGATGTATTAATTGATGCAGTCGTTTCCTGACACTAATTTATCTGATTAGATGTATTACGTTAATGAGAATAGATATTTGTGTCTTGTTGATATTGGAAAAACCGAAGCTATGGAATGTGAAATTTACATGATATATGAGTAGAGTGACAACAACTCTCCCTCCTAAACTACAGCATAGTGGCACGGCCTAGTGTTGATGGATTCACTTGCAAGATAAATTAAATTTAACAAAAATACTTATGTTGAAGTCTCGAATATTAATGTTTATGATGTAGCCCAACAGTTTCCATGTGGTGACAAGCTGGACTACTAAATCACATCACAGATTTAATCGTGTGGCACATTTTTTTCTACTACAGATATATATTTTGACTGATAACTAAGAAGGAATTCTGCAGTAGTAATCATCAGAGGAGAGAGCTCGCAGCAAGATGTCTCCAGCATACACACAACTTACAACATTGGCTACACAAGGAAAAATAATCATAATACTCAATTACGCAATGCAACGGCAAACATTTGGTAGGAGTTGTACAGAGCAAGTGTTGATAACTTATACTCAGACTAGTGATGTTTGATTTATTTACCAATCTGGTATGGGGCACTTTCCCACTGAAAAATCTGACAGTGTAATGGGTGCTGTTTCTACGATAGACTACTACGCACAGTCCGAGATCTGTCGTGGTCTAGTGAAGAATGCTTAGTAGATGTCTTCATTGGGCCCAGTTACAGGGAGAAATCAGTTGTGGTACTTAATTAGGTCAGTTGCAATCATAACATTATGCAACAAGACAATTGGGTCAAAACAGTATCATAATTAGGTCAGTAGCAATGATGATATTAATTATCACAATCAGGTCACAGCTGTTTCAATGAAGTCAACAGCAACATTAGGTGATGACATTAGTAAATATATCATTCCGATACTTCGTTAGATCACAAATCATAATCTCGTCACAATATCGTCATTGGCTTATAAAAGTTAAATGAAAAAGTTTGGAAATGGATCCAACAACTAATAGATAAATAGGAAGTTTATAGAAAAATGTAGGTCAGTTCAAGGTCATGTCTCTGGGTAATATATGTATAGATTCAAGGTCAATATGTAATACAGAAATATCCAAGGTGATCCATTGTTTTATAAACAGGTCTTGTGAAGTGTGAGAGGAATCCTAATACTACTGATATGTTCTATGGATCTAGCTGGTAATTACCACACACTCTAACATATTCTGCTCAACCATTGTCCCAAAACATGTGATTTTACTGCAGCCAAAAGTGGAACATTTATATACATAATAGCAAGGTTAAATTTCACATTGGTTTTTATCACCAATTTCATATGTGCATATTTATGTATAATGTTTCTGCTTGATTTTAATTAGTTAGCTTCCGTGCAAAATATAACTACCGAAAAAAAAAACGTTTAATTTCCGCTGTCGTTTGTATGCACATATATAATGATATATGTCAGTTTGATATGAGATGTATATGAATGCGTGATATTAATTAGGCTATAGACGTTAGTTAGAATCATTAAACTTGAAGGACAGAGCTTTAACATGATCCGATCACAATAGTCGGGATACATGCATATTAATTATAATGTGTCTCATTGTTAATTCAAATATCATATATCTTTTTATCCCTGAAATGTGATTGTGCTGTTTGGAAATCAATGGTAGTCATCAGGTTACAAACATTTTAGATCTAGGTGTGTACAAATATTGTAGGAGTAGGGGGATCCAACACATATGACAATAGGTTTATATTATATAGCTGGATTTTATTTTGAAAAAGACAGCTCTTTAATGATGTCAGTGGAATAGACAATACAGTTGTTGGGGATTTCCTAACTTTAATAATTGTATAATTGAATTAAAGATTTAAAATCAACTTTAAGGAAAGTGTCTAATTCAATTAGAAGATTAAAATCAAAATGAGTGCTACAGGCCCTCTGGGCCCTGTTGTTTTGCTGAATCAGTATCTGTGAACAAAGTCCATCAATCCCCATCAAATAACAGGTTTATCTTGTAACATATGCATAGGAGTGGTCCTACCAAAACAACAGCTTACATATGCAGAAATTGATTTCTTAACGCTCTTTGACAAGTTTATTGAAGAGCTTTTATTTACTTCAGATATTCCTACCATGCTGTGCTAGCCTCAGCATAACCTCCCTATATATAAGGCTAAATTTGCACAACATTTTTGATGAATATTGATTTTTAGAGCAAGAGTGCTTCAGAAATATATTATAAATGATGTGTAAATAGCTGATGCGTAAATAGCCATCAGCAAAGTATTGAGATAGTTTGATAATGATGGTCACTTTATGTAGAAGACTTTGAATTGTAGTAGAAAAACAAAGAGATTAATTTATGATTATAAAATATTTTGTGATCCTAGGGACTTGGCTGTAGGTCTAAATTTGATGTAACAGGTCAGTATAGTAGGGATACATGCCAACTGTGATAGGTGTCCCCCGATAACCTGACCCTGCAAATCTGATAAGAAAACAACAATTCAGTCCACCAAGTAAAGTCATCTTAACCACAGTACACACATAACAACATCTTCACAGTATCCGCTCTTTAACATTTCCAGTTTGTCCATAAAACAGCTGATTAATACCCAATAAATAATAAGTTTGGTCTGAACTTGATGTTGTAAAAGTTTTTAAATAATGCATGTGAGTTTTAATGAGGTCGTTTCTGTGTAAACCTTACTAAACTGAAGGCTGTAGTGTATCTATGGGCCTATCAGTGAATCAATATTGATTCCCAGCTCACCTGTAGGAAGTAGAAGGGAAGTCAGTCGCCCAGATAAGGTCTACCTGTGTGTGTGAGATTCCTGTTATGGTGGCCAACACAGGTCATGTGATATGTCATTTCCTCATTATGTACCTACAACAATCTGGCAACAGTTTATAAGATCCTGTAGCCAGTTGGGTGTGTATAGAGCCACACTGGTCACAGGACCCCCTAAAACATATCTAAACCTTTACATAGTGATTAACACTATAGCCTCAACGTTTAATCATCTACATATTGTAATCCTGTTAGTGAGACATAGCCTCTTCTAATGATGCAACAATTTTTACAAATCCAAAATGATAATAAATGTTGTGGTTCACAGCCATGGATGTATGTAGTTTTCAGAAAGCTTGAATTGCTATGCCAAACTAGTTCATTCTGTTGACATCAATGGTCTTTATATAATCCGATGGTTTCTATTGCAATTTCCAGCTGAGCCAGGTTCATAATCATCAAGTCATGAACAGCAATGCCAAACTGTATTTGACATGCTCATGAACTGAAATCATGAACAGAATATGACAACTAGTTCATGAAGTCCTAGTTTTAGATTCTAAATTGATTATAATTATGGTTCTCAAGTCCTGCTGATTTGAGGTTCATGCAGGCATTCGAACGCCTTATTTTCAGAAAGGTTCAATTGTGTTTCCAATATACTTTATACTTGTTATAATTAAAGGTCATATTCCTGAGAAAGCTTGCACTGTAATGCCAAAGTTTTGCTCATGCTTGTTCAGAGTTGATGAAAAATACCAGATGTCACATGGCTTTAAAAGAGAAGAAGTTAGGATATTTTAAAATCTTGATTGACAGTACCAGGATGCAACACGGGGCAGATGTTAATTAATTATAATTCGTAAGAGCTTCTTGAAGAAATTATATTTGAATGTGTTAAATCAATTTCCTTTATATTTTTGCCGTTGAATATTTAGGTGTCTGCTTTTAAATGATAACTGCAGGTAAAAAGTTAACAATTATAAATGGGCGAGAATCCCGGATTTAACCGCAGCACTGTAACAGGTGTTCAAACACCTCCCTACATTTATAAAGGAAACAAGCAAAAACTTGGCAGGGATTTGGAATCTTAAAATATCATTAATTTTATTTGTGTTTTGTTCAATGATCAAAGTTAAATGATTGGACTACAAATGTATAGTGTTGTCACTTTGATGTGTAGGCAACATGACGTAAAATATCAAAAAAAATAAAAATGTAGCTTAAAGGTCAACATTCTGTAAATTTTTAAATCTACATTTGTTCGGTAATGGTTTGTGTTTTTCCGCTTCCATGGGTGTGTTTAATGTGTTGGCTATTTTCCATACATGTTATTGTCAGCCACCGCGAATTTGGTTGTACTCACAACAGTTTCTGTAGGTATATTGTCAAGTTATTACAGATTTCATTTCCTGATCAGAGAGCCTTAATATAAATATCTATACACATACTGGTCTGTCCACTGGCAATCAATAGGTTCACTGAGGGGAGAAAAAAAACCTTAGGAAATCCTGGCAGGCATTTCAATATAGCTTATGTTCATTTCCTACCTGTGTTTAGGTGTATTTGTTTCCTGTACCTGTGTTACAGGTGTATTGTCGTACCACCTAACTACCTGTATTCAGGTAAGGATTATAGACATACACACATACACACACCTATATGGACACATGAAAAAGAAGTTTTAGCCATATGAAAGATTTCCTATGAAGGTGATATAATAAAATAGGAGGGTCTTGACCTGAGAAATTTGTGTTGTTGTGACAAAGGAGGTGACAAGCTGATTCTGAGCAGACAGGCTAAGCTAGCGAGCCAGAGGGTGGGCACACTACACAGTACACACAGCTCTGACTTCCTGTAGTGTAGAGTACAGTCAGTGACACAGTCTACTTCCTATCCAGATCGACAGTGGAAGCCAAGGCGAGCACTACTTCTACTACAACAATCGCTGTAGTTACAGTCACACTAACGCTGTATCTACTGTTGACATGGTGGCACTGGCCGTCTTACAGCATAGCCACATCATGTAATACCGTTATAAGGCCATTACAACCTCCTAACAAGTTTCCTGTGTGTCATTTCATCCACATTGACTGCTCGTCAGCCATTCGATTCTTACCACTGTACGTTTTCACACTGGGGGAAAATTGTGATTTATTACCTAAAAGTTTGGATTTATTATTATCACTTGTTACTGTAGTCGAATGAGGAAATGTGTTGGCATAGTAACCAATGAGAGAGTAACCTGTAACTTAGTTGTCACGATCATAGTCACGTCGTCGTCGTGGACTCGTATCTCCACCTCTAACATGTGTGTAAAAACTATGTAATTGTTTGTAACAATGAAATTCTCGGATTGGTCGACCATGTTTGTAACCTTTACTTTTAGTGTAAAATAGTCAAGTGGACCAATATATTTAGACAAGCCGTTCAGATTGTGTGGATAGAATTACAGAAAAATAGTCGACATGATGCATTTGGAAGGATTACAAATGGAATATGACACAACACCAGTGTTAGATTTATCTATCAAAAAAAATCGACGGGAATCGGTTGATTCTTATTCTGAACAAGGACTAGATTTGACATCAGAATCGCGAAGAGATGGGGAAAATCAGCCTGGAGGCAGAACATACAAGAAAAATCTCATGAAAAGATATCGTAAGTTTTACAATGGAAACAATTATTGATGGTGTGGTTCTCCTCTAGATATATATATGTATAGATCTAAATTGTGAATGTTTCAACTCTTTTACCTTGCTTGTTTTCTACTTATTAAGTTGTTCAAGTGAAATTAAACATGTTGTCTAGGTAGAAATGACTGGCAGTCAGATTGTGTAATTATACTTCAGATCTTTTTATTGGCCATGGCATATTACTTATTAATCTCTATAACATAATTATACACAGCTTTACTACAAGGTACGTAACATCCAGATCTTAATGTACCAGGGGAAAATTCCTAAACAAAACATTTAATTTAAATATTGCACAAATTTTATTTGATAAACATTAAATCCCTATACTGTTTGAAATATTCTAGACTTTTATTTGTTATGGTCATTAATACATTAGATATTATACAATAGGTATAATAAGCTGTTACATTTCAATACATATATAAGGTATATAATCTGGCGGACATGTTAATACAAGTTATAACAACATGTTGTATAGAGGATAAAAAGGTAGGACGCCACTCATCATACATATATCTACTACAGGTTTAAATAGGAGTGTAATAGGAAATGAATAATGATTTAGGTGAATTACGTAATCAAACACCTCCGATCCCACCTGTTTGTTCACCATACAACAAACCATGTTAAAAATGGCAAAACAATTGTATGTGCATGACTTGCACAAACTTTTGAATAATGCACTTCAGAAACATAATATTTGGGTCATATGCTTCATTTCACTTTTCCTCAATGAGTCAGGAAGTTAGCTTAAGCAAAGTTTTTATTTACTGCACTTAAGTGAATTTTTCAACTTTTTCAAACTTATAAACATATATCATAGCAACAAGATTTTTAAAAATGATAGATCTGATATGTTGAATTAAAAGCTGAAGTTAATTAATTTCAGATCATTAAATATTGAAATAATGAAATATCATCATTAACAATAAAAAGTTGTGATGTTAACAGATTTTGAAGTTTGATAAGGTTGTGATACAGGACCTATGATAATAAAACACTTAACTCTGTCCATGTAATCCACAATATGCCCAATACAAAATTCAGGAAACGTTTTATCAGTTATTTGCCAAAAATATTAATCTTGGAAACATTTAAGATTACATCTGTTTCTTTAAAACTTCCTCCCACACTCTAAAACAAACCATAAAAAATGTGACTAGGACATTCTCCGCAACACCACAGTTTCATTTATTAAATGGAGTTTTAAAAAAAGAAGCAAAAACTTGTGATAAAAATATATGATTAAAATTGTCATTGGCACATAAACTTGTAGATTAGGTATGACATATGATTTAGTAAAGGCACCCCGGACTATTTAAAGTGGGGTGTTATCAGACATAGCTTTACCATATGGCATGTCTTTATCTTATCCCGGAGAAATGTGTAATAATACAGATACTGGGCACCAAGGTTAGTTACTGTATAACAGTGATAAGATTTATGTTCTGTGCTAGTTCTGTTTCTAATATCATATCTATATGTATCTATAAAAGTACTTTGTATATTGCCATTACTTACAGCAAGCCTCTAAGAATATTGATCTGTCAGTTCATATATAATGGTTTAATTTATGGGAGATATATTGAAAATGGCATAAGTAACAGTATCCTGAGGGATATTGATTTATAGTTATTTGTGTCAGTCAGCAGGTAACATAACATTACCTCATAAGTCTGTAAGTACAAACACTTTATATATATTGTTTTGAAGTGAAGAGATTTGAAAATATTTTATGTTATTTCACAGTGATTAAATATAAACTTTAAATATTTTACATCGATTGAGAAACAAGTTATAAGATTAAAAAACGTACTGGTATTTAACACACTTCTAATGAAGCTACAGAGAATTTAAAGCTACAAGTGTCAGCAACACAAGTAGTTGTTAAAAATATAAGGCTACACATTTGTGATAAATATTAATCTAAATCTATATAAGTAAGCCATCAAGTTACTAACCTAATAGTGACTGTTGTAACATTGTTATTATTTCTGTTTGTATGGCCTGATTTTGTCTATTCGTGGAAAGCTTCAGAAAGTTATAGGTATATACTTCTATATAGGCCATTAATTGGAGATAAGAAACAATTAGTATCAGGAAATGATATTTTTGAAGAAAAGCTTATTGTATATGGTATCAGGAAATGAGAATCCAGTGGTAGCATATTAAAAATGATAAAAATGAAATTGAAAGGAAGCTTACACACAGAAAGATACATGTTATATTATGTGGTGATAGATCTGGGGGTACTTGTCTGATTACAATAGGGAGTGATTTAGATGTGACAGTGTATGGTATCCCGATCAGAGACGGAGACATCTCTGTGGAAACACCTGGGGACACGAGGTCTGCACACATTACCATGGAGCAGATGGTGCCCTCCGCTACACACCTCACCGCGCACAGCTGATCTTTGACAATTTAAATATTTTACAAGTTGTGTTCCTTTTAAATCTTGTCTAGTGTCCGTAGTTTCATATCTCTCTGTAAAACCATATGATTTATTGAACTATATGGTTTTGAGTGTATACTGTTCTAGCTGCCATTACCACAGGTAGAGTATTGTGAGGTGCTTCCTTGCTTTTCTACTGATTACAATATGGGTACAGTGCTCATATTTCCTCATCAATGACCTCCCTTGTCAACTTCCTGGCGACCCTGCCACTACTGTATATTCTCCTTCAATATCGTTCTACTGTTACATTAGCTCGTCAATAGCTAAGGGCAGCTGCCACCTCACAACAAAAGCCTCCTAAGCCAGCCATATTTGTCTCTCCTAAGTTATACCTAAACCACCTCGCTAAACAGGAAATACAATATCGGCAAGTCTAAAAGGACTTAAAAATAGATTTGCTCCACATCAAATATGGTGGTGGTGTCGGAAAGCTGGAGATAATATTGATTGAACTTGGTAGAGTGATCACGGGTGATACTGGCCTGTTGTATATATGTATTGGTGGCTACATGTAATACCATTACTTAACAACTAAATGTCTGTCACACTTACACACTCACCAACCCAAAGGCACACATTGGATACACTAAGCTATAAATGTTTGGATTTGTTCTAAAATAAAATATGTCCTTGTATCGTATCGTTACATTCCATTCCAGTGTGTGTTTGTACAGCATTGTTTATATATACAAGTTTCAGCATTTAATTCCTATATAGCTAATTCAGTCTTGTTAAAAACACAATACAATGCAGTATAGATAGCAGGTTCGTTTTAGTGTCCTGATGATACTATCTGTGTTAGGCTAACCCCTGGTCCTGATTACTGTCAATCCACTCTCCTACTCCCTATTGAACTATGCCTATAGCTGGTCATGGATGGGGCCGTGGGCTCCCGATGTTTCACACAAGATATGAAATGTCTCGTTATGCTTTTTATTTTTCTGTACTTGTATGTACTTCCTGTTCACAATCATATTTTAATGGCTTAGCAGAAATTAGGCGACTACGATTTTGTAGTTGGGACAGCCAACAGGAAAAGATAGATATCAACTTCCGGATATTTACATGTTGACTGTTCAGCTCAGACTCGCACTTCATGTCAGGTGGTACATTATCCAGTTTTATGAAGTCAGACACAAACTTAAAAAAATTCTTAGATTGTATAATTTTTCCTGTACCTCTGTGTATACAAACATTATCTTGCTATGTGATATACTAAAAATATATTCACGAGCTGTGAAAATCGGGGCATCTGCAGTTGAATTTTTTTTGTGATTTTCGTGTATCTGAACAGCTGTTTAGTGAACATTTTATAACTTGTACTTAATAGAGCTCCCTTCTGTTGGTATACATCACATGCGACAAAGACTGACAAAAACACGATTCATTGGTTATGTAATCTCTACAACACATGTTAAAAGATTTAGATAAAAAGTCTCTTTAATTAATGTAAGTAATCTGGTGTAGAGGCTTTAGCTAGCACACATTTCCTGTAGGAGCCAATGTTTGTATTTACATCAAGGGAAAAATCAATAAAATATGATACATTGGTATGTACAGATAATACACCATGTACTATTTACTTCAGTTTACGGTATTGTTCTGTAGTAGCTAGGTCAAAATTTACATATGAAACAAACAGATAATGTGAGGGCTGGTATTGGTATATATCATTTGTTATCTGGCTAGATAAAGTATTATGTGCCAATATTACATACTTCTATAGGAGTTATCTAGAAGATAACAGTATAAATTAAGCTTGTCTAGCTTTGTAAGAAGGGAAGGAGGTGGAATGAATCGATATTTAGAGTTTGAATTATTACCTTAAATATTTACTGTGGTGCCCAGTATCATTCATATACAGATACAATTGTTTCTTGAATTAATTGAATTTACACAACTATAATGATACTCTAGTGAATTAATTTTTCATATATCTTATAAAAAATCTAACATGTAATTAGCAAAAATCAGATATAATGAAGGGTTCTGATAGAAATATTAAGGGAGGTATTGGAGGGGGGAATGGTATGTGCATGAACATTGTATCATTAAAGACTGGGATTTGTTGTTGGAAAGAATATTGTGTATCAAGTTGCTAATGGTGAGCTAATAGGAAACAGAGACTGTGTACTATAGCATTATGGGTGGTGATTAACGCTGAGGGGTCAGTATTGGTCAGCAGGATGGTCAAGGGTGCAGGAAAATAAACAGTTAGAATGGTGTATATAGCTGATTTTATTGCTAATTAGGACAGTGTTTACAGAGTGGGCAGTAACATAACATGGAGGAAGTAATATGGGGAGGGAGCTTGGTCAGGGCCTGCTGACCATATCTGTAGGCGACATTGAGGATATGTAAAGTTCTACTATATTAACTCCCTGTATTATTAAATAATAAAACATAATCACAAAAATTAAGTTGATGTCTTTATAACTTTAATAAACATTTATTTATAAGAATGCATTACTACTTATTAAATTATATTTTGACCGTTGCAATGGTCATGGCCGCATGCCATTGTAGAAGTCATGTATTTGGCCTGAAATGACAGTAAGGCAGTCTATCTCTGGACACATGATGGTAGCGTGGGCAGGTGAGAGCGGGGGACAGGTAGTCGCACATGATAGATCTATACAGATACTAACAAATAGGATGGAGGCGGATATGCTACTTGGGCCAGTCTGATCTATCGCTGTAGCTACATCAAAATTGCTGGCCACAGTGACAACCAGCTGTTTCTGAAGCTTTGGACTGGGATGTAGATAAACACATCCTTTTTATAACAAACACAAGTGGTTAATGTGTTCAGCTTTGATGCTAAAATGTCTGTTAGACCAACCTTATAAACAGGTGCTCTCTCAATGTTACTTGACCAATTAGTGTACAGGAAGATTAAATTAGTTAGTATATCAACTGACTTTATACTTTATGTATTGCTGTAGCGGCCTGCACATTACCTGGATATTCCCTACCTCACACCAAACAGCTAATTAATTGGCCATTTCTGTCAGGTAACTGTGACCAGCGGACTGTTGATGTTCTACAGGAGGACATGATCATAAATCTGCAGACTGACCACTGGTCAGTGTGGGTGGGTGACAGATATATAGGAGATATCACAGCCATGCTGGCAATGCCAAGGGTCATTTCCTCCTGTTTTCTCTACCCATCAGCTGGACGGCAGTTTATGAGATAGTTGTGGGAGTTGTTGTTTATACTGACGTGATCAATGAAGCAAGATCATTACTCTTTTATCATGGCACACAAAATGACAGCACCCTGTAAACTATTCGAATTCTCCAAGGTCTTGGTTGTGTAATCTTTTGTTTCTTGTCTTACCTTTCATTAATAATAAAGAGTTTATTCCTATTTGTTGGGGGGGGGGGGGGTATGCTGGTAAAGTTGAACCATAAATAGAACATGTCAAGGTTCTGATGATGAATGTGACTGAGTGTGTAAGTGAATATTGTGTATCACTTCTGTCAAACTAAAAACAAGGCTGGATATATTGGTGCTGCAGGTTTGATCACTCCAGACGTTTTTATCACTAGTTCTGTTGGCCATTGTAAATGTCAATTTGCCTCCAAGAATTCCAATTGGGTCTTTTATGTGACTGGAGGTGTACAAAAGAGGCATTGTTCTTTCCGTAAATAAATGACAGGATGGTGGTCCAGTGATGTGTTGGGATACAATGTAAAAGTGTGTCTGTACTTTAGTATGACTATTAAAGTCCTCCCAGTAAAGTCGGCAGCAGTGGATTCACAGAATAAGGCCTAGAGTTTCTGCACCTTGTACTCCTGATGCTCTAAGTTGTAAGAAATTAAGCTTGAAGGAGTTTGAATGTACTGTTAATTCTTCACCAGCTTACCATACAAAATCAAAGGATTATAATTACCACATCTTTTAAACAAAAACCAAGCATTATAAACAGAAGGATCTACTAAATTTTATTATTTGATTTCAAACGTGATCAAATCTTCAACAATAAAACTTTTTTTTTTTTACTTTTCTGTACAGATTCTGTTGGATGGTGATGTTTGATATAAAAGTGAAAATATCTGGTGTTGCTTAAGAGTTTGAAGTTTGCTTATAAGCATGGCATCTCAAAGAATCGATAGCACATACCAGTGATACATTTCAAGTGTTAAAATTTCAGAGGTGTTAATATTGAATTAAAAAGGTAGATAGATAACCCCCAGTGGAGTCGTCTTAAGATTCCCCAAGCTGATGAGAAATTGATATCAAATTCAAGTGCACAGATGTTCTACCATGCAAATCTATAATGGTATTCAAAACCTCTTTGATTATTTTTTAATGATTTCGCAGAAATTATCATCATAAACAATCGATAATTACAGCAAAAATTTGAATGCAATATGCATTTAGGTTTTTTCTCCTGCCAAACTCGGTGAGATGGTGTTTAGGATTTTGCTGTGATAAGTTGCAGTGATGAGTGACCTGTCTCCTTTAGAAGTGTTTTATGGAGCTGTAATAGATCTGAGATAAAGGCCCACTTGTTAGCCTGCCGAGTTACTGATCAGACCTAGAATATATCGCAATAGATTACACATCACAAAACATGATATTAGTTTATTGCCAACCTTGTAGAGAACATGTTCTTAAACTCTCATCATCCTATATACCGTAGATTTACTAGTAATCAGAAATTGGCAGTTGACTGCCTAGGAGATTGCAGTTGGGGCATTAGATATTTATCACAAATTATTCTATAAGAAAATTGAATAAGGTAAAAAAAAAAATATTTATATATATATAAATAAATTAAACCATATGTCCGGTAATATTTAGTACCGGAATATTGAGTTTTCCATTTAACATTTCTGGACCAGGAAAAGTACACCTAAGATAAAAAGTAGCATTGAGGAAGTTATTCCTTAATATGATAACCAAAGTGAGATGAACCTGTCGTGACATTCTGGTTTATTCTTTGTGGAATTCTGAACAAGTATGTGTGAGAAAGTTTGACTTGTTTATAAGAAAACAGTATGCAGATAAAAAAAAAAATGTGAACATAAACACATGTGAATGAGCGTATGATCAATGTCACTCACATGAGTAGATGGTAACATGCCAAAGGAGCTATATGTGGGGAGGCTTTCTTTACCACCCAACAGTTCTGTTCAATTGATGCTTCCCTTGATTGCGTGGACCCTCAAGCCACTTGGGGCACAACTATTGAATCTAAAACAATATCAGATGTAATAGCAATGCCTTCATCTGTGGTCTTGTCTTTGTCGTCCCCACAACACCCTTAACCCAGTTTATTGAACCGCATAATAGATATATTATTTTGTACATCAGTTGGCCGATGTTTCCCAGCCGTCATCCCTCATTGAATTGTGTGTACATACCGTCTTCATTGCATGTCAGTACAATCAAACACGGCCCCATCACGGTAATTCTAACAAGGTGACAGAGCCAGGAAGGGGAAAACACTAGCACTAATGTGTTACATACATCACTAGACGTGCCAGAGATCATGTGGTGGCCTAGCACCAATCTGTTAGTAATTAAGTCCTGACAATGATGCACCGATATACTGTGTCCAATACTTATAATGAGGTGTGGTGCAGTAGACCTGCAGGTGACGGGTCAAGTCCCACTCAGGGTCAAGATACAAAACACAATCTTCATGATTTAAATAGACACCGAGACACTGGTCAAAATATGTAGACATTGGTCAAAATATGTAGACATTGGTCAAAATATGTAGACATTGGTCAAGATATGTAGACAGAACCATGTAGACTTTGGTCAAGATATGTCAAGAACCTGTGATCCACAACATGTGCACCACATGTGGTGCCAAGTGTGATCCTGCTTTCACTTTGTATTGCAGATTCCTATCCTGACAAAATTAATTTCAATTAGATACTGTTGAGGCAGAAATGAAAAAAAAAAGACAAAAAAGATTCTGCCACAAAGAGTTCTATATCGTCTTAACAAAGCATTGCCAGTAAGTTTTGATGTCTGATAAAAGAAAATGAAAATCAAATTTCCATGTTTAAATGTTTCAATATAAAGTCAGTTGGAAGTAGTATACAAGCTATCTTTGATATGAGCAGATTATATGTAGCGATTATTCAACTGCGGCATATTTGGACCTAACTACTAGTTTTACACTAGTGGTTTACACTAGAAGATGAAACTGTAGAACATAATAGGTTCTTAAGCAAGCTAAAAAATAGATTTTATAGTTTCAGAATTAGTACGCAAGATTTTTTGTTATCAGATTGTTCTAAAGGGAATTGAAGAGACATATTCGGTAATACTATTTGGTAGTTGTAATCACCTTTTATGGAGTAAAATATGGCTTAGAAACTTAGCAGATGTAAGGTTATAGAGAGCAACGGATAATAGGATTTCTGGTTTTCATAGATATCACAAACGCTATATTAATCCATTATACAGGTTCAAAAGGAAGCGCTAGACAAAGCCTTTTATTTCTTTCATATACGGTGATTAACATGTGCTGGCCGAGATGGGCTTTTATCACACAAGTCTCCATATATGATTCAAATTAAATTTGGGATATGAAACAGACAATGAAATAAGTAATTGAGGAAAAAAGCGAATATAAAAATCAGAATTACACCAATGAGGAAGGCCTGTGTTAGCGTATGGTTGTTCTCTGTAAGACTTGAACTGTAATTTGTTTCGGAGCGTCTGGTTATTGTCTGAGTCTTTAAAGCTCTTTGAAGACACTTGTGCAAAAAATTAACACCAAAACAGGTGCTCAGTCTTCAAAGCAGCTGAAAGGATTTGCCTGCACAGTAAGTTGTAAGTGACATAGTGCAGGCTGTTTGTGTTGTTGCAGTTCTGTGCCACCTCCCATCAGCTTGCCCAAATATACTACCTCATATGTAACATTTGGAGAATGTTTTGAAGTCAAGTAGTAAATATTGCTGTTCTGTTTGAAAATAAAGGGCTGTCCTTTAACATGTCGGCCCTTCAGATATAGGTGGTTTCTGATCACTATCAATCCACAGGATTCCCAGGGTTAGATGTGGTTTACATCTTACCGAATAAAAGTGTCAGAACTTTGGGTTTCCTCCCAAACTTTACTACTGTAAAGCCTGTTTGATGTTTTGTCCCTCTTATATGTGACTTAATAAACTATATAGTGTACAGATCGACTGGAATGGCTTTTTACTCTCTCACATCTTATTGGTTCATACAATGATACTATGCCTTGATCAACATTCAAGGTTACCATAGTAACACATCTACCCTTTTTTGACCTTCACTTTGGCAGCTGCATGTTTTCAAGGTATGCCAGGCTCTGTCTCTGAGCAGCTCTTTCACATGAAAAAGTTCACAATTTGTTTTATTCCATGATGCCACTTACTCATTATATTTATCTAAATGTATAATATATATAGTTATACAAGGAATGCTGGAGATGTTTGGGAATGTGTCAGTTTTGATAATCAGAGTCTATAAAATGTGCAGATTAGCACACTGGTTTAATTTTTTAACACCGGAACGGTATGCTAATTGCACCATGCTTGACCTGCATCCATTTAGGGGACGACAAGTGCAGCCCATTAGCCTGGAGTGGCAGTATTGTCACAACTTCAGGACTCGAATCTAACCACCAACAAGGATACTAATTGTCGAGTGCATGTGGTGTGAAGTAAGTTTGGAATTGAAGGCAAAATAAGTTATTTGTACACTTTAATAAGCTGTCCATGATGGTGGTTACAGGATCTGGAGAATCACACCAGTCATATATATATATGTGTTTTGCTAACCTGCAGTGGCAAAGTGCTTGGCACTGCCCCAGACTTGGTGAAGCATCATTGACTGCTAAACTTACACATTCTAAACATCTTTACAAATGGGCAATTATCTACTAATCTGGGCCCGACTTTCACACACTGTCAGTTACGGGGCATTATCTATGTCTCGGCAGTGTTACACCAGATACAGTACAAGATACTGTCAATATACAGCACACATCAGTCTCACTCTCCATTTCCGCTCATCTAACTTACACCAATAGCAGGAAGGCTATGTACTAACACTACCTTTACCTATATAAATACAACCATATATCCTTTCCTTCCCGTGCACTTCTGTTTTGGTTGCTTATATGCTTTCAGGAAGTATGTCTCCAGAGTTGATATCAAGAGCACTAATGCAGAGCCTGGCAGCTTTTGGCATTCATACTGCTTATGACTGCCAACTGAAAAGCGGTTAATCAGAAGTGTTAATCAAGTACAAAGTATATTTGATAATATTTTTGGAAGAAGTTTAGTCCTAATTGAGTACTATTGCACTTATTTAGTTTGTGTACCTGTGTATTGGAAGGTTATTGCCATCAGGTGTTATTGATATGGTGAGGTCACCTTGACCCTGGACCCAATTATCACTTAACAATAGAGCACTAAGCACAGTGATTATATATGGCCATGTAGTCACTCATCACATATTTATGTAAATTTTGTTAATGACATGCTGTGTTAATGAGGTGGTATGTTGACTTGACCAGCTGGTAGAAGTGCGGAGAGGTTGGACTGGCTAGCTGGAGTGACCCGGAGGTAATGGCCTTGATCCCTAGGTTACAAGGCCTGTTATGATAGTTTAGATGAGTGCCACATTGTCCTGACATGCTGTAATGTATGTGATGGATGATGATCCCCCTGGTGACTTACTAGTGCTACCTACACCCACAGTGATAGGCTGTAAGTGAAACAAGGTGCTGGGGTGCAAGTCCTACCCTCCTCACGACATCCTCCAATTAGTTCTCTCATTCAACATAATCATCAACAACATCCTAACTCCAGCTTTAGACATCTACAGGTTTTTTTTCTGGTTTTGATTGATAAGTGATGAACCTGTGTTATGACAGTGTTGATGTTGAATGGATCTCTATAACAAGATGTAATCACCTCTATGTAGGATAACAAAGGCCACTCTTCATCAATAATGATGTTAGGATTGTGTTGGTTGTAAATCACCAGATTTGTGTAGGAATCTAGCCATGGCCCTTAGTGTTGATGTTGGATTGTGTTCCAATCTGGAAGTATTTAGTCTTGTCTACAATATGTTCCTTCGACACATTAATGCTGGTCTGTGGTGATGTTTGAGACCATCATTGGTTTATATACCCCCTCCTACAAGTTCTGCTTCAATGCTTCCCATTTCTTGTTGGTGCATTATTAAAATATCAAGAGAAGTTGACTGAGAATTTGAGAAGTGTGATTATTATGGCAGAATTGAACTGATTTGTTAAGGGTGGTTAGACTAATTACAAGTTGGAGAGTTATTGTTTATATTATCTCGGTCATAAATGTTTATGCTTCTGACGGTTTAGAGGTCATCCAAGTTTAAATGTAAAACCAGATGTACTATCCAGATTAAAGGAAATGAAATAAGTCCTGTCATTTATCCAGATGATGGTTTGATGGAAGTAACATTAGAAATGTAGCTTTTTAGTGGTCCCTGAGTATAAACACCAGTATCTGCTGGAGCTCGCCACAGGGACTCTCGTACAGGCCCCGGGTATTTATAGGTAGCTTTCTACCAAGAATAAGACTCCTTAACCCCTGGATCAGTAGTTTACCTCCAACAGTTTTGTTTCCTGCATGGTCGTGATTTTTCAACATTTCTTTTGTGAATAAATAATTAGCCAGTTTATTGAATCTCCTTAGTGATAAATTCTCCAAAAGAATTGAAATTTAACTGAGCAGCATTACATTCCTTCAGTACATGGATTTGTGTTTCATCTTGTTTATCAAGCAGTTCATTTAGAAGTCAGAAGTTACAGTGATAGATTGTCTGTTTAATGTGATTCAGTGTTCAAATAACTTCACCTTTTTGCTTTATTTGGATTTAACAAGTATGTAGAAACATTTGGTATAATTAATAATATATAATGTTTATTGTTAAGATAAAAATACCAGAGGTAAAATCCATGTATGTAAGGGCATATAGCCAGATACTGTTCTATAGGATATACTTTAATTCCTGTAACTGCACAGCAGTGTTTATGAATATTCAATAATCAATAGTGTTATATTGACAGCAAACAAGGAAATGATTAGAATCTATAATTAATATCCTGCTTCCAGTTTAAGCTATAAATAAACCAGGAGAGGAAGTATGCTGTAACGAGGTATATATGGGATACTTACCCAGGCAGGTGCGACATTATATCAGGAGCCAATTTTAGATTCCTTAACATGAAATTTTCATACAGAAAACTTCATAAAAGTTAATAAAAGGTTTCTTAATTAATGCTTTTCTGTAAAATATTGTAAGTGAAGGAATTCGGTGAAACTGGGCTTAAGGTAAAGATCACCTTTAATTGCAGTAGGAAATCCAACGTGATCTTGGTGAAGAAAAAGTAAATTAGACAGCAGTTTTCATAATTTCTGTAGGTATTCTACTGGCTGTCTGGATCAACAAGTACTTTTATACAGCACTTAAATTTTCATCAAGGGTTTTCTATACACTCACAGTGAAAAAACTTTTATTCATTCTCCTCTGAAAGGATTTTGAAAACCTGTTCATGCTTGAGCGTATTTTTAGCCACTTTAAGGTGGTAGTCCTAATATCTCTGGTCTGTCGTTATAATATTTACTTAACATCTTCTGGTCACAGTGGGTTGTAGCCAGTGTTATACATAGAAAACTATTCTAAAACGTCTTTGTAGTATTCATACATAATATAGGTTACTCCCGATGTTGGAATTTGTCCAACACATCCGCATTGAAGGTGACCCCTGGGTTATCGTGTAGGCCTCTTGTCGATGGTGTTTGACACCACATTTTAATACATTCTTTCGTTTTATCTGTATTTAGAAACTATATCAATTATGTTTTATTTGTGTGCAAAACATATTAATCTCGAGTCTCATGAGTCATTATCAGATTTGGTATAAAGATTTGTTTGTGGCCCAATATATATCTTAAGATTTTGGTGACATTTATAGATATGCGTAATTGATTTGATATATTTTTTATTGTTTTTTAGTTCCTTGTAATTGGTGAACATTTCCTTTCCAGGTGAATTTCATTATTGCTATGAATTATATATCGACATGAAATATGATTACAAAAAAAAAGATATTTTAGAAATACATTGATGTTTATTTGTTGATTTATGATAATTAAAAATTTTCTGATTTTTGTCGTTGCAGTGGATGCTTGTGAGCAGCAGACTAAACATGGCCGACAAGCGGCAGCGGAAGCTTTGCTCAGTATGGACTCGCCCAGTAATAACTCGGAGAGTAAAACCTTCCTACAAGGAATTCTACAGCAAAATCCAAACACAGGTACGTGATCCACGAAACAACATTTCTAATATCATCGAGGACAATGTAACACTAATCAACAGTCACCACTGCTCGCTAGGTTTAATACATTTCTTCCTCTTACTGATGTAAAAAAAGTATCTTATAACTGAGAGAATGAAATCCACATCTTTAGGTGATAATAGATTAACACCTGAGGATAGTATGTTGGCAGTGTTGTGACAGGTTTAATAGGTATGAGTTTCTCGGTTACATCACAGCAACATTGTCATAATTCCTGTACTCTGTACATTTATGTAGAAGTATTGGGTCTTTTCCAAAGTCATTACTTCAAAACAGTATCATTGGAGGTTGCTATAGCAACAGATATCCAATATTTTTACATTGTAAGTGTCTTGTCGTTGATACTTAGTGTTGTGGTGACTGAATTTTGTGTCCATTGCTGTTGTATTTGATAAATATTAGGTTTCTCACCAATACATTATACTAAACCAGTATAAAATAGGACAGGGGTGGATGGGAAATCTTACAGACTAAGTAATAAAATTGTCATCAAACATGTTCAGCATGGTATGGCTAGTCAAAGATATAATAAATCTTTTAAAAAGAAATTTGTTTTGATCATTATACAGTAAAGCTTTTCCCTACATATCATAGAATGCTGAAGAAAGAAAGAATTAAGTCTGATGCATAAGATTTTGGTAAGAGTTCGAGCTGAAAGAATTCGTGTTTCTACACTGTAAAACTAGCTACAAAATAAAAGATTAGATTTAAAGAGATTTGATATAACGTTTATTTTTGATACCATGTTATAGAGCTTTGAATAGGTGGATCTATTACACAAGTTGTATAGAGTAGGAACTTTTAGATTTACATGTGATAACCCTTTAATACAATTAAACCAATCGTGATTAGGCAAAAATAGCCGAGGCTTATCACAGCGGAAAAGGGTGAAGTTTACTTTTAGCCTGACCAGAATTCCTAATTACACGGCAACCAAGATGTGTGTACTTCAATACGACCAAATAAAGCCAAATGGGAAGTTAAATGTTTAAGATTACTGCGGAGGTAATTAGGATAAAAGGGAACTTGTGATAGAATAAATAGTGTCTGCTTTGTTCCATTTAACGCCAATGGTGGGATTATCAGCCAGAAATGGCTGGAGGTAACAAAGCGTTTCCAGTATTAAATCCCGGCTACCTACTGCCGATTACCTTACACATCGTATCAACCATACAGACTTATTGGGGTAGTGATAACACAGCTTTTCCACATGACTGCTTCTGACAAAGCAACACGGAAATAAACCACTACAAAGGACTTCATGTTGTCCTGTAACTAAAGTATGTCATGCAAGCAATTGTGCAATTTTATTTCTGTTCTCCTAGGACTGAAGACATTCAGTATCATATCAAATTCGGCTAGATCTCTGCTGTGAGATTACGACTTTTTCTGACCCCAATTTTTCAATTGCGTTTAAACGCTGAGATAACAGGCCCAGTACAATTTCCTGGTTGGGAGTTCTTATCAGCTCTATAGATTTAACACGTTCTTTTTGGGGGGTGTTTTTTATCAGGGAACTGCTTCCGTACATGATAAGATACACTCTCCCAAAAGTTAAAATGTTTCTCCATTTATCAGCATGGCTAACAGATATGTGGGAGATGTAACAAGCCATGTGGACTTGTTTGACATTTCAATGTCTGGTAGTGTGTAAGGAATCCTGTCTTAAGTGATTCTAGTTTACACAATGTATTCCTTATCAATATCGAAATAAAAGCTACCAATGTTTTACATTAACAACTTTTTATGAGGCCAAAGAATGATTTGTAAGGTGAAGTTGTATGTAGATCATGAGTGTTAATTAACTTAGTCATTAATTGTCTCATACATCTGTTTCTTAAAGGTATAGAAAGTGTTAGATAGAAATTAAATTTAATGATTAGAAAGTTAAAAGGAATAATCCACTCACTCAATTATTTTTGAAACAAAAAACTAAAACAAAAAAACCCTTATGATTGCTAGTCAAATACTGCATCATTCAATTAAATTTTCCATTGAGAAATTCTGAAATACAAAATACTAGTATATATGACAAAAATTATAAAACGTTCAAATGGTTTATGAAATAAAACTAAGGAAATCGCTGATTAAATTTTGCAGCACTGCCACCGAGCCCGGCAGACACAGATAGTGGTACAGATAGTGGGATTTCCGAACCCGAGAGCAGCAACCTGGAGGACAAGACCCGGATTCTCGGTCTTACAGACACATACACATCAGGTAAGCTGCTTATTAATGCAGAAAGCTGTTGTTACCTGGCCAGAAATAATCGGCTCAACGTTACATATACTTCTAATCAATATTTATAACATTGTATGTGTATTAATTATTAAAAAAATGTTTTGTCCAACTGGTGCATGTGTACCAAGAACTTGACAATAATCCAGCCTTGTTTAGAAAGTTTTTATGCTGTATTCTTTCACTACGTGTACTGTTCCTGAGGGGATCGATATTAGTCCATACACATGTACTGTATCTGTATATCAGTAACAACAAGTACCAATGTCTGAATTTTCACCTGGTACATAAAAACGACAGAAAGGTAAAAACAATATAATAATTGTAATTTAATACTTTTTAAACAGAAGTTGATGCAAATAATTAATTTCAATATTGATTAGTATTTGGTGTGATGTTTGAGGAAAGGTAACGTGGAGTATCTATATATTGACTGTTATATAGAGGTATGGCCTTGATGTAGTAATCGATGATCACCATAGGTGGCCATGGTCCTGTGTCAGTTTGTACTCTGTATGGGAGAATTATTTCCTGTTCTGTATCGATGGGAATAGACTTCTTTATTATGACAAGTTTCTATGTAGTGATAAAAGATCTTTTCAAAGAGTTTGTTGAACTCGGGCTTTTCTATTTAGAAGACATGTGAGCTAATGGGGTAGCAAGGTATCAGCTGTCTTGTATTTGTCTCTGTTATGTCGTGTGTAGACTACTAACGAGTTTTAAAATGCCACGGTTTTACTGAGGTGGAAAATCATACGTTATCGCCTAATCAGGTTGTGTGCGTTTTGTGAGGTGACCTGTGTAAGAATTGTCTAGTCCTTGTAAGGTCTGTCTCCGGAGGTCTAATGACATCAGCAATAATGTATCCGATAAGATGGCATTTCCATGTTGTATAACATCACTGACATAGACTATAACATCACTGACACTGGCCATATATATCTAATCACAAGTCTGACGAGATCTGATTTCTCATTGCTGGTCACGTTAACAACTGATGGGTCACATGATCTACACGATCACCTTGCCTTAAAAGATATACCTACCAGATCTGGTTATTATAGTGGGTCCCACATTTAATCAGCGATTACAATGATCTGTGTAGTATGTTCATTTTATCAAATGTCGCTTCAGACAATGGCTGAATGTTCACAAGTTGATTAGATATATAGGTAGAGAGATATAAACAGAACTATTTTTTCCACAAGCCCCTTTTATCGTGTTAAATGCACACTGAGTGCAGTTAGTGTGAATGGATCGTTAGTTAGGGTGAATAAACGCTAACAAGCTATATATATATAGGTTGACCTGAGTCACGATACAAGATCAGTAAATATCACAATACCTAACATTAAATCTAGGCTAGTGTAAATGGTAAATTAACTTTGTTAGATACAAAATTTATAAAGGATGGGACTTTTTTTCACAAATATTCAGTGTTATGACGCTAAATAAAATGCAGCCATAAGCTTTGAATTCAGTATTAATAGATGAGGAATTCTCATGTTTTGAATAAATTTATTTACATAATATTGTAAGAATAAATATGATACATTTTTGTGACTGAAATCTTGATCTTCTGTAAACTTGATCTGATCTTAGTAGTGTACTCACATAGAATGTAACTTATTCTGAGTTAATCAAGTATATATTTTCTCTATTTCAGCCTTTTTAGGGAACATTCCCAGGTCGTCTCCAGGGCCGTTTGTGCCTCCTTTTTGTCAACAGGGACCACCAGCTCAGTCCATCCAACCCCCTCCAGCTCACCAACCCCTCCCCGCACACTTCAACACAGCCACCCACGTGGCCATGAGACCAGGTAAATATAAAACAGGGGTAGATAACTCCTTACTCTCCACAATCCTGTGTACTCTACAACACAGGCACATACGTGGCCATATAAAACAGGGGCAGATAACTCCTGACACTCCAAAATCCTGTATATTCTAAAACACAGCCACCCACTTGGCCATGAGATCAGGTAACTATAAAACAGGAGCAGATAACTCCTTACACTCTACAATCCTGTGTACTCTACAACACAGGCACCTACGTGGCCAAGGGACCAGGTAAATATAAAACGGGGCACTGGATAGACACACTTTCAAGGTTAAGGGCAGATAACCTCAATAATATTTAGTGTACAAAAAACTACACACATTGTGGCTTTTGGAAAATATGTTTACAACTTTAAGATGATGGAATACGATTATGTAAAGAGGTTTCTTTCAAAAATAGGTAGAAAACATAAGGTACAAATAAGGAAAGATAACAGATTCAAAGTATGAGTTACAATAAGGAAGATATATGAGTTAGGTAGAGGTGTTGGGCTAGTGTGACCCGCTACTTTGGTCTAGGTCAAACACAAGTACATTTAGGTCATTGTCCTGGTGTAAACAGATAAGCTGTCATATATATATGGCCCTTTAAGTGAATCCTAGTATACTTCTGTATTATAGGTCGAAATTCTAGTTTTAACACAGTACAGAGGATGTGTTTTTAATGCCATCCTTTCAGATTGAATCTTTCACAGTTCAACCTTTCTCGTTTTTGCAGTAATCTAAAAATCGCATTGTCTTGTCAGCTATCTTAAGTAGAATTTGATAGTTCTTCTGTACTCTTTGCTTTCTTCAGTAGAATTTGATAGTTCTTCTGTACTCTTTGCTATCTAAGTAGAATTTGATAGTTCTTCTGTACCCTTTGCTATCTAAGTAGAATTTGATAGTTCTTATGTACCCTTTGCTATCTAAGTAGAATTTAATAGTTCTTCTGTACCCTTTGCTATCTAAGTAGAATTTAATAGTTCTTCTGTACTCTTTGTTATCTATAGTAGAATTTGATAGTTCTTCTGTACTCTTTGTTATCTATAGTAGAATTTGATAGTTCTTCTGTACTCTTTGCTATCTAAGTAGAATTTGATAGTTCTTCTGTACTCTTTGCTATCTTAGTAGAATTTGATAGTTCTTCTGTACTCTTTGCTATCTATAGTAGAATTTGATAGTTCTTCTGTACCCTTTGCTATCTAAGTAGAATTTGATAGTTCTTCTGTACTCTTTGCTTTCTTCAGTAGAATTTGATAGTTCTTCTGTACTCTTTGCTATCTAAGTAGAATTTGATAGTTCTTCTGTACCCTTTGCTATCTAAGTAGAATTTGATAGTTCTTCTGTACTCTTTGCTTTCTTCAGTAGAATTTGATAGTTCTTATGTACCCTTTGCTATCTAAGTAGAATTTGATAGTTCTTCTGTACCCTTTGCTATCTAAGTAGAATTTGATAGTTCTTCTGTACCCTTTGCTATCTTCAGTAGAATTTGATAGTTCTTCTGTACTCTTTGCTATCTAAGTAGAATTTGATAGTTCTTCTGTACCCTTTGCTATCTAAGTAGAATTTGATAGTTCTTCTGTACCCTTTGCTATCTTCAGTAGAATTTGATAGTTCTTCTGTACTCTTTGCTATCTAAGTAGAATTTGATAGTTCTTCTGTACTCTTTGCTATCTAAGTAGAATTTGATAGTTCTTCTGTACCCTTTGCTATCTAAGTAGAATTTGATAGTTCTTCTGTACCCTTTGCTATCTAAGTAGAATTTGATAGTTCTTCTGTACCCTTTGCTATCTAAGTAGAATTTAATAGTTCTTCTGTACCCTTTGCTATCTAAGTAGAATTTGATAGTTCTTCTGTACTCTTTGCTATCTAAGTAGAATTTGATAGTTCTTCTGTACCCTTTGCTATCTAAGTAGAATTTGATAGTTCTTCTGTACTCTTTGCTATCTAAGTAGAATTTGATAGTTCTTCTGTACCCTTTGCTATCTAAGTAGAATTTGATAGTTCTTCTGTACTCTTTGCTATCTAAGTAGAATTTGATAGTTCTTCTGTACCCTTTGCTATCTAAGTAGAATTTGATAGTTCTTCTGTACCCTTTGCTATCTAAGTAGAATTTGATAGTTCTTCTGTACTCTTTGCTATCTAAGTAGAATTTGATAGTTCTTCTGTACCCTTTGCTATCTAAGTAGAATTTGATAGTTCTTCTGTACCCTTTGCTATCTAAGTAGAATTTGATAGTTCTTCTGTACCCTTTGCTATCTAAGTAGAATTTGATAGTTCTTCTGTACCCTTTGCTATCTTCAGTAGAATTTGATAGTTCTTCTGTACTCTTTGCTATCTAAGTAGAATTTGATAGTTCTTCTGTACCCTTTGCTATCTATAGTAGAATTTGATAGTTCTTCTGTACCCTTTGCTATCTAAGTAGAATTTGATAGTTCTTCTGTACTCTTTGCTATCTTAGTAGAATTTGATAGTTCTTCTGTACTCTTTGCTATCTATAGTAGAATTTGATAGTTCTTCTGTACCCTTTGCTATCTAAGTAGAATTTGATAGTTCTTCTGTACCCTTTGCTATCTATAGTAGAATTTGATAGTTCTTCTGTACTCTTTGCTATCTAAGTAGAATTTGATAGTTCTTCTGTACTCTTTGCTATCTAAGTAGAATTTGATAGTTCTTCTGTACTCTTTGCTATCTAAGTAGAATTTGATAGTTCTTCTGTACTCTTTGTTATCTATAGTAGAATTTGATAGTTCTTCTGTACCCTTTGCTATCTAAGTAGAATTTGATAGTTCTTCTGTACCCTTTGCTATCTAAGTAGAATTTGATAGTTCTTCTGTACCCTTTGCTATCTAAGTAGAATTTAATAGTTCTTCTGTACCCTTTGCTATCTAAGTAGAATTTGATAGTTCTTCTGTACTCTTTGTTATCTTCGGTAGAATTTGATAGTTCTTCTATACTCTTTGCTATCTTTAGTAGAGTCTGGAACAACTTGAGAGCCTCTCAGTGTTGTCCCTTCCCTCTACTCTCCGCTATACCCTAGAGCCTTAGTGAGACAACAACAGCCATTGCTAAATGTCCTCCACTTTTGCATGCGATTTATTCGGGATAATTCCTGGATCACATGGGATTGTCAAACTACTCAAGTCTAGACGATCAAATCTGATTATTACTTGGCACTCTCTCCTTACCCTGTGTAAAATGGAGAACATCTTTTATGAATCTTCCATCAATCACATACTGTTAGGTGTGGCAGGGGTGTTCAGGTCCAGTTAATGTGATTTCCATGCCATGGACTCTTTAATCAGCAGTACATGTTGTGAGTGAATGGTTACCGGGTGAGGCTGTATTGACAGCTCCCTGTCCCCACGGTCACATTTCAAACACTCTTATCTCATTCTCTAGACTTAAATGATATGTTATGATTCAAAATTGGCTTGAATGGCGTTTTTTCATGACTGGATAGACTTGGGTATGGACTTGAGATGTGTATAGAACCTTTTCTTGAATACACATGGACATTTGAAATAGCACTCAGAAGTCTCATGGTTCCATAGCATTAGAAGTGGCTAGCCTGCAAATCAAGTGTTATCAGGATAATAACTGGTGGAAAGACCTTCTCTGGAGATATTATCTGTGATGGAAATCATTGACTTCATACATGTCTTATTGTCACTAGTCATATGACTGACATAACCAGTCACATGACCTCCATTTCCAGTCACATGACCTCCATTTCCAGTCACATGACCTACATAGCCAGTGACATGACCTACATAGCCAGTCACATGACCTACATTACCAGTCACATGACCTACATTACCAGTCACATGACATTTAACATTTTGTGTATTTTTTAGCTCACCTGGTCCGAAGGACCAAGGTGAACTGATGCGATACTGCGGCTTCCGTCGTCCGTCCGTCAACATTTGACCTCTTCTCAATAAGCGCTAGCCATTATTTAAAACAATTTGACTGGTAGCATCCTTATGGGCTACTGACTGAGAATTGTACAAATGGTCGGGCTGACCCCTGAGGGGCGGGGCCAAATGGGTCGAAATTGCCTATTTTCACATAAATGACTTCTTCTCTGAAACTAAGCATGGGATAGCACTCATAATGCCACGATAGTATTTTTATAGGGTGGGGATTCAAAATTGTACAAATGGTGGGGCTGCATGACCCCCAGGGGGCCTGAGGCGGGGGGCCAAAAGTGTCAATTTCACTATTTTTTCTTTTTAAATGTCCTACAAGACATTCAGAATTTCTGATACACAAATGAAACAAGGAAATTGTTTTAAACAAAGTTATAGATATTTAAAGAACTGTTATTGTCAGAAACCTGTAAATTTCGTTCATTTGTATTCTCTAGTGGTTTCTCCCTTCCCCGTATTTTGACTACTCTCCAACACGCTGCATGCCTACCTAATATTTTTATCAATAATCTCCATGTTTGATAAACACCAGATCTTGCCACGACAGACAGTGCCTTCTCATATTCAAAGCTTTTTTTGACACATATATATTGTATTATTGGTAGTAGGAATGTTAAGGTACAACATTTATCGATGTATTTCCAGGTTCATGTTTTTGAGCGAGTTTGCATGAAAAGGATGTTTCCATTGATAAAACCCCAACACATCTATCTCTGACTGTGGCACAATCATGATTTATTGAAACTTCTGATAAAAGAATATTTTATTTATATAAATAAATCCCCATTATAACTGTTTTAGGTTGGCTACATTAAAATGTGTGGGTGTCGATGTTAGATAAGGTGTCGTAATAGGAATGGTTTATGGAATATTCAAAATATATATAAGTAAAAATATTCATATTTGTAGTTTGTCTGAAAAAGAAAAATACACAGAGAGATAAAGCTGATAAGCACTAGCTATATAGTTTATGTAAATATATATTTAGCTTACTGTGTATCATGTTAGATATGGTGGACATATTTACTAGATGTTTTTATGGTGAAGAAGGAAATGTTTGTTGGGTGGTCACAGGCTAGATTACCTGGCTGTCAGTTCTATGTATATTTGACCAGAAGTCGGCTAATATTCTAAGGCCCATTGAGGTCAAGAGGTATCTGATAAGATAGGACCTGTGACCGAAAGTAAGGTAATGGTAAAGTAATCTATGGCCACTTCAGGTTAGAATAGTCTGGCTGGCGAGCTAGCTGGACTCTGGCACATTCCTTATACTCCCAGAACAATACCAGTCAACGCAATTACAGTCATTAGATTCTGTATAATTGACATCTTTGTTTATTAAAAGATGTCCGTGCAGTTCCAGGTTTAGTAACTTGACCTGAAGTTACAAGTGTTTTTAGTAGCTGTATAACGAGAACAGAAGTCTAGAGTGAACTTTGTCATTGATTGTTCTAATTGGAGAGGCCCATCAGGATGTGGACTATATACATCCTAGTTATACACATATATTGTCTTTATAAGTGGTCAGTAGTAAATATATTGTCTCCACTGCCAAATGATATGTTATTGTCGGCGGATATATGCACTTTAATTTGGATTGATAAAGTCAGATATGCGTGCGTGTTGGATGTCAGTTCCTGTACCATAGTTACATGTGGTCAAGGCCTTGTTGTACAGACAGTGTGTCGCCAACAAAGAAATCCACAAACCACGATTGTCTTTACATCCTTTGTAACTTCCTTGTTTCCTGTTTTAAACTATGTCAATGACTTACGGAAGACATTTTTGTCCTCTCCTCACCAGGATGAAAGTGTTGTTGTAAAAGTGCGGAAATGCATACAAATCCTGAATAATGTCAACACCCAAACTGTTATTCCTCACTCAGCCAGAGCATTATTTACATTTTAATACACACTTGGACCAATAGCATTTACGTGTTACAATTTCAGTATTTTACCCTAAAATACATATGCAGATAATACTTTAATATTCAATCCTAGATTTAGCATTAAATTCTGTCATTCTAGAATTAGCATTAAATATTGTGACAGGACTGGAATGATGTTTCTGTGATGTGAGATAGGAAGATATATATCTTTAATATTTCCTTGGGTCAAAAACTCAGCAAAGAAATTTTAGATATAGATTTAGTGATTTGGGTATCAGTATTTACATATTATTTCACTGATCAAATATTTGTTCCAAGGCCAATCAATGCACTACAGGATTGTGAAAATAGGAGACAAAGTGAATTGACAGAGTTAAATGTTTTGTATATGTTTGTGTTTCAGATCATGTCTACCCATCCAGTCCATTACTCTCCTCCCCCATCAGTTTACATCCCTCCCTCGACTCCGGCAGTCTGTCGCCTACAACCCCACCATCATCGCCTATCAGACACAAGAGTAAAAAAGGTCAGTATTTCCGTCCTCTATTTTGTCTTTCTTCCTCTCGTTCCTGCAAGTCAAAGTCCAAAATTCTGTGCTTATTAGGACAATTTGAAGAAATGACAGCACTTCCTAAAGCCCTCTTCTGCTTCTATGCTTGAAATGTAGCAATATAAAAAGTAGACAAACTGGTTTCTTCATATTTGTTTATTTTTCGCATTTATTCACACCAGGCTTCCACAATGGCCTGAATAGACCACTAAATCACACCAGATTTACACACTGACGGAGTACACACGCTTTAAATCACAACTGTCAGGATGGATGAACAACTGAAGAGAAAAATACATGAATATAAATGTGACTATTTAAAGCTAAAAACAGCCAGTCATATCTCCATTTAACATGAATTGTGTCAAGGACGTGAAACATGATGTCTTTTTCTTTGTTGTATCATAAAGTGTGTGTGTGTGTTGGTTTATGATCAGTTCAGATTGTTTGTGTATATATACAGGAAACAGTTTCTTAAACATTGTTTTTGAATCACAAGCTAAATATCTATAAAAATGCTTCTCATTTAATTTAGGAAATGAATCGGTCCTCACTTCCTGTTGTATAGCAATTCTACCATATTTGCAAATTTCTTAAATGTGTTTATTATTTTTTCAAATGAGAATTATACTTGTAAACTAGTTAACAAACCTGAAGACATATATAGCTAGAAACTAAGCTGTCTTAAGCAGACAAATTTCTCATCAGCCATGTTGGTAGTGCTTTAGACAGATTCCCTGGGGTCAGAGTGAATGTGCTAGTAGGGAACTACATGTAATAAAATATCTGCTGAAATGTAAGATCAAAAAAATGGAAATGAAAATTTGAATGTGAGAGGAATCCAGTGTAGGCTGTTTATCTAGTGTTGTAGGGATTATATTGATCTCCCTGAGACAGATGTATAATTCCTCATAACTCTGGTGGAGCGGAAACAATCTAGTAAAACATCTGTCATTTTTCAACCTCAATTTGTACCTGTCAGTCTGGTGATGAGAGTTTTATATTTTTATCAGCTTATCAAGGTAGAAATTGCCCCGTGTACTCTAGGTTCAGATTAAAACCTAACAAATACTCTGACCCATATCCACTGTGATGTATGTTTGTATAGCAAATAAACATAACTTGTTTTTGAATTTAAATAAATATGTTTCCTGTAGAGTCCCGGGAGGTTCATTGAAGGAAGGATATTAGGTTCTAATTCCTGGGAGGTTCATTGAAGGAAAGATATTAGGTTCTAACTTGCCTCGCCTCTCTCAATGGTTACAACAATGTGGTCATCTTCCCTCTCTAGAGACAAACTTAAAAATATACAATCTCAAACCAGAACGCTCACTACTATAGCCTCAATGTTCTCTCTGTCGCAGTCTGATCATTTGCCATCAGTGATAAAAACTAAAGTGAAAGCTGTTGTTGATTAATGTGTTTTAACAATAAAAACGTGAAATACACCTGGAGGTATCAGTATAATTATTTAGATTAGATTGTAATATTCCATTCCTTGGGTGGTTGTTACTTCATAATCACATGTTAGTCATGACACTGCCCATGGAAATACAAACGAACATTGTAGAGGACACAAAAACAATGTGAGATTTTGAAATTTTAACAGATTAATTGAGGACGTTAAATAAAACTGCAGGCAGATAATTATAGCTATAATCATTTATAATGATAAATGGTTGTATTATAAAAGGTATTTATATAATGTCTGCATTCCTCTACAAATAATAAAGTTCATCTCACTCCCGTATGATGCAGTGCCTCAATTTGCATCCTATTGACTACATTAGTGAGAAAATAAACATGTGTGGATCGATCTCACTGACAACCGAGCTAAATATACAGGTCATACATCAGTACAGTGCGTAATGGCAGATGATCAGGGTTTTACGAGCGTTTGAATACCAGTAACATGAAAATAACAGCATTAAGTCTCTTATCGACACTGTTACCCTGCTACCCAGGAAACATAAATCTCCTGGATTCACTTTGTCTGATAAGTATTGAACAACAGCATGCAGATCTTTTTATGTTATTCATTACAGTGTCGATCAATACTGATCATACATACGTATCTCTATTCTATGTATCACATACATTTACCGTTATGGCAACTTTTATCTTTAAAAAAAGATGTCTTGTAGTTTGCATGCAGTGTAATGGGATAAAACTACTTAAATTAGGATATCAGAAATAATTCCTGGGGCTTACCATTGGTATAAAATACCCTAACCACACCCTTTAAAATCTTCTCCACACGTTAAACACTGCAGAGGTTGACGCAAAGATTTAAGGACCACAATAAAATGTGTGATTGCGGGAGATGGATATGTCGAGTAAGAGGGGTACCACTTCACATCTAAGTGCCAAAAAACGACAGCCTGTTCAGTAAAGCACTACGTTCTAGAGGTTTTTTCTACACTAACAATCTCAAACATCATTATCATCAGCTGAAATAGCTTCACAGCTCTGTTTTCTGTCGAGACAAAAGTTTTTTGGCGTGATTTTCCTCGTAAATTCTCGCTGTCCTTTTTCATGGCTTATAGTTTGGCCTGTTTTTGTGGTACATTTGTCGCACATAACATGCCTTTGAAGAGAGTGTAAGTAGTACTGGGAACTTGGATAACACAGAGTGATACACTGAGCCCTGTCCCTTAAACACAAGACAAGTGACAACAACTGCTACCTTCCCTTTGACAAACACACACACACGGAAAAAACAAAGGGTGCAATAACACGCCTTGACCTTTACAGAGGTCAAACTTAAGATGAAAAACCCGCAATAGTCGTCATACTGTTTGATACAAATAATCTAAACTGGTTCTACTTGTAATGATGAAAGCAATTTTTAGTGTAATTTGTCATTATTGTCAGGTCCTGTTGTTTGTACTACAAAGAGCAGCACATAACCTCGTCACAGACACAATACAATTGTCGCTTAATTTGTACAATTTCTTTTTATATGACACACAATATTGCACATTTTACGCGGAACAGACACAGGCTGATTTAGAGGAATGTGATGAAGGAGCCTGGCATAGACTCAAAGCTGCTATGGAAGGGCCTTGGGTAGATTTTTAGGGCCCCACCATCACTGTTATGATGTATCATCGTGCTCCTGTCACACGACGGTTCACACCCTGACCTACTTATAGCTATACACTTCTACATGTGTCCGCATCTGTTAATACTCCGTAATATTTAAACATTTGTTTGATAGTTTTATACCCCTAACATGAAATTCAGGAAAAGCAATGTCATACATATTTTTAGAGCCTTCGACTTCACTTTAGTTTAAGGCAGACCTTACAAATACTTCTGGTTTTTGAGTGCTTTTGTAATCATTATAATCATCTATTACATTTCATCTGACTTGTCATCTCCATTATTATATTTTCCTTTCTCCATATGCATTATAGCAATTTAATATATTTCATTTTATCTCTTTTGCAGGTCGCAAACCCAAAAATCCTCTGGAATGTCCAATAAATCAGCCCAAAAGGAAAAGAGAAAGTGAGTAAACAATAAAATGAGATTTAGCTGTGTTGTAAATGAGGTGATGTTTCCTGCTAGCCAATTTAAACAGCCTTCTGTGGTGTGTACAATCCTGATTTTGATGGTCTTTGTTCCAAAGCGTTGTCAAAGTCCTTTCAGAATTGTCTCTAATAGAAGCTTGGCCCAAACTACAATGAACTTGCGTATAATTTTGTAATTTAATGAAGACTAAAGCATGCACAGAATCACAGACAATCGTTTGTCTCTGGAACTATGCTAACGTCATTAATGGAATGGCAACTTGAGTACGGGTACTTCAGGCTACCTGTAATGTATACTTTGATGCTTCAGGAAGGCGCTCCACCAACATCCAATTGTCTACAAATATGACCCTCAGACTTTCATCAAAGACATTTTCTCTGTAGAAAGTTCTTCTTAGCAAGCCTCTGAAATTGTGTGTGTCCCGTTTTAATAAGACTTGGTAATGGCAGTCAGACATGACGTTTGAAAATTTTCTTTTTGTGGCCAATTGTTCTTTGTAGCTTTTGCCAAGTTGGAATGATGGCTATTATTGTGTCGGGTAAGGTTGGCATTGTTTGAGTGTGGATATTTGACAGAGCTTACCAATGTCTTAATAAGTCCTTTAAGTGATAATTACAGGTGGCAGACTCCAGCTGTAAGTCATGATTCTCTTTATCGCCGATTAAAATCTCTTTGATATTGTTGTCCCTGAAGTTTTTGTGAAGGATCAGGAATACACAGTGTTCATTCTGTTTCCTATTAGTTTTATAGTGTGTTAGATTAGACCGGTGTCTAGGCACGCTGATACAGACCATGCTCCCTTTTGTGTACAATTATCACTTTCCAATCAAGTCCCATTACTAAACAGATGTAATTTAACTTACGCGCATCATTATTTCTGTATTTACACAAGACATGCAAAGGCATACAAAAAACAATCCAAAATTAAAGCCAGTTATGTCGCGGACTGCACTGTTTGAACTAATAGACCGATCAGTGGCACTGCTGCTGTATAAAGACTGGGCGTCTTTTGACAGATTTTGGCACAAACTGTTTCTAGCACCTGTTGTCCATTAGCTTTATCATATAAAGGGACGTATGAAAAGAGCTTTCTAATATGGAGAAATGAGAATGTGCGTCCCTTGTAAATTCCTGGCCATTTGACAATAAAAGTTACTTTCTTTTTTATTGTGTGCACGATACATTTGTTTGTGTAGTCAGTACACGAGTGATTACACTGTTGATTGAAGTTTTACAGATTTAATTTTATGTACCGATTTAATCTGTTAGTGTACCAGGTGTAGACTGATTGTAAAATAATTATAAAATACTCTATCTTTTTATACCTGGCTTCATTACACATGGTGGACTGAGCTGTGATTATTTACATGTACACCCAGCCTGAGAATTAGTGTGATATGTTCAGTACAATGCTCCCTAGATATTCAGGGCCGTTTACTTTTGTTACGTGTTGATAAATGGAGCAACTTTGTCTAACTAATTACTTTCTTTTTCCATGAATTTTTTTTCTACAATTGTAAAAACAATAAAAACTAAGAAGGAAAAAAATAGATAAAAAAGGGCATTTATTATGGTTCTGTCAATATAATGTCATTGTGTTGTGTTTGTGGTAACTTTTCCTATCTGCTCTTTGTTTTAGGTAGTACAACATATTTGTGGGAATTCCTATTACAACTGCTACAGAACCGAGAAACATGTCCTAGATATATCAAATGGGCTAACAGGGAAAGGGGAATCTTCAAACTGGTCGACTCCAAAGCCGTGTCCAAACTCTGGGGGCTACACAAAAATAAGCCAGATATGAACTACGAAACGATGGGCAGAGCTTTGAGGTAAGTGTCCTGGTTATCAAACGATTTCTATAACATATTGTCATGCTTATAACTTTGAAACTTCAATATACACACATATACACTGTAACACATTTGACTGGAGTCAGTGGCCTGTGTATATATAATTACTACACTGAGCACAAATGTTAGTTGACTTTGACAAGAGATATCACATTAGATTATGTAAGATACAGCTATGGATGGTGCTGTATAGAAGTGCAGCCTCTAATAGTTGAAGGGAGGAAGCCAACGTGGAGGGGAGGTATTTTGTCATGCTGCACGGCTCTTGAGATGGGCTGTGCATGTTACATGCTCAATTTATTGGGATCTTTTTGTACTTGACATTAATAAAAGTTGCTGCGATTAGATGATTTTATGTCGTTGATGTCTAGCGAAGGTGATCAACATGCGTGTGTGTTTCTGGTAGCCTATCTTGTTCTCCATGTGAGGTATAATTAGACAACGCGTTGATGTTGTAATCAACATTAACGTACTATGCTGTCTATTAGCTACTGTAGACAAAAACACTCTTTATCTACAAACCTGATTTCTGGGGAATTTGTACTGAAAAGACTTGTCCTGTCTATGTCTTTTTTAAACCACATGATAGTTTTAACTGTGACAAAAACACTAACAGTTTCACCTGTGACAAAAGCACAACAGTTTCACCTGTGACAAAAACACTAACAGTTTTACCTGTGACAAAAACACTAACAGTTTTACCTGTGACAAAAACACTAACAGTTTCACCTGTGACAAAAACACAACAGTTTCACCTAATACACAACTACCCTTTAATGTCATTTACCAATTTACTTTCTTACCTGTAACATATCTGACCTGGTGACCTAACTGTACGTGTTCTTTAGGATTTCAGCTTGTTTGTTGTTCTTTATTTCTGATACACATGAATATATACATGTTCCATCAACGAAATTTATGCACAATCATATGAAATACAACGTTTAAATCTATTTGATTTAATTGTACAGTGACAATTCAACCTCAGTCTCCAAATGTTACATGTACATATAATATTCAAATATTTGAAAGGACTTAAATTTCATTTATTAATGCAGGTGTGAAAAATAAGGAGACATCTCTTTGATCTTCTATTTTTCATTGTATTTCTAATTTGATGAATGGTGTAATTCATGGTATTTCATTAATTTTCTTTTTTTGTATAATTTTAAATGCACCTGTCATCTAGAAATATTATAGGTCATATGAAATAGTTCTATAAATTTTGTTAATAAAATTTTGTATTTTTGATAATCAGAATTATATATGTATATTAATATTATTATCAAATGCAGATGTTAAAGTAAGATAAACGGAAATTATCTGACAAAGGTTACATAATTATATACATTCTACCTGCAGCTGGGATCAAAGGTAATTTGTATGAATAAATATCTCTGATGTGGTGGGAATAATGATATTTCATAGAATTGTCTGTAATTGTGATTGTATAGATCCTCATTATATATTCACAATTTGTATAGGATATATTTTCTTTGTTTTAGGTACTACTATGCCCGAGGGATACTAAATAAGGTTGATGGACAGCGACTTGTTTACCAATTTGCTGAAGTGCCAAAATCCATCATAGAAATTGACTGTGGTAACGCTTGAAGAGACCGGACAATGCTACTGGATCTCATCACAAATAACATAGGGCTGCGGGGCCAAACACTGGCCCCTAATCTCGGGCCCTAATCGGGTCCTGCTCTGGAATCACTTCGTGCCATATAGTTCAGCTATTGACTTACCTACAGGAGTTCAACTAGAGGTCAAGCTACGATTCCATGTTACTTAAAACTGATGTTGAAGCGATTGCAGACTCTAGTATACATGTACTACAAAACTGCAAATGACAAGAAAATTTAGCTTGGACAGTTTGATAATTGCAGTTGTGTTTTCTTGGACCATTGTGTAGGGTTGGGCGTGTTTGTATTGGTGATACAGAGTGTTTCGAGAGATGCATGGAACCACTCCGGGAAGGAATTCCATATTCATCAGTCTGTGGACTTAAAATGATTCAGGGATGTTTGAATTAAATGAATGTGCCAGAGAGGGAGAGGATGGTGTTAGAAGATTGTTTTTGATAAATGAACGAATGAATTGTTAGGAGTGACTGTTGTTGACGGATGTTACAGATTTTTAACAACTTGGTTCAGTAATATAATTATATGATTTGAGTGGATGTTTTTTCTGTTTTTTAGATGACATTATTAGATTACATTGTACTGGTGTGTTTTATTCCTTACATATAGGACCACTCCATACATTTTGTCAAAACTACAATCATTCACCCCCAGCGACCAGAAATCATAGAGACACTTAGACTGGTGTTGACAGGTACCAACGGGATTCAGACATTTCATGTCTCGTAGATTTTAGTGCTGTATCTAGGAAAACATTCCTTTTGCACTTAAGTGCTGCTTAGTAAATCTAAAACCTAAGTTAACATTAATGTGACAATTCTCTATCAATGTGTACAGTTTCCATTACAAGTTAGCATATATATCTACAGAATCAATTTGAAGAAATTTACCAGTATCAATGTTGAAAAATATTTTGAAGATCAATGAAGATCTAGCTTTGTTGAAAATTTCAAATCTATGAAGTGTTTCTGGCTGGCTTTCTTATTCATTTCACTGACAGAGTCGTGACATCACAGTGAAGGTTAAGTTTTAAACAAACAGGCCTAACTAAGGGAAGTTTACATTTGTCAAATGCTGGGAGAATGTGCTTGAAGCCAAATTTGTTCCATAATACTATGTTTTCAAATCTATGAAGTATTTCTGGCTGGCTTTTTTATTCATTTCACTGACAGAGTTGTGACGTCACAGTGAAGGTTAAGTTTTAAACAAACAGGCCTAACTAAGGGAAGTTTACATTTGTCAAATGCTGGGAGAATGTGCTTGAAGCCAAATTTGTTCCATTATACTATGTTTTTTTACCCAAGTTTAAACATTCCTGTTTCACACATCACTTACCTGACTTTGACCCACTTAAAGTGTTCAAATATCATGTTTTCACCTGTTGTCACGTGGCTAAGACAGATGGTGAAGATCCTGTGTGTTTTGGGCGTGTCCTTGCAAACCTGACTCATCTTACCTTGCTGTATGTTACCTGTTTCCAGGTGTAATATGTTTATTTTCCTGTTGTTTTCGGGTCTTACGGAAAAGCTTGTTAACTTTTCTTTTCATGAAAATTATATTTATATTGAATCATACTATTGAAAAATAAAGAAGCAAATGGGATTTAGTATGTAAACTTGATGAGTTAAAAAGAGTAATTATAACGAAGAGTATAGTTAATTAGAATACACAGCTGTAAGCTGACTATCCTACATAGGGTCTACCCTGAAAGTTAGCGATGCATGAAATAAAACCTGAATACTTCCTATTTATCATGATATCTGGCATACAAGGCATGATGACAGTGTCAAATTTAAGCCAGTATGAAGTGGGGAATTCAAAATTACTTTTTACCCGTGGAGGAGCCAGACTTTTTCTTAGTGGTTTTGCTGTGCACCTGATCAGAAAACTACAATTATGGCTCCGAATTAAAAATTACATTTTCGTGCTTTGGGTTTGGTGAATTATTTTGGGTCCATGTTTCTGATTCGTGTATGTTAAATTAGAGAAATGTTATGTTGTACAGATAGATCTGATTTGGAGCAGCTACACTCATTATTTGTCCTTGATTTCTCATTTGATCATTCATCGTCTCATTACGGAGACATTTTCCACAATCTAAGGGTCCAATATATGTTTTCCTATAATCTGTAGTTAGTAAACTGGGGCCTGATTGGCTTGGAACTATGAAACTATGACAAAAGATGACATTGAGAGGTTTAGAAGTACAGAAGAGGTTTGCTTGATGATGCTAAGGGAGAATTGATCCTGTAGAGGTAGGCGAGGGGCTAAGTAGAGCTTGAGAATCACTTGGTTTTGATGTTGTTACAGCTACAGTTTTTGGCAGAAAGGTCACATTCTGTGTCAGGCTGGAGTTATAGGCATCATTTAGCACGTTACTGTACAAAGTGCAGCGGCTCCTTCGTGCAGATCAGTTCCTGATTAAGACCTCATTAAAATACCTCCTCTACATCTCTGTTTTATATCTTGCCTGCATCCAATCTATTACCTGTTCCCAAGGTCATTAGGGACATTTAAGTAACCTTGACCTTGGTTGGTAGTACCCAGGTAAGTCTTTGTTGTTTGGTAGCCTTCTGTCCCTCTCCTGTATATAAATAGGTGTTCAACCTTCCTCATCTACTACCGAGTGGTTTTTTTATAGGTTTTACGACAGGTGAAATAGATGTCATAAATATTCATAGGTCTTGCTGTAGTATAGGTGGTCATGATAGGGCTAGAATGTCGCACTGAATCACTCGTGCATGACACAAGCCCAGACAACCCGCTGAATTGTGACATCAGGCTCTGACGACCCTGAATAAAATTCTCTAATTTTGGGCATTAGACCATATTGGTCGTTTATTGTTAGAAGTGTTGGTCATGTGTATATTAACCCATTATGTTTGAATGAGTGCCTGAAGGTCATGGCCAGATCAATTTGTTATTTATACTATTATATATAGTATTCCGTGGTTTATCGTATATCTCCGGACTTTAACAGTGTTGTTGTAATCCTAATCGTGATGTTATTTTCCTGGATAATTAGATCAATTTGTTTACAATATATAATGTTTGATATGACCAAAAACTGCATATTGGTAGCCAAAGATATCTAATGTAAACATATAGAGATAATGTCAGTAAAAATCCCTCAAAATTCTAATTAAATTTTTTTTTAGAGGAAAAATGTACTTAATAACTTAGCTTTAATTTCTTGATATTCATTGTACATTGACACTTGTTTTTGGGTGCAATTTGTAATATTAGGTTGTCACTGTTAGAAGTCTATAGAAAGTAAACCTAAGAAAGGCTAACATATGCAGGTATTTTGACATTTAGCTTAGTGGAAATACAGGGACAAAGTCATGCTTGCCTGTGATGAGTGAAGATTTATACTTCTTCATTTCATTTCCATTTTGTTTAATCGTTTGTTAGATCTTTGTCAGGAGAATTAATAGTGCACGTGAAATCCTATGAAATCCATGCGTGTCTGTCGATATATACATATCAGATGTATGAGTAAGGAAACCTTGCTAATCGACAGGTCTCTCTGTTAATCTGATATTCACTGCTGAAAGCAGAAGTTACTGAAGGTAAGACAATGAGACAGCTATCCACATTCACACTGAGTAGTGCCTTATTCGTACGAGTCCGCTGGGATCCCCCATCAAACGGGATAGGCTAGCTGGAATTGTATACGGAATCTTTAAGTCAGGTGCCATTATTTTAACTTTTCTGATAGAAAATCAAAACTAGTAGCAAAAATATTTTTATATAGGGAGTTAGGAAGATTATGGAGAATGTTAATAACGTTTAATGTTTCATATTTCTAGAGGGATTGAGATCAAAAACTGATCATATGAGGCCATCAATTCCCCATGATACAACACGTTCAGGGACATTATCAACAATTTGTGCTCAAACATAAACTGCCTTAATCCATCATGCATTTAGCATTCAATGATGATTTTCTGTAGATAACGGGTACCATTGTAGTTAACATGTCTTTGTTACTTCATACTGAAATCACAAAACATGGCTACGTAAAAACATTAAATATGATAATTTCATTGGTCTGTTGATGACCTTTGACCGATACGGTGAGTTTTGATTGGATAAAGCTTGACCAAAGAGAAGGCTGTGATGTAGAGTGTAATTTGTATATTCTGTAGATAATATACATATCCCAAGAATGTTTTATCATACAATTTATGGAGATGATTTCATTATTCTACAACGAGTAATAGAGGAAAAAGAAATAAACAAACAAGCTTAATTAATCAGTCTCTAGAAATATTTGATGATTTCAAATTCATTGTCAAAATGGAAGGGTGCATTTTATTTATTAATGGCTATGGATATATTTGACATAAGTCACATTTTACAAGCTATAAAAATGTGTGTTCATCTATAATTTTAGAAATGTTTTATTGCAATTGTAAATTAGTTTTAAGTACAGATAGATTTTGAAATCATCATTTATTCTATATGTTTATGCTGATTACTATAAATAAATGATTGGACAAAACTTGGTGTAGGAATAGTAATGTCCTCCATCTTGTTTCAGTATCCTATGGTTACAATGTATTGTTGCTATAGCTACAGTTTCCTTGGAGACTGAATGGTTTCCAAGACAACGATGTCCACATTACTACCACTGAATACTCTCTCACTGGATAAATTGTACAGTGTAAACATACGACCGATCTCTCATTGTATTTATTATGGTGGTGTACATATGCAATGCGGTTAGAAAAATGAGTGCCGGTTTTAATCGCAACCTTCAAATGTGGACTATAAATAAAATTAGTTGCTGTTTTTACCTCAATTTTTGTCATATTGTCATTTCCTTTATGCGGAAGAATTTTTTACAAAAAAATTAATTAAGTTGATGAACTTAGAGGTGGAATCACCTATACACTGGTTCAGGTGGAATCACCTATACACTGGTACAGGTGGAATCACCTATACACTGGTACAGGTGGAATCACCTATACACTGGTACAGGTGGAATCACCTATACACTGGTACAGGTGGAATCACCTATACACTGGTACAGGTGGAATCACCTATACACTGGTACAGGTGGAATCACCTATACACTGGTTCAGGTGGAATCACCTATACACTGGTACAGGTGGAATCACCTATACACTGGTTCAGGTGGAATCACCTATACACTGGTTCAGGTGGAATCACCTATACACTGGTTCAGGTGGAATCACCTATACACTGGTACAGGTGGAATCACCTATACACTGGTACAGGTGGAATCACCTATAGAGGCTATACACTGGTACAGGTGGAATCACCTATACACTGGTTCAGGTGGAATCACCTATACACTGGTACAGGTGGAATCACCTATACACTGGTACAGGTGGAATCACCTATACACTGGTACAGGTGGAATCACCTATACACTGGTACAGGTGGAATCACCTATACACTGGTTCAGGTGGAATCACCTATACACTGGTACAGGTGGAATCACCTATACACTGGTACAGGTGGAATCACCTATACACTGGTACAGGTGGAATCACCTATACACTGGTACAGGTGGAATCACCTATACACTGGTACAGGTGGAATCACCTATACACTGGTACAGGTGGAATCACCTATACACTGGTACAGGTGGAATCACCTATACACTGGTACAGGTGGAATCACCTATACACTGGTTCAGGTGGAATCACCTATACACTGGTACAGGTGGAATCACCTATACACTGGTACAGGTGGAATCACCTATACACTGGTACAGGTGGAATCACCTATACACTGGTACAGGTGGAATCACCTATACACTGGTTCAGGTGGAATCACCTATACACTGGTTCAGGTGGAATCACCTATACACTGGTACAGGTGGAATCACCTATACACTGGTTCAGGTGGAATCACCTATACACTGGTACAGGTGGAATCACCTATACACTGGTTCAGGTGGAATCACCTATACACTGGTCAGGTGGAATCACCTATACACTGGTACAGGTGGAATCACCTATACACTGGTTCAGGTGGAATCACCTATACACTGGTTCAGGTGGAATCACCTATACACTGGTCAGGTGGAATCACCTATACACTGGTTCAGGTGGAATCACCTATACACTGGTACAGGTGGAATCACCTATACACTGGTACAGGTGGAATCACCTATACACTGTACAGGTGGAATCACCTATACACTGGTACAGGTGGAATCACCTATACACTGGTAGGTGGAATCACCTATACACTGGTACAGGTGGAATCACCTATACACTGGTACAGGTGGAATCACCTATACACTGGTTCAGGTGGAATCACCTATACACTGGTACAGGTGGAATCACCTATACACTGGTACAGGTGGAATCACCTATACACTGGTACAGGTGGAATCACCTATACACTGGTACAGGTGGAATCACCTATACACTGGTACAGGTGGAATCACCTATACACTGGTACAGGTGGAATCACCTATACACTGGTACAGGTGGAATCACCTATACACTGGTACAGGTGGAATCACCTATACACTGGTTCAGGTGGAATCACCTATACACTGGTACAGGTGGAATCACCTATACACTGGTACAGGTGGAATCACCTATACACTGGTTCAGGTGGAATCACCTATACACTGGTTCAGGTGGAATCACCTATACACTGGTACAGGTGGAATCACCTATACACTGTACACCTATACACTGTACAGGTGGAATCACCTATACACGTGGTACAGGTGGAATCACCTATACACTGGTTCAGGTGGAATCACCTATACACTGGTACAGGTGGAATCACCTATACACTGGTACAGGTGGAATCACCTATACACTGGTTCAGGTGGAATCACCTATACACTGGTACAGGTGGAATCACCTATACACTGGTTCAGGTGGAATCACCTATACACTGGTACAGGTGGAATCACCTATAGAGGCTATACACTGGTACAGGTGGAATCACCTATACACTGGTTCAGGTGGAATCACCTATACACTGGTACAGGTGGAATCACCTATACACTGGTACAGGTGGAATCACCTATACACTGGTACAGGTGGAATCACCTATACACTGGTACAGGTGGAATCACCTATACACTGGTACAGGTGGAATCACCTATACACTGGTTCAGGTGGAATCACCTATACACTGGTTCAGGTGGAATCACCTATACACTGGTACAGGTGGAATCACCTATACACTGGTTCAGGTGGAATCACCTATACACTGGTACAGGTGGAATCACCTATACACTGGTTCAGGTGGAATCACCTATACACTGGTACAGGTGGAATCACCTATACACGTGAATCACTATACCTGGTACAGGTGTGAATCACCTATACACTGGTCAGGTGGAATCACTATACACCAGGTGGATCACACTGGTACAGGTGGAATCACCTATACACTGGTACAGGTGGAATCACCTATACACTGGTACAGGTGGAATCACCTATACACTGGTACAGGTGGAATCACCTATACACTGGTTCAGGTGGAATCACCTATACACTGGTTCATTTAACATCCTAGTAATAGCCAGGACCATTTAAGGACATGCCAGGTTTGTACATGGAGGAAAGCCCGAGTACCATCACCAGTGGTCAGTATCTGGCCTCACATGGGATTCAAACTCACGACTCCGATAAGTTGGACTTGTGATAATATGATGTTACATCTAACTACATGGCCACCGAGCCTAAAGAAATTTGAAGAACCATCAATAATGGTGGTGTCACAAGATTTGTTTTGCAATGGTATTAAGTTAATGGAACAGAAAACATTGACAGCAATACACCCAGGATTGTATAATACTACTGGACCCCGTGGTCATTACCAATAAATCCAGCTAATGCATTTAAACACTTAAATTAAATCATGTTTGAAACCTTTTAGATATCATTAAGGATTCAAGCTAAAACAAGAGATTTGACCAAGTTGCACTTAAAGAGAAAAATTGTTTTCTGCTTCATTACCAATACCAAGCATTACACACCTGATCCATTTACAGTATTGATGATACAGTGTGATAAAGTCGCACCCTGTCGTATAAACGGAGCAGTAGCTGTGAAACTGATGTCCATTATTCTTCAATCTGCCCCCGCACTGCGACAAAGCAACGTCTATGAAAGTAGCTAGTAGTGTGTTCTGTTGAACTCCAGAATGAAGCGAGTGGGACGACTGGTTTGCTGTTGTATGTCTCATATCAGAATATTTCTATTGTCTGATGTTATATCGACAATTCTACATCAGTTTTCGCCAAAACACTTCATAGACGCAATTGCATCGAATACATGAGAGGTGGTTCTTAGATTGCACGTTATTGTACCTGACAATTTGAAATGTGTGTAGTAGAGTACGTATGTTTTGGAACAAATTCACTGCGACTGTGTTCCTCAAATATTTCGCTTCGTTTGTTTAGTTTTACATCTAATCAGTAAAAGGAGGATTTTCTTTCAACTGTCAGATGCGACAACAGACACAATGGATCGATTTAAGTGCAAGCGGTCCAAAAATATCCAACACCCATGTAGAAAACTGTTTTGTCGTGTTAATGTCTTATGAAAGAAAGCTCAGAACCGCTGCAAAAGTAGTATTTTCATAAGTATAGTTAATTTTGGCCTTGATTTTATAAACAACACCAGGTTAACAAAAATGTAGTAACACTGGCTAACCGATGTCCGCTATGGTAATTAACCATGCAACCGCATCCCATCCCAACTTTCAAGGCCATGACAGATATGCTAAACCACGATTCCAGAATTGTTGTCGTTGCTGTTTGTTTGTTTGTTTTTTTAGCATATTCTTGTTTGACCCCGGACATGAACGTTTTAGTTCAAGACAGTTTTACTTCTCTCTATACGTCCTTGGTTTCGGACATGTTCTCATCTTCGCTCCCAGACAATGTCACTTGGCTTTGTTTCTGGTTGTGTCCCGTTACATGTCTTTATTCCCTGAAATATCCTAATCTTTGCTCCCAGATAAATGTTTGCCAGGACATGTCCCAATCTTCGTTCCCAGATAAATGTTTGTCAGGACATGTCCCAATCTTCGTTCCCAGATAAATGTTTGCCAGGACATGTCCCAATCTTTGCTCCCAGATAAATGTTTGTCAGGACATGTCCCAATCTTCGTTCCCAGATAAATATTTGTCAGGACATGTCCCAATCTTCGTTCCCAGATAAATATTTGCCAGGACATGTCCCAATCTTCGTTCCCAGATAAATGTTTGCCAGGACATGTCCCAATCTTCGTTCCCAGATAAATGTTTGCCAGGACATGTCCCAATCTTCGTTCCCAGATAAATGTTTGCCAGGACATGTCCCAATCTTCGTTCCCAGATAAATGTTTGCCAGGACATGTCCCAATCTTCGTTCCCAGATAAATGTTTGCCAGGACATGTCCCAACCTTCGTTCCCAGATAAATGTTTGTCAGGACATGTCCCAATCTTCGTTCCCAGATAAATGTTTGCCAGGACATGTCCCAATCTTCGTTCCCAGACAATCGTTGCCAGGACATGTCCCTATCTTCGTTCCTAGATAAATGTTTGCCAGGACATGTCCAAATTTTCGTTCCCAGATAAATGTTTGCTAGGACATGTCCCAACCTTCGTTCCCAGATAAATGTTTGCTAGGACATGTCCCAACCTTCGTTCCTAGATAAATGTTTGCTAGGACATGTCCCAACCTTCGTTCCCAGATAATTGTTTGCTAGGACATGTCCCAACCTTCGTTCCTAGATAAATGTTTGCTAGGACAGGTCCCAATCTTCGTTCCCAGATAAATTTTTGCCTGTCCCTGTTTGCGAACATGCACGTAATCAGCAATCCGAGTTTGATGATTAAGGTAAGGATATTTTAATAAATACGATAAATCCCTTTCCCACACTTTCGAAACCTCCCACATTTTCGGTCTGATTTATATGAACAGGTCCTAGGCACAATCCTCGTTTTTTCTTGGGCGAGCAATTCTTCAAATACGACAACGTGCAATGCAAATCTCTCGAGGAGATCGGCACATTACATCAGGAAGGAGATTGGTAAGGATGGCCTTCCCTGTATGCAATGTGTTGTTTGTCATATGATTGTTACTATGTTTTGGGAAGCTGCAGTATATTTGGGTTGCGTATCTGTGTAATAGTGGAACTCTTGTCTTTCTATTGTTCCGTCTAAACCTAAGACACCAAACAACACACCACACCCGGCCACATTATACTGACAAGGGTCAAAGTGTTCGTTCCATTCCTTTTTTGAGGAACATTAAGCTGCAGAAGAAACTATCACTTTTATAGACTACGGAGTTTCTCGGACACAGTCGTATCAGGAAGAAAGAAGAATTCCTCGGAAGTGGATGTGTCGCCTGCACAGCATCACCAAAAATAGTTTTTACAGTTGAAAATATTGGTAATATTTAGGTGAAGTTAGCAAGTCCATTAACTCTTGGAAATGTTGATGGATTTGACCAGTATCTAACCACTCCGAGATCTCATTCATATAAAGCAATATATCAAATTTGGCTGAGGAGAAACCAGATTTATCAGTTTTTACTATATTAATGTCTCGTCACTCTTGCAAATATGGACGGATTTGGACCATTATCGAACTCATCAGAGATTACATTGATATAAAGCAATACACCAAATTTGGTTGAAATCGGGCTATAAATACTAAAGTTATCGCACGGAAACCATTTCCCGAACGCCGACGCCGACGACGCCGACTTGTGATACCTAAGTGTCGCCAATGCGTTGCAGGCGACACAAAAAGTAAGTTTGGAAGAGAAAAATGTATAATCTCAAAAGATAATAGTATTTTAAGATAATGCAATGGGGGCAGCAAGTACAATTCAAACGCCATATACCCATAGGGAAGGTTATGAAAAGATGGAGAAAGAACACGATAAGAAAAAAATTAATGAACAGGTATGATGTACAGCTAAACAATAACACAACAACGCATTAAAGATGCTCCACCGCCGACAGAGCATAAATGATATTCATCATTTGAACAAAAACTGGAGTTTAATCGTGTATATATATGCTAAATTAACACAACAAATAACACGAAATAATTTATTTTGCCTTTGCTGCATGTGCAATTATTACTTCATTCCATATAGGATATAGTGCCATGGATTTTTTTCGGGATGCAATTAATTATTTTTTCATATTTTTAACTTAAAGTAAAATTAGAAGCTCAAACTTTTCAATGGTGGTAATGGTGTAAAGTAAGTAACTTTTGCAACTGAAGAAAAATACTAATTCGTCTGTTCCTGTTTTTGATAGTGAAAAAATATCATTTGTCAGCGGTGGAGCATCTTTAACCATAACAGGCACAACTAAGTAGTTTGGTATAACGTGGAACACTGATAGTAAACAGACGACACGTTGACATTTTTTGATGACATTTTTACGTCGCGTTGTTTACACGATCACACGAGACATCCTTCGTGATAAACAATATCACAGTTAAAAGTCACAAACATTGTAGCGCGCGTGTACCAGGGTGGCTGATCTCACAAGCGGGTGGGGTATAAACAAAATGATTTATTGACATTAATTCACAATGGATTGTATTACGTCAACGACTTTAAGTTCTAGACGTTATGGATACATGTGATAATTATAATGCAAAAATTGCGCTTCAGGTAAATGCACTTATCTTATGACGTCACATATGTGATTCAGCAATTGTGATAATAATAGACCTGTATATTTGTATCTTCCTTAAAATCGAGACGTAATTGTTGTTTGTGCATTTTAACGTGCTGCACCAGTACACACGGTATACAAACCACAACAACGCAGGCGTGGGTGTTCATTTAGAACAGTTTAAAATAACACTTTTTTTTCTTTATGCTAATTGTAAGATTGAAGTATTGATTAGCTATCACTGATTATATTTCTGTACCCATCCCGATTTGTGACGACTGCATTACCTGTAATCGGGGACATATAAATCTTCGTGTAATTGCAGTGTAAACAGTTAGTCATTGTAATATGAAAATACTTTATCTTACATGTAATTCATCTTGTCGCTTTCAATTTATAAGGACACATGAAAATAACAGCATTCATTGAAGTTGAGCACAGAAACAGTATAATTCAGGCGTCAAATGAAAATTTTAGTTTGGTAAATGTCATACTAAATCTGGAATGGTCTCCGATACCTATATGTAAAATGAACGGACTGACAGTTGGGGATTAGACGTTGCTTTTTATATTAGAAAACTCATGAGACCAATGGCTTATGTAAATATTATTTTAGATACACAAACACTCTTAGAAGGTCTGTGTTCCGGGGAAGGTCCATGTTCCGGAGAGCAACTCGCCTTGATTACAAGGGTCATTTGGCTAACAGTCTACGTCATGTGTGTGTTTGTCATTCTACCTGGGGAATTATATAATAATCACATCAATAAACACATTTATTGATCACTATGTACACATTATAAATAAATAAGAAGTTACAAATGTCAGATCCCCATAGGCTTCGCTAAGTGGTACTTGTCAACATGATACTATGAAATGCCGGGTATCTCTCATATTTGTCCTAAGTTACACCCAAACAGGTTTTAAACAGTGTCTATTCAGGGTATTCTGCAAACGTCATGCTCCAGTCTATTTTGCTGACATCTTTTTACTTCCGGTTTCAGTATATCTACCTGTACCACCCCGCCTGTTAGTTACCTGTCGTTTACTTGTCTTGCACCTTGTTTGAGTATGTACATTAAATATCGATTAAGACCCACTTATATCCTGTTTTCTATTTGTCTGTCGGTGCGTGAAGGTTTTATCACGACTTTGAGGTTTAAAGTTCGAAAACTAGAATAAGGGTTCGGTAGGTATTCGGCTCAGAAGGAAATGAATATGCAAAACGTTTAGTTAGCTCTGATATTTCCGGCTTTGTACCTTTGCCAAGCCTCTAGTTACTCGTTTTATGAACGTCAGACAAGGTTCACGTATACAAAATAGTTTGTGCATCAGGTAATCACAATACTTATCTCGATACGATGACGACGTAGTACACACACATGTACTTGACCGATAAATTACTGATACGGTGAAGAAATATGCTTTTTATTTGTATCCGGAAAATAATCACGAGTTGTATCGAGTGTATTCAATTTATAAAAGTTTAACTATAAACTAGAAGAGGCACATAGAGCATGTCATCGCATCCATATTACAACGTAAATTGAATTGAATTAGCTATGATTTTTTCAGGACAATAATGGCGTCAGCTATTTCTTTAAAAAATACTCCCCTTCATGCAAGGACCGTTACATAAAGTACTAAACTCTTCGTCTATTGAGCGCCACCCATCGGGCCACAATATAATGTTGACCTATTGAGCGCCACCCATCGGGTCACAATATAATGTTGACCTATTGAGCGCCACCCATCGGGTCACAATATAATGTTGACCTATTGAGCGCCACCCATCGAGCCACAATATAATGTTGACCTATTGAGCGCCACTCATCGAGCCACAATATAATGTTGACCTATTGAGCGCCACCCATCGAGCCACAATATAATGTTGACCTATTGAGCGCCACCCATCGGGCCACAATATAATGTTGACCTATTGAGCGCCACCCATCGGGCCACAATATAATGTTGACCTATTGAGCGCCACCCATCGGGCCACAATATAATGTTGACCAATTGAGCGCCACCCATCGGGCCACAATATAATGTTGACCTATTGAGCGCCACCCATCGGGTCACAATATAATGTTGACCTAATGAGCGCCACCCATCGGGCCACAATATAATGTTGACCTATCGAGCGCCACCCATCGGGCCACAATATAATGTTGACCTATTGAGCGCCACCCATCGGGCCACAATATAATGTTGACCTATTGAGCGCCACCCATCGGGCCACAATATAATGTTGACCAATTGAGCGCCAACCATCTAGCCACAATATAATGTTGACCTATTGAGCGCCACCAATCGGGCCACAATATTATGTTGACCTATTGAGCGCCACCCATCGGGTCACAATATAATGTTGACCTATTGAGCGCCACCCATCGGGCCACAATATAATGTTGACCTATTGAGCGCCACCCATCGGGCCACAATATAATGTTGACCTATTGAGCCCCACCCATCGGGCCACAATATAATGTTGACCTATTGAGCCCCACCCATCGGGCCACAATATAATGTTGACCTATTGAGCGCCACCCATCGGGCCACAATATAATGTTGACCTATTGAGCGCCACCCATCGGGCCACAATATAATGTTGACCTATTGAGCGCCACCCATCGGGCCACAATATAATGTTGACCTATTGAGCGCCACCCATCGGGCCACAATATAATGTTGACCTATTGAGCGCCACCCATCGGGCCACAATATAATGTTGACCTATTGAGCCCCACCAATCGGGCCACAATATAATTTTGACCTATTGAGCCCCACCCATCGGGCCACAATATAATGTTGACCTATTAAGCGCCACCCATCGGGCCACAATATAATGTTGACCTATTGAGCCCCATCCATCGGGCCCCAATGTTGACTTATTAAGCGCCACCCATCGGGCCCAAATGTTGACTTATTTAGCGCCACCCATCGGGCCCAAATGTTGACCTATTGAGCGCCACTCATCGGGCCCAAATGTTGACCTCGGGCCCAAATGTTGACCTATTGAGCGCTACACCTCGGACCTCAATGTTGACCTAGCGCCACCCATCGGGCCCAAATGTTGACCTATTGAGCGCCACCCATCGGGCCCCAATGTTGACCTAGCGCCACCTAATCGGACCCTAATGTTGACCTATTGAGCGCCCCCCATCGAGCCCCAATGTTGACCTAGTGCAACCCAATCGGACCCCTATATTGACCTATTGAGCGCCACACCTCGAACCTCAATGTTGACCTAGCGCCACCCATCGGGCCCCAATGTTGACCTTGCGCCACCCAATCGGACCCCAATGTTGACTTATTCAGCGCCACCCATCGGTCCCCAATGTTGACCTATTGAGCGCCACCCATCGGCCCAATGTTGACCTAGCGCCATCTATCGTTACCCAATGTTGACCTAGCGCCACCCATCGAGCCCCAATGTTGACCTTGCGCCACCCAATCGGACCCCAATGTTGACTTATTCAGCGCCACCCATCGGTCCCCAATGTTGACCTATTCAGCGCCACCCATCGGTCCCCAATGTTGACCTAACGCCATCCATCGGGCCCCAATTGGACCTATTGAGCCCCAACCATCGGACCCCAATGTTGACCTAGCGCCATCCATCGGGCCCCAATGTTGACCTAGCGCCACCCATTGGGCCCCAATGTTGACCTAGCGCCACCCATCGAGCCCCAATGTTGACCTATTCTGCGCCTCCCATAGGGCCCCAACGTTTACCTATTCAGCGCCACCCATCGGGCCCAATGTTGACCTATTCAGTCCCATCCATTGGGCTCCAATAATGACCTATTGAGCCCCACTTTTCGGGTGCCAATGGTGACGTATTTAGCGCCACCCATCGGGCCCCAATGTTGACCTATTGAGCCCCACCCATCGGACCACAATGGTGACCTATTGAACCCACGCATTGGTTCGAAGTCACCATTTAGACATTATCTATTCCCTTTCCCTTAAAAAGTTTTCTGGCCTTTTTTTGAATCCATTCAATATTTCATGAAAAATAGCGATTGAACAGATAAGTTCATATGATGTTTGTATGTATTAATATGGTATACTGTGGGCGCTTTATCGTTGTATGATTTATGTTCGTAATGGGTGTGAAGTGCGTTCGGGTTTTGGGAGTCTACAGTATGTTCGGTATTATGTTTTGTAATAGTGGAACTCTTGTCCTTTTTATAGGGCTAATGTCACTGATACCAAGCAACATACTTCACTCCGTCACATTGTACTGACAACGGACAAGCCAATTGTTCCACTCACAAAAACAACTATGACGTGTCTCGGCCAGGGATTTATTTTTAGTCACTGAAGCATGCCACCGAGGAGTCAGAACAAACACACCCCATCCGGTTTCATTAAACTGACAACAGGCAAACCAGTCGTCACACTCCCGTTGTGCTGAGCGTTAAGCACAGGCAAACAGACCCGGCCCGATGACAGAACGTTAGAAAGAAGAAAATCGATAAGGATTAATAAAAAGATAAAATTGAATATATAAGTCGCCATTTATATCATGCAATGGGGACAGCAGGTACAAATCTAACGCTCTATATGCAGGTAAATGGAAATGACTATTATCAATATGCATGGCTCTGTATTTGCTGTCCTTTGTACTAAACCCTCAAGTATGACATCAAGATTGGTCATATAAGATCGAAAATGGTGAACAGGGTCATTGATTTAATCAGTCATACTAATGTACCGTGTATAATGCCACACCTTCGGTATACTTTGGTAGTAAAACACTTTAAACAGAGAACATTCCTTCATATTAGAAAAAATGCGTATTGGAATCCGGAATCCGGAAAGTGGAAAATTTTAAGCTCCTTAAGCGACATGACCGATGTGTTCGAAGAGGCGTGGAAATTTAATGCTGCTTTTATCCAAAGTCGTGCTTGATGTTTAACACAGTCGATGACTATATCGGATTTGTGGGGGAAAACTGTTACATAATCCTCAATACAACATTCAATTTTTTAGATTTATGGTAATACATATTCTCCCCGAAACACACATGACGGATAAAGTCGGGACTAAGTGTGTCAAGGACGGAGCATTAAGCTGTTACATATGGTGCTCAGGGCAGGTGAACAGTGTAATCCCAACCGAGGAAGCGACATATTGAATGATAAGATTGGAGATTAATACACATAGGGATGTTTACCCTAAATACAAGAAATAAGTTATTGCCACACAAATTCTGTGACGCAACACTGACGTAACGGTTACTAGTCGGGAATGTGGTCATGACAGACGGACAATGAAATTATAGCGTACAGGAGATGCTAGCCTATCATAGCCACATGTCAGGAACAGCCGGGGAATCCCGTTAACGGGGTTACGCAAGATTACCCGTCATCATTAATGATAATGCTGATGTCACCTGATCATATGTTACCATGGCGACTTAATGTCACATGTGCAGCGGCCCAGCAGACGTCACACAAAAATTGTTGCATAACAATGCTCATGTGGACGCGCGTGTGGAAGAGAAAAATGTAAGGCATTTGAAGGCTGTGGTTCGCGCTGGCCCCGATACAAAATGTCGCGCGTGCGACCCCACTTTCTGTTTGACACCAAGCTTCATGTATAGCGTGATGCTTACATTCCTGTTTCCTTGCAGCTCTAAGACAAAACACGACCAGACCCTTTATTCACATTGGTTAAATGTGTCACGAGCAAGAATTCGATACTTTACGATCTTCATTCAGTTAGCGTCTGCCCTAATATTTGACCCAAGTGACATGGATGTAACCATCTCATCGATGTTATATAGATAAATGAGATTGGTTTGAATGGAACAAATTCATTTCTGCATGTAAATAATGCAAAAGAATGCCATTATCAACATTAACAAGAGTAGAACAGCTGGTCAAATTAGTGTGCTATATCACTGAAGCATACTGATAAAGACAACAAGCAGGATACCCCGACTTGTCAAATGTCATTGCTATTGCACTGAACTACGCTACATAATATATGTACCATAGACACCAAGCAGGGCATCCGTTTCGGCCTTGTTATACTGACATCTAAAAAAGCTATCGCTTTACTCCCATTTAGCTGTTAGGCTACGATATGTAATATTTTACATGTAAAAAAACTGAAATAATGTCATACGACGGAATAGAAATAGGAGAACACTTTATTCGAAAGAAAAGCAAAGTTAGTGTGACATCTCCATCCGCCTCTTACGATCATTGCATCCAAGCATTAATATTTACTGTCTTAAAAACTTTTGTTTTTCTGAAGTTTTAAAATTCCGATTGAGATTTGCTTTATACAGATTGTGTAGGAAAAATACATGAAAATCGTGCCTCAATTTTATGATGGGTTCTTGTTTAAAACATCATACGTCAGGCAAAATGTTGAAAAATTGCGATCTACAGATACCCAAGGCTGGTGATTAAGGTGACGTAGCGGGTTCCAAAGCCTACTATAAATATGGAGTAGTAGATATTTTTACGAGTTAGTAAAATATATGAGCACGATATTTTTAGGGATCTATTAATGATAAATGGCAAGCTTATCGTCAGAATATGATGCAATGCACAAATGGCATGTATCAAATCTGTGCCCGCTGTTTCTGGTCTTATCTTAGCTAACAAGCACGGCCAAGACAGCGGCACCTTTATCTGGTTAACACGGGAGATCTTCCCGGTTATATAAAACGTCCTCTTTTTACGAGGCCCAGTGAAACTGTCAAACAGCGACTTCACTACTGTTTAACATGCTGTGATAGCATGCATGTACTCTGATCTTCTGATTTGTCATTTACACGTGTTTTTCATGCTCATGCAGTACTCCTTAAGTCAACCCTTCCAATTTACAAAAAATGACTGATGATACAGGAAAAGAAAATCTTGTCGGACAGTCTGTCACGAGAACAAGACCTCAATTGTCGATAATGAAAACATCGACTGACGAAAAGGTCAAGAAAATAAAGCCTTCGACTGACGGAAAGGAAAAACAAGAAAATGAAACATTCGACTGACGTAATGGTCACTTCAATGAATGAAGCCTTCGACTAACGAACGTTCAAGGAAATGAAGCATTTGACTGAGGAAAAGGTCAAGAAAACGAAGCCTTCGACTGTCGAAATGGTCAAGAAAATAAAGACTTCGACAGACGAAAAGGCCAAAAATATGAAGACTTCGACTGACAAAAAGACGAAGAAAATTAAACTTCCGACTGACCAAAAGGTCAAGAAAATGGATCATTCGACTGACGAATGGACAAGAAAATGAAGACTTCAACTGTCGAAATGATCAACAAAATGGAACATTCGACTGACGAATGGACAAGAAAATGAAGACTTCGACTGTCGAAATGGTAAAGAAAATGAAGCCTTCGACTGTCGAAATGGTCAAATAAATGAAGACTTCGACTGTCGAAATGGTCATATAAATGAAGATTTCGACTGTGAAAAAGGTCTAGAAAATGAAGTCTTAGACTGAGGAAAATGTCAAGGAAATGAAGCTTTCGACTGTCGAAATGGTCACGAAAATGAAGAGTACGACTGAGAAAAAGTTCAAGAAAATGAAGTCGTCGACTGAGGAAACGGACAAAAAAATGAAGACTTCGACTGACGAAAAGATGAAGAAAATGAAACATTCGACTGACGAAAAGGTCAAGAAAATGAAGACTTCGACTGTGGAAACGGTCAAGAAAATGAAGTCTTCGATTGACGAAATGGTCAAGAAAATGTAATCTTCGACTGATGAAAAAGACAAGGAAATGAAGCTTTCGACTGTCGAAATGGTCACGAAAATGAAGACTTCGACTGAGGAAACTGTCAAGAAAATGAAGACTTCAACTGACGAAAAGATAGAGAAAATGAAACATTCGACTGACAAAAAGATAAAGAAAAGGAATGAAGCATTCGACTTACGAAAAGATCTTCGACTAAGTAATAGGTCGAGAAACTGAAGTCTTCGACTGTCGAAATAGCAAAATATAAGACCACCAAGAATCTTATCCAACAATGATATTGTTTCTTAATAAATGTGAAGGGCATTGTTTTATTTCATGGTAGCGGGTTCAAAATTACCTTAATATGGTCTCAAATTGGTGCGAGTGAGAGATCGTCCCCCCGATGTGTGGACATTTTATATATATTTTTTGAAGGTTGACCTCAATGACCCAACCTTGGTAACATTATAATGTAAACATTTTCTGTGAATTAAAATGGTGTTTTTTTTGAGTCCAAATAATTTGTTTTTACACTAAATAAAATCAGATAACCTAGAATGTCCTGTAACATTACAAGTGATCCCCTTTTACTTATAATACGACATGGTGCCATGTTCGTCATGGTAATGTTCTACTGCTGTTTGTCCCATTGAACCCTTCTACCCCTCCCCCCTACCCCCTCTACCCCCAACACCCGTGTATATCTGATGAAAGCTGCGACCACATCAGCATCAGCACTAAATTCCACAGCCTATAATTAAATCAACATTTCTCTCTGCTGTACCATAAAACATGCACTACCAACTAAAAAGTTATAAAGTAAATCTAGCATGATGTGGCAGCCTTGATCTACTGTATGTGTTTTCTATAGATGTGATTGATAAGTAATAGAGTCCAGGTTTGTCTACTAATCAACCAATAAGCATGTGTGATTGTCAGGATGCTGTCTGTTTGTCCTAGGTCTAGACCATACAGCGCCGGTATTCGGGTTAGACATGTGTTAATTCGTCAGGAATCTATTGACGATTGTAGCAATACCACGATACCATATCATATGTGTAGGGCCACTTCCTTCACGTCTTCCTTGAACCTTCCTGATACCCTTTCGTTTTATATATATAATACACAAGGTGTATGATGACACATGGATTTGATAAAGAATGTTGTTGACAGGGGAGGGAAGTGAGGTAGTATAGGAAGGTATACGCAATGGAGGTGGATGTCAGAAGATAGATGGTTATGATAACAAAAAAAACAACATGATTTTACTCAAAACTGATTAAAAAGATAATATTTGAAATCATGTTTTTGATGTTGACTCCAAACAAATAACAGGCAATAAAGCCAGGCAGCACAGAATAGGAAGCGCTCGCTACCTCTTATACAACACCAACATGTTTGTCTAGGTCAAATCCAGTTGACGTCACAATCTCAAATGAGAACCGATTTGTGACACCGGAACTTCTATTCTTGTTAAACGCCAAACAAGTCTGGCTCGATAACGGGAAATTAGTTACTTTCAGGGGAGATAGAGGTATAGACTACTGAATGAAACAAAGGCGATTTTTTAAAAATGTTTAAACGCTGATAATGTGAAAGGAATTGTGGAGCCAAAGCTTGGGGTGGTTTGCCAGGTAAGTGGCAGAGGCAGAGGACAAATTAAAAATACAAAAAATAAATGTATGAGGACATAAGAGAAGATCTCCAGAATAGAGGCAGAGGGCAAACGGAAAACAAGAGGACAGAAGAAAGGGTCTCCAGAATAGAGGCAGAGGGCAAACGGAAAACAAGAGGACATAAGAGAAGATCTCCAGAATAGAGGCAGAGGGCAAACGGAAAACAAGAGGACAGAAGAGAAGATCTCCAGAATAGAGGCAGAGGGCAAACGGAAAACAAGAGGACAGAAGAGAGGGTCTCCAGAATAGAGGCAGAGAGCAAATGGAAAACATGAGGAAAGAAGAGAGGGTCTACAGAATAGAGGCAGAGAGCAAATGGAAAACAAGAGGACAGAAGAAAGGGTCTCCAGAATAGAGGCAGAGGGCAAATGGAAAACAAGAGGACAGAAGAAAGGGTCTCCAGAATAGAGGCAGAGGGCAAATGGAAAACAAGAGGACAGAAGAGAGGGTCTACAGAATAGAGGCAGGGGGCAAATGGAAAACAAGATGACAGAAGAGAGGGTCTACAGAATAGAGGCAGAGGGCAAATGGAAAACATGAGGAAAGAAGAGAGGGTCTCCAGAATAGAGGCAGAGAGAAAATGGAAAACGAGATGACAGAAGAGAGGGTCTACAGAATAGAGGCAGAGGGCAAATGGAAAACAAGATGACAGAAGAGAGGGTCTACAGAATAGAAGCAGAGGGCAAATGCAAAACAAAAGGACAGAAGAAAGGGTCTGCAGAATAGAGGCAGAGGGCAAATGGAAAACAAGATGACAGAAGAGAGGGTCTACAGAATAGAGGCAGAGGGCAAATGGAAAACATGAGGACAGAAGAGAGGGTCTACAGAATAGAGGCAGAGGGCAAACGGAAAACAAGAGGACAGAAGAAAGGGTCTCCAGAATAGAGGCAGAGGGCAAATGGAAAACAAGAGGACAGAAGAGAGGGTCTACAGAATAGAGGCAGAGGGCAAACGGAAAACAAGAGGACAGAAGAAAGGGTCTCCAGAATAGAGGCAGAGGGCAAACGGAAAACAAGAGGACAGAAGAAAGGGTCTCCAGAATAGAGGCAGAGGGCAAACGGAAAACAAGAGGACATAAGAGAAGATCTCCAGAATAGAGGCAGAGGGCAAACGGAAAACAAGAGGACAGAAGAGAGGGTCTCCAGAATAGAGGCAGAGGGCAAATGGAAAACATGAGGACAGAAGAGAGGGTCTACAGAATAGAGGCAGAGGGCAAATGGAAAACAAGAGGACAGAAGAAAGGGTCTCCAGAATAGAGGCAGAGGGCAAACGGAAAACAAGAGGACAGAAGAAAGGGTCTCCAGAATAGAGGCAGAGGGCAAATGGAAAACAAGAGGACAGAAGAGAGGGTCTACAGAATAGAGGCAGGGGGCAAATGGAAAACAAGATGACAGAAGAGAGGGTCTACAGAATAGAGGCAGAGGGCAAATGGAAAACATGAGGAAAGAAGAGAGGGTCTCCAGAATAGAGGCAGAGAGAAAATGGAAAACGAGATGACAGAAGAGAGGGTCTACAGAATAGAGGCAGAGGGCAAATGGAAAACAAGATGACAGAAGAGAGGGTCTACAGAATAGAAGCAGAGGGCAAATGCAAAACAAAAGGACAGAAGAAAGGGTCTGCAGAATAGAGGCAGAGGGCAAATGGAAAACAAGATGACAGAAGAGAGGGTCTACAGAATAGAGGCAGAGGGCAAATGGAAAACATGAGGAAAGAAGAGAGGGTCTACAGAATAGAGGCAGAGGGCAAACGGAAAACAAGAGGACAGAAGAAAGGGTCTCCAGAATAGAGGCAGAGGGCAAATGGAAAACATGAGGAAAGAAGAGAGGGTCTACAGAATAGAGGCAGAGGGCCAACGGAAAACAAGAGGACAGAAGAAAGGGTCTCCAGAATAGAGGCAGAGGGCAAATGGAAAACATGAGGACAGAAGAGAGGGTCTACAGAATAGAGGCAGAGGGCAAACGGAAAACAAGAGGACAGAAGAAAGGGTCTCCAGAATAGAGGCAGAGGGCAAATGGAAAACATGAGGAAAGAAGAGAGGGTCTACAGAATAGAGGCAGAGGGCCAACGGAAAACAAGAGGACAGAAGAAAGGGTCTCCAGAATAGAGGCAGAGGGCAAACGGAAAACAAGAGGACAGAAGAAAGGGTCTCCAGAATAGAGGCAGAGGGCAAACGGAAAACAAGAGGAAAGAAGAAAGGGTCTCCAGAATAGAGGCAGAGGGCAAATGGAAAACAAGAGGACAGAAGAAAGGGTCTCCAGAATAGAGGCAGAGGGCAAACGGAAAACAAGAGGACAGAAGAAAGGGTCTCCAGAATAGAGGCAGAGGGCAAACGGAAAACAAGAGGACAGAAGAAAGGGTCTCCAGAATAGAGGCAGAGGGCAAATGGAAAACAAGAGGACAGAAGAAAGGGTCTCCAGAATAGAGGCAGAGGGCAAATGGAAAACAAGAGGACAGAAGAAAGGGTCTCCAGAATAGAGGCAGAGGGCAAACGGAAAACAAGAGGACAGAAGAAAGGGTCTCCAGAATAGAGGCAGAGGGCAAATGGAAAACAAGAGGACAGAAGAGAGGGTCTACAGAATAGAGGCAGAGAGCAAATGGAAAACATGAGGACAGAAGAGAGGGTCTACAGAATAGAGGCAGAGGGCAAATGGAAAACATGAGGACAGAAAAAAGGGTCTCTAGAATAGAGGTAGAGGGGATCTCCAAAATAGAGAATATATCGGGAATGTGTAGGGAAGAGAAGGGAGGGTGTGTAGGGGAGTACAAACGGGAAATATAGGGGAGACAAGGACAGTGATGAAAGGAGAAAATGTAAGGGAAGAAGAGAATGAGTAGCGGGTAAAGGGCAATGGAGCTATGACACTGAAAGAAAAGAGGAGACGGGATGGAGTAGAATATGTAAGGTAAGATACCAACCTGGAGTACAAACGGACGGTTTGTCGCCTACACAGATTCGGTATTTCTGTGTTGGCGGTAGTTGTTGTGTGGCAACTTCCGGTCTAATTAATGCTTTTGTAATAATTACGGGAATATTGTCTTTGTGATAAGGCATTTTTCAGTCCTGTTATATTGACTTCAGAAGTCATGTATATCATTCAGGTACGATATATAATGAAGTGGACGCACGGAATTACTTACAAGTTCAAATGAGTATCAGCGGGGCAAGTAATGAACTAGTGACTAAAAGGTGTCTTATTCTGACGGAAGTAGTTAGACAAAGACTCCTCCTATTTCAAAGGGAAGGATAGCACATCAAACCCCATTCTGTGTATAGCATGAAAAGTACATTTGGGTGCAGTGATACAGGTATGTTAACGTCATGTTACGTCAATACTAACACAGACGTGTTGTGAGAAATTCAGTAAGGAACAGACAAATGCAGAAACAAAACACAATGTTAGACAAACTGACACAGACGTTTGATGAACATGCCAATAACTGTTTTCAGTCTGTTTTCCCGTTTAAACTTCCGCTTACTGAAACCAGGAATCACTGGTAGGTGTTGATAGATCGTCACATAAAAACGCACCACAACATTCCTTATTATAAAATCACTCAGCGTGCTTTCTCGCATACAAACTGCATGTATAATTCATCTTACTTTATCACATTTCTACAGCATACCCAATTGCGTGTGCAATTTACTTCCTTCATAGAAATCTCTTAAGAACGCCAAATGTATGTACACATGTCCATTTTTTTTCCTCCAGTGCATTTTATGCATATTCCAATTTATTCTTTTGCATGGCGTTTTAGATGGAATACCGAATTCATATTGTAATTTATTATTCTTTATTACACGTGCTCGTTTGTCTAGAAGACCGGTAAAAACAAAGAGAAGACACAAAAGAGCCTTAATCAAAATTGTATAGCTAGTCCACAAGAAAGGATGTGATAAAATGCATGGAGAGAAAGTACAACGCTGGAGAATTAAGATTTTTACTTACTACTATATTATATATACATACAAGAAATCATTGAATGTTAATCCCTGTCTTCTCATTTATTGGTGTGATCAAAGTCTAAGTTATTTCATATCGATGCAATTGAATTCAATTTTGTAAATGTACAGTTTTGTAAATGTACAGTTGTACAGTTTTGTAAATGTACAGTTGTACAGTTTTGTAAATGTACAGTTGTACAGTTTTGTAAATTTACAGCTGTACAGTTTTGTAAATGTACAGTTGTACAGTTTTGTAAATGTACAGTTGTACAGTTTTGTAAATGTACAGTTGTGCAGTTTTGTAAATGTCAGCTGTACAGTTTTGTAAATGTACAGTTGTACAGTTTTGTAAATGTACAGTTGTACAGTTTTGTAAATGTACAGTTGTACAGTTTTGTAAATGTCAGCTGTACAGTTTTGTAAATGTACAGTTGTGCAGTTTGTTTGTAAATGTCAGCTGTACAGTTTTGTAAATGTACAGTTGTACAGTTTTGTAAATGTACAGCTGTACAGTTTTGTAAATGTACAGTTGTACAGTTTTGTAAATGTACAGTTGTACAGTTTTGTAAATGTCAGCTGTACAGTTTTGTAAATGTACAGTTGTACAGTTTTGTAAATGTACAGCTGTACAGTTTTGTAAATGTACAGTTGTACAGTTTTGTAAATGTACAGTTGTACAGTTTTGTAAATGTACAGTTGTACAGTTTTGTAAATGTACAGTTGTGCAGTTTGTTTGTAAATGTCAGCTGTACAGTTTTGTAAATGTACAGTTGTACAGTTTTGTAAATGTACAGTTGTACAGTTTTGTAAATGTACAGCTGTACAGTTTTGTAAATGTACAGTTGTACAGTTTTGTAAATGTACAGTTGTACAGTTTTGTAAATGTACAGTTGTACAGTTTTGTTTTAAATGTACAGTTGTACATATTGTAAATGTTTTGTAAATGTACAGTTGTACAATTTTCTAAATGTACAGTTGTACATTAGAAAATTAAATATTGCCAGCTGTCATCCCTCTTTGTCTTTTTTACTCTTCCCAGCTTTCCCCCTCTCCATCTATCATTTCTGCTTTCTTCCCTATTCTCTAACATGCATGCAAGGAATCAGAATCAAGGGATTTAGAAATGATCATTTACGTTTACCTCTCACTACAGGAAGAGGAAAGCAATATGTTAGGCGAGGCGCCCTCGTCAGCCAATTTTTATGTACAAGCTAATATATGCACGTGCTTCTTGAAACACTATTCAAGCAGTTATGAAAACGCAATTAAAACTAATAATAACTATTTTGAATGATGGATTATAGTTCCAAAACCGTCCTTAATTCTATATTTGGTTTTGCTAAACTCTATCTAAAACTTTACAGCTTACAATGCCTCAATCTAAAAATAGGCCTTGGAATATAACTGCCAAATTATGATATTTCACATTTTTTCACTGTTTGTACCTTGTAATATAAAACAATGTGCCTTTTAAATTTAAATACGAAAGTGGATATGTCGAATGGATTCCCTCCTGTGTGAGGGCAATTTAATGTATCATTTTCCCTCTGATTAGAACCATTTTTTAAATAAAAAAAAGATTGTATTATCCAATCAGAGGTGATGTTACAAATAGCGACGTTATGAGATGATATCAAGCCAAAGTTAAAAGTAAGCGGGACCTTATGCTACCTAGGCCTACCTAACAAATATATGGTAGGGCGTTTCAGTAAGTGTGGTATTAAAATCATTTAAAACTACCAAAATAATTTCTGTTCAGTTGAGGTCTTATTCTCTTCTTATTCAGGCAGCTGTAATGTTTAAACTTGCTTTTTGCATTTTATTGGGGTTTCTGTGTATTTGTGCTCAATTTTCATTCACCGCATTCATATTTTTATTGCTTTTATTGTATATCTTATATTTATCTTGACCACGTGTGAGACGAGCAATTAATCGCAACATGTAAGCAAATCTGAATAAAGCCTGTTATTATTATTAATGATCTGATGTTTATATTTCCTCAGTGTCATATAAGTATTGAGCTTTGCGTGAATACCAGATTTAATAACTCTTCAGTAAGTAAACGATTCATCTCTATCTCAGAATGATAACAATCATAAATCCACGATAAACAATAATAACTACTTCATACTTCAACGTACTTTTTACACATTTCGTATTTACTTAAAACCCATAACGTATGCAACGAACGAAAAGTAGAAATAAAATAGAAAAGTAGAAATAAAACAGAAAAGTTTGGCTTTATTTGTTTAACGTCATTCTAACAGGCAAGGTCATGTAAGGACGTGCCAGGTTTGTTGCTGGAGGAAAGCCGGAGTACCAGGAGAAAAACCACCGACCAGCGGCCGGTACCTGTTAACTGCCCCACATGGGATTCGAACTCGCAACCTAGAGGTGGAAGGCTTGTGGTAATATGAACATAAAACAATTCATCATACAAGAACGAATAATGTGCATGAATTAATTATCTTCGGTGAATGTTTTGCATTATATACCAGCGATTTTATGATCATTATCTTCTATGTTTGTTATAAACGCAATACGTAATGTTATCTTTGATGCAAACAATGTTGGTAAAGTACAGAACGCTCACTATCCAGAACCACATGGTTCTATCTTACCTGTACTGTCCAGTTGTCTTCGTATAAATTCTTTACATCTGACTGTATTGTGTTTTTGTAATTGAATTATGGTTTCTATGGTGGCTTATTAAAGGCCCTAAATTGGTAACGTAGGTTTCGTTATTGCGTAAACAAAGATGAATTTCAAGTTATCTGTGATGTCTTTGTTTATTTTAAAATTTGTTGCTAATTTTCGTGTAATGGTGAGACTGTAATGATATGTTAATTGGAAGTGGTTATGATGGTAATACTTAATTATTTAATTTTTTTTAATTGAATTTAATTGAAGTTAATGGACGTAGGCTAGAAGCCTCTATGTCCATATCATAAAACATCAAAATATACATTACAATTACATTTATGACAATGGTACAGGTATTTGTTAGCTCATATATATACATATATCAATAATTATTATAAATGTTGTCCTTTAAGTGGTTATCTAAGAGGATTTCGAAGTCTTTTGTGGTTTCAGCGTTCACGGCTATTTCTGGTAAATTGTTCCAACTATCCACTACTCCTCAGTTCAGTACAGCAACGTTGTTTATACAACTTCAATTTATGCCCACGAGTTCTTTCGTTTTTATCAAACACAAACAGCTCGGAAGTGACTTTTTCATCAAACTTTTTCTTTACTATTTTGAAAACGTTTATTAGATCACCTCGAAACCTCCGATGTTTAATTGTTGGTAATTTCAGTTTAGCTAAGCGCTCTTCGTATGTGAGATCCTTAAGTCCGGGTAGAAGTTTTGTAGCTCTTCTTTGTACATTCTCCAGCGTCTGAATATCCATAAGTTTGTATGGGCTCCATGCACTGGCCGCATACTCGAGATGCGGTCTCACGAGCGCCTTGAATAATTGCTTGAACATCGGTTCATCCAAAAAGGTGAATGCTCTTTTTATGATTCCGAGTACAGAATTAGCTTTGCTTATTGAATTTTGGATGTGAGTTCGGAAGTCCAAATTAGTGTCCACAGTGACTCCTAAATCTTTCTCGTTGGTGATTTTCTCCAGAACCACGTCCCCAGTTTGGTTTGCGAGTCGATATGTTCTATTGTTAGGTGATCCCTTGACCTGAAGTACCATACATTTGTTCGGATGAAACTTTAGTAGCCAATCATCTGACCATTTTTGGAGATTATTTAAATCTTTTTGCAAGTTTTCCTGATCCTCGTCCGTGTTCATCTTCCGGTATAATTTTGTATCGTCAGCGAATAGAGGACACGATGATTATTCAATTATTATTTGTTTGTTCTTGTGACAACGTAAACACTTTCTGTAACAAGTTTTAGGAATGCACAAGCCGGGTAAACAAGTTTTGTCTCGACATAGATCAAAGAAGTTATAAGATTTTCAAATAATAATTTGCAATATCTGTAGCAAGTTGCCAATTACAAATTTTGCCTAAAAATTACATTTATATTCTTAGCAAATTCTTTTATGTGGGGATAAGAAATGATCCATTTGTTGGGCATTTTGAAAATTGGCATTTTTTCGTATTTGAGAAGGGACAAAGTCTTACTAATTTTTATTACTTAAATTGTTTGTACTTAAATCATCGCTTCGCCAGTAGTTTTAGCTATATCAAGTTATACTGTAAATCTTAACCAGGGGTAATTAAAATACATGTATTAAGCATTAATATGTGAAACACTTTTGTCACCTTAATTTTTATGTTAAATGGTAATTTGGGCACTTTTATTTTTTACTCCAAAATATTGAAAAATAACAAATATTTAAATTTGGGCAAAAAGTAAGCATACGGATCCCCATTTTTCTGCCTGATTTAGAAAGAGCAACTTTTCCTTATTGATATGCAAAATATTTACAAAATTTTATACCAAACCATTAAAGGGTTAAATTTGGCAAAATTGGCAGAATTTTGTGCATTTTGGAGCTCAAAATTATGGGGAAGGGTAGCAAATGCTGTTATTCTGAGAAGAAATATGACTTTTAATCATCAAAACTGCTATGTTGTTAAAGAAGACCGCTGGAAAATAAATTCTGCAAACATCCATTTATATTAGAAAATTATGGCTTTAATATATCGTCCATGTGGTCAAAACGGCAAAATTCTCAAAAAATCCAATATTTTGTCAACTAGGTATCTTTGAGTGACAAGAGCGCAAAAACGAGTACATAAACATATGTTTTTCTTCCATTTTCTTTTATGGTATAAACTCCCATTTTCAAAAATCTATATGAGAAAAAAACCAGTTCTATACAAGAAAATGTTGACTTCTCCTCAGAGGTGTACATCCTTAAAATAATTTAATTACATTGATATATGTGTAAAATATTAGCAACAAAACAAAACAAGCTACTTAATAAACACATAGTTCTACATAGTACGCGCGTACTGCTGCGAAGTAAAGAATTATATGACAAATTAATTCTACTGCATTGTTAAAACTTTCCTAAAAGGCTCATCAGAATACCTGAAGATATATCAGGAAAAAGTAGCTCAAGGTCAGCCTTGGAATGTAAATTCAAGTTAGGAAAAAGTAGCTCAACGTCAGCCTTGGAATGTAAATTCAAGTTAGGAAAAAGTAGCTCAACGTCAGCCTTGGAATGTAAATTCAAGTTAGGAAAAAGTAGCTCAAGGTCAGCCTTAGAAAGTAAATTCAAGTTTTCGAAAAAGTAGCTCAAGGTCAACTTTGGAATCTAAATTTAAGTTAGGAAAAAGTAGCTCAAGGTCAGCCTTGGAATGTAAATTCAAGTTAGGAAAAAGTAGCTCAAGGTCAGCCTTGGAATGTAAATTCAAGTTAGGAAAAAGAAGCTCAACGTCAGCCTTGGAATGTAAATTCAAGTTAGGAAAAAGTAGCTCAAGGTCAGCCTTAGAATGAAAATTCAAGTTTTCGAAAAAGTAGCTCAAGGTCAGCTTTGGAATGTAAATTTAAGTTAGGAAAAAGTAGCTCAAGGTCAGCCTTGGAATGTAAATTCAAGTTAGGAAAAAGTAGCTCAAGGTCAGCCTTGGAATGTAAATTCAAGTTAGGAAAAAGTAGCTCAACGTCAGCCTTGGATTGTAAATTCAAGTTAGGAAAAAGTAGCTCAAGGTCAGCCTTGGAATGTAAATTCAAGTTAGGCAAAAGTAGCTCAAGGTCAGCCTTGGAATATAAATTCAAGTTAGGAAAAAGTAGCTCAAGGTCAGCCTTGTAATGTAAATTCAAGTTAGGAAAAAGTAGCTCAAGGTCAGCCTTGGAATGTAAATTCAAGTTAGGAAAAAGTAGCTCAAGGTCAGCCTTGGAATGTAAATTCAAGTTAGGAAAAAGTAGCTCAAGGTCAGCCTTGGAATGTAAATTCAAGTTAGGAAAAAGTAGCTCAGGGTCAGCCTTGAAATGTAAATTCAAGTTAGGAAAAAGTAGCTCAAGGTCAGCCTTGGAATGTAAATTCAAGTTAGGAAAAAGTAGCTCAAGGTCAGCCTTGGAATGTAAATTCAAGTTAGGAAAAAGTAGCTCAACGTCAGCCTTGGAATGTAAATTCAAGTTAGGAAAAAGTAGCTCAACGTCAGCCTTGGAATGTAAATTCAAGTTAGGAAAAAGTAGCTCAACGTCAGCCTTGGAATGTAAATTCAAGTTAGGAAAAAGTAGCTCAACGTCAGCCTTGGAATGTAAATTCAAGTTAGGAAAAAGTAGCTCAAGGTCAGCCTTAGAATGTAAATTCAAGTTTTGGAAAAAGTAGCTCAAGGTCAGCCTTGGAATGTAAATTTAAGTTAGGAAAAAGTAGCTCAACGTCAGCCTTGGAATGTAAATTCAAGTTAGGAAAAAGTAGCTCAAGGTCAGCCTTGGAATGTAAATTCAAGTTAGGAACAAGTAGCTCAACGTCAGCCTTCGAATGTAAATTCAAGTTAGGAAAAAGTAGCTCAAGGTCAGCCTTGGAATGTAAATTCAAGTTAGGAAAAAGTAGCTCAAGGTCAGCCTTGGAATGTAAATTCAAGTTAGGAAAAAGTAGCTCAACGTCAGCCTTGGAATGTAAATTCAAGTTAGGAAAAAGTAGCTCAAGGTCAGCCTTGGAATGTAAATTCAAGTTAGGAAAAAGTAGCTCAAGGTCAGCCTTGGAATGTAAATTCAAGTTAGGAAAAAGTAGCTCAAGGTCAGCCTTGGAATGTAAATTCAAGTTAGGAAAATGTAGCTCAAGGTCAGCCTTGGAATATGTAAATTCAAGTTAGGAAAAAGTAGCTCAAGGTCAGCCTTGGAATGTAAATTCAAGTTAGGAAAAAGTAGCTCAAGGTCAGCCTTGGAATGTAAATTCAAGTTAGGAAAAAGTAGCTCAAGGTCAGCCTTGGAATGTAAATTCAAGTTAGGAAAAAGTAGCTCAAGGTCAGCCTTGGAATGTAAATTCAAGTTAGGAAAAAGTAGCTCAAGGTCAGCCTTGGAATGTAAATTCAAGTTAGGAAAAAGTAGCTCAAGGTCAGCCTTGGAATGTTAATTCAAGTTAGGAAAAAGTAGCTCAACGTCAGCCTTGGAATGTAAATTCAAGTTAGGAAAAAGTAGCTCAAGGTCAGCCTTGGAATGTAAATTCAAGTTAGGAAAAAGTAGCTCAAGGTCAGCCTTGGAATGTAAATTCAAGTTAGGAAAAAGTAGCTCAAGGTCAGCCTTGGAATGTAAATTCAAGTTAGGAAAAAGTAGCTCAAGGTCAGCCTTGGAATGTAAATTCAAGTTAGGAAAAAGTAGCTCAAGGTCAGCCTTGGAATGTAAATTCAAGTTAGGAAAAAGTAGCTCAAGGTCAGCCTTGGAATGTAAATTCAAGTTAGGAACAAGTAGCTCAACGTCAGCCTTGGAATGTAAATTCAAGTTAGGAAAAAGTAGCTCAAGGTCAGCCTTGGAATGTAAATTCAAGTTAGGAAAAAGTAGCTCAAGGTCAGCCTTGGAATGTAAATTCAAGTTAGGAAAAAGTAGCTCAACGTCAGCCTTGGAATGTAAATTCAAGTTAGGAAAAAGTAGCTCAACGTCAGCCTTGGAATGTAAATTCAAGTTAGGAAAAAGTAGCTCAACGTCAGCCTTGGAATGTAAATTCAAGTTAGGAAAAAGTAGCTCAACGTCAGCCTTGGAATGTAAATTCAAGTTAGGAAAAAGTAGCTCAAGGTCAGCCTTGGAATGTAAATTCAAGTTAGGAAAAAGTAGCTCAAGGTCAGCCTTGGAATGAAATTCAAGTTAGGAAAAAGTAGCTCAAGGTCAGCCTTGGAATGTAAATTCAAGTTAGGAAAAAGTAGCTCAAGGTCAGCCTTGGAATGTAAATTCAAGTTAGGAAAAAGTAGCTCAAGGTCAGCCTTGGAATGTAAATTCAAGTTAGGAAAAAGTAGCTCAAGGTCAGCCTTGGAATTTAAATTCAAGTTAGGAAAAAGTAGCTCAAGGTCAGCCTTGGAATGTAAATTCAAATTAGGAAAAAGTAGCTCAAGGTCAGCCTTGGAATGTAAATTCAAGTTAGGAAAAAGTAGCTCAAGGTCAGCCTTGGAATGTAAATTCAAGTTAGGAAAAAGTAGCTCAAGGTCAGCCTTGGAATGTAAATTCAAGTTAGGAAAAAGTAGCTCAAGGCCAGCCTTGGAATGTAAATTCAAGTTAGGAAAAAGTAGCTCAAGGTCAGCCTTGGAATGTAAATTCAAGTTAGGAAAAAGTAGCTCAAGGTCAGCCTTGGAATGTAAATTCAAGTTAGGAAAAAGTAGCTCAAGGTCAGCCTTGGAATGTAAATTCAAGTTAGGAAAAAGTAGCTCAAGGTCAGTCTTTGAATGTAAATTCAATTATTAAACTTTATTTCGATGTTACACAGAATCGATATGTCGGCTAAGATATACGGACGATATTCGGTAAGAAAATACTCAGTAGTCCTTGATGAGAAATTAAGAACAGTACTGGATTAGATTAAAATACTTTAGTCCTAGATAGCTACAGAAAGTGCTGAACATTAAGAAATACTGCAGTGTGTTCTACGGTATAAATATGGCGACAAATATACCTTTCTTACTATCTTGTTTGTGATTAAGACGACAGTATTTAGAAATAACATGTTATCTGATTTTGAAAACTAAAATATGGTGTAAATTGAAGTTATTTTAGTTACATCTGAATCGACTCATCATGTTGTTGTTGGAAAACAGGAAACATGTTCCGAGACCAACGAGCAGAAAAAAAATCTTGGTATGCGTGAAACCATTCTATCGTATAGGCGCAAACATCCGTATAACATCCTCGGAGGTCATTTCTGCAGGGAATTCTATTTTTTCTTGATTAATGCTATATCAACAATATTAGCAATACAATATACTTGTAATGCAGTTTCTTACGAATTATCAACCGATGATGACCACAAAACGGTACAAAAATCTTTCATCTATAGCCTGGCAATATTTTGACTATACAACCTTGATTAGAACCGCCTAGAACGGCTTTATTAATTTGAATATTATGCACTTGATCAAATTCTAAAGATTTATTTTCGCATTAAAGCATGATTTTCTCGTCTACTCAATTACACTTTTGGTACAGTCGGGTTTTGGAAAAATAAAAATGACTGTTCAAGGTCAGTGTTGGGGACTTTATAAATCGAGGTTTTCTTTTGATCATAATACGATATTTCCCTAGCTCTCATATATCATTACACTTAGTAGTTTTCCAGCAGACCAATTTCATAGACTATCTACATAAACATGGCTTTTTTTGTTCAGAAAATACCTTTAAAAAGAAAGGAAACAAGTTGTACCAGCAAATGTGTTTTTAGTATCTAAATTGAGATAGAAATGGAATCTTAATGAATAAAAGGAAGCATGTTGTATGATTTCATCCCACACTAGCAAGTTTGTTATTGAGCGTCAAATCTTTAAACTAAAAGTCCTCCCCATTACCAACTGTGAACCAAGGTTTGTCCAGAAGGTCCCCGATTCCTCGTCACTGGTGCGTCTTGGCAAGACATTCCATAGCGACAAACGGGCAACCGACAACGGCAAAATCGTGACAAAAATGATATTTGAGGAAACAGTCAATAGAATGTTAATATTTTTTATCATAAGATGGAAACTAGTGTTACCATAGTTTTGGTGGAGAAATCGGCGGTTCTCAAGCCTATATCCAACTAAGTCGTGTTTATATCTGTGCTATATGTAGGCCTTACATTGTTGCATAAACGGTGATATATGCTCATGTCATTCCAGTTTTACGTCTCGATTGAGGTATTGAAATACATGTATAAATAGTCTATTTTTAAATTAATGCATAATAATGGTGATATATAGGGTTGTGTCCTTCTTTATAGTAAATAGAACAAGGCGTCCCTGGAGAGCTTCAGTTACATGTCAGTATTACATGTCAAATCAGCATTTACACAAGGGAATTTTCTCTTGTATTTCATCCAGCATTGTATTTGCCATTAACAAAGGAAACAACGATTCACTGAAGCATGGAAACAACAAAGATATAAATAATGATGAAACGTGTCCAATTACGGAATTTTAATATGAGCTTGAGCAGGACAGACATGACTGCAGACTGACGTAACTTATGAATGTTTAATATAACATTCCGGATGATGGATACCGATTCATCACTGACGGAAGGCCGTGCTCTACAGTTACACAATTAAATTACCGTGTTAGGAATCTGCCACGGAGTATTCAAATGGCAAATGTTTTCTCTATAAAAATTTGTCAAAGGTCTAATTAGCATATATATGCAGATACCACCACAGGGAAATTAACAGCTACGATACCGGAAATGTCTGTATTCACAATGTATGAAGTGTGTCGTATCTATAAAAATGTTGAATATTTAAATACGTAATTTTTATTTCAACGTCTGTGAATTTGAAAAGCACAAAAAGAGCAAAACGATGACAGCAATTTTCAAAATGAGAAATAAAGCTAGAATTTAAAAGAAACATAAAACCACATGTACATCAGAAATGAAGATACACACTAACGTTACGACTTCAGGAAACCGGAAGTACAAGTTAAGGATAGTAAATAAATAACCAGAAGTACGAAAACGTGAGGCTAGTACAGAAATTAAAATATAAAAACGTGAGGCTAGTACAGATATTAAAATATAAAAAAGTGAGGCTAGTACAGATATTAAAATATAAAAAAGTACAGATATTAAAATATAAAAAAGTGAGGCTAGAACAGAAATTAAAATATAAAAAAGTGAGGCTAGGACAGAAATTAAAATATAAAAATGTGAGGCTAGTACAGAAATCAAAGTATAAAAACGTGAGGCTAGAACAGAAATTAAAAATATAAAAAATGAGGCTAGACAGAAATTAAAATATAAAAAATGAGGTAGTACAGAAATTAAAAAAATGAGTAGACAGAAATAAAATATAAAAAGTGAGGCTAGTACAGAAATTAAAATATAAAAAGTGAGGCTAGACAGAATAAAATAAAAAAAGTGAGGCTAGTACAGAAATTAAAATATAAAAACGTGAGGCTAGTACAGAAATTAAAATATAAAAACGTGAGGCTAGTACAGAAATTATAATATAAAAAACGTGAGGCTAGTACAGAAATTAAAATATAAAAACGTGAGGCTAGTACAGAAATTATAATATAAAAAACGTGAGGCTAGTACAGAAATAATAATATAAAAATGAGGCTAGTACAGAAATTAAAATATAAAAACGTGAGGCTAGTACAGAAATTATAATATAAAAACGTGAGGCTAGTACAGAAATTAAAATATAATGACAGACAAATTTGTAAAATTAAAATAAAAAAATGAGGTTAGTACAGAAATTAAAATATAAAAAAGTGAGGCTAGTACAGAAATTAAAATATAAAAAGTGAGGCTAGTACAGAAATTATAAAATAACAGAAATTAAAATATAAAAAGTGAGGCTAGTACAGAAATTAAAATATAAAAACGTGAGGCTAGTACAGAAATTAAAATATAAAAACGTGAGGCTAGAACAGAAATTAAAATACGAAAACGTGAGGCTAGTACAGAAATTATAATATAAAAACGTGAGGCTAGAGCAGAAATTAAAATATAAAAACGTGACGGTAGCAAATAAATGGAAATACAAAAATGTCAGGGCAGTAAATAGCTGATGGAACCAAAACACCAAAAATAGTAAAGAAACAGAAACACAGAGGTTTGGTTTGCTTGGTTTAATGTTATGAACAGCCATGATACAGAAGACAAAAAGCGCAAGGACTGCATTGGATAGGAAACGCAACAATCTAAAAGCCCTAAAACCTGGAAACATACCTGGATAAAAGGACTTGAAGCATAATGTACAGCAGCGAGTATGAAAAACAACACCGTGTTGACAAAGCAGACCACAGAGAATAATAGTCCGGGTAGCAGAGATCAAGAACCTTGCAATGCATGGGCAGTGGTAAACAAAGACAGTAAGACAAAGTCGTCATGGTTACAGAAATAGACAAATGTTGATAGGTTATACACTGTCTCCAACTCGGTGTTTACTAGTATGAAGATTTGTAATACTATATACGGTTTTATTATTTGGCGCAAAAAAAAAAAAAAAAAAAAAAAAAAAAAAAAAAAAAAAAAAAAAAAAACAAAACACAAAAACAACAAAACAAAACAAGAACAAATTAGCGCAATGATAAATCACAATAATAACTTTATGAACTTTAAAATGCAGAAAACAATTAGCTGTCAAATTTAGTGCAATAATGATGGTGCGAAAGCGATAAAATAAGATACCGCTAAAATATGTGCAGTAACAGTATCACAAATGTGATGAAATGTAAAAATCAATTATTATATTTGTTCGATTATCACCAATTTAGTTAATTAATTCAACTAGAAAATTAAACACTAATAAATCAAACACATTGCCTAATGTATCCAAAAACTATGTACATGGATTGTAACATTTACATTTGAGACAGCCTTCACTTCGCTTTTTTAATTGCAGCAATTAATTGAGTCATAAATATGAAATAATAAAAATGTCTCATTTGAAATTTGATTTCACCACACATGTATGCCGTACAATGCATACTGTCGTTTGAGCGACATAACATCCACTCCTATATCAAAAGCCGTGTTATTAAGTCATCAATATGCAATGAAGAGTAATAAACTGCATTTATGACGAGATCATCATTTGGAATAAGACAGTGTATGTTATTGTGTTGAAGTTGACATTTGCACCACGTGCTAGCATCTTTATGAAGACGTTGCGTGTTTGTGGAGCCAGTGAAGACAGCTGATTTTCTGTGATGGCTGGAGTATTTAAAACCTGCTAGCACATCCTGTCAATAAAGCACACCATCTTGTGTTGGGGAAAATAAGAACAACTTTAGCCATCTTCCCAAAAGCAAGGGACAAAGATTATGAATGCTGACAATTTTTACACAGTTTTTAGAATCTTTATCAATATTTCTTGTAGCTTATGATTGAACTAAATTTCGAAAAAAAATAAGACAATTTTGCACTTTTGTTTTCTATGATAAGGTTTTAAGATACATTGCATCAACGTCATATTTGAATGCAATGTTCGCAATAAGGTGTGTACACTTGCTTACTGATATAACGTTTTCACTCGCACACCTATCTTGAATTATCTGACTACTTAAATGCCACAGCTAAGTATTACTTGGAAGGTTTGAAGGGAAATCAAGGATGGCATCATTTCCTCGTCAGAAACTTACACGACTGATATCATTAACGAGGGAATCCTGACGGATAGGAGGAAGCCGAAACCGGAACTAAATTCCACATAAAAAACGGCGTTCGTTTTAAAATCCTTATTTTAGTGTATATTTCATCTTTGGAATAGCAGCGTGTGAGCGTGTTTCCGTGAGCTTCCAGGTAGATGGTTACAGTCTCATTATAACATATAGTATCTTCCTATGTCTATACATTGTGAAGGAATAATTACCTGGTATGACGCCTGTTCCCGCCGCGGACTGATCAAAGGCCTAAGGAAGCAGACGACATCCCGGTACCGCGCCAAATTGGAGGCACGCGTACAGTGGGCAGTAAACGAGAGACGGATAAGAATATGAATATGATATCATATGAAATAAATGACTTAATGCAGTGTTATCTATCGTGTCTAGGAGAAATAGCGGAAGTAGGGAAGGATTAAATACCATCATATACAAGGAACTATCAAATGAAGGCATGGCCATAAACACTGCAGCCTGGTTTATAGAAAGAAATGTTTGGGTTCCAAGTATTTAGATGTTTTTCATCATCATTACGTTCCTCTGGCGTGGACGGGTCTGATGCATTAAGTACTCGCTAACGTGTTAATGTCGGGCTCTCCTGTTTTATTTACATACACATGTTTAATCGATAGAAGCTAAATGTGTGGCGCTGGTTCTGCCAGCTGTTGAATAAGTATTGCTCTCGTATCCTAGGCCATTCTCTGTCAACACAACCCTGTTACTGTATACCTGCCGAATCCCACAACACTGGTACCCTTCCAACCAATCTCTTCAAACAATGACTGAACTCCTACTCGTCTAACCAATCCATGGTAACCACGAGCACGACACCGACCTTTCGTTTGTAGTAGAAGGTCATCACTTAAATATTTGACGTACTATGTAAACTAATATTGTTATATATGTGATATCTTAATCCATTGATCTAGATTCTATCAAATATCCATTGAAATATCCTTTTTCCATTTGCAGCAAAACATGTTAGTATAAAGTTCTGAAAATTGGGCTTCTTAAATTAACATGGCATTTGAAAGGAGGGGTATCAGTTTGGGCCATTTTACGGCCACTCAATGATAAGCAAAATATTTCGCACGTTGTATGTTATTCAGAACATTCGTTTTTTTCTGGGCTCATGGTAATTTCAGAGGTCAAAGGGTAACAAATTATGTTTTAGTTTAAGTCAGTTTTCATTACGTAAGTCCTAATTGAATATTAGAGCAGAAATGATATTATTACAAGTCATTGGTATGTGAATTTCAGGTAAGATGAAAAGTGTCGATAACAATGACGCACATGAAGCTAAGCATTTGTTGTATTTTAACATTATAAACTATAATGACTTTGCTGAAAACTTTTGATTTTACAACGATCTGACAGCGTAAGGTTGATGTTTAGTACTGCACGTGATTCTCGACTCTCATAAAACAAACTGGATAACCAGATGCGAAGTAGACAGACGATACTATGCATGGAATGTGACCTAATATTCTCCGTCATTCAGAACATTTAACTTTATGATATACTCTTCTTGACCAGACAATATCATGATCCAAATACTGTGATACCTATGAACCTGTTTACTTTTAAGATTGTGACATAATTTTACACGAACAAGACACCGAGAGAGATTTACGTTGGGTATCGTGGTAGGTCCCTAATTCCCGCTAACTCTGTATTAACACAAGGTCTATCATCATTTTTATAAAAACAACTTTATCTTCATTTAACCTCGATTGTTCCTACTGAAAGATACCAAGGTATAGATCTAATTATAATACATCGTGGTATGATCAACGTCAGGTTGTCTGTGTAAGGATTATATAGGCCGTCAGTTTTTAAAGAGGCGGACAATTGTCGACTGACAGATCGATGGGTAGTGTTTAATATTTGAGTGGATTAATCATTCATCTGATCTCATTGCTGTACACATGTACTTTATTAACCACCAGTACCAATATATATGTATATATGTAAGCAGATATCCATAAAATATCAGCATCTAATATGACATTACTACTGATGTTTGTACACCAACTCCCAATAAAGCCCAGCATCTTGAGTTAACACAGAGTTAGCGGGAAGGATATAACACTACCTTGTACCACCGTAATATATGTCAATATACATGTAATATCGATGCATCGAATGGAACATGTATTGTTGACATTTGTGGGACGAGTTTTAAACTTTGGAAAATGAAAGGGTGAATAATGCAGGATGATATGCAGGATATTGTCTGGGTTATCTGTCACAATAGTTATCACACCTGAAGGAAACTCCGTCATCTATTGTTAAAGTACACCGCTTTTGTCCCTGACAAATCTTGTTCGATTGATGGCCCTAACAGAAGAAATGACAGTAAAGTAGATTGTAAGCTTGCGAGCAATAGATAACCTCTCAGATTAATCCATAACTCACTGAATAATCTACACAAAATCTCTAGGTAATAAGGCGGCCCTTTCTTGTCCAGCTTTGCTGAAAGCAGAATAATGGTCAGCGAACAGTCATATTATGTATCTTTGTTATCCTCAGCATGTTAAAATTTATAACTATTTTAAAAACGTCTTCGAGTATACATTAATCCGTTTAGTAAAGTGGATATTTTACATAGTTTTCTTTTATTTCTTTTTCATTTTCATACCTCAGAATTAGAGGTCATTACAAAAACACATTTAAAAATTATTAATTTATTCATGGTCTCACTAACATAAGCCATATACATGTAGAGTGTATGCAATATAACAACGTCATCCGGATACATAATTATGTACATAAATAAGAAGACATTAGCATCTAAAATCTGATTGCCACTTGTTGAATATCATAGAAACATATTATGATGAACGAATAAAAGATGTCTATGCGAAGCAGCGGAATTTAAAGGGACAATTCAGTCTAAGAGTACATTGAAACTTGCTCCGATGTCGGAAACAGACTAGTTCTAATGAAAGTCAGATTAGTTGGTTTTACTGTATATGTGATATGCTAGAAAGCCCACTGTGGTGAAATGTTTGTGAAATGTTCAAAATCGCTCGATGTCCGCCATTACACAAATGTGGTCAGATGTTTTATATGCCGAACCCTGGTCTTTGCGACCGGACTAAAGCTCTTACAGTAGTGTGTTTACCTTTTTATGTGCATTTTCCTGTATGTAAAACAATTTTATAAACTCCTCTATTGTTATGTATTATATTTGTGATCTTGTGTAACATTGGCTCGGGTGTGGATACAGCGTACATATTCTACCTGCTTTATGCATTTATTATATGGTATTGCTATGCCATTTGAAAATTCAACGGTATTAATCAAAATACATCACAATGTCGTGGAAATTGTCAATATTTTTTGTCTTATTTTTCATTAGGAATGCAGAACAATTCATGCAACAGAATTAGCCTTTTAAAATATTTATACTCTGTTTTCTGAAAATTATACGATAATTTCAATAATAAGGAGCCGAAAATTTGGAGTAGGGACGTTTATATTATACAAATATCTATGTTTTCTTTAGAGTTCATCGCTATTGCTCAATCTAGGAAGCCTGGATATGATCAGCCTATTTTTTTAAAACCACATATATGTGCGGCATGTTTTCAAAGCCGGTGTATTTTCAAGACTGTATGACTAACTTTAAAGACAAGCTTCGATTTCTCGAAACAAAAGTTCCGATTTAAATCAAAACTGAAAATTTTCTCTTTATGTAACTTATATGAAAAATTAAGACTTAAGTCAGTTTTAGGCTGAACTTTGTTTCGAGAATATGTATTTTCGATTCAGGCTCATCATCAAGATTTTAGGTTATCATAACGAATGGGTCAGTCAGTTATTGTAGAACTACGGATCAAAATGCCATGTCTGTATTGTAATCATTTATGTTATTTGCATTCGGAATGAATTAAAACTAAATTGAAATTGAATTTTATTGTAGGTTGGTTTCCGACCTATCCCTGTTCTGATAAGTCGGTCGACACTATAAACCATCCGTGTACGTGATTGGTATACTGCGTACACAAAACATTGTCATAAACTTTGACTTTAATAACATCACATTGGGTGACTTTTTATAATAAAGATATTATGTAGTATGTTATAATGAGGTCATCATTTAGAATACACAAGGTACTTATATACTTTATCGCATTGATGTAATCACGCTGTAATCTGAAATTAATTCCACAATGATGTAAAACTGTAAATGATGAAAGCGTGTATTACCCTGACGTGCGAACAATGTTATATCATCTGATATTTTAATTTAGTTATCACCTTCTCTTAGTCAAATGTACCGATGTTCAAAAACTTTGGTTATTATAAGGCATGTAATGAATAAAAACACACACACATTACATAACCCATTCAACTGGTACAACTTATTTTAAATTTCGTGTAAGAAATGAAAGCGATCAAATTATCGAAGTTTCTAGTAATAAAACTAAATGTTGAGAAATACATTTTATTTGCCGCCAGGATAAAATAAAAAAAAAAATATTAAATTTATGACTTAATGTTTATTTAACGACATCTGCCGTAATGTAAAACTCCGAGTGTTACAGGGAGGGATCTTAAATGATATAACATAAGGTCACTCGTCTCGTCTTTAGCGCGTTACACATGCTAGTTGGCACTGTCTATCACGTTGGTGGAGAGTTACGGTATCAAGACGTTGCAGATAGTTTAGGGGAGGGTGAGGTTAGTTTTACCCAGAGAAAAAGTATGCTGTTTTTAGTTTGCATAAGACAGCCTTACAAAAAATTAATATAAAACGGTTTTAAATATTTGAATTGATAAGTTAGACGGAAAATGATATCGATGAGGCGGCGTGTTAAATATCGAGATAGTGGAAGTCTAGATGTCTATTGAAAGAAGGTAAGGACGATATACTGTTACCTTCATTTTCGCTACAAAAAAACCCAGTAGGTTTGGAGAGATATTTGGGGATGTGTTGAATTTAAAACATTGTAGGAAATAAATATAGATAACATTACCAAAACTATGTTTATATTTAATTTGTATTTTAAGAATTTTATTATTAATTTAGGACAAATGGAAATGATATAACAATCTCAATTTTAGATCTATATATTTAGCAAAATGGTAATAACAATTATAAGCCGATCTATTGGTGTAAAACATCAATATACAAATTAAAGAGGAAGTATACAAGTCACAGTATCGGAACAGCTTATTCAGGTAAACCGAGTAATTAACTATAAAGCAAGTCCAAATGTTATCTCGCCCGTAAAGCTTCCCAATAGTATTCATTATCCAGATCTAAATGGACAATCGAAATATGTGGAATTAAAATGAGCATGCATAATAGTTGGATGTAAACTGTCCATGATTGCGCTCATGTAGGTAGTGAGGTAATTGGTTGATATGGCGATCGTTTTGTGGAAAAGGCTTTAGCAATTATATTCTTTGCATAACTGGTGCATATCAGTTACCAATATTTGAACAATAAAAATTTTGATAAGTAAAATGTAAAATTTGTAGATGATTTAGAGAATAATGGAAATTATTCTAAAAAAAGAAAAATTGTCTTGTACGTACAAGTTATTATCTTGTACGTACAAGTTATTATCTTGTACGTACAAGTTAGTATCTTGTACGTACAAGTAGTATCTTGTACGTCTTGTATCTTGTACGTACAACTTAGTATCTTGTACGTACAAGTTAGTATCTTGTACGTACAAGTTAGTATCTTGTACGTACAAGTTAGTATCTTGTACGTACAACTTAGTATCTTGTACGTACAAGATAGTATCTTGTACGTACAACTTAGTATCTTGTACGTACAAGATAGTATCTTGTACGTACAACTTAGTATCTTGTACGTACAAGTTACTATCTTGTACGTACAAGTTACTATCTTGTACGTACAACTTATAGTATCTTGTACGTACAAGATAGTATCTTGAACATACAAGTTGAGTTGAACTGCTGTTCATCACCGCAGAATTGAGTCACCCGCCTGATATTTTTCGTAATTAAAGATAGTCGGTCTACTTTGCATTGCTTCAAGCACGATCATAGGTTTATTAACTTATTTGACAATATTAAAAATATGAATATATATTAATGAGAACAATATCTTTTTCACAATCGTAATTTGAAATTGTCGGATTATGAGTTGAAACTGTATAGTCACTTGCATTATTTTGAAACTGACACTGTATAGTTCCTTTCGAGAAAACTGTATAGTCGCTTGTTTTTATAGATAAGACATATTTAGTGATAAAACGGATATGATACATCTCCGATGAATGATAAGTTTGATCTATTAAACAAATTCGTAATTTTCTTCAGTAATAAAAGTTAAATACTTCACAATGGTGCCATTATTGGAGATGTTTGAGCATTTATTTTACTTCAGAATAGTAGTATTGAAAATAATTAACTGCCTCCGAAAAAACTCCTAGGCATTATGCCCTAATTCGTTACTGAGTAATGAGTTACTGATTGCAAAGACAACAAAAGCAAAAACAAAATATTTCATATGTGTTTTTGTGTTTATTAGACATATATACACACATCAATTATTGTCCAAATGATGATCATAGTAAATACTCTGTTATAAACATTTACATATAAGTGTTCGGAAACTTATCACAGCATTACAACTCCACAACATATATTTCTTTTCTCCCTTTGACTTAAACAAAGTTTACGTAATATACGTATAGCATGCGATGCCATTGTGAGAGTAAACCAGCCAAAGCCTTTAATACCGAGAGTTTCAACATTATACTATCTTGTACGTACAAGATACTAAGTTGTACGTACAAGATACTATCTTGTACGTACAAGATACTAACTTGTACGTACAAGATACTAAGTTGTACGTACAAGATACTATCTTGTACGTACAAGATACTAACTTGTACGTACAAGATAATACTAAGTTGTACGTACAAGATACTATCTTGTACGTACAAGATACTAACTTGTACGTACAAGATACTAAGTTGTACGTACAAGATACTAAGTTGTACGTACAAGATACTATCTTGTACGTACAAGATACTAACTTGTACGTACAAGATACTAACTTGTACGTACAAGATAAATAAAAGTTTGTAGTGGCCCTAATACGCCGCCGTAACAATGCATATTGTTAAAATTTAAATTACAGAAACCAACATATGAAGTATATTTACATTAAGCAGAGACAAAAGAAATTATATGCATCAATCTATTAATCTACCAAAATAGAATATGTTCTTTTGCAAACATATTTTCATATAATTGCACACAATCGCGATGTACCACATTGTACTGGTAAATAAAAATAAAACTCGCTCATAGTTTAATTGTTTCCATAACATCGACAGGATTTGTACGCAAAACTAATAACATAAAACAAACCTAAATTTCAAATCTTATCAAAGGGATTAACACGTCGCGCGATGTAGGCTATCTCTTGGATAACTTCCGGTCTTATTTTTGTGAGAGAGTGAATTGTAAGATAGAGATGGCAGGTCAGTGACTGTGATCAGATAAATAAACATACAAACAACATCGAGAACAACATCTGGATCCTCTCAGGCTGAACGTTACATCGACCATCTAAAATAAATGATTTACTTTACATTTCAAAATAAGCTAAAACCAAATAAAGTATTCTTCTTGATAGCGGGGCATACTCATCTCGAAATCTACAATCTATGGTACAGTACTTGTAATTATCAGATAAATTTCTGATTTCTTTAACGTCGTGACGAAAGGAGTGTGAACAGCTCAACGACATGGTAACGAAATTCACAAGTGTGCAGACAGGATGACTACTGTCAAGGGTATTAGAAAAATGTACTACAACGCGGAAAAAACTTTATCATTACAGTACTTAACGGCTACAGTAAAGATGTTTCTGTTCATTATCTTTTATATAACAAACTTCAATAGAGCTGTTACTATGCAGTGATCTCGTGAAATATCGCGTTAACGACGTTTTACCAACCCTAACATGTTCATCCGGAATCCATCTGTCTTCATCATAGAGACACGTGTTTCCTGAGAGAAGCTTTGAAGGTTGTATCACACAGACGATATTTCCCTATTTTAAGCAAAACATTCTGGATCATTTTATCTTAGTATCCTGATAGCTGTCGGATTCAAACAGATTAACAAAGGATTTGTCAGAATCATTTAAAAAGTGTTTGAAATCCATCACTGATGACGAACTCAACATATAAAATTGTTTTTGAGTGATGATCACGAACAAGAATAATTACCTATTGAATGAACCTGAGGATTTGTTAGTTCTAATGTGTTCGAAGGAGTTGACATAGAGCCTTTCTCCTATCAATCTAATGCTGATAAAAGGAATTCAAGAACAACACGAATATCATGAAGTATACCGAAATACACTCGTATGTGTAATGCCCTTTCTGGGTTATTTAGAACGCCTTTTCTCAAATTGTCATGATCAGTTTCCTTCAGTTAAGTTTTCATTTCAGGTTTGGACACATTTACAATACCACGTGACCCAAGAAACACGTTGTAGTGTGATGTCGTGACCCAAGAAACACGTTGTAGTGTGATGTCGACGTTGAATTATCAGTTATACGACAAAATCATTAAAATACTAAAACATGTACATCGAGTCGTTTTTAATAATACTATATAAAAGTATAAGGTTCTATTTCACCTCTGTTTTAAACGTTTTGGTGGTTTTTCTAATCACACGTGAAAATAAGTAGGTTTACAGTACCCAATGGTTCGAATGATAAGTAGGTTTACAGTACCCAAGGGTTCGAATGATAAGTAGGTTTCCAGTACCCACGGGTTCGAATGATAAGTAGGTTTACAGTACCCACGGGTTTGAATGATAAGTAGGTTTACATTACCCACGGGTTCGAATGATAAGTAGGTTTACAGTACCCAAGGGTTCGGATGATAAGTATGTTTACATTACCCACGGATTCGAATGATAAGTAGGTTTTCAATACCCTTGGATTCGAATGATAAGTAGGTTTTCAGTACCCACGGATTCGAATGATAAGTAGGTTTACAGTACCCACGGGTTCGAATCATAAATAGGTTTACAGTACCCACGGGTTCGAATGATAAGTAGGTTTACATTACCCACGGATTCGAATGAAAAGTAGGTTTTCAGTACCCACGGGTTCGAATGATAAGTAGGTTTACATTAACCAAGGGTTCGAATGATAAGTAGGTATACATTACCCACGGATTCGAATGATAAGTAGGTTTTCAGTACCCACGGGTTCGAATGATAAGTAGGTTTACAGTACCCACGGGTTCGAATCATAAATAGGTTTACAGTCCCCACGGGTTCGAATGATAAGTAGGTTTACATTACCAACGGATTCGAATGATAAGTAGGTTTTCAGTACCCACGGGTTCGAATCATAAATAGGTTTACAGTACCCACGGGTTCGAATGATAAGTAGGTTTACAGTACCCACGGGTTCGAATGATAAGTAGGTTTACAGTACCCACGGGTTCGAATGATAAGTAGGTTTACAGTACCCAAGGGTTCGAATGATAAGTAGGTTTACATTACCCACGGGTTCGAATCATATATAGGTTTTCAGTACCCACGGGTTCGAATGATAAGTAGGTTTACAGTACCCACGGGTTCGAATGATAAGTAGGTTTACAGTACCCAATGGTTCGAATGATAAGTAGGTTTACATTACCCACGGATTCGAATGATATATAGGTTTTCAGTACCCACGGGTTCGAATGATATGTAGGTTTACAGTACCCACGGGTTCGAATGCTACTTCGTAGATCACTTACTATTCTACACGGTCTATTATTTAATAAAGAATTCTGACAGCTACACCTCGTCAATGTTATCTGAAGTGCTTCTATTAAAATCTGAAGAAAACGAATTATACACAGACCACAGCCATAGTCAGCCTGCTTCTATTGGCTACTGTACACAAGGAACTCATGTGAGGGGTTTCCAAGATCCTAAAGGTGTTTTTGATAGTTCTCATCTGACGCCCACGTTCATTAGATGTCAACAGACCTGATTTCAATATGAGCTATCTATCACAGCTGTGTCATACAGTACGAACCAGTAAGAATTAAATTTCGTCGTCATTAAATCTCAAAATAGATGATGATACATGTACATGGTTTGTTATTATCGATTGCTGGCTGTTTCTATATATTTGATATGGAGTTATTTCTTACTAACATAACGCTGCATATCGACCTAAGATTATCATTTGTTATTGGTGTCAGTGAGATTACGTATGTAAATGCAAATTTTACATTTGAAGTATTTTATTGCTCTGTTCTAAATTTGAAATATGTCATCACCGATCCTAACAGTATTTTTAAATTTGTTTTAATGTGAGATCACGTGGTCATCTTAATTATTCAGTTCTTGTCACTAAATTATGTCCTCATTTACATTATGGTTTATGATATGGAAAGTTAGATCTGGAAGGTGAAAACCCATCTGCCTAATTTCCAGGAAATTCGCATGTGGGGTTCCCATTCGGATTTAATTAAACACCTGTGTTCCATCATCTAGAACATGTCGTTGTGTAATCGATTGTCGTCAGTGATGTAGCCGAAAGCGTCACGTTGTGTTATACATGTTAAAAGATTCTTATACTTTAGTGATATTTACTTCTGTGATATTTACTTCAGTGTAATATACTTTAGTGTAATATACTTTAGTGATATTTACTTTAGTGGAATATACTTTAGTGATATTTACTTTAGTGTAATATACTTTAGTGATATTTACTTCTGTGATATTTACTTCAGTGAAATATACTTTAGTGATATTTACTTTAGTGTAATATACTTTAGTGATATTTACTTCTGTGATATTTACTTCAGTGAAATATACTTTAATGTAATATACTTTAGTGATATTTACTTTAGTGGAATATACTTTAGTGATATTTACTTTAGTGTAATATACTTTAGTGATATTTACTTCTGTGATATTTACTTCAGTGAAATATACTTTAATGTAATATACTTTAGTGAAATATACTTTAGTGATATTTACTTTAGTGGAATATACTTTAGTGAAATATACTTTAGTGGAATATATATTTACTTCAGTGAAATATACTTTAATGTAATATACTTTAGTGGAATATACTTTAGTGATATTTACTTTAGTGGAATATACTTTAGTGGAATATACTTTAGTGATATTTACTTTAGTGGAATATACTTTAGTGGAATATACTTTAATGTAATATACTTTAGTGAAATATACTTTAGTGATATTTACTTCTGTGATATTTACTTTAGTGGAATATACTTTAGTGGAATATACTTTAGTGATATTTACTTTAATGTAATATACTTTAGTGGAATATACTTTAGTGATATTTACTTTAGTGGAATATACTTTAATGTAATATACTTTAGTGAAATATACTTTAGTGAAATATACTTTAGTGGAATATACTTTAGTGGAATATACTTTAATGTTATATACTTTAGTGATATTTACTTTAGTGGAATATACTTTAGTGGAATATACTTTAGTGAATATACTTTAGTGGAATATACTTTAGTGGAATATACTTTAGTGAGATATACTTTAGTGATATATACTTTAGTGGAATATACTTTAGTGAGATATACTTTAGTGATATTTACTTTAGTGGAATATACTTTAATGTAATATACTTTAGTGAAATATACTTTAATGTAATATACTTTAGTGAAATATACTTTAGTGATATATACTTTAGTGAAATATACTTTAGTGGAATATACTTTAGTGATATATACTTTAGTGTAAATATACTTTAGTGAAATATACTTTAGTGATATTTACTTCAGTGGAATATACTTTAATGTAATATACTTTAGTGAAATATACTTTAGTGATATTTACTTTAGTGGAATATACTTTAATGTAATATACTTTAGTGAAATATACTTTAGTGAAATATATACTTTAGTGATATTTACTTCAGTGAAATATACTTTAATGTAATATACTTTAGTGGAATATACTTTAGTGATATTTACTTTAGTGGCATATACTTTAGTGGAATATACTTTAGTGGAATATACTTTAGTGAGATATACTTTAGTGGAATATACTTTAGTTGAATATACTTTAGTGGAATATACTTTAGTGAATTTACTATTTTTATTTTATTTAAGACGAGAGATAGTTATATAATAAAGTGGTTTACATTAACTAACAAACATGTTAAAGGGACAATTCAGGCTAAAAGAACATTAAAATTTGTACATATATCGGAAAAAACCAGTTCTAATGGAAATTAGATCAGTTGGTTTTACTGTAATATGCCAGAAAAGCCCATGGTGGTGAAATGCGTGTGGAGTGTTCAAACTCGCTCGCTGTCCGCCATTACATTGTGGTCGAACTTCTTGTATGCCGAACCCTGTCCCTTGCTCGTAGGGTAATGCTACTTTTGTCTAGAACTGCTCAAATCGCTCTGACAATAGCCTGTGTTTACCTTATTAGGTGAATTGGCTCGTCTAAAAAAAATCATTTTATCACCTCCTCAGTGGTTATGTAGTTCATTTGTTAAACGTGCGTGACGTTGGCTCGGGTATAGATACAGCGAACATATTTTACCTGCTGAATCGTATTGATCAACGATTTATAATTACAACGGTATAGATTAAAATACTAAACAATGACGTGGAATTTGTCAATATTTTATGTTATATGTTTCATAAGAAATGTAGAACAATACATTTATGCCATATTTTGCTTCTTGGTTATGTAAAAGAATTAGCCTGAGTGAATTGTCCCTTTAACCAATAAATCCTGAATTAAAAAGCTGCTATAAATGTTTCTATAAACTGCTATTATTTTACATATATGTTCCTGTGACCCGTGAACAACACACACCCAAAGGTCGAGCAGGATGACGTAAAGTCGCAGATCGATAGAGGATGTTGGTCATTCCTCATACCACAGGAGCAACAACTCGTGAAGACAGAGTCAGCTATTAATACCACAGACTGACCAACAGGACCGAAGTTGTTGATATGACTTTCTCAGCAGAGTTCTTTAATAGATTATCTCCTCATAGTTTGTAACTTAGGGTCTAGAATCAGACATGTAGTAGAGATAAAAGTAAGCAAGCCAATTTTTAGTGATTTTTTTCATTACTCTAGAAACTGGAGGCCAGTCTATTAGTACCCATCAGACACACAACCAATCATACTCAACCCATGACCCCACAGCCAAAATGGCGGATTACTTCACCTACCAGTAAACTTCCCACAGGTCCTTATAAGACGGACAAGAATGAGCAATATAACCGTTAGGGATTTGGTCAGCTATATTTAGATTTTATCAACTGTCTTATCACACGTCATCGTTGACGTCATCGTCGCTTTATTGTGATGACGCATATCTTTTAATTTTGCGATCATCAAAACGACCATCCTTAACAAATTAAAGAATAATTTTTGCTCCCACAACATTAGGACATGCGACGGACGCTATATATTACTATCACCCCCTAATAAGCGTTCACATCATTACCTCACCGATCATTGATGTATTGTTATATATCAACTAATCTATTGATTGACACATTTTGTTATCGTAAATGGTTTGGATTGTTATGATAAAGTATAGCTGAATGTATTAGGATACCTTATTCTAACCAAATCACTAATATATTGAAAACAAGACTATGAAACAACTGTAGACAATGTGATCACGACACATATTTATGTGTCTTTCACTCTGGTGGCTCCATAGTGTTAACGATAGTGCATCATCTCTGAAACAGTCCTTTTGACAATCAGTGTTTCGTCAAATGTGCGATATTTATTCAGTATGCTATGCCAAACACATTTTAGTTGTTATCATGCCCGTTTAGATACGGTAGGAGTAGCAAACTTCACGATTACCTTCGCTAGTCCTTTACAAGTTTTAGGAGAGGGTGATATATAATCACATTATTCTACAAATCAATGTACAAGTCAACAAAGTGTCCACAATTTCATATCAGAATATTTTATTGTACGCCCTCTCCCCAGCAGGAGTAAAATCAATTACTTTATAGACGTTAATGTGTGTCAACCATCGAACAGCATCCAAACTAGCACTCATACTAAATCTGGAGGGAGTTGTAGGAGGCTTAACAAAAAGGTATGAGCGTAAGTCTAGTCACATTTTATAATCATTCAAATGTGACTGCCTTATAAGGTATATCTAATTATTGGAAATAAATGTGAGTTTCATCTTTTATCTTGTAACGGATATTTTAATGGCTTAAAAAGTATTTTATCGGCCCCTAAGGAAAACTGATGTTGTCGTTTGTCACTTACGATTGATACAACGGCATACTTATTTTATGGGAAAAATATATTGTCCTTAGTAGAATGTTATATATGGATTGATTTGAATAGACTTGTTCGGGATTTATAACGTAGAGTCAGTGTACTTTCATGATAAATCGCTTCGTAGTTTATTACTTAATAAACTACTGAGAGAGTTATGTGTCATAGATGTATAACATACAAATTCAATTCAAGACCATTCTCCTCTTCTTCTTTGACTTTATTCCTCCATAAATGAAGAGTTTATACAAAACTTTAAGACAAAGAATTACAAAGAGAAAAATGAAAGCGATTACATAAATAACATATATTTGACGTCATAAATCAGGACAATATTGTAAGAAAATTGAGAGGGAAAAAAAATATACAGAGAGAGGGAAAAATTCAATACATCAATAAGGAAAAATGATTAAATACAAACTGACATCTTCAAAGACATCATGATATAAATGTAAGAATGTACACATATTTACAGTTTTATATACCGCCAGATTATAGGATACTTAATGACATTTTGTATCAGAACTTCCAGGAGTTTCTATAAAATATTCATCCTCGTTCCCACCTAACATTTGTCTACTTATAAATAATAAAAAAGATAGTTATAACAATCGTACGCTTATTCAGACTAAATAATAGTCGACATTACTTGTTTAAGATGGAAGCTGATTTGTTTAGGTTTTTTTTTCTTTTAAAAAAACTAGTATTTATGATTACAAATACATTATACCTTAATGCTCAGACTGCTCTACCCAGCCGTTTCTTTCTGTTATTTTTCCAATAAAGATTTATGTTAATTATGGTAATGGTTTTCATATCCATTTACTCATACGGAACCATATCAAATAATCACTCTCTGAAATACAGTAGCTGGGGACATGCGTTTGCACATTTTCTTCCAAACATCGGGACATGTGCGTGCTTATGTAAGAAATGTTGACGACCGGCACTTGAGAGTGATGGATGTGACTGAACTCGCCAAGGTTGTGGCGAAATGACATGATGTTTAGAAATGGTAGTATTTTTTGTCAAGTACTTTTTGTTGATAAACAACTGCATATTATAAATAGTGATTATTTTGTCGTTAGTGAGGATGAAGGGAAACCCCCTCCTAAGAAGATAGATTAGTGATACACAGCAGTTAGATCAGACATAACTCTATAGCATTGAGCTCCCATGTGGTAGTCTGTGTCATAAGGGCAGGTCAACTGTACAAGTGTCTGTCAAATGTCGATCACCTTTGAAGTACAGCGAGCACCAAGGTTTAGTGAGACCAGACCACCAGACGTTTGATGTTTTAAGAGATGTCATTCGAAGACACGTGTTGACGATAGGTACACGTGTTTGGACTTGATCGATTTTAAGATTTGATATTTCGACTTATGAAAGACTCTTGAAGCATGTATTTATGCATTAATCTATATTTCATGTCTTTTTTAACTGTTTTTGCGACCAAGCGGGTCCTTGAAGAGGTATTTGTAAATAGGGATTAAAAAACTGTCAACTATTCATTTTCCAAACATAAGATCAAACCTGTTAATATTTTTTAAGTGACTTAAATATTTTTGTCACACAATGAAATCAGATCAGCTGAGGTACCTTGTATATTTTAAGCCACATATGTCGAAATATCAAATCTTAAAATAGATCATATAGGGCAAAAGCTTCAAACATTTGCATGTTGATTTTGATGTTTATAGATAAGAATGTCAGAAAGTTGTCATTAAGGCTCCAAACGAACAGAATTAAGAAAATGTTTTTGCTGTTATTCTACAGAATTCTTTTAATTCTTAGGTAGAAAATGTCTGCAACAGACAGTCCTATTGAGCTTATTTTGATATATTCTGACAATTGAAATGAACTCATTATGAATTGAGAGATCCTAAACCCCAAACTGTTACATACATTGAAAACAAATAACATATTGTAGATCTCTGATTCGTGGATACTGATGAAGTCGTGTTGGCATTGTCAACTTACAGCCAAATTAATGTTGAAAAGCTAGTATGGATATAGCAATTAGAGTGATGTAAAGTAAGAATTTAACTTCCGATAAGGTAAATGTACTGCTGTTTTCACGGTTTTGTAGGGTTATATGCCTCGCGATTGGGATACGAGAATGCTCACAAAAATTAAGCATCTGAGATGAAAATCAAAGATCACGTATATCCTTTAAATTAATTTCTTGTAGAAGTATGAAATCAGTCAGAAATAAAATAAGTGAGAGCAACTAATTCAAACACATTACATAAATGTTAATGACATTATGTTGTTTTTTTTTCATGAAAATCCATTCCGAAAATATTAAATTAATAATTTAAACTGGGAATGGCATCTATTTTGTAATTTTGATCGGTATTGATGAGTTTGATGTTTTCGTTTTATTTAGAGAAAATCACCAGTGTATTAAAATCCTAATGACTGACAATGCTTTACGCAATTAAGTTAATAATTCAAACACCTTTCTTGGTTTTTGTTAAACCTATCGGCGTCTAGTGGTGTTCTTGAAAATAACCGGAAATGATGTTTTTTTTCTGTAAATGCTGCCATATCTAAAATTGGTCAATGCATTTTAAGAAATGTTCATACCAAATTTGGTGCATTTATCGTCGAATGCAGTATTTCTCTCTCATCCGCTGTTTTACACGACTCGCCTATATCAGCAAATAAAAACTTTTTTTTACATTTTTTTTTCTGAAAACATTCTTATAATGAAACCACTTTCATGTTTACATAATTCATTTAATTGGCCAACTTTGATAAGATTCACAATTATTGAAAAATAAACCCGTTTTATATGGTTTTTGTAGTTCCTGGTTACCTGTTCCAGATAACTAACTAGATTGACCTACTATCCTTGTGCTATAGTTTTATAACGTGTGAAAAAAAGGAGTACTTTGGAGGAACAATCAGACTACTACCCGGGAACATCAAGTGCCATTTATAGTGTGTAAACAAACGCAGTACGGCAAATTACACAATAATACTTTACGGTGTGCAACCGAAACGTGTGATGGTCGTTTAAATAGGGATAAAACAGCAAAGCTAAGGGTCTCCGTTTATCTCCGAATCCCGACAGATGATTATGTGCACGTTGAAGAGCAGTGGTACTTATAAAAGTACATTGGTCGTGCTGTGTTTACCCAATACCGGCGCTCGCTCGTCACAGCTCGAGTAGAGCACGGACGACACCTGCGGATAGCAGTTGTCTCGGGTAGTATAACACACATTAATATAACGGGTACCAGGGAAAGTTTCGGATAGTGTCATTCGATAATGGTGTACATTTTGTATATAAGGATATCTTTTGAAGTCTTCCATGACTGAAATTATGAATATAAAATCCAAACTACAATGTAACCATGTTGCAATGATGGTCTTCATGACAAACGACTACTACTTTTATAGATGTCTATTTTCCTTGACACCTTATGCAAGTTCATGATGTTTACTTTTGTCTATCTGGCTAAATATCTTCTACATTACTACCATGAAGATTTTACTCAAATTAAAAATTGCATGCTATATACTTTGACAAAATTAGAATGTTTTCTGTTTTCCTAAATTTATAAAACATCCATGGATCAAAATTTTAGATGACGTTTATGGTCAGGCTAAAGAGGTAAATAACAGCTCATTTCTACATCTTAGATCTCTTCTCTTTGACTCAGATATAAAATCTGCAAGACTCAATGAAAAAAATGAACATACATGTACAGTGATAAATCGACATTGATATGTATGTACTGTATGTTTGTATGACAAAGACTACAGGGAAGTTTTTTATGGTCGATCGACATATTGATCTAACAAGAAAATGATAATCCAGACCTCTACTTGATGTTAGGTTAGAATCAATTACAGATACTACATACATTATGTCGTTCTGTTGTCGCAACATGGGATTCTCTCGTCAGATTTGAAGAACAGAACGCTTTTTCTTTTGAAGCACCTGGTTGTGAAAAATAGTGTTAAGCTGACTTTATGCAAACGTTTCATTTGTTTAACCGATGTTTGACTTTGGACTAAGATTCCACTCTCATCAGTTAATTATTGTATCTCAATAAACATGTATTAAAAGCCAACTCCAAATTAGGTAAATAAATAAATAATTAAAATCAATTTCGAGATACCAATTTCGAATTACAGGAATTAACAATGAATTGTTTTAAAGAAAATGTTCAATAATCAAATAAGGTAATATAAACGGTAGAGGAATAATGTTAGGGATTCTTCAAAATTATAAAATTTACATTATTTATAAAAGATAAGTTATACTTTTAAATGATAAAATATTGTATTTGAAAATAATAACAACAATTTGCTATCGCCATTACTATAGTTAGTATGGTCTTGCTCCAGGTTTTAATTTCAAAATCATTTTGTTATAACACAATCGAGAAATATACGAGCGGTGACCTTAAGAATTTCCTCTCCTTAAGGAATGACAAATCAAAACCAATGTTTCCATTTGTTCCGAGATTGAACCATAATTTGTCACACTACACAATTTACAAACGTCAGAGTTTATCAATTATTTCACAGTTCAGAACAAAGAAACACGTAAATTGATACACTTTACATAACCCTGTCTCTCTCCGAAAGACCACTAGCTCATCGCTGGCGTCATTCCGCCAAGTATTTTATCTACCGAAATACAAAAATGACTCGTGGAAAAAAATCAATTCACGTCGATTAGTCCCACCTTCCAGCTCATGTGACGACTTACATTGTACCGTCCATTGTTCCCACCTTCCGACTAATGTGACAATATACCGTTGATTAGTCCAACCTTCCGGCTAATGTGACGACATACCATCGATTGATCCAACTTTCTGGCTAATGTGACGACATACCGTCGATTGATCCAACTTTCTGGCTAATGTGACGACATACCGTCGATTGATCCCACCTTCCGGCTAATGTGACGACATACCGTCGATTAGTCCCACTTTCTGGCTAATGTGACGACATACCGTCGATTGATCCAACTTTCTGGCTAATGTGACGATATACCGTCGATTAGTCCCTCCTTCCGGCTAATGTGACGACATACCGTCGATTAGTCCAACCTTCCGGCTAATGTGACGACATACCGTCGATTAGTCCCTCCTTCCGGCTAATGTGACGACATACCGTCGATTAGTCCCTCCTTCCGGCTAATGTGACGACATACCGTCGATTGGTCCAACTTTCTGGCTAATGTGACGACATACCGTCGATTGATCCAACCTTCCGGCTAATGTGACGACATACCGTCGATTAGTCCCTCCTTCCGGCTAATAATGTGACGACATACCGACGATTAGTCCCTCCTTCCGGCTAATGTGACGACATACCGACGATTACTCCCTCCTTCCGGCTAATGTGACGACATAATAGTGGCTACGACATACCGTCGATTAGTCCCACCTTCCGGCTAATGTGACGACATACCGTCGATTGGTCCAACCTTCCGGCTAATGTGACGACATACCGTCGATTGGTCCACTTCCGGCTAATGTGACGACATACCGTCGATTGGTCCAACTTTCTGGCTAATGTGACGACATACCGTCGATTGGTCCACTTTCTGGCTAATGTGACGACATACCGTCGATTAGTCCCTCCTTCCGGCTAATGTGACGACATACCGTCGATTGGTCCAACTTTCTGGCTAATGTGACGATATACCGTCGATTGGTCCAACCTTCCGGCTAATGTGACGACATACCGTCGATTAGTCCAACCTTCCGGCTAATAATGTGACGACATACCGTCGATTAGTCCCTCCTTCCGGCTAATGTGACGACATACCGTCGATTAGTCCCTCCTTCCGGCTAATGTGACGACATACCGTCGATTAGTCCCTCCTTCCGGCTAATGTGACGACATACCGTCGATTAGTCCCTCCTTCCGGCTAATGTGACGACATACCGTCGATTAGTCCCTCCTTCCGGCTAATGTGACGACATACCGTCGATTGGTCCAACTTTCTGGCTAATGTGACGACATACCGTCGATTGGTCCAACTTTCGGCTAATGTGACGACATACCGTCGATTGGTCCCTCCTTCCGGCTAATGTGACGACATACCGACGATTAGTCCTCCTTCCGGCTAATGTGACGACATACCGACGATTAGTCCCTCCTTCCGGCTAATGTGACGACATACCGTCGATTAGTCCCTCCTTCCGGCTTATGTGACGACATACCGTCGATTGTCCAACTTTCGGCTAATGTGACGACATACCGTCGATTGTCCACCTTCCGGCTAATAATGTGGACGACATACCGACGATTAGTCCCTCCTTCCGGCTAATGTGACGACATACCGACGATTAGTCCCTCCTTCCGGCTAATGTGACGACATACCGTCGATTAGTCCCCACCTTCCGGCTTATGTGACGACATACCGACGATTAGTCCCTCCTTCCGGCTAATGTGACGACATACCGTCGATTAGTCCCTCCTTCCGGCTAATGTGACGACATACCGACGATTAGTCCCTCCTTCCGGCTAATGTGACGACATACCGACGATTAGTCCCTCCTTCCGGCTAATGTGACGACATACCGTCGATTAGTCCCACCTTCCGGCTTATGTGACGACATACCGACGATTAGTCCCTCCTTCCGGCTAATGTGACGACATACCGTCGATTAGTCCCACCTTCCGGCTAATGTGACGACATACCGTCGATTAGTCCCTCCTTCCGGCTAATGTGACGACATACCGTCGATTAGTCCCACCTTCCGGCTTATGTGACGACATACCATCGTTTAGTTCCTTCTTGCGGGTAAAGTGACGACATACCGTCGATGAGTTCCACCTTCCGATTAATGTGACGACATACCGTGGATAAGTCACACCTTCCGGTCATTTTGGAGTCTCGGGGTTCATTGCGGTCCCCACATTCACCTCTGTCAACGGCTCACGAACTGGCCATCTGTTGACCTTGGGTGACAGAATATTACGTGAAATTGTGGGGATCGCAATGAACAATGGGAGAAATTGGATTTTTGATGTCATATTAACCGAAGGTGGACTAATTGAAGATATACTGTAGCGCGGACCACGTCGTTTTGATTTCTCGATGACCCCTTATAATAAGATATTTTTTTCATCACATTTGTACAAGCTGTGCTATAATTGTTATGCACTGTGATTAACGATATAAAAAGTAAGGGAGACAGTTCATCCTATTTTCATACAGACGCATGAATTATGACGGTGTACACAATTCTCAATCTCTTCAAGCATTTGAATAACCTTTTACTGAAGTTTGGAGATAGTTATAATTTTTCATTTTATTCCTATTTAACATAACAACATTAATAAATTCCATTATCCTTGTTTTGCTATTTCATATATTTAGTATATGATATAGTGAGATAACTTTATTCTGGTAACTTTCCTATCATTGACAGATAAATGTTTCATTCGTAAAATGCTCTATCTTGAACAATCGTGGGTGAATTTGCATGAAAATTGACTGTATAAAGGCTACTATGTCTATTTTCAGTATATTATTTTTCTTTGACAATTGAACAATTTTGATCTATTTTTATTTTTGTCAAACTGTTTTAGATAATTAACAAAAATCTGTTTGATCTCATTACAACCAAAGATTATCACTGAAAATAATTCCGACGAGACGTGAATAGATTTTTCTTGACAAAACATTGATTTATATCACATGCATTAAATAATACATATATCATAGAACATTTTGTTTAAGAGTTTTAGTTACAGGGCTTAGACGAATGCTGGTCTTTCATTTATAGAAACTATTTAGAAATAATACATTTTAATGTTAATTTAGAAAAAAAAGACATGTTTGAATTCTTCGAAACTTTTGACAGAAGATACATAATAACATACACAGTATGTACTTCATAGAACAAGTATGAAGGATATGGAACTTCGGGAAAAGTTTGGGTATGTTTAGCTAATTACAGTAATATTTTAAAGTATGACTGATAAATCTGTAAACATTCAAACAAAAGTTTTTTACTGAGCATTTTAACATGGATAAGGGTCTTCATCCACCTGACCCACGTACATTTTAATGTGTAGGTTTTCTGTCAGCCTTCGTCATAATAATATGTCACCAAAAATTGGCAATGTTAAAAGGTTAAGATGTGAAAAATTGGTCTTAAACCCACTAAGATAAAACAACATAATGATTTTACATATACGTCGGTATATTTTTCACTGATAAAATGACTGCATAAAGGTCGTGTGTCATGGTTTATAAGTAATAGTTAGTTCTTACACATACCACTAATTCGTGTAGATATAGTTATCCTATAACTATGCATGTTTCACAATGGAAAACCCATGTGATAAATTCCATAGTAGTTGGTTATCAGTTATGTTTACACACTCCAATGTGTAAACACCTAATTCATAGCGAACTTTCTTTTAAATATCATTGTATTTACTGTAGAAAAGGTAATTTTTACTCAAGGTATTAACAATAGAATATCAGCTCTCTAATAGGCCCTATGTTTTATGGCGGAAAAATATCACTACACATTATATGGTGGTAAGTTTCCCTGAATAAAGACAAGAAAATGGTCACCACGGTATAAATATAATGCTAAAGCTCGTGTCTTTTCAAAATTAAATAACTCGAGTTTGATAAACATGACAAACAGCAATCACTTAAAGTGAATAGTCGGGCAAAGAAAACCAGTCTAAATGCGTTCATTGGCCTTCCAAAAGTTCTCACATATTAATACGACGGCCAAGTTCCCAGTTCTGACCATTAAAGTAAAGGAAAGTTAAAAGCATTGAAAGCGAGGCTGCGTGTAAATGTAGCCACGGACATACATAAATAAATGTAGTCAGCCGGGAGGACGTTTTAGGATTCCTATACTTGAAATTAATTTCTTCGTACGCAGACAGATTCTGGCGAGAGATTTTATTTTTCTATTTCATAAGAAATTATACTGGATACATTCACAACATTTTTACCGACTTTAGCCATCCTTGCTCGACTGTTCACTTTAATGGAGAACCTCTATATATTAATAAAGGTTCTTTCTACTCTAACAGGGGAAAACTTTTAATTTATGGGATTACCTCTTTTATTTGACCTCGATTTGTATGGTTGGTTTTATGAATTAATTAAGCAAAAGGACGCTCTCACTCCAGATGTGCCTGGTTCTAATTTCTTTAATTTTACTATACAAATAGGACTCTCTGTTTGAGAGCTTAAGTTATTACTTATTGTTTGATAGGGTTTCGGGCTGTATTTTTTTCTTATCAGTGTTGTACGTAGTTTTCATTTAAGCATTGAACGTCTTTCAGTTGGCATTCATAGCTAATATGAATGCCAACTGGACAGTGGCGAATTCCATGAAGCGCGCTAGTTCATGTTAAATTTGCATCTGTTCAGTTGGCATTCATATTGGCTATGAATGCCAACTGAAAGACGTTCAATGCTTATATTTACATTTGGTTGCAATTTTATGTTGAAATCCCAAAGAATTTTGCATATATAATGAAAAAATCGTTCGTTATCATCATGAATGGAACAGCCATTTGAACAGCCGTCTTCTGTGATCGCTGGCACGACAACTGTGACGTCATAATGATAATTACGTCATAATACGCGCTTGAAGTTCATTGTCTATATGACTGACAACTGCGCTTGGTAAGGTTACATAGTGGGACTGTAGTGAAAATGTAAATATATTGTTGAAATCGCACATCTCATTTACGAGGGAAGGAGATCCCTCAGTTTGTGTGTGGTATGGAGTGTAAAAACCCACGTTAATGGAGACAAACATTATAGGACCGGATGTCCAAGATTATTTGAAAGCTCATTAGTATTTCCGAAAATCCACACTTCATTAGTTGATTAAGTCACTTCGGGACTGTATCACAACACCTCATATGTAAATGCCTCTACGTTATGACAGTAGTTTGTCTAGAATCTCTGTGTGAGCTTATGCGTCTTAACTACCATTTGTGTGTATTTCTCTCACATGATAAGCTTTGATGTATTTCATCTTTCCATAATATAAAAATTTGACAAGTCAGATTTTTTTTCAAATAAAAGTTATCATTTTAAGCGACAGAGAACGAGCGATACAAGTCCCAGCAGAATTGATATCTGATGTATTTCTATATAGAGATGGCGAATGTAATTTCTAATCAGGTTTAATTGGACATTCTTGATTTGCTGACAGTGTGATCGTGACTTTATGTTATATAAAAGTACATTCGCACGGAGGATCGAGAGAATTTTTGAGAGAATGAGAGATATGACGGAAAAAATAGCGAAGAAATCTAACAACATCTACACAATAAAGATACAGCACCTACGTAGTCAAACACATACAGCATTTAAACTGAAATGATCAATTATCAGAATCGTAGGTTTATGAGTGTATTTTGATTGGAGGGTGTGAGCTTGCTGTGTGATACTGGTGTAGAGTACAGACTACCTAGAACAAGCAGGGCATGGCGGACATCCTGTCATGACAGAATCCTATCAAGACTGTCTCATTAAAACAAAGGAAACTTCTCTTTTTAAAAAGTTCATTAATGTCTCAAACTTAATTATTTATTTAGATATTTTAACTCGTATCACGTTCAAAAAGATATAAATATTAATATTTGTTTCTTTTAACCATGAGGTTTTGTCAAGGAATTCGGTATTACAGATTTGCTATTTTGTATATGGTAATATGGCAGACATGTTATGCCCTCCTCTTGACAAGTGAGGTACACAACAGCATATTGATTTTTAGTTTATCACAGAGAAACATATAAAGCAGCAACGTTCAATGGCAGGAAAGTCATAAATATTAGATTAAATGCGTTATATGTCTCTGTTAAGTTGATACATAGTGAAAGTAATACATTATGCTTGGGTTAAAATAAAACACCCCTTCAAATATATTTTAATTAGGTTTATCACCTTTTCGTTCCATATTCAACAAGATTCGAGATTTAAGTCACTCAGAACGAAAGTTACCGCACGCATTGTTTTCCATCAAATCAATATTATCATCTAGTTCCGTTTCATCAGTTCTGGTATAAAACATGTAGCTTTCAAAACATATAAAATGTGATCCACTACCGACAGAGAATAGATATTATTAATCATTTTGACAATAGATTATGTTTAATCGGGTAGATAGGTAAATAAATAAATATATATATATTAAAAAACAAAAATTAAAACAGGTCTGCGATCTCTAGCGCTTTCGCAGCTTTTCTGCTCATCGGGAGATGTTTGATGATCATTTCAGTGTAATCTTGAAAGGATTCTATCACACATGTATATATATATCTAATTAACGGGAAAAAATCCGCATAAAATAATTTGCTTTATTTTGTTGTCTGCGCAGTTAGTGCCATATATGGCATTATATATATTGTCGAGTAAATAATTGTTGTTAATGAAGACAAATACTAATTCATCTGCTCTGTTTGTAAAAGATAAAATTACCATTTGTCGGCGGTGTAGCATCTTAAACTCCATGCTGTTCATTCACTATTATTTCTTAAACATTAATTTAACATCAAGGAATTCATTTGCCTACAGAAAAGTAACATTTTATAAAAGGAGTTTCTGATCAGATTTTAACAGTAAAACTTTCTTTTCTCATAGTTGAGTTAGGGAGTTTTTTTTAATTTACCAAAATATTCAAAACATTGTTTGTATTACACCAAATGTATTACTACATTACAATGTACTATTTGGATGTGGAAACAGGCATTTTTGCGATTCCGAAAATTACCATAGCGACGTTGACGAAAACCTGACTACAACCATGGTATTTTGTAAAGTTTTCTCTATCTGTGAGTAATGTGGGCCATTAGGGTGACACTGATTTATCACGTGATACCAGGCGCCTGGATAAGGTACAGATCACCATAAATATGGCGGAACTGATATCTCTTATCGGCGGAGTTATCGAAAGATAACATTGATATTGATGAAGATTGAGGAAATACTCTGCTATCATAAAGCAGTAACACGTGTATAATATCAGAACAAAACTATCTTATATAGATTATATAGAATCATATTTAAGGTGTAGGTCGATTGTTCTTACCTGTTAAGAATCTTCGAAATAAAATATGAAAGATGCGAGATTTGATACTCTTTAAGAATGTTTCGCACTTAGATAGACGAATCCAATAAGTAGACATCTCATACTGGAAGTCGCCAACTCGTTATTTTGTCTCGTTCTAAATCTCGTTCTGTCTCCTGTGACTTTACTTAAAGGCCCACTACCTTTCCGAAACGGCTGTTAGATTGTTATAATCACACTGTTAAAAGGATGTCATTTAGGAATGACGTTGATGGATGATATGTGATAGAATATGCCGAAAAATGATTTCAATCTCAAATCTATTAAAATATATCTTCTTAAGTACATTTTATTCTTGGTTTTTGTTTTAACTGCTTCAGATGAAAACTGGATTGCAAATACACCGAAGTTAACCACGAAATTCAGATAAGGCATTATTTGACTGGTGTGTGATTTGTGTAAATGTTGTAAAACATCATCACAGACCACGCATTATTTGACTGGTGTGTGATTTGTGTAAATGTTGTAAAACATCATCACAGACTATGTTAATATCAAGTTTGGATCTCATCTTGAGATCATGCTATTTCCAAATCACGTCATCATAAAAATATTAATTCTGACCCGGAAAGTAAAATCGGTCTTAAACTTCCTAGGAATTATTTTTACATGTGGAACGGTTTTTATATGTTTAACCTTGAGACATTAATAACTCATTTTAATAATAATATTCTCATATCTCGCACCGTACCGTTTTAGCCTGTTAGTTATCTTATGTGAATAGTTCAGACGCAGTTTTTATATCTAACGTCCAGTATCCGTTAATCTTTTAGGGAGGTATATTATGTAGAATTCGAAAACCGTGATTGAATGATTTGAGAAAGACAAATACATTATTAAACACATTTTAAGTTCACCAAACAGCAGGAATGGAAACAGTGAATTTAGGGAACTTATTGGATAAGACTTCATCAAGTTTCTTCCTGTACGTGTGTGTGGTAGTATCACGTGCAAATTAAGAATACATTATGGCCATCTACTTTGCGTTAAAATGGATGAGAAATTTATCAACATAGCGAAATTAACACAACTCGACGGAATTTGTAAATTAAGACTAAACATAAGATAACTTTTAAAGATTACACGAAATTAATGCGGAAACACTTTATACTTATGATTTTTTCTCTATTTCTTTTTTTACCTCATAAGCGATAAGAAATATGTTCATCATTGTGATAAGCCTCTTATAGCCATTGGTGGCATTATTTTGCTGATTGCCTTTATTGCCTTAGCTTGAGGCAGCGTGTTCATCTGCGTGTGAACACTCGAAACCAAGACATCTTCAATATCTTATAACGTTTTTGTCAAGATTATATATCAATGAATATTGGTTTAGAACGGCTTTATGTTAAAGAACGATTAAAAGAAGAAACAAATTGCAACACAAATGTTATGGTAGAAGTAAATTGATGTATCTTTTTAAAGGCATTATACGACATGGTGATATTACGAAAGACGCTGAGGGAGAAATATTTGGAATTTTATTTGTTTGATTTTTCAATTTCATGATTTTGTTCTCTATCAAAAACAGGAGCGGAAAAATTAGTATTTTTCTTCAGTTACACAATTACCGCCATTGAAAAGTTTGAGCTTCTAATTTAACTTAAAAAAAAAAAAAATAATTAATTGCATCCCGAAAAATAATCCGTGTTTTTATGTTTTTATGGAATTAAATACTGATTGTGCTTACACCAACAGCAAAATAATTTTATTTTGTATCATTTTTGTGTTAATTTCACATATATTTAGACATGATTAAACACCAAATACTGTTAAAATGACGAGTATCGTTTATGCTCTGTCAGCGGTGGAGCATCTTTAAAGAATTGCTTAGAGAATAGATCAGCAAGGATGACTTACAGACAACGTAAACATATTTTCCATAAAATATTTCGTCAAACATTTATCTGTACACATTAAGAATCAGATGCTGTCAACAATGTCGTCTTACTTGTTGACATGCTTGGTTTTATCTCTAGGTCAGCTCGTATTGTTGACAACATCAAATCCGGTCTGTAAAGTGTTAGAGTACACGATGTGTATTCCTGAAGGAAAGGTCGAGGGAGAATTTCCATATCTTTTTAAAAACAGCGGATTCTGTGTGTTTTATATCCGAATGTCGGTCTGTTGTGAAACTGTCACAGACGCTTTGATTGCAATCGCAATAAATGCATAAACATAAAGCGCAATGCTGATTCTGTCACTCACTGTGAAATACGTAGGCGGAAGCCGTGATCCTTTTCTTGTCCACCATAATGTATGACCAGTGAAAAGGAGATTACAACGTCTACGTCAAGCAGTTGGAATAAATATAACTCTGCAGAGTTTGACATAAAATCTGTTATATTTCTTAAACCATATGGCTAGACTTACAGATTTAGTAGCAAGACCCCTGAATTCACTTTTATGATAGCTGCTGTTTTTTCTCTCTCTTTACGCATGTCAATTTAAACTCATTAAACCGAAAAAGTTTCTCTAGAAAAAGATAACAAACAATATAGGGTTTAAACACAAAATATACATTTTTTCTTCATCTATTATCATGTTTCAATGACATAAATTTGCATTATATTACCAAAATGAATATTCCTGTAAAGTGGTCATTTTCAAAATCGGTCAATGCTTGAGCATTGCTTTACTCGTTAGTCAGATGGAAGCTGCTTACCACAAAGCTGTTTGATAAGATTGATAATCTTATAACATTGAAATTATATAATGAGGTAATACCATTCATTATTGCCTTTCTTTACATGTTTCCAATGATACCCAACTATACGTAAGGGATCGTACCGTTTTCCATGCCTTTTGTGTGTTGAAGGTTTAGCTTTTTCTTCCCCCCAGTGAAGTACATGATCTCTAATCCCTTATCTCCGTTGCCCCTACATTCGTACTGTCTTGTGTATTTGATATGACTTGAGTTTGAACACTTTATCCAAGGGTCCTATCATAGTTATCTATGATGTGGCATTAAAACTTAACTTTTAACTTTCGTGATTGTAACTCTTGCAGTTATTGGTAATCGAACACAAATTTTACTTTCAATGATGTGTATAGTAATGATTTTTTCATTAATTAATGACGAATGTTATCTATTTTTCATGGTTAGTCAGCGATATTTAGCATATGAATGTTTAACGTTGTTTATGACAATACCATTAGATATACTAATATATGGTGTCTTATACTGTGGCTATAGACAATAAGTATTTGAAGTAACCTATTTGTTGAATTCAATGACGCAATAATTAGCAGTTAGAAATAGCATTTTGTCATTACAGCCGTAGCAAGAGATGAAGTCAACATTTTTGTTAAAGGATTTTTTTGTATAATTGTGAACGTAGATGAAGCTTTATAGTTAATTAGCATTTTATGTAAGATTTTAGCGGTGATAAACAATTATGTGTACCTTGATATCGATTTTATTTGTTATCTGCAAACATTACTACAAATGTATACACAGTATGTTTTCTATCAGTTCTAGCACCAATAAGTATTGTATTGGGCTTTTATTCCTGATTGCAGCTCCATTAAGCGTATGTGCCTACGTTTTTGTTTATCATATGTTGTTATTTGTAAGTTTATGGTAGCTCAACAATTCTCAGCAGTTGGATATGTATTTGTTTTCCGTTGTAGATAACGACAATTACAACTGTAGTGTTGTAAAAACTTTCGTTTTTATTTTGATGGGAGGTAATGTTTTGATTGTAGCGAAGATTGACATTTGCATGTGGTTAACAAGTTTTAAAATGTTAATTGCAAGACTTAGCTTTTAGCCTCCAGGAGTGACCTTATGACTTATAAATAATGCTTGTCCAATGAAGAAAATCGTTTACATATAAGGCATGTGATTGGATAAAAGAGAAACCTCTAATAACTGGTATTGCGTAAATCACAGGATGTTTCAATATACTTGTACCACGGATAAATCAATTTATTTATTCTTATTTTTTTAATCTTTTCTGCACATTTCGTTGAAATGTGACAAAAACAAGTAATGAGTTCAGTCCATCATTTCGTTTGTTTTTCCGGCCTAGTTTCATACTAAAACAAAACATTGAAGATGATATAAGCGACCTCGGTCTGAGGTTACAGACGTTAGCTGATAAATCACCTGGTAGGCATTAACAACATCTATCAGCTTCCGTGAATCAAATGTCAATCAGGAGTTATTGAGACAAGTGAATACACAAATAAAGATGTCTTAATGTGACTGGCGCACTAATACACAGTAAGTCCGTACACCGCCGGAAGGCCTAAAGGGGAGCAAGCATGCGGAAGGGCGAGATGCCCTCTGGGAACATATGTCTAACAAAGTAAACCGGCCGTTTTAATGTTATACTCAGATATATATTTCCCATAGACTTCCTTATGTGTATTTTTTTTAATAAACAGATCCTAGACGGTGGTACAGAAACCATATGTAGGCGTAGCCCTGACTGTCTATAACAAGGGCCTCGCTGTGACAGGTCTGGGTCTGACACGAAGGACACCTAGGTAAGGTATGTGGGGACGTATAGCAGGAAAAGGAAACTTTAAATTAAAACATTTTTGTTTAAGTTTAAAAAGAAACAAGGAAGTCGAACCAAATTAACATGTGTTTACTTTTAAGGTAGTCACGATATTCATCCCTGTTACCATGCAGTGTCTATTACAGATCATGTTGATGTAAACACATTTTATTAGTAACTATGTGTAGTCAATATACTTTAATGCTTCCCCGTCTATTATTATAGTAAAATAAACATTGAAATAATTATCTCTACATGCGACAGCTGAGCCGGACAATACCTCATTGCTCAAGGACATGAGCACACGTACGTGATTTCCATGTGTAATGAACGAGCTCAAAAACAGTGTCTTGGAAGGGTTAATGCCTCGTTTCAATACATACACGGACTTTTATTTAAATGTACACAACAACTTATATATACATCATTTTATCAGAGCAAAAACACGTCTATGTTGAAAAGTATATTGTTCTTGACGCTGTTTAAGTATCAAAATAAAAAAAATAAAGGCTTAGTTCCTTAAGCAAACGTCGGATTCATCATAACATTTGACGACTTTATTACACATAATAAAAAAATTATATGAATAATGTGTTGTACAGGATATCATCAAATAAGCAGCAACAAAAAGTTCTTGAACAAGCCAACTTCACCATTATTTCTGTGAGTAAGTTGTTTCCCACCATTATTTCTGTGAGTGAGTTGTTTCCCACCATTATATGCGAGTGAGTTGTCTCCAACCAATATTTCTGTGAGTGAGTTATCTTCCACCATTATCTCTGTGAGTGAGTTGTCTTCCACCATTATTTCTGTGAAAGATTTGTCTCCCACCAGTATTTCTGTGTGTTCTCTCACGCCATTATTTCTGTGAGTGAGTTGTCTCACACCATTATTTCTGTGAAAGAGTTCTCTCACACCATTATTTCTGTGAGAGAGTTGTCTCGCACCATTATTTCTGTGAGTGAGATTTCTTCCAACATTAGTTCTGTGAGTGAGTTATTTCTCACCCTTATCTCTGTGAGTGAGTTGTCTTCCATCATTATTTCCGTGAAAGATTTGTCTCTCACCTTTATTTCTGTGAGTTCTCTCACACCATTATTTCTGTGAGTGAGTTGTCTCACACCATTATTTCTGTGAGAGAGTTGTCTCACACCATTATTTCTATGAGAGAGTTGTTTCCCACCATTTTTTGAGAGTGAGTTGTCTCTCAACATTATTTCTGTGAGTGAGTTGTCACCTACCTTTATTTCTGTCAGAGAGTTGCCTCCCACCATTATTTGAGAGTGAGTTGTCTCCCACAATTATTTCTGTACGTGAGTTCTCTCACACCATTATTTCTGTTAGTGAGTTGTTTCCCACCAGTATTTCTGTAAGTGAATTGTCTCTTACCAATATATCTGTGAGTGAGTTGTTTCCCACCATTATTTCTGTGAGTGAGTTGTCTCCCACCATTATTTCTGTGAGTGAGTTGTCTCCCATCATTATTTCTTTGAGTTAGTTCTCTCCCACCATTATTTCTGTGAGTGAGTTATTTTCCACCATCATTTCTGTGAGAGAGTTGTCTCCCACCATTATTTCTATGAGTGAGTTGTTTCCCATCATTTTTTCTGTAAGTGAGTTCTCTCCCGCCATTATTTCTGTGAGTGAGTTGTCTTTCACCATTATTTCTGTAAGTGAGTTGTCTCCCATCATTATTTCTGTGAGTGAGTTGTTTCCCATCATTATTTCTGTAAGTGAGTTCTCTTCCACCATTATTTCTGTGAGTGAGTTGTTTCCCACCATTATTTCTGTTAGTGAGTTGTCTCCAACCATTGTTCATATATGCGAGTTGTCTTCCACCAGTATTTCTGTAGGTGAATTGTCTCTTACCAATATATCTGTGAGTGAGTTGTTTCCCATCATTATTTCTGTAAGTGAATTGTCTCTTACCAATATATCTGTGAGTGAGTTGTTTCCCACCATTATTTCTGTGAGTGAGTTGTCTCCTACCATTATTTCTGTGAGTGAGTTGTCTCCCATCATTATTTCTGTAAGTGAGTTGTTTCCCACCATTATTTCTGTAAGTGAGTTATCTCAAATAATTGTTCATATATGCGAGTTGTCTTCCACCAGTATTTCTGTAAGTGAATTGTCTCCCATCATTATTTCTGTGAGTGAGTTGTTTTCCACCATTATTTCTGTAAGTGAGTTGTTTCCCACCATTATTTCTGTAAGTGAGTTATCTCAAATAATTGTTCATATATGCGAGTTGTCTTCCACCAGTATTTCTGTAAGTGAATTGTCTCCCATCAGTATTTCTGTGAGTGAGTTGTTTCCCATCATTATTTCTGTAAGTGAGTTGTTTCCCACCATTATTTCTGTGAGTGAATTATATCAAACCATTATTTCTGTGAGTTGTTTCCCACCATTATTTCTGTGAAAGAGTTGTCTCTCGTCATTATTTCTGAGAAAAAATTGTCTCCCACAATTATTTCTGTAAGTGAGTTCTCTCACACCAGTATTTCTGTGAGAGTTGTCTCCCACCATTATTTCTATGCGAGAGTTGTTTCCCACCATAATTTCTGTGAAAGATTTGTCTCCCACCATTATTTCTGTTAGAGAGTTGTCTTCCACCATTATATCTGTGAAAGATTGTCTCCCACCATTATTTCTGTGAGTGAGTTGTCTCACACCATTATTTCTGTGAGAGAGTTATCTCACCTCATTATTTCTATGAGAGAGTTGTTTCCTACCATTTTTTGAGAGTGAGTTGTCTCCCAACATTATTTCTGTGAGTGAGTTGTCACCTACCTTTATTTCTGTCAGAGAGTTGTCTCCCACCATTATTTGAGAGTGAGGTGTCTCCCGCCATTATTTTTGTTAGTGAATTATTTCTCACCATTATTTCTGTTAGTGAGTTGTATCCCACCAGTATTTATGTAAGTGAATTGTCTCTTACCAATATATCTGTGAGTGAGTTGTTTCCCATCATTATTTCAGTGAGTGAGTTGTCTCCTACCATTATTTCTGTGAGTGAGTTGTCTCCCATCATTATTTCTGTGAGTGAGTTGTTTCCCACCTTTATTTCTGTGAATGAGTTGTTTCCCACCATTATTTCTGTGAATGATTTGTCTCCCACCAGTATTTCTATGCGAGAGTTGTTTCCCACCATTATTTCTATGAAAGAGTTGTCTCCCACCAGTATTTCTGTTAGAGAGTTGTCTTCCACCATTATATCTGTGAATGAATTATCTCCCAATAGTATTTCTGTAAGTGGTTTGTCTCCCATCCTTATTTGTGTGAGTGAGTTGTCTCCCACCTTTATTTCTGTGAGTGAGTTGTTTCCCACCATTATTTCTGTGAATGAATTGTCTCCCACCAGTATTTCTGTGAGTGAGTTGTCTCCCATCACTATTTCAGTGAGCGAGTTATCTCCCATCATTTAAGATGTAGGTTAAGTATTGTACTATATTTCAGGATTGTATTGACAATCATTAACTAGTATAGGGAACATCAGATGTTTACAAACGTCTGAAACATATCGCAATAAGTCTCATAGTTGATGCAGGGCTATTAACATCACGCCCTTTTTGCTATTGTTACGTAGATATATACTTCTACCTTTGAGTACTATAAATTTGTATAATGTTGTATTGACAAACATTTTAGTAACGTTGGACATTTTTCATCTAACAAAATCCATGTGTGTGAATAAATTACATACCTATCAAAAATAACAGCTACGCGAATTCACAGTTCAAAATATTGACATCAATCCTTGAGAAACTTTATCAGGACAATTTACATTAATTTAAGACAAAGTGATTATGCTTATGTTCCCGTGTTAATTTGAAGAATTATTTTTCTTTTAGGCTGACATTCGTTGTAAGGGTTGGAATTGTTCCTATTTTATTAGTAATTGAGGATAATATCCACTACCTCGTTACCTACATATAAAGGTTTCTATTTATAGCACTGTAAACACGTGACGTAATTATCACAGAGGAAAATAAAGAATTTTATCATATTAAGAAGACAGTTCTATATTATCCTTCGATATGGTCAACAATAAAGATAAACATATTTCATTAGAAGAAAATAAAGGATTCAGAACAGACGTGGCGTTATGGTTTGAGGTCAGCAACAAAATGACTTAATTATCTCGCTATAACGGAGACATGTAACTAATTCATTTGTTTTCAAGATAAATGCTGTACAGTATGAAGTATGTGGAATATGCTGGTACAATTAATTACTTTTTACTCTCCATCAATCTTAGCCAGTGTGTGTTATGATGGTGTCATGTCTGCCACAGGTGTGAGGTAAGCAGGAGATGTTTTTATTGTTTTACAAAAAATAAATACAAATGTACTCCATGACACGACTTAGTCGGAGTTTTACGCCACATAAGCGGATATGAACAAAATAAAAGCAAAGACGAAAAAAAAAATGATAAGGAGTTAGCTTCCGTACATCACTGTTAACAGTGTAATGGTCACCGTTCTAAAAGTGAACGCAATCTTAGGAAAATCTTAATTTTAAAGCAATTTATATTCGTTTTTTTTAAAGAAAAATATCCAACAAACAAACAATAATCATTAAACTTGGTTTTTGAATAATAAATTTGGATTGATTTTCTAAAGTTTCTAAAGGTTTTTTTTGTCTTCTATTAATCTAAACACAGTTAACGCTTAGTGAGATTTGACATGGAACTGGTTAATCAGCAAGCAAACCTAAAAACGTTTAATACAACATTAGTAAACGTGTTGACTATCAAAGCATATACATTTGAATCTTCACATTTTTTTTTCATTACACTTTTGATTATCAATGATTTTCAGCTAATGTCGAAGGATGGGTTATTTACTTTAGCTTGGTGCTTTCCTGTTGGTGGGAGTTACGCCGACAATGACATTTTACCTTTGACTGAGTGACAAAGGGGACTATATATTGCTCCTTTACGTTACTGATCTAATCCAGGGCAACCATTACCATATCCTAATCTTGGTCCAATGTAGGCTTCCTTGTGATAAATGATGTTACTGATCTAATCCAGGGCAGCCAGTACCATATCCTAATCTTGGTCCAATGTAGGCTTCCTTGTGATAAATGATGTTACTGATCTAATTCAGGGCAGCCAGTACCATATCCTAATCTTGGTCCAATGTAGGCTTCCTTGTGATAAATGGTGTTACTGATCCAGGGCAGCCAGTACCATATCATAATCTTGGTCCAATGTAGGCTTCCTTGTGATAAATGATGTTACTGATGTAATCCAGGGCAGCCAGTACCATATATTCTAATCTTGGTCCAATGTAGGCTTCCTTGTGATAAATGATGTTACTGATCCAGGGCAGCCAGTACCAAATCATAATCTTGGTCCAATGTAGGCTTCCTTGTGATAAAATATGTTACTGATCCAGGGCAGCCAGTACCATATCCGATTCTTGGTCCAATGTAGGCTTCCTTGTGATAAATGATGTTACTGATCTAATCCAGGGCAGCCAGTACCATATCCTAATCTTGGTCCAATGTAGGCTTCCTTGTGATAAATGATGTTACTGATCTAATCCAGGGCAGCCAGTACCATATCCTAATCTTGGTCCAATGTAGGCTTCCTTGTGATAAATGATGTTACTGATCTAATCCAGGCGGCCAGTACCATATCATAATCTTGGTCCAATGTAGGCTTCCTTGTGATAAATGACGTTACTGATCTAATCCAGGGTAGCCAGTACCATATCATAATCTTGGTCCAATGTAGTCTTCCTTGTGATAAATGATGTTACTGATCCAGGGCAGCCAGTACCATATCATAATCTTGGTCCAATGTAGTCTTCCTTGTGATAAATGACGTTACTGATCTAATCCAGGGCAGCCAGTACCATATCATAATCTTGGTCTCATGTAGTCTTCCTTGTAATAAATGACGTTACTGATTTAATCCAGGGTAACCAGTACCATATCCTAATCTTGGTCCAATGTAGGCTTCCTTGTGATAAATGATGTTACTGATCTAATCCAGGGCAGCCAGTACCATATCATAATCTTGGTCCAATGTAGGCTTCCTTGTGATAAATGATGTTACTGATCCAGGGCAGCCAGTACCATATCCTAATCTTAGTCCAATGTAGGCTTCCTTGTGATAAATGATGTTACTGATCCAGGGCAGCCAGTACCATATCCTAATCTTGGTCCAATGTAGGCTTCCTTGTGATAAATGATGTTACTGATCTAATCCAGGCGGCCAGTACCATATCATAATCTTGGTCCAATGTAGGCTTCCTTGTGATAAATGATGTTACTGATCCAGGGCAGCCAGTACCATATCCTAATCTTGGTCCAATGTAGGCTTCCTTGTGATAAATGATGTTACTGATCCAGGGCAGCCAGTACCATATCATAATCTTGGTCCAATGTAGGCTTCCTTGTGATAAATGATGTTACTGATCTAATCCAGGCGGCCAGTACCATATCATAATCTTGGTCCAATGTAGGCTTCCTTGTGATAAATGACGTTACTGATCTAATCCAGGGCAGCCAGTACCATATCATAATCTTGGTCCAATGTAGGCTTCCTTGTGATAAATGATGTTACTGATCCAGGGCAGCCAGTACCATATCCTAATCTTAGTCCAATGTAGGCTTCCTTGTGATAAATGATGTTACTGATCTAATCCAGGCGGCCAGTACCATATCATAATCTTGGTCCAATGTAGTCTTCCTTGTGATAAATGACGTTACTGATCTAATCCAGGGTAGCCAGTACCATATCATAATCTTGGTCCAATGTAGGCTTCCTTGTGATAAATGATGTTACTGATCTAATCCAGGCGGCCAGTACCATATCATAATCTTGGTCCAATGTACTCTTCCTCGTGATAAATGACGTTACTGATCTAATCCAGGGTAGCCAGTACCATATCATAATCTTGGTCCAATGTAGTCTTCCTTGTAATAAATGACATTACTGATCCAGGGTAACCAGTACCATATCCTAATCTTGGTCCAATGTAGGCTTCCTTGTGATAAATGATGTTACTGATCCAGGGCAGCCAGTACCATATCCTAATCTTGGTCCAATGTAGGCTTCCTTGTGATAAATGATGTTACTGATCTAATCCAGGGCAGCCAGTACCATATCCTAATCTTGGTCCAATGTAGGCTTCCTTGTGATAAATGATGTTACTGATCCAGGGCAGCCAGTACCATATCCTAATCTTGGTCCAATGTAGGCTTCCTTGTGATAAATGATGTTACTTATCCAGGGCAGCTAGTACCATATCCTAATCTTGGTCCAATGTAGGCTTCCTTGTGATAAATGATTTTACTGATCCAGGGCAGCCAGTACCATATCCTAATCTTGGTCCAATGTAGGCTTCCTTGTGATAAATGATGTTACTGATCCAGGGCAGCCAGTACCATATCCTAATCTTGGTCCAATGTAGGCTTCCTTGTGATAAATGATGTTACTGATCCAGGGCAGCCAGTACCATATCCTAATCTTGGTCCAATGTAGGCTTCCTTGTGATAAATGATGTTACTGATCCAGGGCAGCCAGTACCATATCATACTCTTGGTCCAATGTAGGCTTCCTTGTGATAAATGTCTTCCGTAGCTTCACATCCATCGTGCTGCAGTGTAGCGTAATAAATATTAGAAAATAAATAAAAAGAGAATTCCTCAAAAAATGTTTTGTTACTAAACTGTCACCCCTAGAGGATAACGAGCCGTCGTTAAATCCACATGTTAAATAATTAACATGCCGGTGATAATACCCCGGAGCTGTCGTGAGCTCGCTAATCCTCCTTAAATATACAGCTGCAATTAAAAGGACATGCAGCATTATTAAAACGTCGTAATTGTCAAAATACGACATGTAAACGAGAGGTATATGATTATGAAAAAATAAGAATTTGCGAGTGCAGGGGACCTATAGGTTAAAACATGGTCAGGTTTGTGTCGTTTGTAAATGGCTTTTCTGGAAGTGTATTCAACATCTGTGACTAGATAAATTAATTTTGTATACATTTCTCATTTTTTTTATAAACCTTTATATCTTACCTTTTTATGACAGAACTACATGTATTTCATTATCCATGGACATGCTCTCTGATATAGAGATCCGTAAGCGATGTAGATCTATCTTAGATAAATTGTTGATAAAATACAACACCATTTGCAGATATTATGAGCGACAATAACATATTTAAGCATTAAATTATCTTTTTATTGAATATATAACCAATATAGATACCAAAGGTTTTCAAGCAGTCTTCAGAGTGCTAACTGGGCCATAAGTAATTGATTGTCTAAAAAGCTATAAATCGAGACATGGTTAGTTTACATAAATAGTGATATAGTTAATTTTACCTTACGTTAGAGAACGTTTCACAATCACATTGAAATTACACCGTTAGTTTTTATCTTAAATGATGTGCATTGTATATTTGTTTTTATTACATGTCTATATAAGTAATTGTGTTCATAGGATGCGATAAGTGTACATGTACTTTCATAATGAACATAATTAATATATATTATGGAATCGTTTGATCCTGTGTTCGACGCAACCATCAAACGCGGATACAATGACGGAACATTGATACAATGTCGACCATTTCATTTCACGTAATATATGGCGTCCTCAAAGGCAATATTGATGATTGCAAATAAAATGACATATTTTGATAATGTACTCGATAATTTCATAGTTTATGAACGTCTAGGATGTTTGTCTGCTTTTTCCTATTAAATAACACGTTCCCATCCCTTTTCTGATCAACTGTATACCTAAGTACCATTCTGTAAATTACTACACGACCCTTTCTAGTGAGAGTAGTCGCGACCAAATAACCGCCGCATGTACTATTAAAGCGTTTCCACAGAGGGCTATTGCTCTTTGGAACGACGATAAACTTAGCTAGCGACAAGCTTGAAAAAACACCTGGTATAGAAAATACTTTATAGAAAAAAATGATACCAAAAGGTTTTTTCTGTTTTATTTGAATTGTAGGCATGAGAACGTGAACTGAATTTGCTGGTTTAGATACAGCTGTACTTATAATGCTTTTTAAGAAACGAAAACCCATCTTTATCTGGTCATTTAGGCACCACTGACGAAGCAATGGTCACAGATTAGCCTGTATTACAACTTTTTTGTAGATTTTGACCTAGACTCGATTTTTAACCCAGGTGTTTGTTTGGATTGTGTCTATATTTTATGCAGGGTTTTTGTCAGGTTATGACTCTATTTGACCTAGGATTTTTGACCCAGGTGTTTGTTTTGATTGTGTCTATATTTTATGCAGGTTTTTTTGTCATATTGTGACTCTATTTGACCTGGGATTTTGCGGATATCATCAAACGTTTACTCCTCTCTATCATCTCATCATTCTCCTTCAGGGATCTGTATATAATGACACATCTTGTCTAGTTTAACCATAAGCTCAGTCTTGTCCATGTTAGTACTCGTTGTTGTTTTGTAGCATATTTCTGCCATCGAGTTAGTTTAGGTCGACTTAGGGTAACTCGACTTTGACCAGATAGTTATGTCGGTCAGTCGAGTTATAACCATGACTTGTTGAGATATTTATGTCGGTAAGATGAGTTTTAACACGACAAATCTACATAATTATATTGGAAAGTCGAGTTATACTATCGCGACTGACTATCGTGGACCTCGTCGTAATAAGGTATGTATGTCAATTTTCCAGAATGTAAGTCGACTTTCCGTAATATAAGTCGACTTGCCGACATGAATATCTCAATAAGTCATGATATAACTCGACAGGTCGACATAATTATCTCGGCAAACTTACGTTACATAACTCGACCTTAAATAACACGATGGCAGAAATATGCCACCATACTATGAGTTTTGTAATAATTGAATATTAGATTATTTTTGGCTATGGTGGTATATTTTTGCCATCGTGTTAATTTAGGTCGTTGACATGATAGGCATGTCGATCCCTCGATTTATAACATGACTAGTTGAGATGTCTATGTAGTTAGTCGACTTATATTATCGAAACTCGACCTATGTCCTGGAAAATCGACTTACCCTATTACGACAAGGTCTTTGATAGTCTATGACTTTCCAAGATCATTATGTCGATAAGTCGAGTTATAACTCCTGTTACAGACATAAGTACCACAACTAGTCATATTATTACCCGACTGGTCGTCATACTATCCCGTTAAAGTTAAGTTACCGAAACTCGACTTAAAATGCCACGAAAGAGGGAATATGCCACCATACCTAGAGCATATAAGTTGTCTTCCAAAGTATGTGAGAGACCGACAGTGCATATGTGCTAGGTTTGTCACCTCAACGATAGATTGTGCTTCGTTCAAACGAGTTTTAAAAAGTTGTTATATCTAGCAGAAACATCATTTATTATGACTAGGTTAAATCTGATCTAGTGTGAGTGTGTGTCTTAGTTTGGTGTTATATCCGGAATGTGGTTACAGCATTATCTGTAACGATTGTCACTAGAGGGGGGTGCGGTTATCAGGTGATATATTCACCCTTGGCATACAACCCGGACATCAACCACTCGCTGACTGTACATTATATAGTTGTCCTGATGAATCACTTTGACGGCTGTCCGGGTAAGCTCCACGTTAGATTGTACCCTAGAGTACCCGTTCTCATTTCTAACCCGGAAACTCTCGCTGATATATGTCGTTTGCCTTATCAAAAATGTAAAATTTTACCAATCAGAATGTAATGTTACCCAACCACACAGTCTCTATTAATCCTTGGAAGAATAAAGAATTGATTTAATATATCAGACTTCCGACTTCGGTATTACTTATTATTTGTCCAAATATACGCCACGGTAGTAATACATATACCTTTTCTGTACATGAAAGCTGATTCACATTTTCTACCTTTCATACTTTTCCAATCGATGATTTGATGAATATTTGAAAAGTGGCTATTGACGTCACCACTTCACCTGTGTTGATTAGCAATCAATAGGCAAATTAAAATTCTGTATACACGTATTTACATTAACACTAATACAATAGTAGGTAGTAATATTCACACGGAAGCATACAGAGTACCTGTTCCAGTGCAGTTCAGTGCAGCTATTATTGTGAAATGTCGAGCTATGGATCCTAATTTTAAACTCAATATATAAAAGACTTGAGACATCAACTCATGTCCGATGATGGTTGATCATTATATCAGATTTCTGATCATCAGATAATGTTATTGGACTATCATGAAAAATCATCACAAAACATTGATATAACAGCAATTCCCTTATCCTAAATTGCCGTGTTGTTGCCAGATATTATCAAAATGCAACAAAAATAAAATATTCTGTCAAAATTAACTTTGACATTTTTGACGCTGGTTTATAAAATTATGTGTACAATAAAAACAAAGGATTGGATTTGCCAGTCTCAGATAAACACATTCGCGTGCTATTGTCAACAAGTTCACAGGTAAGATATGTAAACTGTTAATTTGTTGGAATTGTAGGTGGTCTATTTATTGGACTTCGGTAACCGGATATAAGGGTACCAACGTACAATCCATGTCAGTTTATGACCTAACACGTGCTTTACTAAGTGTTTACTGTAAACAGTCAGTGAACAAAACGATACACGTCACAACTCACAATACAAAATACCGACTGCCAAGTATATTCATTTTATGTCAATTAACTGAAGAAATTGCCCAAACGAACAGAAAATAATTTCAAAATTAACTTTTTTTTTTAGTTTGATATAAGTTATTAATATTGTACCAGCTACACCAATAGTGACTAATATCAGATATAAATAAGGATGTCATCTCCCATCCCCTTGTCTCGTGTGATTCTGTGTAAAACCTTCCTTGACACGATGCTATGTGTCCTTAGTCACACTAGTCATAGTGAGGGCCTTTTCCATGCATTGTTGAGATCAAAACTCTGGCAGTGCCCCGACCAGGAATCGAACCCGAGCCTCCATTGTGATATCCATATGACCTTACCGAGAAAAGTCTTTGATGGAATATATATATACATGTGGTATTTGGTTTTAATAAAATCTCCAACAATATAATACTACACGACCCCGTACCATAAATTGCTCCACCTACATGCTGTGTATCGTCTGCGACGCCAAGGCTAAATTACTGGATCCTTCGAGGACTATCCAATAAAGCTAGAGAAGACAAACCTTAATCACCAAACGAGATGGTAATGGGGCTCTGTACAAAACACCATTGCAACATCTCGTTGTTGTACTGAGACAACTATAACGTTCATTAACTAGCATTTTTCATCTTTCTTAAAATATTTTATCCAAACGAAGGTAAATTTGGTGAAAAAAAGTCCTGGCAAACGATAAAAGGGAGAATTACAATATTAAAGCTTTGTCTAACGAATATGCCCGATCATCTCGCCGTCTTTGTGCCGGGACCATTCCATAACAGACACGGCAGTTTATAAGTATTTGTCCTTTGTTCAGACACGCATGGTAAGTGGTCGATGTGCAGAAATATGGACGGGACTCGTGTACAAACGAATGTCATACAATGATGCAATCTTTTGTTAAATCGAATACCATCTGTGACGAATATTAATTTAGGTTAACGTGAAGTACTATAGATGTGGGTCATAATGAAATTCATATTTATGATTAAAAGTAAATGGATTAGACACCTTATATGCACATATGGGTTTTCTAACTCGTTTTATTTGGCTTCATTTTTTTAACCATTCTCGACAAGACATTAACATTTAATTTAATAATTACTAATTTCACTACATTTAAGATTAAACAACTCTTTGTTTTATTTCATTTACTTAATTTTAGTTATTTTTTTATATATATCAAAAACGTTATTATTCATAAATGAAATGACTATACTATGTATAAATTGTATTTTGATACATGACGAGCCAATTCTGAGAAGAGAATTTTTTTTCTTTTGTTGAATTAAGTGACAACATATCTTTGGTACCTTCCGCTAAGTACTATATAGAAGGTCGCATCCTCAGATATTTTGATTAAATATGCTGTGTCCGTTTTTAACCATTTTTATTACATACTAACCTAAATCTAAATACAGTCGGCCGTAAGACTCCTAGGTGGAGTGACCATGGTATCTTTTATTGTTTTTTCCCCAATATACAATATCCGATAAGTAGGCCAGTGTAACATTGCAGGCATACACGTGCAATGAAGAGCGCGGCTACCGTCGTGCGTCATGGCGTAAACGAATGTTGTGTCATTAAGTCAATTTGGCATTTAATGCATATGATCTTGGAACTAAGATTTGGCAAAAAAGAAACGCTTGTTCGGTATTAAAGTGTCAGTGATAACTAAAACGTCTTAATGATGTTGAAGATGCATATGCAAAACGTCATTTACATGCAAATCACAAAAGTGTATAAGCAAATCGGATTTCTCGTATAATGGGTTTTTGCGTTTTAGCTGGTAGTCATTTGGCTGCTTTATTAAATCAAATGTTGGAACATACACAAACAATATGCAATGTATACAAAGTGTGAGCAATTAAACCCGTCTATAACGACAACACAAGGGACAAAGGAAATGTAGCATATAAAGTGGTCTTTATACACAGGGCAAATGGTGTTATAGATGGCCATTTGCGACACCATGAAAATGGTCTAAATAAGCAGATGGTTGTTATACAGAGGTGGTCGCAAAAGAAAAATGGCAGCTTCACTGTATTGCTGATATTGACAATGAACAGATGGAATGTACAGATCTGAACAATCCTATTTCTACTCTTTTGACTGGTGCAATGGATAATTTGTTTTGGTTGTAAGAACCTGAAGTGGTTCATCGTTATATGATTTCACTTTCGTTCACGTGACATTAAAATTTTAGGCAAGGTCAAGGTTAATCACATCACTAGGCTCATATGTAACGTTTATTGTCATATAAATCTTTATTATGTACTAAAATTAGAATGTATTATATGCATGCGATATTAAACACCTGTTTGCTACATAATGTATTCAACAATTTTTTTTATTATTCATTTTTGTAAAAAGAAATGATACATTTATAATTAATTTGCACTGATTATGAAAATTTAATTTTAGCATGGTGTAAATGTATAATGCCGACTTATATACCTAACATCTACACACAAGCTACCCTTCTAACGTGAATGATTGTGATATTTTCTCCATTAGTTATCTAGTGGACTAGGGCTGGTATGATGTATGTAATAAAGGGCTTTCTGGTTATCTAAATTGTTAATGAAATGCCTTATGCCGTATAAGAATCATGACTTACAGAAGCCATGGAAATCTGTCGTGTTATCAGCGGGTTTGTTCCTGATTTCAGAGTCTTGTGCTGATTCGATCCGTTATATTTAGAAACTAGAAAAATATTTTAAGATAACTATTGGAGAAAAATGACACACGCTTTGTTAGAAAAACTAGATGCACGAACAGCCGTTATTTTCAATTGTATATGTGATGTCATACATGTACATGAAATTCACAATTATTGTGTTGATTTAAAATACAATAACTTCACATACAGGAACATGACCAATCAATTTGAGTCTATTAACGGGTGGTTTTTTTCTCTCGAAAAAGCTTAATTTCGTTATCATTGCATATGTATGAGAGATTCATGCTGTCGAATTTTCTTGAAATCTTTTCTATAATTATCTTCAAAACTTCGATCTTTATTTTTTTAAATTCTAACTTTGCTGCAATCACTAAATACGAACGAAATAGGGTGTACACGTTCTGTAATTTGATTATTTCGTAACCATATCATGAGAATATTTTTTCTTTCAGTGGATTGTATTTCACCCGTAGGTCCTAACGCTCGAGTGTCTATTCATACCAGGATAATACGAGAATCATTGTTGGAGTTTATGAATTGGAAAATAAAAGAATCACACCAAGAGTACCATCTAAACGTCTAGAAAACACCTGACAAAAAACTATCTGATAAATACCAAGTTGAATAAACTGCTCACACGTATTATGGGAGGTCAGCACACTTTAAAAACATATGCAAACATATTTTTTGAAAACCTGTTTCCGTGAAATTGTGATATGTGGCAGTTGTTAGCCTGGATTACGAGGACGATCACTGTGAGGAGTGGATGTGGGCGTAGTGACGTAAGGGAATTCAATATATCAGATATGATATCCTTACTAGTCAGCTTACCTGGCTGAAAGTGTCGAGTAGACCCAGTGTCATAAATACTAAATAAATAATAACTCATAAACACTATTAACTTTCATGAAAAGAGTAAAACAAAAACAAAACGATAAAACAATCAAAGGACACGTTGTGAAAATCAAAATATATATTCAATTAATTCATTGCATGCATCTGTATTGCCAAATGTAGTTTTATCCAACCTTAATCTGTGATGTAAGCCAACATATATATTGAATTTAAGACTATTTACCTTCTGTCATAACTTGACAATTAACGCTATTTTTTATGTCATTATTGAAAGAGCAGTCGCGTCATCATTTCTGTGAGTTCGTTCATTGTAAGGTGACTAGCCATCCATATCCGGTTTACTACGCCCCCTACAGAGAATTCTACTACAAACACTATCCTTCGTAAGATGATAAAGCCAATCTTGTCAGATTTGGGCAAATATTTTGATGTCTCCACTAACAGCGACCTACATACAAACAGACGGATCAGAGAAGTAATTATCTTCTGAGCAGTATTGTCACTACTGTCAAACAAAACCATCAGAGTTACGTGTAGTATTGCGTTCAAGTGTTCGGTTGAACAGATAACAATATCTGAACAAATTAAATACCTCAATTCAGTACCAACTTAGCAATTCGTTCTAGTATTGGATGGTCCATATAGCAATATTCGTATTACTTAGACACCGTACACAGCCAATATTTCCTAACCTGAATTTCAGGTCGAGAAATCTTGACCTGAAATTCACCTGAATTTCACCAGAATTTCTGGTCAATTTCAGGTCAAAATTTCTTGACCTGAAATTCTGGTCAATTTCTGGTTAGTTTCAGGTTAAGATTTCTTGACCTGAAATTCAGGTCAAATTTCAAGAGAAATTCTGGTCAATTTCAAATGAAGATTTCTTGACCTGAAATTCAGGTCAAATTTCAGGCGAAATTCTGGTAAATTTCAGGTCAATTTCAGGTCAAGATTTTTTTATCGGAAATTCTGGTTAAGAAATATTCACCTGAATTTCAGGTCAAAAAATCTAAACATGAATTTCAGGTCAAGATTTCTTAACCTGAAATTCTTGTCAATTTCATGTCGATTTCAGGTGAAAAAATCTTTACCTAAAATTCAGGTTAAGTAATCTTGACCTGAAATTCAGGTTTAGATTTCCTCAAATGACTTGCATGTCAAACATTCTTTGAGTCATTTACACTATTTCATGATATGGCTGTTTTTTTCGTATGCAATATATGTATACAGAAAGTATGTTGTAAAATTGTGTGTTAAAATGATTCTTTCAGTATGTAACAGTCTGAAGAGTGAATAGGAGCCTTTTTAAGTGTTTTTGCATTATTTATTATGCATTTTAAAAGAAGAATCCCTGCAGCATAAAACATAAACACAACTTACCAATTAGTCATCCTCAATACTCCAGGGGTTCCGATCACTTGCGATCTCTACACCCCTGAACCTAATTGATTCAGAACTGAAGAAACTTTACCATTGACTTGTTAATGCTAACATTTTCAACCTTACTTGAACCATGAACTTTGTATATAAAGCAACATCCGGTTTATAGCACGGAACTTACAATGTTAATGCCCTAAACATTAACATATTCACAGTCTATTGTCTGATAAAAGTTCACATTTTAACAAGTATTCTATGCAGTAAATCTCCAGAAACAAATTGTGGACAGATGGATGGATGGAAAGACTGACATGATTATAATAGGGCTCCCGTGTCTCTGATGCTGGACTAGATCTAATAAAAACATAACACTTATAATGTAGCTTAATTAAAAGATTTAATATTTGTCATTGATATGGGTAAGCCGGAATCGATTGATCAAGAAGATTTTATTTCTGTGCAGAATTGCTTTAGATAAAACATCAGCATGTTACTGTTCAATCAAGCTTGGCATTTCTCGCTCAGATAGAGGACATCTTTCATCCTTGCAATTATGAATAACATGAAGCGGTTCGATTATACATTTGATGGGAATCCATGTAGTCTCGTCCAGCAAGACTACACTCTGGTTCTCTGAAACCCTCGAGTTTTGAATCTTTACCGCTCTACAGTCTTGATTTCGACTCCTGGGAAAAACAACTTCAAAAAGTTTCTTAAGGCATCCGATCTTTGTTTGAAATTGATGGAATTGATAACAGAATGTTAAATGCTTATACTTACAAAAACAAATTTAAATTAGACGGTAATGCAATCATTGAAAGGACCAACAGAATTATTTCTGATGATACTCAATATCGATGCCAACATTTTAAGTCACATGATTGTCTCGGTAGAAGGAAACATCACATCCGAGCAAGAGTTTTAATGTATTTATATAGAGACGGCAAAGTTTTACTTATAAATTTTATTAATAAAAGTTATGTGATAAATAGAATCTTACCCTTGGGACTAAGTGATATGAAATTCATCAAGCTCGTTGAATAATTTGATATGCATCGCTTAAAGGCTCATTACGTGGATCAGACAGTTTGGAAACAAAATTTCTTTTATAACCCGATGAATTAAAAAAAGTAGTGACATTAATGCTTAAATGATTTATTTCAAAATCATCATGGTTAGTGCAATAAGCACTATTATCATAATTGCTTTTGTTTGATAAACACATCTATATTATGAATGCTTTTTGAAATAAGCTACAGAAAAAAATGTTAATGTATTTTTTTTTCTTTTAGCACATATTTATATATCTCATACATTCATACCAGATTGTTGTGTTTGAAAGCCACGAAAGCCCCTATCCTTGCTTCCCTTCCACAGCTTGTTATCACATGCTTATAATGATAGCATTTTACTGGTTCTGATGATTGGATGTCACAGGCCAGTGTTGCTTGTAAAATCTCAACTTCTGGAAGTGGGTCAGTAGATGACTTGTCCTGAAACAAATGAATTTTAGTCATTTATCTATTTGTATAAGCATTTAATTAATGAATTTTTCATACTTTTTCTATGTGAAACTTCAGATACATTGTGTATCTTCTGCAAATAAAATTCTATACTATAATTGATAGTGTTATCCCACTGTTCATTTACTGGGGCAGAGAAAAGACGGCTCACATGCAATAGACAATGACTTGACGTCATCAATACATAGGACTCGCAGGTTTCCCTGTTGTCAGTAATACCTGACTGGGTGGGGTGTGCTTGTTTGGTGTATTTGGAGACATGCTACTTTAAGATATGCGATAGCATTGTAAATAGAGTTGCTTTAATACAAGAAGAAATACACTGCTTCAATGGGAGGCCATCCTTAAATGACACTGGCTTTTAAAAAGACATTAATTTAATCAAACAAACAAACTGAATTTTAACAATTTCCAGGAGAAAACATATAAAGTATGGGTCTGTCAGGTGGACAGAAATATCTGAAGATGACGGAGAAGATTATAATGTAATTTCTGTTCAATACTAACTGAACTACGATATACTGTTGTAGTACCCCTATACATTGGCTCAGGCACTCAACTTACTGGACGTTCTGTGTGTAACATTACAGGTTATATATTGTCATTTTCAATATATCGTTTAACACTTTATGTAATCGCACATATGGTAACTAAGCTCCTTGCTATGAACTGGATGCGGTCATTTATATCCACGAAGTTCATGGTTTAGAAGTATTTAAGCCGCCTCTGCTACTTTTGGGCGGTCACACTCATTCCTTATGGTCAGTTAAGTTGAAAATGTTATGAAAAATAAAAACAATTCAATGGTCACATTTTGATTTATATTCTTCAACTGTAAAAATCTGTTTCCTTTTAAAAAATATCTAGATACAAATGACCAAAATCACCAAACATTCCTCAGCAGTGTGATTGCAACACCTGATATGTTCAGAAATGGCTACAATTCTAGAAATACAGTGATGCAAGTGAACCATTTACCAGGACATTGACAGTAAAATTGACCTGAAAATGACCAGAAGAAAACTTGACCTGAAATTGACCTGAAATTCATGTCAATTTCTGGTCAAGATTTTCTTCTGGTGAAATTGACCTGAAAGGAGCAGAAAAGTCAATTTCAGGTTAAAAATCTAACCTGAAATTGACCAGAATTTCATATGATTTTGACCAGAATTTCACCTGAAAATGACCTCAGAAAATTGAGGCCAATTTCAGGTTAAAAGTCTAACGTGAATTTGACCAGAATTTTACATGAAATTTGTCAGAATATAATTTGAGGTCAGTTTCAGGTTAAAAAACTAACCTGAAATTGACCAGAATTTCACCTCAGCGAATTTTAATGTGAAATTCAGGTTACTTTTAGGTGAAATTCAGGTTAATTTCTTAACCTGAAATTGACTCTTTTGCTCCTTTAAGGTCAATATCAGGTCCAATCTAATTAAAATTAGACTTGTAATTCCGCTCCACTATGATACTCTACGTTACACTCCAATACAAGATCTAACGATACCCCGTTCGGGGTCACCTCAGCATGACCCCTATGGTTAGCCAATCAGCGTGTCACCTACGGAATCTTCGGTGTGGTTGATTCATTCGGAAGTGTAAACGGATAATAGTACGTCCCAAGATGTTCCGATTCTAGGCCAGAGGTCATGCCGAGGTGACCTCGAATGGGGCTTCGTTAGATCTTGTATTGGAGCGTAACGTAGAGTATCGCAGTGGAGCGGAATTACAAGTCTAATTTTAATTAGATTGATATCAGGTCAGAATTTTAACCAGAAATTCTGGTCAATTTCAGATTAGGAAATATTGGCTGTGTAATAAAGTATCACATTCGGAACAGATAACAATATACGTACTATTTAGACACCCCAATAAAGTATTAACATTCGGAACGGATAACAATGTTCGTACTATTTAGACACCCCAATAAAGTATCAACATTCGGAACAGATAACAATATTCGTACTATTTAGACACCCCAATAAAGTATTAACATTCGGAACGGATAACAATATTCGTACTATTTAGACACCCCAATAAAGTATCAACATTCGGAACAGATAACAATATTCGTACTATTTAGACACCCCAATAAAGTATCAACATTCGGAACAGATAACAATATTCGTACTATTTAGACACCCCAATAAAGTATCAACATTCGGAACGGATAACAATATACGTACTATTTAGACACCCCAATAAAGTATCAACATTCGGAACAGATAACAATATTCGTACTATTCAGACACCCCATTAAAGTATCAACATTCGGTACAGATAACAATATTTGTAACATTCGGAACAGATAACAATATTCGTACTATTCAGACACCCCAATAAAGTATCAACATTCGGAACAGATAACAATATTCGTACTATTCAGACATCCCATTAAAGTATCAACATTCGGTACAGATAACAATATTCGTACTATTCAGACACCCCAATAAAGTATCAACATTCGGAACAGATAACAATATTTGTAACATTCGGAACAGATAACAATATTCGTACTATTCAGACACCCCAATAAAGTATCAACATTCGGAACAGATAACAATATTCGTACTATTTAGACACCCCAATAAAGTATCAACATTCGGAACAGATAACAATATTCGTACTATTCAGACACCCCAATAAAGTATCAACATTCGGAACGGATAACAATATTCGTACTATTTAGACATTCCATTCAAGTATCAACATTCGGAACAGATAACAATATTCGTACTATTTAGACATTCCATTAAAGTATCAACATTCGGAACAGATAACAATATTCGTACTATTTAGACACCCCAATTAAGTATCAACATTCGGAAAAGATAACAATATTCGTACTATTTAGACATTCCATTAAAGTATCAACATTCGGAATGGATAACAATATTCGTACTATTTAGACATTCCATTAAAGTATCAACATTCGGAACAGATAACAATATTCGTACTATTTAGACACCCCAATAAAGTATCACATTCGGACAGATATTAATATACGTACTATTTAGACACCCCAATAAAGTATCAACATTCGGAACGGATAACAATATTCGTACTATTCAGACACCCCAATAAAGTATCAACATTCGGAACAGATAACAATATTCGTACAATTTAGACACCCCAATAAAGTATCAACATTCGGACAGAGTAGACCATCCTCCACAACCATTATAGCGATAATGTACATCGAGTACAAAAATACCGTAATTTCAATATATATCGGAATTTAACGATCTTTGTTCTAGTTAATTTTGCATTTGTTTTAAATATCATTTTACCGATGACAAGTTCTGTATCGTCACACGTCCTTTAATGTCCCTGGCTGTTCAAAGGACAAACCAAACTTTAAGGTCACTTTTACTTGGAAAACTTACAAAATAGCGAAACAATGGCTTACAATAACGGAGAAAACAATGTTCGTACTATTCAGACACCCCAATAAAGTATCAACATTCGGAACAGATAACAATATTCGTACTATCTAGACACCCCAATAAAGTATCAACATTCGGAACAGATAACAATATTCGTACTATTTAGACACCCCATTAAAGTATCAACATTCGGAACAGATAACAATATACGTACTATTCAGACACCCCAATAAAGTATCAACATTCGGAACAGATAGCAATATTCCTACTATTTAGACACCCCAATAAAGTATCAACATTCGGAACAGATAACAATATTCGTACTATTTAGACACCCCAATAAAGTATCAACATTCGGAACAGATAACAATATTCGTACTATTTAGACACCCCAATAAAGTATTAACATTCGGAACGGATAACAATATACGTACTATTTAGACACCCCAATAAAGTATCAACATTCGGAACAGATAACAATATTCGTACTATTCAGACATCCCATTAAAGTATCAACATTCGGTACAGATAACAATATTTGTAACATTCGGAACAGATAACAATATTCGTACTATTCAGACACCCCAATAAAGTATCAACATTCGGAACAGATAACAATATTCGTACTATTCAGACATCCCATTAAAGTATCAACATTCGGTACAGATAACAATATTCGTACTATTCAGACAACCCAATAAAGTGTCAACATTCGGAACAGATAACAATATTTGTAACATTCGGAACAGATAACAATATTCGTACTATTCAGACACCCCAATAAAGTATCAACATTCGGAACAGATAACAATATTCGTACTATTTAGACACCCCAATAAAGTATCAACATTCGGAACAGATAACAATATTCGTACTATTCAGACACCCCAATAAAGTATCAACATTCGGAACGGATAACAATATTCGTACTATTTAGACATTCCATTAAAGTATCAACATTCGGAACAGATAACAATATTCGTACTATTTAGACATTCCATTAAAGTATCAACATTCGGAACAGATAACAATATTCGTACTATTTAGACACCCCAATTAAGTATCAACATTCGGAAAAGATAACAATATTCGTACTATTTAGACATTCCATTAAAGTATCAACATTCGGAATGGATAACAATATTCGTACTATTTAGACATTCCATTAAAGTATCAACATTCGGAACAGATAACAATATTCGTACTATTTAGACACCCCAATAAAGTATCACATTCGGACAGATATTAATATACGTACTATTTAGACACCCCAATAAAGTATCAACATTCGGAACGGATAACAATATTCGTACTATTCAGACACCCCAATAAAGTATCAACATTCGGAACAGATAACAATATTCGTACAATTTAGACACCCCAATAAAGTATCAACATTCGGACAGAGTAGACCATCCTCCACAACCATTATAGCGATAATGTACATCGAGTACAAAAATACCGTAATTTCAATATATATCGGAATTTAACGATCTTTGTTCTAGTTAATTTTGCATTTGTTTTAAATATCATTTTACCGATGACAAGTTCTGTATCGTCACACGTCCTTTAATGTCCCTGGCTGTTCAAAGGACAAACCAAACTTTAAGGTCACTTTTACTTGGAAAACTTACAAAATAGCGAAACAATGGCTTACAATAACGGAGAAAACAATGTTCGTACTATTCAGACACCCCAATAAAGTATCAACATTCGGAACAGATAACAATATTCGTACTATCTAGACACCCCAATAAAGTATCAACATTCGGAACAGATAACAATATTCGTACTATTTAGACACCCCATTAAAGTATCAACATTCGGAACAGATAACAATATACGTACTATTCAGACACCCCAATAAAGTATCAACATTCGGAACAGATAACAATATTCCTACTATTTAGACACCCCAATAAAGTATCAACATTCGGAACAGATAACAATATTCGTACTATTTAGACACCCCAATAAAGTATCAACATTCGGAACAGATAACAATATACGTACTATTCAGACACCCCAATAAAGTATCAACATTCGGAACAGATAACAATATACGTACTATTTAGACACCCCATTAAAGTATCAACATTCGGAACAGATAACAATATTCGTACTATTCAGACACCCCAATAAAGTATCAACATTCGGTACAGATAACAATATACGTACTATTAAGACACCCCAATAAAGTATCAACATTCGGAACAGATAACAATATTCGTACTATTTAGACACCCCAATAAAGTATTAACATTCGGAACAGATAACAATATTCGTAACATTCGGAACAGATAACAATATTCGTACTATTTAGACACCCCAATAAAGTATTAACATTCGGAACAGATAACAATATTCGTACTATTTAGACACCCCAATAAAGTATTAACATTCGGAACAGATAACAATATTCGTAACATTCGGAACAGATAACAATATTCGTACTATTTAGACACCCCAATAAAGTATTAACATTCGGAACAGATAACAATATTCGTAACATTCGGAACGGATAACAAAGTTCGTACCATTCAGACACCCCAATAAAGTATCAACATTCGGAACAGATAACAATATTCGTACTATTTAAACACCCCAATAAAGTATCAACATTCGGCACAAATAACAATATTCGTAACATTCGGAACAGATAACAAAGTTCGTAACATTCAGACACCCCAACAAAGTATCAACATTCGGACAAAGTAGACCATCCTCCACAACCAATTTAGCGATAATTTATATCGAGTACAAAAATACCATTCTTTCAAGAAATCGGAATGTAACGATCTTTGTTCTAATTTATTTTGCATTGTTTTAATTATCATTTTACCGATGAGATATCGTCACACGTTTAATGCCCTTGGCTGTTCAAAGGATAAACAAAACTTTAAGGCCACTTCTACTTGGAAAACTGACAAAAACTTGAAGTCACGACATTATGGCCTAGCTTCCCATGTTTTGCCCATAAACATTGGATTAAGCCATTAGGCAATTGGAAGCAATGTCAAACACATTTACGACAAGGTCATAGATAATTATGGACAAGGCCAACCAGAAGAATGACAATAAATGTTCTAGCAGCGGAAGCCATAAATAATTAGAATGGTTGTCAATGATGAAGTAAAAGCAGGAGCATTCTTTGTGTCAATGGTAATGCAGACAATTAGGACGCTACACTACTCCTCTGACGTAGGACACTGACTTACTTGGTAAGTGTTCTCGACACGTGTGAATGGTGAGAGGGAGGGGTGGTAGAAGATACGGAGAGAGGGGAGGCGTGAGACAGAGGGGGTAAGTTAAAAGATTGAAAAAATAAAGACTTATAAGACGGGGCGGCGGGACGGGGTTTGGGCGGGAACAAATGCCCAAAGTGTGGTATAGTAACAAAGAAAAGGTAAATGCGGAAAAAAGTTCATCGAGGTTTACTTAAAAGCAATGTGTTACGGGGATTTGATATTTATAAAACCCTGACTACGACAGCTAAGTAAAATATTCTGAATGGGGTGGGATGCATTGCTGTTATCAAACTCAGAAAACCGATTTATTTTTGGCGTGCAATGATTTTTTCCGGTTTTTCTGTTTGAAAGATGATTTATAACAATTATCGCGAATTAATACTGTCCACTTTGGCATGAAAGCGCGAAATTTAACATTCAGAAATAAAACTATGGCTTACAAAATAACGAAACAATGACTTACAAAATAGCGAAACAATGGCGTACAAAATAGCGAAACAATGGCTTAAAAATATCGAAACCATGGCTTTTAAAATAACGAAACAATGGCTTACAAAATAAAGAACAATGGCTTACAAAATAGCGAAACAATGGCTTACAAAATAACGAAATAATGACTTGCAAAAAAGCGAAACAATGGCTTAAAAATAACGAAACAACTGCTTACAAACTAACGAAACAGTGGCTTCCAAAATAACGAAACAATGGCTTACAAAATAACGAAACAATCGCTTACAAAATAACGAAACTAAGGCTTAAAAAAGCGAAACAATGGCTTACAATAACGGAGAAAACGTGGGAGGATGAATGGAGGTTGGTAGCGTGAGAGGTATTCTAGGTGACGGGAGGGGGTGACGTACGGGAGGGGGTGAAGTGAAGGATATTTACACTACATCGTTACCATTAGTAAGACAGTAAAAAGTAACGTACCAGCACTGTTGGTGATCTGGATATAACTATAAACACTAATGTCCTCAAACCAGTCGAGGCATGCAAAAAAGTCCAACAGGCGGAAGCCATTGTAACATGTCCCTAGTTCCTACTTCTCCTACACACAATTATATGGCCTGCATTAACAGTGGCACTCATGGTTTGTTTATTGGAGTGTTCAGCCTGTTCTCATAGTCACAGTTTAACACACAGTACTGCAGTCACATGGTTTGTTTATTGGAGTGTTCAGCCTGTTCTCATAGTCACAGTTTAACACACAGTACTGCAGTCACATGGTTTGTTTATTGGAGTGTTCAGCCTGTTCTCATAGTCACAGTTTAACACAGTTTAACACACAGTTTATTGGAGTGTTCAGCACGTCACTGTTTGTTTATTGGAGTGTTCAGCTCATAGTCACAGTTTAACACACAGTACTGCAGTCACATGGTTTGTTTATTGGAGTGTTCAGCCTGTTCTCATAGTCACAGTTTAACACACAGTACTGCAGTCACATGGTTTGTTTATTGGAGTGTTCAGCCTGTTCTCATAGTCACAGTTTAACACACAGTACTGCAGTCACATGGTTTGTTTATTGGAGTGTTCAGCCTGTTCTCATAGTCACAGTTTAACACACAGTACTGCAGTCACATGGTTTGTTTATTGGAGTGTTCAGCCTGTTCTCATAGTCACAGTTTAACACACAGTACTGCAGTCACATGGTTTGTTTATTGGAGTGTTCAGCCTGTTCTCATAGTCACAGTTTAACACACAGTACTGCAGTCACATGGTTTGTTTATTGGAGTGTTCAGCCTGTTCTCATAGTCACAGTTTAACACACAGTACTGCAGTCACATGTTTTATTTTACTTCACACACATGAGCATATGAACCTATAACGTGTTATAGACTTAAAGACATCAGTAGTATAGCAACATGTTGAATTACTGAAAATAATGACAATATCAAAACAGAATGTCTTGAGTTTTATTGGATTTATGATCCAAGTTAATATTTTTTTCATTTTTGCGAACCTTTGGCGAGTAAAGGAAACGACTGATTTTTCAAAGATTACGGTTAATTATTTTTCATAGTTTATAATGCTATAAAATATATTTGCTGAATATTCGTAAAATTTTATGGTACCTATTATTGGGTTGTTATTATGAATACACTTTTCGTCGTTAGAAGTCAAAATTTGTAAAAAAAAAAAAAAAAGGAGGTCGTTTCCCAAGCGTAGACATATGTACCATTCACATGAAATAACCAATCACAATGCAGTTAGGTTGATAATAAAAGTTATTGAATGGGGAAAACACTAATACCATATAATTAATATACTTATGATTCAACCATTTAACAATATTTTGCGGATCACAATTTGCGATCACAGCATTAACCCGTGATATCGCAAAGCCACCTGGATATACCGTAGTTTTTCTGTTGATGTCGAAATCAGCTCTAATCACCATTGTCGTATTTAATGAAAGCTATGAAAGTAGGGGACAAAGAATTGACACTAAAACGAAATAAATAATTGAAACGCTTGATTCTAAACTGTCCCGGATGTTTTTCTTGGACGGAAAATCTTACATAAGACTCAAGGCTGTTATTTTACAAAACCCGTTTACTACCATTTAATCTCAGTGAAAAAAAAAGAAATAAGTCAGCTAAATGTCAAACAAAAAAGGTCTTAATGAATAAGTATTTTTACAGCAGATGGAAGAAGCAGCGACATTAATGACATGGAAGGCCAGAACAATGATCATGACTCGTTAATTAATAAAAGGGTCACTATCCTCCTTTTGTCTGTGAGGACGGTCTAGATGAATGTATTATATTAGGTCAATGATCTACCGGGTTGTTTGTTTACGAATGTGAGTAACATATGAATATTCATGATTACAACTAAATGGTACATTCATTATATATGATATGTAATGTTTCAACAAGAGAAACCGGGACAGTTTAGTATCAAGGGTGACAATTCATTTTTTTCGGTTCACTTTTAATCCTATGTCGCCTAGCTCCTTTGTTTTTCCTTTTACGACAATGTTGATTCAAACTACCTACGACTTAGCTTTCATTTTTAATGATAAATAAGCCGGCTCGCAGTGAAAAATTAAAGTACGTTCGTTAATATTTTAACCGTTACTGTGAATCTTTTTGTTTTCATATTGCATGTTAACACTGTAGCCCTGAGAGATGTTTTCCAGGAGGCCGGTTATGGCAGTTAACACACAGCAACCAACACATCTCTGTATGTGGACACTTATTTACAGGATGTTCAATCCTGCAACCCAAATCAGTAACATCAACAAGCACTGTCTTACATATTCAAATAGCGTCTTGATCACAATTAAAGGTGTTGCTGATGTTTTTTTTAACAAAACGGACTTCCTGTGATCGAGCTGACAGACCAACGGAGAGGTGCATGCTGACTTCCCTGAACTGAAATAGGAGAAGAATGAACCATGTAGGTGTTACTTAATTTTGCTTAAATTCTATAAATGAATCACCGATAAAAAACTGTTATCTCATTGAAGATCTTTCAAACGAAAGCATGAATTTAGTGGGCTTTTTTATATTTGCTAATATTGCGTGAAGAAAATCAAAATCTTTCTTTTTTCTACGCAAATATTATTCCCCGTGTCTCTCTAAGCATTGTGAGGCTACATAAAAATCTGACTGAAGCATTACGTTTTTTCGCTACCTATGGGTAGATAAAACAAACGAGTGTAAGCGATAATGACATTGAGAGTATAAGGACATCCCAAACATCTGTATCTATATATACCAGATATATGAAGCGTATGTGGCTGTATTAAACCCTTACTGACTTCTACTTTGTGACATTGACTCTGAGAACGACGCCTGGAGTTCGATGTATGAGGGTCAGCGCTGGTACATGTATGTTGTGGTGCCTCCGCTCTAACGGAGTACTTACTGGCGGAAACAGAACAATAATAATAGCATAATAATAATTTTCTTCGATGAGTATTGTTATGGCTGAAAGATACATACTGGCACATTTCTAAGATGTAAGTCAATCGTGGTATGTCATAAAGTGGTGTGTACGGATTACACATCGGTGTCTCCCCGGGGTGAGAGGCCAGGACTCTGATGTAAATTGACAAGCAATACAGTCACATTAACATGGCTGCCGTGCTCACGTGAAATCAATCGTTTCATTAAAAGTAACCATTAGAAACAGACATTATACTATTTTGTGTGACGCCTCCATCACGACCCATCGAGATAGGCTAACTATAACTAAATACACCAAGACTATCAATGTTTAGGGTCATTTTGACTCTTAAAAATGTCACTTTGGCGATATCAAACGCCAGGGATTTAACTTACTTCGGAATATTTTAGTCTTGGTTGTAACGACCATCATCATTGACTTCAATTTGATTTTGTCATTTGATGACGTAATAAATTTTGTAACATCGTATCTGATTGGCTGAAACATAGGTTTTATTTTGTGTTCCACTGGATTAGATTGAATTATATAAGGATTAACTTGAATAGTTTGAGGTTATGGAGCCTACCACACAAAAAGTAGAGCGTCCCAACATAAAAATCTATCGACGCCAACCCTTAATTAAGTATTTAGGTACATGATGACGAATATCAAGCACAAGAAAACATTATGATGACGTTATGAGGTTGTACCTGTCACTGTCATTGATAACGGATTGGTTTGTAATGATAATTTGCGGTCCATACAGCACATACCTGCAGCAAGATACCGGAAATGAATGATCGCCTACAAGGAAGACATACGTTTGAATAAAATTTGTGGTCATTTTTTACATTAATATATTGTTTACTAACAAGCATTATTTTCTTTCCGAGACAAATAACCAGTATGTCGCCCTAATTTAGTTCCATTTTCCATTAAATCTGTAAACGAAATGACTTTCACAAAATAAATTTGTTTTACTATGTGCCTAAAGTAAAAGTAATGTGGTATCTACAAAACGTCTGAAAACACAATATGAACTATAATAATTGTTTAAATATCATAAATTCTACACAGAACTCCCAGAATCATTGAAAGCGTTATTCATTTGTATATAAAAAAATAACATGGCCATGGTTTAACATATTGTCATGCGGAACAGCCATGATTTCCACAACAGGAGAAAACAGGAGAAGAAGAGAACATTCTCCTAAATTAGTCATGTAATTCAAGCATCCATCAAGAGTGTTCAACGACAATACATAAATCGTGATCTTCACGGAGAAAGTTTGTTCTTCAAGTTGAACAATAGAAATGATAATCAAAATGTTGACGATATTTCCCATATTATTTTGTATGATCTCCCCCTCCACAGCAATCCTTATGTTAGATCTGGTTGTCCTAATGGCTGTGGCCAAATCTGTCAAACCGCTACCATTGTGATGCATTGTGTAAAAGTACATAGCTATAGGACATTTTTAAGCACCAATGTCTGACTCCGATGGATAGTGAGTTTAGTATCATTAGAAACAGAAAATAACACATATTTGGGACGCCATTGTTGGAATCATGAGAGTGATGTAACTAGAAAGGCAGAAAATGAAGTAGCGTACTAAAACATATTAGACTTTATTACTGGGTAAATGACTAGGTCACACTGTCCAATATCATAAAACTGTTATAAAAGTTGATCCATAGTACACTTTTATCTGTTCTATGACCTCGTTCGACATTATGTCTCAAGTGTTAACAAGTTCGTATATTCACCTCTTTACAGGATAACTGTTTTTTTATTACAAGAAAATTGCTGTCGCTAGAAGATGGCGCTTTGTTGTGTATACAAATGAAGGCAAAAGACACATAGATATAAGAGTGATACTTAACTTCTTGTCAATTAAGTATGTATGTCAAGTTGTTCTTCACTTTGCTTTAGTAAAAGGTGTTGAAATAAAGAAAATCATTCACTAGAAAATTACAATAAAAGTTCCTGAACTACGCGATATTGTGTTTTTATTTATATTGCATAAATAAATTGTCTTTTATGATTTCAATGTTGATTCTATCCGCTATATTTCGAAACTAAGAGAAAATATTACTAGATATAATAGCACAATTGAAGTATAAAAACACACACACATTTAACATTTGATTTATAATCGATGTTTCGTCACAGACAAACACAATAGCTTCAGCGGAGAAGCTTTGTGCTTTATAAGTAGTGTTTTATATTAGATAACGAGACTATACGACGCAGAATAAATATTCGTGTATTGTTAAAATGTCAAAGTCGTCCGGGCAGTGTAGACACGTCAAATCGATAGCCACCACTGTTATGTTAAACCTATACGATGGTTACTTCGTAATTACAATATCATCTTTCCGTAGAGACCTTTAGAGCTTAGAAAATAAAAAATACTTTCCCTGATAGAATATCTGGCTCACATTTGGAGTTAGGATCATACATTTTCTTATAACCGCGGGTTTCATCTATTCATTTAGAATTGTAGCCTTACACTTTCCAGAATATCTAGGTCTACAACATTTCTGTTAAAACTGTAGATTTTTTATTGTATAAAAAAGACCAGCCAACTAAATGATTTTACATAGACCACATTGTGTTAGTTTTGTAATGTATTATTAAAACAGCTGAATAATGTTTAGATATTGTGTTTTATAATTAAAGTCTAGGTTCTCATATAACACTAGAGAGTAAAAAGATGGAGTCTTTCAGCTCAAATTCCAAGGAGGGAAGCCATTTTGAAATATGATGTATTTTGCACTAAAAATCCTGAAATTTTAATGTTTTTATTATCAATAATAAAAATTGATATTTTGAACCTAAATTTCAATGTTGATTTGCAAATTCTTATTTATACCTAGGGATTCGATAATTACCTGTCAGAAAACATTTTTTACTTTTAAAATTCATAATTTAACAGCCAACCAGTGGCCAGGTCAAAATTCTATCCATGGCTCCATATGCTCTCGTACACGGAGTTATTTCGAAATTCAGTTGTTTGTTCTTTTTAACCGCTTGCTACCTATTTTCTTTAGTTACTGTAGTTGTACCTTTTCTGTGATAATTACTGTGATAATGAGTTTATCCAGTACATGTGTATTGAAGTCTAATATTTTCTATATTTCCTCTTATCATTTAAAATGTAGCCGCCGGTTTTTAGTGTCATTTCAGAAAGATATTACCATACCCGTTTTGTTACAAATGGTCGTTTGGTTTGATTAGTTAGGAACTAAAATCTGTTGTTTTTAAGTATGATATTTAGTGTGATTTAGAGTTGTTGGTTGACCGACTACTAAGTATGATATTTAGTGTGATATTTAGTGTGATTTAGAGCTGTTGGTTGACCGACTACTAAGTATGATATTTAGTGTGATTTAGAGTTGTTGGTTGACCGACTACTAAGTATGATATTTAGTGTTATTTAGAGTTGTTGGTTGACCGACTACTAAGTATGATATGTAGTGTGATTTAGAGTTGTTGGTTGACCGACTACTAAGAATGATATTTAGTGTGATTTAGGGATGTTGGTTGACCGACTACTAAGTATGATATTTAGTGTGATTTAGAGTTGTTGGTTGACCGACTACTAAGTATGATATTTAGTGTGATTTAGAGTTGTTGGTTGACCGACTACTAAGTATGATATTTAGTGTGATTTAGAGTTGTTGGTTGACCGACTACTAAGTATGATATTTAGTTAGATTTAGAGTTGTTGGTTGACCGACTACTAAGTATGATATTTAGTGTGATTTAGAGTTGTTGGTTGACCTACTACTAATTATGCTATTTAGTGTGATTTAGAGTTGTTGGTTGACCGACTATTAAGTATGATATTTAGTGTGATTTAGAGTTGTTGGTTGACCGACTACTAAGCGTCTTTGTATGCGAAGTGTTGAGAATGATGAGCTCTTATATTTTGGAAGACTGTGGTATAATCGTGTTGTGTCCTCTAATGATACCAGAAACTATTCTCCAATTTATGATTCTTTCCCATTTAACCATATTACCGAAGAACACACTCCGAACAACACACCCAAAGTTATCACATTAAACTGACAACGGGCAAACAACTGTCGTCCCCCATGTTGGACGTTTAAAAACATAAGATAGTTCTATCGGTCCAGGACCGAGCAACTTCATGGCAAGGGCGGAATTCAATTCTGTTCTAGTAACGTCTATCACTACACAGGATATTAAACTGAAGAAACGAGGACAATAACACGTATTTTTGTCATTTCTATTAAAATGTATCAGCCTTATTGAATATTGATCTCGACATACTATACAGTACATCAGTAAGACTGTAAAGTTTACCGGTATTAATACAGTAGAAAACATTAAATGTTCTGAACGGAGTACGATCCACATCTACAGCATCGGATTTGTCGTCACGATGCTTACATAAATTCGTCTGGCTGCGAATGGTGGATATAAAAATTATCTAAAATGTTAAAATAGATGTCGTTAAAGTCTCCTTGTTATTTACAAGTCGTGCCTGTAATATATGGCAAGATAGCATAGCAATGCACGTTTTTGAGATGCCTTTAGAAAATCTGAGACACGTGTCAAGTACTTAAGGGTGTCTTTTACATTCACACATACCACACTTAACACTGGCAGGGAGTGATTGCACAGCCAAACAATATTGTTAGATGAAAGCAACAATTTCATATGTGTATCAGCCTTATTTTACTCTGATGGGACAGTTTCAAGGAGATATCAAATTGTTGCAGCCGAAAATCTGAATTCAAACCCTGTTTCATCCGCGCTTAACGATATGCGCTTTAGTCTGGTCACGATTCACATCTATAGAGATGCAGTCGTATGTAGAGCAGTAGAGTATACTGCAATGATAACATCAGTGATGCGATGTGTAGAAATTGTCATTGTTTACATTGTTTGTGTTGAATCACGTTAATATAAACGTTATAACGTTATTAGAATCGCAGTCTCGTATGCCATCCACGAATAGTTCTACCCACGAACTACTTTTAAAGCTTTTAACCGCGAATGAAAGTCCCCATATCATACACTAGTTGTTCTATGAGTTTCTATAAAGTTTGGTGTTGCCCATTTGGCACACTATATGACAGGTATACGGGAGGTCTAAGGTTGAGGTCCGAAACTACAAGTACTGACCGCGTCACGTGATACTGAGTTGGTTCCCTAGTAACGACCAGACAAACCGACACCTTTGTGACAAGCTCAGCGAATTTATGTCTTTTTTCAAATGAAAAAGCTTGGTTGATTTGCGTCGCCGTCATTGCGTACATTTCTATATGTACATATATATGTTGGTGTATTTAAATCCCGTATATCACATCACAGCGCGGCCATGCCAGTAATCGGTAAAGTAATTGAACTTTTGTCTGCTTCCATTCCTGGTCCGATCATAAAACTCGCCAAATAACTGTAACCACAGTGACAGGTGGGTAAAGGTCCGTCTACTCCCCATAGGAGGAAGAAAAACAGAGGAATATAATACACGAAAGTTGATAGAAAGCATTCATTTTGTTTTGACGGTTTGACCGGATGATGGCCTTTTTTACGACAACGAATATTGGTCCAGGTCTTCTCCGCATCCTGTCCCACAGTCTCATTGTTAGACATGGAGCGATTAAACGAAGGCATGTAGACAATTAGGATTATAACCAGACCGAAGAGTTTGTTCTTCCATGCGGTATCCCCTAGAAACGAATGATCGATAAAAAAGTATGAGTTGTCGTCTACGTCATTAGATTGATATCAGATTCGATGGACGTTTCAAGATGTATTTTTTTCTCATTTTTACATTTAGAATGCATTTGACCAGCTTTATATTTTTATATTTATTTCTTCTGAGACTCACATAACTTTTCTTTTCCTTTCTGACTATGGTTGTACTACTAAGGGCGGCGATAATTTTGTTGTCATGTTCTTTTCCACAAGATTGACTGTCCTCTCTCTCCAGAATGACTGCCCTCTCCCTCCAGAATGATTGTCCTCTCTCTACAGAATGACTGTCCTCTCCCTCCAGAATGACTGCCCTCTCCCTCCAGAATGATTGTCCTCTCTCTGCAGAATGACTGTCCTCTCCCTCCAGAATGACTGCCCTCTCCCTCCAGAATGATTGTCCTCTCTTTGCAGAATGACTGTCACTGCCCTTTCTCTCCAGAATGACTGCCACTGCCCTATCTCTCCAGAATGACTGTCACTGCCCTCTATCTCCAGAATGACAGCCCTCTCCTTCCAGAATGACAGCCCTCTCCTTCCAGAATGACTGTCACTGCACTCTCTCTCTCTCCAGAACGACTGCCCTCTCCATCCAGAATGACTGTCACTGCCCTCTCTCTACAGAATGATTGTCTTCTCCATCCAGAATGACTGCCCTCTCCCTCCAGAATGATTGTCCTCTCTCTACAGAATGACTGCCCTCTCTCTCCAGAATGACAGCCCTCTCTCTTCCGAATGACTGTCACTGTCCTTTCTCTCCAGAATGACTGTCACTGCCCTTTCTCTCCAGAATGATTGCCCTCTAACTCCAGAATGACTCTTCTCTCCCTTCAGAATGACTACCCTTTCCCTCCAGAATGATTGTCCTCTCTCTACAGAATGACAGAATGACTGCCCTCTCTCTACAGAATGACTGCCCTCTCTCTACAGAATGACTGAATGACTGCCCTCTCTCTACAGAATGACTGTCCTCTCTCTACAGAATGACAGAATGACTGCCCTCTCTCTACAGAATGACTGCCCTCTCTCTACAGAATGACTGTCCTCTCTCTACAGAATGACTGTCCTCTCTCTACAGAATGACTGCCCTCTCTCTACAGAATGACTGTCCTCTCTCTACAGAATGACTGTCCTCTCTCTACAGAATGACTGTCCTCTCTCTACAGAATGACTGCCCTCTCTCTACAGAATGACTGAATGACTGTCCTCTCTCTACAGAATGACTGTCCTCTCTCTACAGAATGACTGTCCTCTCTCTACAGAATGACTGTCCTCTCTCTACAGAATGACTGTCCTCTCTCTACAGAATGACTGTCCTCTCTCTACAGAATGACTGTCCTCTCTCTACAGAATGACTGTCCTCTCTCTACAGAATTACTGAATGACTGTCCTCTCTCTACAGAATGACTGTCCTCTCTCCAGAATGACTGTCCTCTCTCTACAGAATTACAGAATGACTGTCCTCTCTCTCCAGAATGACTGTCCTCTCTCTACAGAATGACTGAATGACCTGTCCTCTCTACAGAATGACTGTCCTCTCTCTCCAGAATGACTGTCCTCTCTCTCCAGAATGACTGTCCTCTCTCTACAGAATGACTGAATGACTGTCCTCTCTCTACAGAATGACTGAATGACTGTCCTCTCTCTACAGAATGACTGTCCTCTCTCTCCAGAATGACTGTCCTCTCTCTCCTCAGAATGACTGTCCTCTCTCTACAGAATGACTGTCCTCTCTCTCCAGAATGACTGTCCTCTCTCTACAGAATGACTGAATGTCTCTCTCTACAGAATGACTGTCCTCTCTCTACAGAATGACTGCCCTCTCTCTCTACACGAATGACTGTCCTCTCTCTACAGAATGACTGTCCTCTCTCTCCAGAATGACTGTCCTCTCTCTCCAGAATGACTGTCCTCTCTCTCTTACAGAATGACTGTCCTCTCTCTACAGAATGACTGTCCTCTCTCTACAGAATGACTGTCCTCTCTCTACAGAATGACTGTCCTCTCTCTACAGAATGACTGTCCTCTCTCTCCAGAATGACTGTCCTCTCTCTACAGAATGACTGTGACTCTCTCTACAGAATGACTGAATGACTGTCCTCTCTACTCCAGAATGACTGTCCTCTCTCTCTCCAGAATGACTGTCCTCTCTCTCTCCAGAATGACTGTCCTCTCTCTCAGAATGACTGTCCTCTCTCTACCAGAATGACTGCCCTCTCTCTACAGAATGACTGTCCCTCTCTCTACAGAATGACTGCCCTCTCTCCACAAATGAATGACTGCCCTCTCTCTCAGAATGACAGCCTCTCTCTGACAGAAATGACTGCCCTCTCTCTACAGAATGACTGCCCTCTCCCTCCAGAATGACTGACTGCCCTCTCTCTCCAGAATGACTGCCCTCTCTCTCCAGAATGACTGCCCTCTCCCTCCAGAATGACTGCCCTCTCTCTACAGAATGACTGCCTCTCTCTCCAGAATGACTGCCCTCTCCTCCAGAATGACTGCCCTCTCTCTCCAGAATGACTGACTGCCTCTCTCTCCAGAATGACCAGAATGACTGCCCTCTCTCTACAGAATGACTGCCCTCTCCCTCCAGAATGACTGCCCTCTCCCTCCAGAATGACTGCCCTCTCTCTCCAGAATGACTGCCCTCTCTCTCCAGAATGACTGCCCTCTCTCTCCAGAATGACTGCCCTCTCCCTCCAGAATGACTGCCCTCTCCCTCTCCAGAATGACTGCCCTCTCCCTCCAGAATGACTGCCCTCTCTCTCCAGAATGACTGTCACTGCCCTCTCTCTCCAGAATGACTGTCACTCTCTCTCCAGAATGACTGTCCTCTCCCTCCAGAATGACTGCCCTCTCCCTCCAGAATGACTGCCCTCTCTCTCCAGAATGACTGCCCTCTCTCTCCAGAATGACTGCCCTCTCCCTCCAGAATGACTGCCCTCTCTCTCCAGAATGACTGTCACTGCCCTCTCTCTCCAGAATGACTGTCCTCTCCTCCAGAATGACTGTCCTCTCCCTCAGAATGACTGCCCTTTCCCTCCAGAATGACTGTCCTCTCCCTCCAGAATGACTGCCCTCTCCTCAGACTGCCCTCTCTCTCCAGAATGACTGCCCCTCCTCCCAGAATGACTGCCACTCTCTCTCCAGAATGACTGTCACTGCCCTCTCTCTCCAGAATGACTGTCCCTCTCCCTCCAGAATGACTCCAGAATGACTGCCCTCTCTCTCCAGAATGACTGTCTCTCAGAATGACTGTCCTCTCCTCCATCTCTCTCCAGAATGACTGCCCTCTCCCTCCAGAATGACTGCCCTCTCTCTCCAGAATGACTGCCCTCTCCCTCTCCAGAATGACTGACCTCCAGAATGACTGCCCTCTCCCTCAGAATGACTGCCCTCTCTCTCCAGAATGACTGCCCTCTCTCTCCAGAAGACTGCCCTCTCCTCCAGAATGACTGCCCTCTCCCTCAGAATGACTGCCCTCTCTCTCCAGAATGACTGTCCTCTCTCAAATGGCCCTGCCCTCTCTCTCCAGAATGACTGCCCTCTCTCTCTCCAGAATGACTGCCCTCTCTCTCCAGAATGACTGCCCTCTCCCTCCAGAATGACTGCCCTCTCCCTCTAGAATGACTGCCCTCTCTCTCCTGAATGACTGTCACACTGCCCTCTCCCAGCCCCTCTCCCTCCAGAATGACTGCCCTCTCCCTCCAGAATAACTGCCCTCTCTCTCCAAATGACTGCCCTCTCTCTCCAGAATGACTGCCCTCTCTCTCCAGAATGACTGCCCTCTCCCTCCAGAATGACTGCCCTCTCTCTCCAGAATGACTGCCCTCTCCCTCCAGAATGACTGCCCTCTCCCTCTAGAATGACTGCCCTCTCTCTCCAGAATGACTGTCCTCTCTCTCCAGAATGACTGACTGCCCTCTCTCTCCAGAATGACTGCCCTCTCTCTCCAGAATGACTGCCCTCTGCCCTTCTCCCTCCAGAATGACTGCCCTCTCTCTCCAGAATGACTGCCCTCTCCTTCCAGAATGACTGCCCTCTCTCCCAGAATGACTGCCCTCTCTCTACAGAATGACTGAATGACTGTCCTCTCTCTACAGAATGACTGTCCTCTCTTTATAGAATGACAGAATGACTGCCCTCTCTATACAGAATGACTGCCCTCTCTCTCCAGAATGACTGTCCTCTCTCTACAGAATGACTGCCCTCTCCTTCCAGAATGACTGCCCTCTCTCTCCAGAATGACTGCCCTCTCCTTCCAGAATGACTGCCTTCTCCTTCCAGAATGACTGCCCTCTCCTTCCAGAATTACTGTATCTTACTTCCTTCTAAATTTTTTTCCACTCCATCAATTCCACAAATCGAAGGTTTTTGTGAGATATTAACTTAAATAGTTGACTACCTCACAGTTTGAAATCTTGAATACGGTGTATGACATGTTATTTTGGAAGGAATGGAATTGGATTCCGCTGTCAGAAACTTGTTGGTAGAATATAAATTAAGTTGAATCGTCTCCATGCTCTAGAAGCTCGAACTGAAACGAAATATAAAGTGAAAATTATTTAAAAGAACATGCTTTTATCAGTGGTCGACAAACATTTAGTACGTAAAAGATACGTATGCCGGTAAAACATACAAAGTTGATTATGATACTTTATTTTTGTTATCGCAGGTTAAAGAATTAATAAGCAAGTGTAACAAAAAAATACCTCACAAGTGCATTAAATTATCCTCGTTTGAAGTAAATCTTACAAAATTGTAACATTCTGTGCGGTTCATTACGAAGAAACTTCATACTTAATCAAGACGTTTTATAACAAGATCCTACGCCAGTTGATACAAACAGGCCAACATCCTAACTATCTGATCGGGACCCGGAAAAATATCCAAAATTCTTTACAACGCCTATCAGTTTATTTTTTCATTAAATCTATAAATATAACATTAAAAATGCTCAGCTCAACGACCGTTCTCTTCATTGTCAAATTTCATTTCTGAAAGATTACTGAGCTATTTGAGTTGATTACGTGGCAAATCACAGAAGGATAATGAAAAGCTTGCAGACTCTAAGTGTAAAAACATTAACACAAAGTGTTGAAATACCCTCCCACTTTACGGGCGTGATTGTGGAGAGTATGTACGACTTATGGAAACGTTAAACACACAAGAGTAATCAGTAGAATCCGCCATCATACTCACACCAATATGTACTTTTAGTGCGAATGTTATCACTTATCATATAAAACTATTAGCTTATTTACAAACACTCTCAAATGAAGTGATTTGCGAAAATAATAAATTTTGAAGATTTTGGATTTGTTTTAAATTACAACTTGCAGTATAATGTGTTTTATAGAAAGATATGTGCATTTAAAGAAACAAATACAGGATAAGTGTCTGTTCCGAAGGCCACTGCAGACAGCGTTAAGGTGGAGGAGGATAGACTGGGAAACACCTGCAACGGATTAGGGAATCTTTGACAAACTTATATACCAATATAATAGTGTTTATTTATTGACAAAATCTTTAGACGGAGAAGCAACAGAACCACATATCGCGATTACCGATCATCAATTTGTCTCACAAATTATGGTGTTACAAGTGTTTTGCGAACAACTTTTGTTATACATTTTTACGAACTCGTTGGTCCATAACGTTAATTGCGTGACAATGGTGACTTATACATGTAGGTTAAATGGTGTGCTGATTTCTAAAGAGATTTATTATTAAAAAAACAATTTGGCGGGAAAACTTTACATAATACTCTCAACTTTTATCCGCGTGATATTTCACAAATAAATAGAAATCAAATTTCCGTGAAATTGTTATAAATACAGGTAAAATAGAAATTCAGAAGTTTAGATCGTGAAATTGTTATGAATACAGGTAAAATAGAAATTCAGAAGTTTAGATCGTGAAATTGTTATGAATACAGGTAAAGTAGAAATTCAGAAGTTTAGATCGTGAAATTGTTATAAATAAAGGTAAAGTAGAGATTCAGAAGTTCAGATCGTGAAATTGTTATAAATACAGGAAAAAAGAAATTCAGAAGTTCAGATCGTGAAATTGTTATAAATACAGATTAAGTAGAAATTCAGAAGTTTAGATCGTGAAATTATTATAAATACAGGTAAAGTAGAAATTCAGAAGTTTAGATCGTGAAATTGTTATAAATACAGGAAAAAAGAAATTCAGAAGTTCAGATCGTGAAATTGTTATAAATACAGGTAAAGTAGAAATTCAGAAGTTCAGATCGTGAAATTTTTATCAATACAGGAAAAAAGAAATTCAGAAGTTTAGATCGTGAAATTGTTATGAATACAGGTTAAGTAGAAATTCAGAAGTTTAGATCGTGAAATTGTTTTTTTTTTTTTTTTTTTTTTTTTTTTTTATTACGTGTTATTAAACAATTACAATACTGTAACTGTTATTTCTGAATTTTTAAAACACATATTCGGATATTCCATGTGTTGACTTATATTGATAAAGATTATGATATGACAAAATAACATATTCTTTACATATTTCTGTGTAAGAAATATTTCTGGGTATTAATCCAACCTCTGACATCTTATAAGATCGTGAAATTGTTATGAATACAGGAAAAGTAAAAATTCAGAAGTTTAGATCGTGAAATTGTTATGAATACAGGTAAAGTAGAAATTCAGAAGTTTAGATCGTGAAATTGTTATAAATACAGGTAAAGTAGAAATTCAGAAATTTAGATCGTGAAATTGTTATAAATACAGGTAAAGAAGAAATTCAGAAGTTTAGATCGTGAAATTGTTATGAATACAGGTAAAACAGAAATTCAGAAGTTTAGATCGTGAAATTGTTATAAATACAGGTAAAGTAGAAATTCAGAAGTTTAGATCGTGATTTTTTTTATTTTTTTTAAAATTTTTTTTTTTAAATTTTTGAAATCATTTTCATTTATACAGCCAATACAGACAAAGACAATTAAATATCATAAATACAAAAACAAAGGTAATTCATTTGTATCAATTTTACATGACATTCACATTTATACTTTTACACACCTTCATGTACAATGTACACACACACACACACACACCCTCTCCCTCACACACACTCACACACACTCCCTCACACACACACACACATTCACACATATACCAAAGAGTTTACTTAAATTATTATATACATTCAAAGGTTTCCATACACCCACATTCGTTCAGACATACATGACATTAAGAAGAGGTGGAAAATCGTGAAATTGATATAAATACAAGTGGGATGAGTTTTTTAATAAGATATGCCATTTTAAATTAGCTTGATAGTTGTTTTTGATCTCGATTATGGCACTGTTGTTTATGTGTTACAGATGACAGTTATACACATGTCTCAATAATAACGAAATCACCCCATCGGTGTTTATCATTTCTGACAGGATGAGAATAAGGATTGTCCGTATTTGATCTATATCAACCGAAGGGCCATCAACACCTTCCCTTAGTTTGATCTACATCAACCGAAGGGCTATCAACACCTTCCCTTAGTTTGATCTACATCAACCGAAGGGCCATCAACACCTTCCCTTAGTTTGATCTACATCAACCGAAGGGCCATCAACACCTTCCCTTAGTTTGATCTATATCAACCGAAGGGCTATCAACACCTTCCCTTAGTTTGATCTACATCAACCGAAGGGCCATCAACACCTTTCCTTAGTTTGATCTACATCAACCGAAGGGCCATCAACACCTTCCCTTAGTTTGATCTAATCAACCGAAGGGCCATCAACACCTTCCCTTAGTTTGATCTACATCAACCGAAGGGCCATCAACACCTTCCCTTAGTTTGATCTACATCAACCGAAGGGCCATCAACACCTTCCCTTAGTTTGATCTACATCAACCGAAGGGCCATCAACACCTTCCCTTAGTTTGATCTACATCAACCGAAGGGCCATCAACACCTTCCCTTAGTTTGATCTACATCAACCGAAGGGCCATCAACACCTTCCCTTAGTTTGATCTACATCAACCGAAGGGCCATCAACACCTTCCCTTAGTTTGATCTAATCAACCGAGGGGCCATCAACACCCTTAGTTTGATCTACATCAACCGAAGGGCCATCAACACTTTCCTTAGTTTGATCTACATCAACCGAAGGGCCATCAACAACCTTCAAACTTTAGTTTGATCTACATCAACCGAAGGGCCATCAACACCTTCCCTTAGTTTGATCTACATCAACCGAAGGGCCATCAACACCTTCCCTTAGTTTGATCTACATCAACCGAAGGGCTATCAACACCTTCCTTAGTTTGATCTACATCAACCGAAGGGCTTCAACACCTTCCCTTAGTTTGATTACATCAACCGAAGGGCATCTTCCCTTAGTTTGATCACATCAACCGAAGGGCCATCAACACCTTCCCTTAGTTTGATCTACATCAACCGAAGGGCCATCAACACCTTCCCTTAGTTTGATCTACATCAACCGAAGGGCCATCAACACCTTCCCTTAGTTTGATCTATATCAACCGAAGGGCTATCAACACCTTCCCTTAGTTTGATCTACATCAACCGAAGGGCCATCAACACCTTCCCTTAGTTTGATCTACATCAACCGAAGGGCTATCAACACCACCTTCCCTTAGTTTGATCTACATCAACCGAAGGGCCATCAACACCTTCCCTTAGTTTGATCTACATCAACCGAAGGGCCATCAACACCTTCCCTTAGTTTGATCTACATCAACCGAAGGGCCATCAACACCTTCCCTTAGTTTGATCTACATCAACCGAAGGGCCATCAACACCTTCCCTTAGTTTGATCTACATCAACCGAAGGGCCATCAACACCTTCCCTTAGTTTGATCTACATCAACCGAAGGGCCATCAACACCTTCCCTTAGTTTGATCTACATCAACCGAAGGGCCATCAACACCTTCCCTTAGTTTGATCTACATCAACCGAAGGGCCATCAACACCTTTCCTTAGTTTGATCTACATCAACCGAAGGGCCATCAACACCTTCCCTTAGTTTGATCTACATCAACCGAAGGGCCATCAACACCTTCCCTTAGTTTGATCTACATCAACCGAAGGGCCATCAACACCTTTCCTTAGTTTGATCTACATCAACCGAAGGGCCATCAACACCTTCCCTTAGTTTGATCTACATCAACCGAAGGGCCATCAACACCTTCCCTTAGTTTGATCTACATCAACCGAAGGGCCATCAACACCTTCCCTTAGTTTGATCTACATCAACCGAAGGGCCATCAACACCTTCCCTAGTTTGATCTACATCAACCGAAGGGCCATCAACACCTTCCCTTAGTTTGATCTACATCAACCGAAGGGCCATCAACACCTTCCCTTAGTTTGATCTACATCAACCGAAGGGCCATCAACACCTTCCCTTAGTTTGATCTACATCAACCGAAGGGATATCAGTACCTTTCCTTAGTTTGATCTACATCAACCGAAGGGGTATCAGCACCTAATTTCCTTAGTTTGATCTACATCAACCGAAGGGGTATCAGCACCTAATTTCCTTAGTTTGATCTACATCAACCGAAGGGGTATCAGCACCTAATTTCCTTAGTTTGATCTACATCACCCGAAGGGCCATCAACACCTTCCCTTAGTTTGATCTACATCAACCGAAGGGCTATCAACACCTTTCCTCAGTTTGATCTACAAAACTACCCTATAATTAAAGAATTAGTCGGAAGCTTTGTGAAATCGCTCCAGGTGTGGAAGTCATCCGCAGAAAATATGTTATTTCAAAGCATGCATGACGCCAAACACATGTGGAAGTGTGATATACAGGTTGTTTAGTAGGACTCCTGAACCCACCGATGTTTGTGACACAAGTGGTGGTATTTGGTTTAAATGCGTCAATGAGTGTTATTCTTCAAAGATGCGCATGTCATACTGAAGATGTAGGTCAATATAAGAAAAAGTGAAAGATGGATCCCCTTTTCCGATCTATTTTCTTTCTACACAAATAAAATTATTGTGTTTATCTACATATGTAGATTGGGCAAGTTATGGACTTAATCAGATTTGTTAGTTACCTACACTTATAAATGTAAAAGATGCAAAACAAAGAACAATACAAATAATAAAATAGTAAAAATTAAAAAAGAAGAAACACATTATTTTTTACAAAGTTTATTCCGCTTTCGTTTTGATGCTCTATCAACACATGTGGAGATTTCGGCAGAGTACAAGATGCTAATGCGCTTGTACATTCCCCCAGTATTTTTTTTATTTCTCTATGTGAATGCGCTTTATGTCCATATTTACTTATTCCGTCTTTGCATATTACAATACATTGAGACGTCATTATTTTGTGATATTGAATGATAAACAACGGCAAAGACAGACAAGAGCAGTCAAAGAGCAGCAATATCCAAACCAAACAGATCCCACATATTCAAAACGGTGTGTAGAGATAAAAATTCCTTACTCAAAAGATTATCAGAAAACGCAAAGAGAAAGTTCAGCTTTTAAATCCTCAATTCAAATTTCGAAGTTAGCTAGAATTTATATCCTGAGATAATTCAGTTTAAAATGCCCTATAACCTTCTTCCGTACGAACTGAGTGTTTGTTGATTTCATTATATTTTGATGTATTATTTTTTATCATTGAAAAGTGATTCCACGAACAAAAAAGATTCCCATGAGGTAGAAATTAAGGAGGCTATTTCAGCATTAAAAATAAAGCAGGCGAATAATACTCTGTCGATTTCCTTTCGGGGTATATGAAGGTAGACAATTGTGTCATAAAATAAATGATGTTTATTAGATTGAACAGCTTCCCGTTGCCCAGTATTGAGCTTCGATTAACAAAACTCCATTTCAAGACGCACCGAGAGTCTAATAAACACATTAAATTTCAAACTTATGTCCATCATAAAGACATATTCCACGGTTTCTAACTGAAACAAGGGGTTTCCAATTTTCCCCAAATTGTTAAAATCTTTTATAATTCATCTTCTTTATTCAAAGACATAAACTGTAGTTATTTTTCAACGTGTCTCTATTAATGCGTTTGTTTGAAAGTGTTGAAATGATTTGATCAACTCAAAAGAAAACGGCATGATATGAAGACTTGGTGCTTAAATTAAACAATAACTGCTAAAAAGGTCAAACACAATGGCTTTGAAAAAAAATAGAGAAAATGTGTTCAAATGATAGCAGAGAGAAGTGACACAATCAATCAATTATATTCATGGACAGGAAAGTAAAAACACATGTTTCGGTATTTATCATGTATGTTATACGGAACAAAATAAGGCGTTCCTAATAAAATGACGTAAGACAGGAATGTGCCATGTGTTACCTTAGTAACGGATCAGAGAGAGGTTCGCCTGGTGAACCAATTAGAAATAAAGCCCTGGTCGTATTTGACAGAATATTAATATGAAAATTGAACCTGAAACGATGTCATATTTCATGGCCCGATTTCTTTACGCCTAAAGATAGCGGAATGACATAACGGAACAGGATGTGGGCAGTGACCTGAACTTGTAGATACATGTATGGTACATGAAACTGATTGGGAAATAGCCATTTCAAGAAAGTTTTCCTGAACTAGACAAGTATGACATAACTATCTTTATTCGGTCTTCCTTCAGGTTGTCAGTGAACTCAATGCTTTAATCGTTAAATTACTTTACATCAGTGACGATTCTTTTAAATTGTATCATATATAAAGATGACCATGTTGTTTTTTCCTCTGTGTCAAAGAATGAAACTCAATCCTTCCGTGAAGGGTATGAGCATTGTGTGTACACTTAGGCCTACTTTACCAGTGAGCTACTACAAAATGAGTACCACCATTTTAATCAAAATGGAGAAACTATTGGCAAAGTAAGAATGAATATAGCTATTTGTATAAAGACAGTGTACATGTGTGAAGTAACGTACATATGTCCAGTTCAAAAGACCCGTGATAGTTACCATTGCGTTTGTCCACGAACGAACCATTTTGACAAAACCAAAATGCCTTTTGTCGTACGGTAACAGAGAACCCAGTGAAATACCTTTAAAATAAAAAAGGGTTCAAGGTAGCAACGTTAAATTATCCATAACACAGGCCCTTTGGCCTTTTTGTATTGTTTTAAAGCATTTTACATGTTTGTTGTCATCGTATTACAAAAGCAAATAAGGGTTTTGTCAAATTGGTCTGTAGGGAAAATTTATTGTCAGCTGTAAGAAGTTGCTAACGTTAAGTCGGATTCTTAAAATGGAAACAGCGGTGGAGGCAATGCATTCACCATAGGGATATCAACAAATATTTTACACACAGTAAAGTCATTCAACAATAGAAGAGTATAATCAGATCAAGATGTCAATGACCTGACTATTCTATGATCTATTGCGTGATGACCTTGTGATGTAATTGGTATTGAACTGTTATATACGGTATCCGGGTGTAGAGATGCTTAGTCGATACTGAGAAGTGAAGAAAGGATGATTTATATTTTGTTTATGAATTACAGTGTGCTTCAGTTTACAGAGATTATCTAATTGCCATCTGAAATAGGATTTATTTTTTGTTTAAATGTGAGTTTCGAGTTAACTTTTTCGAGTTTTGTGTTAACTTTTTTGAGTTTCGAGTTTTTGTGCAGTTTTATTAGTACCAGTATTCGAACTTGTTGTTATTTTCATGCATATTGAAGCTTTAAATAAAAATGTTGAATTGTTTAACAGCAGTGGCGTAGGAAGATGAAACGTAATGGGGGGGGGGGGGGGGCAAAGGTCCTCAATATTTCGTTACAACCCCCCCCCCCCCCCCCCCCTCGGGCGCCCCGCACCCACAGGATATACTTGATATAGCCTACTTTTTTCATATATCATTACATATAATTCTTGTACATTTCTATAAACAGTGGTGTCGCTAACAGGAAATTAATTAATACGCGAATAAAGGGTATTCCCTGGGAAATATTATGATAAAGAACGACTGAGATGAGTTTTACGATGGAATTTAAGGATTTTCGAGCGCCGAAGGGTCCGGGGATCTCCCCCGGAAAAAAAATACGATTTAGAATGGCAGAGATGAGTTTTACGGCGCATTTTGTTGAATTTGCGAGCGCCGAAGGCGCGGGATTTTGGTGTTTTGGTGGGGGGTCCGGGGGTCTGCCCGGGGAAAAAAATTAAGATTTAGAATGGCAGAGATGAGTTTTATGACGCATTTTGTTGATTTTTGCGAGGGCCGAAGGCGCGGGATTTTGGTGTTTGGTGGGTCCGGGGGTCTCCACCGGGGAAAAAATTAAGGTTTAGAATGGCTGAGATGAGTTTTATGATGTATTTGATGAATTTGTGAGTACCGAAGACGTGAGATTTTGTTGTTTTGGGGGTCCTGGGTTCTCCCTCGGGAACAAAAATTAAGATTTAGAATAGCTGAGATGAGTTTTTCGATGTATTTTGATGAATCTGCGAGCTCCGAAGGCGCGAGATTTTGTTGTATGGGGGGTCCGGGGGTCTCCCCGAGAAAAAAATATTACGATTTGGAATGGCTGAGATGAGTTTTACAATGTATTTTGCTGATTTTAAAGCGTTCTTAACACGGTAATTTTTCGATTTAAAGTTACCTGCATTTAGAAATGATAATTGTGAGTTCGCCATATCATTATGCAACCCTGCTCGATCTGAACATACCGGATTCACACCAACGGCACATTGTTGTGTAACTCAAAGTAATAATGAATTGAAGACATATAAACAAATTAATCTTTTAAGAAGCATTTTTTTTTAAATAGTATAATCCCTTGATGGACATTTTTGGTCTAGTTCGTGTGTATTGAATTTTCATTTTTAAAGGTTTGAACATTACGTGCTTGAACGTTTTAGGAAACGCAGCGGAAAATTCCCCCCCCCCCCCCCCCCCCCCCCTTCCTACACCCCTGAACAGTATTAAATGACAGTACAAGTCATTTGGCTTATGATGTATATATATATGTGTAAATGCATTTGCACTGAGCTGTATGAGTCAGCAAAATTCCTTATATAAATTACAAAAATGTAGCTACATGTATATATATATATATATTGTTTTTTTATACGGAAATAATAGCCCTATTTTATGCCCGAAGATCAAACCAGCTTTCGTTTACCGAATCAAATACTGGTGCCATTATACGCCCCCCCCCCCCACCTCCACCCCACCCCACCCCCGGACAATCCAACAGTTTTGGCAATGATTTTTGTGTTATTGAATCAGTAGTTGAACATTTGACACGATATTTGAAATATGAAATATAAAATTAAACAAAAATTATAATATATTATATGTTATAAATATATATATTTTTAAATTTCAAAATTTTTTGTTTTGAATAAATACCGCGTTGATATTCATCATTGAACAGTCATTGGTGCAATGTATTGATGTTTTACCTTTAAGAGCAAAACGTCTGGCCTAATTATGTTTGCAGTGTATAAATCTTCAACCTTTAAATTACTATTATAACTAAATGTAAACTCACTATTACTAGTTCTACCTTTCTGTAACTGATTGTATCTTATGTCTCCGACTAAATTTATATGAAACAAGGATTGATCTTATCAGTATTCTTACAGTTGTCTACTGTGTTTACACCCGGGCAAAGAGATAGCATCGGATGCGCACGAGATATCTGTTAGTTTCTACATGTACTTTTGTTTGATAAGCGCTCCGCATCAAGAGGGTAGGATGACTGCTTAATCCCTTATAAGATATACTGTGACTGGGCGGGTGTGTTTTGGGTTTTTGCTGCAAGCTTCAGTAAGATAGCACTATATACTGTACATAGGACAAGAGTTCCTCTATTTCATACAGACACAACACGAATACTAAACCAACTTTCTTTCGCGTGTGTTACATTTCATTTTTATTTTAAAACAAGTTCGCGAATGTTTAAAATCGTGTAGTGAAAAAAATATGATGTAGATGGTAATTTGCGCAGATATTCTTTCGCAAAAATACATGAAAATCGCACGCGAAACAAAGTGGGTTTGTAGCATACTGCACCATCACCATTGGAAACATACTGACATTCACACACGCAACACATTGCTTATAGAAAGGTCGTCCTTGAATGACCTTGACAGCTAATATGACGTTAAGCCTAATTATCGACCAACCAATTAAAGAGATCTAAAGAAGACTAGACAAAAGATCAATAAATATTGTTGTGAAGTATGTCCCTTTACACGCCACGAGAAACCCCTCTTTTATAAACCTCCTACATAAAGTTCATGTCTGCGCCTGTTTAACTAAGCTTTCGTAACAAAAACAATTACTTCCCCAACATGATATTTATTTCCTGTCTCTACAAAGGTCGTAGAACCTTGGTCCAGTTATACATATAGAAATGACAGTCCAAACAGGTACAAATAAGACATTATCTCTAATTAGTAACACGAGATAAGGACAATATATATATAATGTTGACGGCCATGTGTAGTCATATTTACATTCAATGAGCAACATTCCAACCAACACTATACAAATGTTAAAACTCCTCACCCACGATCTGGGCCCATTGTTACGGTATCAATGCATTCCTACTATTCCAACATGGACTCCCGGGGGACACCGTGTAACGTAAACGTTTGTAATTCAATAACAACAGATATAATCTCGTCTCTTTTGTTTACATTAAAAAAACGTCTCGGTCGCAATAGTTTTTAAATACTCTCTGACGTCACCAAATGAATTATGATCAGTTGGACTTTTAAAGTTTATTTTGGTCTGACCTAATTAGAATATCGTGATTTAAAGTCGTTGTCTATAAGAAGTTAGATTGGTGTCACTCCGTAAGGTAATACGTACACGCTCGTTAGTCCGCGTGTTCAAATAGTATTTATCTAAATGCATCTTTATACTATAATGGGGAATAATTCGCTGTTATCTAGATTTTTTTATAGTTGACTTGTTCCTGAACATAACTTAAGATCTGTTTTTAAATCTTAAGAATTAGAAGTAAAGCTCGCGGCTGTAAGCTGATCACAGTGTATAGGCAATGATAGGTCAAGGTATGTCTATCCCTGTAGAGGTCACTTCCTAGGAAATAATGATACACAGTGACGGCGCAGGTTACGGGTAGAGAGGCTATAGGGGTAAAACAGCTACAGGGAGGACCTGTGATCGTCTAATAAATCATAGGGCGTCATTGTTTTCATATTTGAAGCAGAAAATGTGACACTGAAGTTGAAAAAAAATATTCCCCTTTACTGTTGACTTGTAGATCTTATCGCGTTAGATTAAACGGAACAGTTACAAAGCTACGAAAAAAGAGGAGGAACAACTAAAGGCGAAAACCAATTTCACATTTCAAATATTAATCATATCATTTCATCTTTAACTCTGATCTTCGTCTAGTCTCTAGAATGGTAAGCAGCCGCTCAATGGTACTAATCTATATTCATGTTCAATGAAGTAAACATCTAATTTTCATAAAGGTCATTGACAAACGGTACGTAATGTTTAAGATTGTTACAAAAACACTTATTTCTGATTGTGCTTGATAGTTGTATTTCGGTTTTGTTTATAGAATTCTTAAAAAGATATTCTGGAGCGAAACACATTCTTAATGTTGGTCAGGATAGATACATTAACACTTAACCTAGCACAACCGATAGCCATTGTTACTAGCAGACATGAGAATGGGCATGGTCGTCATGGATACCGACGTTTATGAAAGCAATACCATGCTGTTACTTTTCTATGTTGCAGAACAACAAAGCTCATAATAGAAAAAAATGCAAATTCCACTCAAAAGTTCTGTTCAAGAAACGTCTAGATACAGTCATGGCAAGACTAAGAAAGGACAAGAAGAAAACAAAATCATGCTAAAGATATATGTGTACCCAACAGCAGAAATACCTACAGAATAACGTACTGCATTGATTTCCGTCGTCAATTATTGTGGGTCTATTATATAGTATAGACAGAATTTGTATCCCTAGCAGACGTCATTGGCCCTCTCGAATTCTGAAAATTAAGAGAAAATTAAAAAAAAAAATCAAATTATGCTTCTAGGAAAAACAGGACGTAGAAACGTGGTTTTGAAATTAAGCGAATAGAGTAGACGTTGGCACCCTTCAGGAACACCAACCGCCACACACACAAGATAGAACATAGCTCAGGAACACAAACCGTCAGGAACAAGATAGAACACAGCTCCGGAACACATACCTCCAGACACAAGATAGAACATAGCTCAAGATAGAACATAGCTCAGGAACACCAACCTTCAGACACAAGATAGAACATAGCTCAGGAACACCAACCTTCAGACACAAGATAGAACATAGCTCAGGAACACCAACCTTCAGACACAAGATAGAACATAGCTCAGGAACACCAACCTTCAGACACAAGATAGAACATAGCCAGGAACACCAACCTTCAGACACAAAGATAGAACATAGCTCAGGAACACCAAACCTTCAGACACAAGATAGAACATAGCTCAGGAACACCAACCTTCAGACACAAGATAGAACATAGCTCAGGAACACCAACCTTCAGACACAAGATAGAACATAGCTCAGGAACACCAACCTTCAGACACAAGATAAACATAGCTCAGGAACACCAACCTTCAGACACAAGATAGAACATAGCTCAGGAACACCAACCTTCAGACACAAGATAGAACATAGCTCAGGAACACCAACCTTCAGACACAAGATAGAACATAGCTCAGGAACACTAACCTCAGGTACACAAGATAGAACATAGCTCAGGAACACCAACCTTCAGACACAAGATAGAACATAGCCCAGGAACACCAACCTTCAGACACAAGATAGAACATAGCTCAGGAACACTAACCGTCAGGACAAGATAGAACATAGCTCAGTAACACCAACCTTCAGACACAAGATAGAACATAGCTCAGGAACACCAACCTTCAGACACAAGATAGAACATAGCTCAGGAACACCAACCTTCAGACACAAGATAGAACACAGCTCCGGAACACCAACCTTCAGACACAAGATAGAACATAGCTCAGGAACACAAACCTTCAGACACAAGATAGAACATAGCTCAGGAACACCAACCCAGACACAAGATAGAACATAGCTCAGGAACACCAACCTTCAGACACAAGATAGAACATAGCTCAGGAACACCAACCTTCAGACACAAGATAGATCATAGCTCAGAAACACCAACCTTCAGACACCAGATAGAACATAGCTCAGGAACACCAACCTTCAGACACAAGATAGAACATAGCTCAGGAACACAAACCTTCAGACACAAGATAGAACATAGCTCAGGAACACCAACCTTCAGACACAAGATAGAACATAGCTCAGGAACACCAACCTCAGACACAAGATAGAACACATAGCTCAGGAACACCAACCTTCAGACACAAGATAGAACATAGCTCAGGAACACTAACCTTCAGACACAAGATAGAACATAGCCCAGGAACACCAACCTCCAGACACAAGATAGAACATAGCCCAGGAGACACCAACCTCGACACAAGATAACATAGCCAGGAAACACTAACCTTCAGACACGAAGATAGAACATAGCCCAGGAACACCAACCTTCAGACACAAGATAGAAAACATAGCTCAGGAACACCAACCTTCAGACACACAAGATAGAACATAGCTCAGGAACACCAACCTCCAGACACAAGATAGAACATAGCTCAGGAACACCAACCGTCAGGACACAAGATAGAACATAGCTCAGGGAACAACAAACCTTCAGACACAAGATAGAAAAGCATAGCTCAGGAACACCAACCTTCAGACACAAGATAGAACATAGCCCAGGAACACCAACCTTCCAGACACAAGATAGAACATAGCTCAGGAACACCAACCTCAGACACAAGATAGAACATAGCTCAGGGAACACAACCTTCAGACACAAGATAGAACATTAGCTCAGGAACACCACCAACCTTCAGACACAAGATAGATCATAGTCAGGAACACCAACAATCCGTTCAGACACAAGATAGAACATAGCTCAGGAACACCAACCTTCAGACACAAGATAGAACATAGCTCAGGAACACCAACCTTCAGACACATCGCTAGATAGAACATAGCTCAGGAACACCAACCTCCAGACACAAGATAGAACATAGCTCAGGAACACCAACCTCCACACACACAAGATAGAACATAGCTCAGGAACACCAACCTTCAGACACAAGATAGAACATAGCTCAGGAACACCAACCTTCAGACACAAGACACCAACCTCCATAGAAACATAGCTCAGGAACAACAAAACCGTCAGACACAAGATAGAACATAGCTCAGGAACACCAACCTTCATCACACACAAGATAGAACATAGCTCAGGAACACCAACCTTCAGACACAAGATAGAAAAAAAACATAGCTCAGGAACACCAACCTTCAGACACAAGATAGAACATAGCTCAGGAACACCAACCTTCAGACACAAGATAGAACATAGCTCAGGAACACCAACCTTCAGACACAAGATAGAACATAGCTCAGGAACACCAACCTTCAGACACAAGATAGAACATAGCTCAGGAACACCAACCTTCAGACACAAGATAGAACATAGCTCAGGAACACCAACCTTCAGACACAAGATAGAACATAGCTCAGGAACACCAACCTTCAGACACAAGATAGAACATAGCCCAGGAACACCAACCTCCAGACACAAGATAGAACATAGCTCAGGAACACCAACCTTCAGACACAAGATAGATCTTAGCTCAGGAACACCAACCTTCAGACACAAGATAGATAGATCATAGCTCAGGAACACCAACCTTCAGACACAAGATAGATCTAGCTCAGGAACACCAACCTCACACACACAGATAGAACATAGCTCAGGAACACAAACCTTCAGACACAAGATAGAACATAGCTCAGGAACACCAACCTTCAGACACAAGATAGAACATAGCTCAGGAACACCAACCTTCAGACACAAGATAGAACATAGCTCAGGAACACCAACCTTCAGACACAAGATAGAACATAGCTCAGGAACACCAACCTCCAGACACAACATAGAAACAAATAGATCAGGAACACCAACCTCAGGACACAAGATAGAACATAGCTCAGGAACACCAACCTTCAGACACAAGATAGAACATAGCTCAGGAACACCAACCTTCAGACACAAGATAGAACATAGCTCAGGAACACCAACCTTCAGACACAAGATAGAACATAGCTCAGGAACACCAACCTTCAGACACAAGATAGAACATAGCTCAGGAACACCAACCTCCAGACACAAGATAGAACATAGCTCAGGAACACCAACCTTCAGGACACAAGATAGAACATAGCTCAGGAACACAACCGTCAGACACAAGATAGAACATAGCTCAGGAACACCAACCTTCAGACACAAGATAGAACATAGCTCAGGAACACCAACCTTCAGACACAAGATAGAACATAGCTCAGGAACACCAACCTTCAGACACAAGATAGAACATAGCTCAGGAACACCAACCTTCAGACACAAGATAGAACATAGCTCAGGAACACCAACCTTCAGACACAAAGATAGAACATAGCTCAGGAACACCAACCTTCAGACACAAGATAGAACATAGCTCAGGAACACCAACCTTCAGACACAAGATAGAACATAGCTCAGGAACACCAACCTTCAGACACAAGATAGAACATAGCTCAGGAACACAAACCGTCAGGCACAAGATAGATCATAGCTCAGGAACACAAAGCTCTAGACACAATATAGAACATCGCTTGAAAGCGAAAAATGGTATTTCGGTTACATAATTAGGATTTAGAAGATTTTGGAATTATTTCTGTTAGAATTGTTTACAATATGTTCTCTCTGTACAATATCTGTTATTTAAACTGACAAATGACTGCGTGTAAATCATGTAATAAAAGGGTGAATTTACAAAAACAGTAAGAATTGCGTATTGTTTTGCAAAATATTGTTTCTATAATTATAATTTTACATAATGTCTTTATATAAACATTATTGTAATGTGATGTTGTAATTTTCAATAAAGAGGAAATAAAGACTTAATTATTATTATTTTTACCATTTGCTCCCATATTGTGCGTGGCTTCTATCAATTCGTTTTTTTTTGTAGATCCATATCAGTGTAAGGGAGATAATCCTTTTGAAATATTAAGCACGTTGGGTTGAAATGTTCAGAACAAAGAAGCTACACTGCTGACATTTTATTTTCTAGCAAAAACAGGAGCAGACCGTCTAACGAATCAGTTTTTTCTTCAGTTACAAAATTTACCTACTTTACACCATAACCACTTTTGAAAACTTTGAGCTTCTTATTTAACTTCAAGATAAAAAATATTAAGAATAATTAATTGCGTCCCGAAACAATACCTGGCACTATGTCCTATGCACCAAAAGTAAAACAAATTCTTTTATATTATTTTTGTGTTAATTAGACATAAATACACAATTAAACACCAATTATTATTCAAATGATGGGTATCGTTTATATCGGCGGTGGAGCATCTTTCACTGCTAAACGAAGAGATTCGTGACACCAGCTATGTGCTGGAAACGTCACAGGTTTTATATGATTTAAGATGTATTTAAGATGGAGAGAAACGATGTGAGATCGTGACGAGTTGAAAAGATGTTCCATTATTCACTGTAATTCTGGAGTAAATCCTGTATTATTGCTAAGTACCAAACAAACCTGTCGTCAGTATTTATGGGATACATGTATAAAAACGTTATTCAAATATTTGATATCACATGTGGGAATATTTACTGTAATACATTTACACTGCAGTCCCACAGCGATC